>NC_137187.1:6400000-7000000 GCF_951804945.1 Podarcis cretensis
GTACACGTGCTTTCCAGTATGTTTCTTTTTGCATTTTAGGATGATAAATCTTTCCCAGTTTCTCCTTAGTTTAAAATACTTTTTAAAAATAAGTAAATATGTGTGGTTTCCTTTTTTTATTTACACATATTCTTTGAGTTATCAGCGAACTTCAAAAACCATTATATAGTGGAAGCCATTCATTATGTTTCAGGAAATTTTTATTCAGTATCTTTAGTCAAATTGAGCTTTAAATATGGAGAAATTACTTCAATATTTCAAAAAAAAAATTCTTTAGTCCCACTTCTGGGTACTAATCAGTTTCTTGAAAGGGATTTTTATCAAGGCAACAGGAAATAGAAATTATTACTTAAAAATTCATAGTAACTAGTTTGCAACAACTAGAACCATTCAGTTATTTTAGACAAATTTTGTAACTTCTTCTTAATGTCTGTACTTCCCTGTAATGCTTGCAGTATGTACAGGATTCCCCTAAATTGGGGCAATCCTTTACAGAACATTTTCTTTGCGGGTTCCAGTGTTGATGATACTTCATTGCTACAACAGAAAATTCATCTCATGGTTAACTAACTGGCTTTTGTTTTGTTTTGTTTTAAAAAGTCTACCTTCATTTCCTTAAAAGTTTCTATTTCAATATTGCTGTAAAAGAAATCATATGAGAACATAACAAAAACAAAGCACAGGTAGGATACAGTAGGGTACAATGTAACAAAGCAAAAGTAATGAAATGCTTTATGTAGTATGTACCCAAAAAAGATGCACAAGTAAGTAGTCATTTGTATTTGTGTTTAGATACATACATATACTAATACTAAACAGTTTATTCCACACTTGTCACAAGTTTGGTTGAGCCTAGTTGTTAACGTCTCTTAATAAACCAGAATGTGAAGTATATATCGAATCTGCATAAACAGAGCAAATTTTGAATATCGTACAAATATATACCATGTAGGTAATCTTTTAATCCCACTTATTATGCATGTTTGTCAAAGGGTTATATAAAATGTGTGGTTAATTTTTCATGCATAAGCAAAGTGTCCCTAATTAATCATTGTGAATGCTTGTTCAGATCAACAGAACAATATTTGTCACTGCTAAGGCTCTTGGTGATTTTATTCGTTTTGCCAATTTACTGAGAGATTGGGGTGCCATCTATCGACTCATTGAAACTATTGCACTCACATCTATCTTTAGTGCAGATAATGATGTGTAAATAGTGTAACCGATGGTTATGGGTTGTTCTTAGGTTTTGCTTGTGCTTAAGGTCTTTGAAATTTTAGCTATTTGAAAAAGCTGGTGTCATAATGTCAGCCTTTTCTGTATCCAAAAGTCCTGCCAGAAAGAGGAAATTGCAGGAGATTATACGAGGGAGTGAGAGATTTAAAGCAATGTTTTGATTAATTTACTGCAGATGTCTTGTTAAATATCTCAGTAGTGTTGGGCTTTCTCATAATAGTAGTCTAGGTGTACTGGTTGCTTTGCATGCAATGGTTTCTTTAAGTTGGCAAATTCATTTCCTTTTAAAAATTATAACATAGTCGTTTATACATTAAAAGTACTACAGAACTAATCATATTAAATTGTCATTTCTCTTTCAATTTTTTTAAAAAAGCTTTTCCTTGGAAAGTAGATTTTGCAGGTGTCTGGTTTTTTTTTGAAAATCAAGATGTTGTTTTAAATGCTCTTAAGCCTAGAATGGCTGACATACTGCACCAAAGAGTTCACAAATTCAGAGTCACTTTAAGTGAAGTAAAAGTGTATAGTTTGGTATACAACTAATTCCTTATCTGTACTAGGTTCATGAATTATGCCTCATTAAAGCGTCATATTAATATTTTACATTTTGAGTTGCAAATGTATCCTTGCCACATTTTCATTGGGAAGATAAGGCTTAACTTGAAGCTCCTTATGTCTTCTGGCCTTCATGACTCCAAATATATTGACTTTTAGGAAAGAGTAAGAGAATTGCAATTTTGCATGTAGAAGATGGCCCCATGAAACTTTAACATGGGTGTGGGTGGGTGTTTGGATAATGCCCCCATTACATTTTCTGAAATGTACCCAATACCAACTAATACTGTCTATGATAACTGTTAGTAATGGGGTGCATGTTTTTGGTATTTTTAAAAGCTAGCTTGGATCCAAAGTGATCTGGGTCAGTGGCGAGGAAGAACCTGGAAGTGGTAGATTTTTCCTTCCAGTATCAACTCTTTATAGGATATTGCTCTGGATGATTTTGCGCGGCTTTTTAGGGGGCATGGGAGGCTGTTGTCTGAAGGATGGAGATTAAAAGCTTCGGATCCCAACTATAATGTTTAACGTATCTTTCAGAATATAGTAGAACTATTTTTTTGCACTGTAATGTAACATGTTTCTGGTAATAAATCATTCATTGCAATGAACAATTAATAAATAACTTGCTTTCTAATTTTCTGTTTTCCACCCGGAAAACATCTTCTTTTATTTGACTCTATCAGTATTGATAAAAGTATGTGTATATATGGGGTGGATTAACTGCTCGCTAATATTGTCTCCATAAAGTTAAAAAATCTGGGAATATGTATAATGTACGTGGATTCCTTGCAATGCAATTGGAAGATGGCCTATGAAAAATATAGTGTAATACTCTATGGGGGTAGAAAACAATTGAACAAAACATATACGGTGTCTTCATTGGAACGAACCAGGGTCAACATTTACTTACTTGAGGCGTCACATATATCGGGTACAGTATGTCTGGCATAAAATGAAACTGTGTAGGTGTTATAACCGTGTAGCAAATCATACTTAGGAATAATGTGCATGCACAAGTATATATACCCTGGCCTAAAATCTATTAGGCCTGTGGTGTGCTATATATCATTATGGACATTGCAATTGGAAAAATGTGTTTCATGTAGTGTATAATATGATTGTTTTTCTATATATATATTTTAACAACATATTTATTTGCTGTGGAGCTGGGTTTCTTCTTCTTCTTCTTCAGGGTATCACAGTCTCTCCCATTGCCTTGCTCTGTGCATGCAGTGAGCCCCCCTCCCCCATCGCCTGCCTTTTCTCATTCATATCAAAGCCCCTCGCCCCAAGATGGCCACCAACAGAGTTTTACAGCCATCAGACTTTAACCACCAAACACTATCATTTAACACGCTTTTTGACAGTTTGTTAACCTTACTTTTAATCCACTTACATTAAAAAAGGTGAACCAGGAATTGCTGTTTGCGTATGCGTATCTAAAAGACATGAAGACACAATACCTCTTTTGTGCTTAAATTTTGTGCTTGTATTTCTTTGTGTATGATCATTAAAATTCCGCTTGGTCTCCTACCTTTCTTTGAAATAAAAATGTAAGTATGCTTACTTTTAAATCTGAGCTGCACAGAGCAGCTGCTGAAATTAAGCACAACTAGTGTGTGTGTGTGTGTGTGTGTGTTTCCCTCGATTTAAAGAAATTATAAGAAACTTTATTGTCCACAAGGCCCATTCTACAGAAGAGCAATGATTTAGCTTTTTGGCTGAATTACTCAGAGATTGGTTCCTCATAATCGCACCAATGCCTATCCTAGTCTGAACTACGACATTTGAACATATAAGCCTGCTAATTGTTGTTATATTATGGTGATGTTTACAAAAGGGCGGTCTGGGGTTTTCTTCGTTTGCTTTATTTAAAAGAATTTTTAAAATAGTTGTATGGCTTTTATATAATTTCCCCCCAATATTTTGAAAACGTACACAGTATTTTGCCATCCTCTTACCCAATCCTATTCATGTTTACTAAGAAGTAAGTCCTGTAGAATTAGGTTGGATGTGCTTGGAAGTAAATGTGTCTAAGATTGTAGCCTTCATAAGATTGTGTTAGCTCTCAGAGATTTCCAGTTGTTGTAGTATTTACAATTTGTATAATCTATTTTAAAGAATGTATGTCATAATATTAGGTATAATTTGGAGACTTTATCATATTTATTCTAAGCTTCTCATGCCCAAATGTGTCTTTCTGACTAATTAAAATTCATTTGAAACTTTAGTTATCTTCACTTTTTATGTGAATTTATGAAGAAAGAGTCATTTGTAGTTTGGGGTAGAGAAAATTGTCAGATAAAAAGATAATTTATGCTAAAAATAAAACTTGGTTTCACAATAATTTCTGCCTCTTTATCCACTTGTGATAGATAATTCTAGATAACAAAAGCTGCATTAGTTGACATTTTTAAGATCATTTTGCTATTTATTTCCTGGAATCCAATACTTGCATTTTACAGGTTTCCGTTTAATTCATAAAATGTATACCTGTCAGTGGCTTTTCAGTTAAATTGGGAAATTAATTCAACATATGATAAGTAAACTAAGTTGAATTTATTTTGTCTTGATTTATTTCAGGGTGCTTTTTATTAGTTTTTGTTAGAAAAACTTGTCACACACGTGTAAATAGTGAACATGCACAAGTAAAGCAACACTGCATTATCTGCACTGAGAATTTCCTCTTATCCATAATCTATCTTTTTTCCCAGTAAATATCAAAATACCAAATATATTACTTTTTATTATCATATGACAGACAGCAGCAGTAACTATCTGTAATCTTATTAAAAGCAGCATTAAGTTTGTAATCCTGTGCATATATACTTGGAAGTAAATTCCGTGGAAGTTCTCAGCTAACATACATAGACTTGGTCCATATGGAATGTTTATGTTTCCAACCTGCTGAAATGCAAGATATTACTTTTCTTATAAGGTGCTTTTTCTGGAGCAGTTTAACAGTACTTAATTCTCACTGAAATTAGGAGGACTTCCATTTAAACAATTACTGGGGGCCAGACTAGATGACTCTCAGGGTCCCTTCTACAATTCTATGGTTCTACATGTTGGATTGTATCCTGTGTGATTCAAATATTCTCTAACTACATAGTGATTTCAATATATATGGTTTGAAATATGAGTGTGATGTAAGTGCAAATGTGGAGGGTTATATCCAATGGTAGTCATACTTTGAGTAGTTTCATTGATTTCAGTGCTTCTCCTCTGAGCATCAGTTGGTTGGTTATCTCTCCCAACCCTATTTTTTAAAATTATACACAGAATATGTGTATAATATAGTGTTGCCTTGTTAAAAACTGTTGACGTTTCTAAATATTTTTACGGCCAGGGTATTACAAAATACTTTACTCTGACAAAAGCATTACCAGTAAGCCTTGCTAGTTTACGTATTTTTGATATTTACTAGTAAGAGGCAGGTTATGTGAAAGGGGGGGTTCTCAATGCAGATGATATGTTTATGTCTGAATGTTAGCTATTTCCCTTCATGCTTTTGTTTCTGAAGCTTGGCATATTGGACCACAGCTTCTGCATCATGCGTCTGTTGCACATCCTTACCTATAAAAGCTCATAGATAAAAATTCAGTTTAAAAAAATGTTAATTTCCTAGTTGCTGCAACAGGCCCTTGCACTTTATTTTTAATTGTGCTATGTACAGTCTCTCTAGTTAGAAATATTCACCCAAGCCATCATGCTTTTAAAAGATATTTACATGTGACTTGTATTGAAATAATGTGGATGGGGGCAGGCATTTTGAGTTTACGTGCCACTGAAAGCAGTGCAGTGTGGATATTGCAGCAATGACACACAAATGTGCATTCTTACCTAAATCCATCAGTTAGGCATGCTGTTGCCACTGAAACATCTCTCTTTGTGCCAAACCTAAAATACAATTAATGAAGAAAAATGTTTATAAATGTTGCATTAAAGTTCTAAATTGCATTAACTTGTAAAAGAATATAGCATATAAAATTGAAATTGGGTGATGAAATTGCAGGATTGATTATTGTTGCTACACTAGTGTTCCTTAATAGTGGAAATGAGATACTTAGGTATTAAGTTTCTTACTTGAGAAAAGAACCTTGCAGAAACTTCTGTATCAGCTGCTATTAAATCAAATGAATATTTTATATTATTCATATAAGAATTGTTGTAGAAATAACTTGTTATAAGCTGCACAGGCAACAGTTAAATTTTCTACAACTCCTCAACGTCTCCATTGGGAGAAAAATGTAACAATTTTAAACTCCGTGGGCTGTTTGGTTCTACAAACATAACTAACTTTTTTAATATTTTAAAATAATTTCAAAGCCATGTAGGCATCAGTTCTGAAATACTGACCACGTGAGAGTGTCTAACAGTACAATCCTATACATACCTATTCAAAAGTAAGTATCATTGAGTTTATTGAGGCTTACTGCCAGGAAAAATTGTAGCTTTCTCTAGGCTTATGACTTTAGATGTTTTCATAGTTAAGAGTAATTGAAATTAGTGGGACAAACTTGCCTTGAATCCACATTTGTAACTTGCTGTATAAGGCATGCAGAATGAATTTTGTGCAGTTAATTACAGATTTGCATTCTGCTTAGTATTTTCTTTTACACAGTTTAAATGAGAATTTTTTAGAGGAAGGTTAGTCAAAAGCTTGCATAGATCTGAAGCATTCCATCCATTAACTTTTACTGAGTGTACTTTCTCCCATGCTAGGTTGCTTACCCACACACCTTGCAAGTAGGAAAAGGGGGTGTTGATTGCAGAATCGGTTTGGCATACTCCTGCCTGACTCAATAAAGGATTCTATAAATCCTTCCAATGTCACTGTTTTTCTTATGGAGTGACTTGCTTATGCAATTTGGGGGAATAAGGTTGTAACCACGGCCTTTTAAGAGGACGTGGCTGCCCTTTCTTTGCCTTTGAAAGCCCTGACCGAGTGTTTATTTAGCTCATTTTTGTGCTGAAAGGTGGGGCTTAATCAAATTTATGATGTTTTCTTCGAGTGTGCAGTATTTTCACTAAAGTAAAAGAGGTGTGAAATTATGCATGTTTTATGCTCCCATTTCTGTAAATATTTGCTCTTTGATTTGTGTACAAAACATCGCTGAACAAATTTTACTACATCTTGTACAGGCTTTGTATTTTAAACGGGTTGTATTTATATTTTAAAGTTTACATTAGAATTGTGGCTTTAGTGAGATATATAAAACCACTTGTGATATGAGCCTTGTTGATATTTGTTTCGTCTCCAGCTTCCAAAGGGCCTCATGGCATTATTTAATTAAGATATTTATATACCTCATTAATTGGCACCAATGACACCTAAAGTGGCTTAGCACAATAAAAAAATAAAATAAAATTAACAAATATAGTGGTACCTCGGGTTACAGACGCTTCAGGTTACAGACACTTCAGGTTACAGACTCTGCTAACCCAGAAATAGTACCTTGGGTTAAGAACTTTGCTTCAGGATGAGAACAGAAATCGCGCGGCAGCGGGAGGCCCCATTAACTAAAGTGGTACCTCAGATTAAGAACGGTTTCAGGTTAAGAACGGACCTCCAGAATGAATTAAGTTCTAATCCCAAGGTACCACTCTACACCAGACTCAATACTTCAGCATATAAAAACAGAACCATTAAAAGATATAAAATATCCAGCTAACAGTTACATTAGCAGCCAAACATTGTTAATTCAAAATATTTTATTGAACAAATACTGATGTGTGGAGGACAGCGGTGCAGTTGTCTCTTGAATATTACTGGAATAGCCTTCCAGACTTTGGGCACAACTACAGAAAGCACCCTACACTGTGCCCAGGCAGAACAAACATGCCTACGTGGAGCAAAACTTCATTTTCAGAATGTATCAAATAGAGGAACCATCAGCCTTGCTTGTTTGCAGCATCTTTTATAAGTGTCCCCGCCCCCGGTAGTTAGGAAGGGCCTCAAAATATGCTTCTAGAATAGAAGAGGCATGGCACCATATATCCAATTTCTTGAACCACTGTAATTTCCTTCAACGACAGTACAAATTAGGATTTTTGTTGTCAGAGCATCAGTTAATGCAGCACATCCAAAACAGAAGAATATAGTACACTTCTGGACACCAGGGTTACAGGATTCATATTGGGCATGCTAATATTAGCTGTCCGTTATCATTGAATGTGAGTTCTATAACACTTTAAAGATACGAAATGAAATAAAAGTCCACAATGAATTTCCATAAGCAAGATCAAATACATGAAATGGAAAGTGAAAGGGTTAGATTCTCTTGTAAGTAAAAATCTGATTTCGAGATGTATTCCTTTCACTTTCAATCCTATATTGTAAAATGGAGGAGCAACATGGTGGCCCTCCTAGAAGCTAGACTTTGGGATATAATCCTATGGATAGCTTACGTTTTCATTCCCCTTAGAGTGAAAATGTTAGAGTGTTAGGGTTAGAGTGAAAACGTAGACCATCCACAGAATCCATTACTCATTCAAATATTTTGTCTTTACTTGAAATCCATGTCCTGACAGTTGAATGTAGTGAAATGCACATTGGACTTTGAAAACTTTGATTCATATCATTGCTCAGTCATGAATCCCTTGATGGCCTTGGGCTAGTCACTATGTCTCCATCTAACCTACCTCCCAGTCCTGTTACGATAATGTCCATGTGCAGCCCAGACCTCTTTGGAAGAACATAGCAATTACAGGGGGAGGGCAGTAAAAATAATACTGGCTTCTCAGTTGTGTATCAGGATACAAAAGTATAATTGCTGGTTACTTAAGTACAATGAGGTTCAAGTTAATAAACTGTCAAAAATGTTTTTTTTAATGCAAATACTGATTCCCCTCCACCTCAAATTCCTTCCCCCAAAATTCAGTGCAAATATAACTTAACTGGGTTTTTTTTTTAACTGTTGGTCAGTTCTCTCTGATTCTCCATGCTTGCTTAGAGAGGAGAAATCTGAGAGAGAGTTATGGGGGGTGAAAGACAGAGAATGAGAGAGGGGTGTAAACCTAGGGGAGTTTAAAGGTGTAATCTTTATAACCATTACATTCACTCTAGAGTGAATCTTCAGAATCGACCATCCCAGATGAATGAATCTTCAACACATGGTCTCTGCACTTTTGTGCTTACCTGGGTGTTCAGAGTAGTTAAAGGATGGAGCTATAGAATGTAGTTTTAAACCTGAGCATGAAACAATTTTAGGTTTCCTTCCACTTTTAAATCTACAATTGCTAGACAATAATATTGTATGAAATCATACACAAGTATTTTCTAAATGTATATTATAAGCTTTTCTGTGTTGTGAAACTACTCATATTTCAGTTTTCCGTATAATAAAATGTTTATATTTGTGGATGTTGAATAACTGATGATCACCTCCTGTACCCCCACCTCAAATATACATTTCAAAGTTCTGAATTAACTAGGAAGTTTTGTACTTAACTAGGAAGCAGTTGAGTGGGCACATGTGGAATATGGCAATCCTGCAAGTAAACTGGTCCCAAGCTGTTAAGGTCTTCATATACCAGTATAACACCTTGAATTTAGCCCACTAACAAATCAGCAACTTGTGCAGATTATAGTCTGACATGGCTCTACTCCTGTCTGCAATTGTGCTGTAGCATTCTGCACTAACCGAAGTTTGCGGGTCAATCACAAGGGAAGCCCCACATAGAGTGCATTGCAGTAATCCAGTCAACAACAACAACAACAACAACTTTTTATTATTTATACCTCACCCATCTGGCTGGGTTTCCCCAGCCACTCTGGGTGGCTCCCAGCAGAACATTGAAAACATGATAAAAGATCAAACATTAAAAACTTTCCTAAACAGGCCTGCTTTAAGATGTCTTCTAAAAGTCAGATATAGTGGTACCTTGGTTTATGAACTTAATCCATTCCGAAATTCTGTTCTTAAACCAAAACCATTCTTAAACCAAGGTGTGCTTTCCCTAATGAGGCCTTCCGCCGCTGGTGCCCTTCCACCATTTGGATTCTGTTCTTAGACCGAGGTAAAGTTCTCAAACCAAGACACTATTTCCGGTTTTGTGGAGTTTGTAAGCCAAATCGTTCTTAAACTGGACTGTTCTTAAACCCGAGGTACCACTGTAGTTGTTTATTTCCTTGTCATCTGAAGGGAGGGCATTCCACAAGAAGGCCCTCTCCCTGGTACCCAAATACAGCTGGTAAAAGGCACTTATAGCCAGTGAGGCTACCTGGGACTCCAGTGACAAAGCTGGATCCAGAAGCACGTTCAGGCTGTGTACCTACCTACCTCAGGAAGAGTGAAACTCAATTTAGGACAGGCAGTTGACCGATTTATCAGGCATGGCAACCACTCACCCACAACTTGCCTCCAACTTGGCAGAATTCAAGCTCAGCTTCTTTTCTCTCATCTTTTCCAACACTGCATCTAGACACCGATCCAGGACCCACCCACCCACTTGAATTCAGCTGTTATGGAGTAGAGCTGAGTGCCATTAACATACCAATGGCACCTTGCCCCCAAACTTCTAATGACTTCACCCAGCAGCTTCATTTAGATATTAAATGGCATTGGGTATAAAACACTGCCCTGCCAGCAGTCCAGAAAACACTCTCCCAGTGCTACTCTCTGGACCTGGTCCTGTAGATAGGAATGGAACCACTGTAACACAATGTCTCCCGTTCCTATTCTGCAAAGCCAGTCAAGGGGGATACCATGAAAACCACAGAGAGATCGGGTAGCAGGAGAAAAGTTGTACTCTATTTGCCTTGCTCTCTGTAAAGGTCATCATCTGTAAAAAACAACAACCAAAAATGAAAAAAAACACCTATTGGTGTTATTAGTGCAGCCATTATTTTCTTAGGAATGTGATGTGTATATTGATTTTGAAATCGAAAGCTATTATTATTATTATTATTATTATTATTATTATTATCAGCAGCAGCAACAACAACAACAACAACTGTACAATTTAGGATCTCATTTACGGTTCTGCATTTTCCCCCTTAGAATTTATGAACAAGTCTTCTATCTGCAGTAACTTGCGGGCTTATACCAGATGTGACATGATTTACACTTACTCATTGTAATACAAGAGAAAATTTTAAAATTAAACAAAAATTTAGTGAAATTTCATTCAAATCCCAAAAGGATCATATGAGAGTATACAATACTACGGCTGACTGAACACCATCCGATTTTCATGTTGAGTGTTATGAAAGAATGACTGAGTGACTAATGACACACAGTGGCGTTGGTACAGGGGGGCCAAGCTCTGGGTCTTTTGAGCCAGGCCTCAGATCTCCTGCCCCTTCCTCTCCTTTTAAAGTTACGTGGTGTTTTGTTTTTTAAACTTTGCTTATAGGGTGACTGGGCATACAGCAAAGTGGAATGCTGGTAGGATGCCAGTCACCCACTATCTAAATTTGTCTAGAGGCACCTATGCATCTAAACAGTTATATGCATATTTATGTCATGGACCTGTGTCCCAGATACAGATAGGTAGCCGTGTTGGTCTGCCATAGTCAAAACAAAATAAAAAAATTCCTTCCAGTAGCACCTTAAAGACCAACTAAGTTAGTTCTTGGTATGAGCTTTCGTGTGCATGCACACTTCTTCAGATACACTGAAACAGAAGTCACCAGACCCTTCTATATAGTGAGAAGATGGGGAGGGGTATTACTCAGAAGGGTGGTGGGATTGGGTGATTGGCAGATAGCTGTGATGAGCCTGTTGACGACTCTTAACGACTGCAATAGGTCTTACAGGAAAAAGCAAGGGGTGAGAAGGTGAAAAATGGCTTTGTCATGTATAATGAGATAAGAATCCAATGTCTTTGTTCAGACCAGGTCTCTCCATGGTTTTAAGTTTGGTAATAAGTTGCAATTCAGCAGCTTCTCTTTCCAGTCTATTTCTGAAATTCCTTTGTAATAGAACAGCTACTTTGAGATCTTGTATAGAATGTCCTGGGAGATTGAAGTGTTCTCTTACTGGTTTCTCTGTCTTGTGGTTCCTGATGTCGGATTTATGTCCGTTTATTCTTTGGCATAAGGTTTGGCCTGTTTATCCAATATAGAGAGCTGAAGGACACTGTTGGCATTTGATGGCATACACAATGTTAGATGATGAGCAATTAAATAGTCCCGAGATGGTATGTGTGATGTTGTTGGGGCCAGTAATGGTGTTGTCCGGGTGTATGTGGCAACAAATTTGGCATCTGGGTTTATTGCAGGCTCTGGTGCCAGTGTCCGTGTTAAGTCTGGTTGTAGTATTATTGTGGGTTAGGAGTTGTTTAAGATTGGGTGGCTGTCTGTAGGCAATGAAAGGTCTTCCTCCCAGAGCTTGAGAAAGAGAACTGTCATTGTCCAGGAGAGGTTGTAGATCTCTGATGATGCGTTGTACTGTTTTAACTTGGGAGCTGTATGTGATGACTAGAGGTGTTCTGTTATTTTCTTTTTTGGGTCTGTCTTGCAGCAAGTTCTCTCTGGGTATCAGTCTGGCTCTGTTGATCTGTTGTCTAACTTCATCTGCTGGGTATTTTAGTTCTAAAAAGGTTTGCTGTAGATCTCTTAGGTGAGAGTCTCTGTCTGTAGAATTGGAACAGATGCGGCTGTAACGTAGTGCCTGGCTATACAGTATACAATGGACTGTTTGGGATGTTTGGGATGGTAGCTATTCTGTGTCCCAGAATCCTTGAAGGACGCAGTAGTGCTCCTGGTGACACAACACCTGTGTCAGTGAGTGGGGAAAATGGGCAATGTTTTCGGTGTTTTGTGCAGCTTTTGCTACTTAAAGAAGGAAATAAATTCCGTTCTTTGAAAGATCTTCACTCCTTCCAATGCTGCATCACGGATCTCTTCTCTGTGTTTTGTCTTTTAAAGTAGTGGACAGCAATTCACCCGGAAGCCTAGCTCTGACCCCTATTTTATAACAGCAGGATGTATGATTACTCCTGCAGGATTAATGGCAGTGTGAGCATATAGCTGAAGAAAAAAATGTGCCGTATTAATCATTGGGTAAGCTCCTAGGTAACGGTTTGTTAGCAGCATGTAGTTTGGCATCATTTGAAACTTCTGCACTGTGACATTAAAAATTTCACAAGTATTCAGCAGCTCAGTGGGAGAGGAGATGTTGTGTTACACATGTTTCACTGTTCTCTCTCTGCATCCGAAATGCTTAGCCACTGATAGTTTCTGTTATCAGTGATCCACATATCAAGAACTGATTAAATGCTCATATAGATTGAACTGATAATTTTTTAAATGTTACACTCACTGTAAGGCTCACAGTGTTTTATAATAATACATGATGGTGTTGGTTGAGAATTCAAAGACTGATTCCGTATTGTGCAGTGGTATGCTGTCATGTCTGTAGCAGTTACTACATGCTGGTGGGATCTGACATGGTGGGGAAGTAGTTATTACTTCCTTCCTGATTTTTAAAAAGCTTTTAGTTACATCAGTGAATCTTCTACTTTGCATGCAGTCTTCAGAAGTCATTGGTTCCAGATTCTTTAGAGGAGACATACAACTACTCAACGTGGCATGGAACCAGCCCCGTCAGCCCCAGTCGATCATTTCTACCTTCTAAAAGCAGAATGGCCAGGGATATAAAAATTATGGCTGGGTTTTGTAGTTGAGCATTAGTTTCTATTGAAAAGTCTGTCCTGGCCATAATAGCAGAGCAATGTTCTATGTACAGTGGTACCTCGGGTTAAGTACTTAATTCTTTCCGGAGGTCCGTTCTTAACCTGAAACTGTTCTTAACCTGAAGCACCACTTTAGCTAATGGGGCCTCCTGCTGCTGCCGTGCAGCCGGAGCACTATTTCTGCTCTCATCCTGAAGCAAAGTTCTTAACCTGAAGCAATATTTCTGGGTTAGCGGAGTCTGTAACCTGAAGTGTATGTAACCTGAAGCGTCTGTAACCCAAGGTACCACTGTATTTATCAACACTGATGCTATCTGGTGAAATTGACTCATACTTTATGTAGGCTGATGAACACCTGAAACTATTTTACTTTTAACCTAAGATGTATTCCATAGTTTTAGATTATCTTTTGTCATTCAGGGTTTTTTTTTATTTAAATTAACTATTCTTCTTTCCTAGGCCCCAAGCACATACAAACTAGCCTCAGCAGAACAGAATTCTGTTTGCAGGGCTCTGGGCTGCTGAATGCTTGATTTGGATGCTCTGGCACATAGTCAGTGTGCCAGCAGTTTGTTCTGAGTTGGCCTAGAAGGGGAAGAAGGTTACACCTTGCTATCTACACACAGAGTAAACATGATTATACCCCAAAGCAAATTAATGTTAAACCATCTCAAATATTTCTAGTTAAAAGAGTTAATTTCAAGGTATAATGCAGACAACTACTTTTAATTGAAAAAAAAAAATGTTTTCCAATCAGGACAGAGACTGATTTAGCAGTATATTGCCCAAATGCAGAAAACATTAATTTGTGATAACTTAAATTCTGTTACCTTTTAAAGACAGTTCCAAAAAGGCATGAATATGTAACACACAGTAGTCTGGTTTGGATGTAATGCTAAAGTATGATGTGCTAGGTGCATGTGTGCAAACACACACACACACACAATCTGCTTTATCTGCTGATACAACAGCAGGATATGGAAATAAACAATCCATGCAATAATCCACCATACAAGAATAAACCACCTGATCAAAACAAATGAAGGTGTTTAAAATAACACAGCAGGTTTTGTTAACATTCACATTAGGTAGTCTCTTCATAGTATTTTGAAACTTTGATAATACAGTGGTACCTTTGGTTGCAAACGGGATCCGTTTTGGAGGCCAGTTTACAATCTGAAGCGCCGTATCTGCGCAGGTGCACAGCACGATTTGGTGCTTGTGCGCATGCGCGGAGCGCAGTTTAACACTTCTGCGCATGTGTGAGCAGCGAAACCCGGAAGTAACCCATTCCAGTACTTCAGGGTCACCGCAGGACGCAACCTGAAAAAACGTATCATGAAGCAAACGCAACATGAGGTATGACTGTATTTTGAATCGTTGCTAACGTTCAGCAGCAGTGGTCAAGAAGTTTTAATGACCACTTTGGGAACTTAACAGAATATAAAGTAATAATTAAATATGGAAAGTAATAGGGACTCTCCAAATGAGTTTTAAGAAATAATTAAAAATTCTGTTACTTAACGTAAAGTCGGCAATCACATTCACAATTAAACAGCTTAATTCTCATAAGCTGTTGTAAACCAATAAAACTCTTCTCTAGTACAATGTTTAATAAAGGCATTCCATCCAAACAAAAAGTTGTCCTATTTTGTTCATTTAATCTAATAAAATATGTTAGCCTAGCTATCAGTGTATACTCTCATCATCAATTATACCAGTCTGTAATAAGACGAAATGTTATTAGATCTGAAATGCCCTGTTTGTTTCCACCAGAGATGAAAGAAGTCACCCTTTTCTTTTGGGCCCATATTTTGTGCCCACTTGATCATATAGTCCTGGATCTAAACTTAACTATAATTTTTTGCCATTTATTTAATAAAGTTAATTATTTTAACTGGGAGATGTTGAAATAAAATGTGGGTGTTAGATTTAAAGCAGTAAACCTTCCTGAAAAAAATAAAAATACATTACCATTCTAGGAACAGACATAAGCATTCATTATACAAGGGTTCATAATTATTTTTATATAAAGATCCTGTATTTCTCTGGATAATCTTATACTGACATATCTTACTGGCTTGGTTGCCCAATAATAGTTATACTTTTATAGTATTTGCTTTTTATCATCAGTAGATACATTTAAGCCTATTTCTGTTTTATCTATATTCAGTCTGTATCCTGCTACTTTCCTATACACTAGAATTTGACTCTGTACCTCCCCCAGCGCAACTTTAGATTCTACTGCCATATTGTCTGCTTACATTTTAAACTTTTCTTTTCCTCTCTGGTTTTAATTAAATATCCATTTTATTGCCAGAAGTTCTATGGCTAACACAAAAAGAAGAAAAGGGAGGTGGTCTTGCCTAGTACCTTTAGATCAGTGTTTCCCAACCTTTCCCCAACTGTGGCCGCCTTCCAACCTTGTTTCCTAACTGTGACCCCACTATGGTTGGGGGCAGGGGGGCAACTGCCCCCCCATAAGTAGAAATCAATACAAATCTGAGGTTCTGCCCCGCAACGAAAGCTTGTCCCCCCCTAACAAAAATTCTGGCTACGCTCATGCCCCCTCCTAGCCTACTGGTAGAAAGGTAGCTATTTTAATGTTTTGTTTGTACAGTGGTGCCCCGCAAGACGAATGCCTTGCAAGACGGAAAACCTGCTAGACGAAAGGGTTTTCCGTTTTGGAGGCGCTTCGCAAAACGAATTTCCCTATGGGCTTGCTTCGCAAGACGAAAATGTCTTGCGAGTTCCTGCGGGTTTTTTTTCCTCCCCCCCCTTTTCCTAAGCCCTAAGCCGCTTATCAGCAGATCCGCTAAAAGCTGCTAAACCGCTAATAGCGCTAATCCGCTAAGCTGTCAATGGGCTTGCTTCGCAAGACGAAAAAAACGCTATACGAAGAGCCTCACGGAACGGATTAATTTCATCTTGCGAGGCACCACTGTAAATAGAATATGTTTTATTTATAATTTTTTATAATTTATACAAAATACAATTACATAAAATGATAGGAACATAATGAAGTATTGTTGAAGTAGAAAAACAAAGAATAATCTTTCTAGTGCAACCTCCTGCTAAAGCATCCATGACAGATCACCACCCAACCTCTGCTTAGAAACCTCCAAGGAAGGAGAGTCCAGAACCTCCCAAGGAAGATCCATCTTCCATGTATTATAAAAAGTAAACAACACTTATTTGACCCCAGTTATTTGACACAGAGGGGAAAACCATAGATACAGTCGGAAAGGTGCACAGGGAGTTCTGTATATATGGGAGAATTTCAAAAAGCAAGTGGTCCTCACTGATATGGTGCAAATAGATCTTGTCATCTGGAGGAGCCCTGGCTGCCTAGATAAAACACTATAGCCCCACATACCCTTACCTGGGAGTAAGGCCCATTGAACTCTGTGCGGCTTTCTTCTGAGTTGACATTTAGTTATTTACTAGATGCAAGTCAGCAGCACCAGACTCAGCTAAGCGCTGGGGTGGATTTCACCCCACACCTTGCAGAGGTGGGATGACACTGCTGATGGGCACTGCATTCCTTGGCAGCATCCAAAGGCACTGATCTGCTAGGCGCTGGGGTAGATTGCACCCTGCACCTTGCGGAGTCAGGCCCAGGCTGTCACTGGGCCTAGTACTGGTGGCAGCAACAAGCAGCTCCAGCTTGCCCAGCCCTACCAATTGCCACCTCACCACCACACTTACCTGACCTGTGTGTTCTGAATTGCAGGCTCTACTGGTCAAAATGGGAGGCTCAGTAATCATCCATTCCTCTGGAAATAAACCAGGATTGCTCCAAGAAAACACATGTGGCAAAAAGGAGCATTACGCCCTGATGAGCCACCCCCTTACCCACTAGTGATTGGCCAAGCAGAAAGCCAGTCAATCAGGATTTTTTTAAAAATGATTTTTTCTTCTTCACTTCTCACTTCCCTCTCTTGAGTGCTTCCAACAAAAACTGCCATTCTATATTATCGGAGGCCTTTTCTGCATACACAAAGGGTAACTTTGCTTGTTCAGTTTTAATAAAATCTTCCTTTTTATAATATTAATAATACCTGTTGATCCATCAACACAGCTTTTCTGTGATGCTGTCCAGCCGTTTTTAAGGAAATTGCAGTGTTGGCTGAGTAGCAAACACTCAGATCTGCTTTTCTAGTAGGAATTTCCTGTTAAATAAATGAAGGGGAAGACATACTGCCATCTTTTTGCTCCTTCATCTTAAGTCTCTGATCTTCTGCTTCCCAGCACAAGGAGTCAAAAGGATTCTGGAGTTGCAGATTTCTCAAGGCCAGGATTGTCTTTCCTTGGCAAAAGATATTGGCCCAATCTGCTTTGTTTGTTGCTTGGATACACCACATTATCATCATTATAAAAACTAATGGGTCTTATAAGCCGCCCATCTCCACTGTTGTAATGAGCAATTGCATTTAATTGGGGGGTGGGGTGTAAAAGAATCAAACTAATGCAAAGGAACATTAAAATATTTTAATTGCATATGCCCAAACTAAAAACAAATGGTGTAGCTCAGAACAAAGCAACTTCTATCACTGCCATCTTGAATTAGCATCACCCTTACACGTTTGTTGTTCACTAGTAATCTTTCTGCCCACTATTGCACATTTATCAATTACATCCTTAATCTTACCCGCAACGTCCTCCTGCATTTGGACCTGTTTCTGCATATATTGAATTATTTTATCATTGCTTTTGAATCCTTTTCTTGAAGTATCTGTGGAATTCTCTCTGCCTTGCTTTAATTTTTCCTCTGTTAACCTCATTAGTTTCTTTTCTCTTAACAATTCCTTTACTTCATTCATATATATTTAATTCATTAGGAAAAAATGTCTTTCATATCCTCTGTTTGTTACATGCCTACTTGCCTCCTCCTATCCAAGTTCCTCTCTCTTAATATTTCCCATTAGAAAAAAAATCACTGATTTCCCATTGCAAGCTCCTTCTCTCCATGTACTTTAAAAAGGTAAAGGTACCCCTGCCCATACGGGCCAGTCTTGACAGACTCTAGGGTTGTGCGCTCATCTCACTCTAGAGGCCGGGAGCCAGCGCTGTCCACAGACACTTCCGGGTCACGTGGCTAGCGTGACGAAACTGCTCTGGCGAGCCAGCACCGCACATGGAAACGCCGTTTACCTTCCCGCTATAAAGTGGTCCCTATTTATCTACTTGCACTTAAGAGTGCTTTCGAACTGCTAGGTGGGCAGGAGCTGGGACCGAACAATGGGAGCTCACCCCGCCGCGGGGATTCGAACCGCTGACCATGCGATCGGCAAGTCCTAGGTGCTGAGGTTTTACCCACAGCGCCACCCGCGTCCCTACTTTACATAACACTATTCAAATCTTAAATTCGTCCAATTCATTCCTCTCAATAAGCAAATGATCAAATTCCTGAATCAGAGTTTAATAATTATTTAATTTCTTCTTTAGCCAATTATTATTTTAACTTATAAACACATTATAAAAAAACTGATTAGCCTATTACTTTTATTAAGTTAGGGCACTAGCTGCTGTCTCAAGGGGGGAAAGGCACCCCACAGGGAGTTAATTACAATATCAGGAAAGAAAAAAGGGGGTAATATGAATACGAATAGGCGTCTAATACAATATAATTTTCCAAATTGCACAGGTTCTTTAATGAGATGAAGTCTTGAACTCTGCCCAGATGGATTTGACCCAAAGCTTACACTCTTTTTGACAGTCTTTCCTTTGTGATCGTATAGGTGCCAATTAACTTAATCTCAGGTGCAAGAATATAATAACATGGCTAGAGAAGTTACCACAGGTGGTCCCTTGGAAGCAAGTTCAGGCCGCCAAGAAGATATAGACACTTCCTTAAGGCTGAATAGTTCTCTCCACTGATCTACCCCATCTCTTGTAGTCATTAGTGAAGCTGCCTTTTTTGTGTACTTTCCTTTGATCCTTTCTCTGAGAACTGTGCAGTCACCAAGGTGGGGCACTGCCTCAGCATCTGCTGGGAAGATACACACTTCCCAACTTCGTCCCAGCCCTTAAAGGAAGTAGACAGTCCATCCCTTCACTGCAAGAGGTCTGGTGAATTGGCAGCTGAATAGCAACCCTTGCCCACACTTCCTTCACTATCCACTGGGAAGATATGTCAGAAGCCCAGCAAGGACCCTTCCCTTCCCAGCCTCTTCCCAGTCCTTCAATTCCTTAAAGGGAGTAGACTAGACTAGGCTGTCCATCCCATTCCTGTAGAGGTAGCAGCAGCTGAAGAGCAACCACAATCTTCTCATCCACCGGGAATCTATTTGTAGGACAGCACTAAAACGCACACACATGCACAATGTTTAAATTTATTTTTACACTTTCTCAGCACCTGTTGTTCTGTGGTTTGTTCGTTGTGGTCGGCTCATTATGCTGTTTTCTTATTGCGGACAAAAATAATATATTTCATTTAATGCACAGTTCCTTTTTTAAAACGTGCAAACACTTTAATGTTGCAGGTTATTTTGGGCACTTCCTGCATATTTGAAGTTGGTTAAATGCAGTAGTAAAGATCAGAAAGTGAAGCTCCTCAGCATGTTACTAAGCAGTATAACTGATTCAGTGATATGTATCTACTAGGTTTATAAGCAGTGCTTTTCTTCTAGAGAAAAGGGTGCCAGTACCATTAAGTTGTTGCAGTAAGTGGCACACTTTTAACCAGTGCTTTCTTCTAGAAAAAAAGAGCTGCCGATACAGCGTACCCTTGAGTACCCCCGGGGGAAAGCACTGTTTATAAGTACAGTGGTACCTCAGGTTAAGGACTTAATTTGGTTCTTAACCTGAAACTGTTCTTAACCTGAAGCACCACTTTAGCTAATGGGGCCTCCCACTGGTGCTGCGCCGCCGGAGCACGATTTCTGTTCTCATCCTGAAGCAAAGTTCTTAAGCTGAAGCACTATTTCTGGGTTAACGGAGTCTGTAACCTGAAGCATATGTAACCTGAAGCGTATGTAACCCGAGGTACCACTGCACAGCAAATGTGTTCATACAGGTTAATATACAAATTTGCGCACATGTTCATATGCCGTTGTACTCAGGCTCGTTTAGAAAAGTATGCTAGCTTCCCTCATAAACGTCCTGATAAAATGAACATGGGATCTCCTTTTCCCCCTCCGCTCCCAATCATCATCGAAGCTTGTGGTTCCTTTCCATCCTTTTAGCTAAGAGGTTTCTTTGTGAGCTAGGCCATTTGTCCATCATTGTTTGAGGTCCAAACATTGGCAAAATACCCTGTCACTGATCCAGAGTGTTGTGAATGGTAGCCCCTTGCCGACAATTGGTGGAGGTTCCTAGAAATATCCCTGAGAGGATTATTTAACCTTTCAATTTAGGGGGCACAAAGCCTTGCTGATTAATGAACTTTCTGATGGATGCTGATAAGCGGCTCTGTTTCTTTATTTCCTCTAAAAGTGATTCCTCCTTCTGCCCCGTATTACTATAATCTTAAACATAAAATGTGGCAAATAGATTTTAAAAAAAACAGCACTGAAGAGTTTATCTGGTTGGCAAACTGAAGGAGCTAAATTAAAATTGGTAATGAAAGCAGTGGCTGAGCCCTGCGTATGGTTTTTAAAATGTGCTCTGTATTTTGAAGAGACTTATTCTCTAGCTTGCCTAGTAATGACTCTGCTTTTGGTGCACAGTCCGGGGCTGGCTTCTGTTATCCCCCCCAAAAATGAGTTGTGTTATCTGGATGACTGCAGACACATATGCATCCCCCTTTCTCACTGCATGGGCAGACAAGGTCGATAGCATTACAAGGTATTTGTGGCAGTGCTTGTTTCAGTTTTCAGAGCTGCCAGTTTCCAGCCAGATTTGAATTACAAAAGAAGAAGCTGGCATGAAAATTGAAAGGGTTTATCGGCTAGTCTGAAGCCTCATAGCACATTGCTTATTTATGCAGTCCATTTGCACCAGGAAATATAAAAAAAAGGAAATACATTTTTAAAATAAGGCCATAAAGACCCAGATATGTTTAAGATGGCAAATAAAATATAGATACCTATAATATCTTTCCAGGAAACGATTTCACTTAATGTTGCACATTACTTTAGAGGAGCATTTATGTTGCTGTCATAAATTTGTGTGTTTATGTCACTGTACAGGTAGTCTCTGGGGATTAAGCAGGAAGCCTCTGCTAACTTACTTTAAAATTAAAATAGAGGAAAGATAGGTCTGGAGCTTGAGAGCTCCATAGGAAATGGTTGGGAGTTTAATGCACCACCCTATTTAAATAATGCTTTTCATTCCATATAAAATTAGCTATGGACCAGTGAGTATGTGGCACGACCTTTAGGGAAAATTAGGATGCTTTTTAAGCCATGAAGATTTTGGAGCGTTTAGAAGTTGGCTTGCATTTCTCAGTCTGGGTGTGTGTGTGTGTGATATTGCAAATCAATATTTGAGAGTGCTACATATATGTAAGCTTCAAAAGATTATGTTCACAGTGGCTTTTTCTCTGTAGATTTTAACATTTTCCCATAGTGGTAGCTGCTATAATTTGCATCTATTTACAATTCATTATGTAATGTCTATTCTGTAGAAGCTATTGTGTCATACCACTTGTACTATGTATTGAACAACTTACATGTCATTTTTTCTGGCTATTTGCAAGTTCTAGCCCAATTAAAAAGCCTGCCATTTAAACAAAACCATACTCCACTCTCTAACAGTATTCAGGTGCATTTAAACATTTCCCATAAGAACCCTTTACTTCTGGGGCTTGGTCATAGCTACATAGAACCGTTCCCAGCTTTAATCTTCAGATCAAAGTTCACAACCAGAATCCAATCTATGAAGGGAAAATGTAAACCTTTCTGGAGAAAGCTTTGGATTTTATTGGGTTTATTATAGTAAAAAAAATAAAAAGTTTAATTCAAATACGTCAAACATCAAGTCTGTTAACATTTTAAGTACTTTTACCTTAAAGTCAAATTGTTGACATTCACACTTCTATAAATTAGTAGTGTGTGCAGCTCTTTTTCATGAATTTTCAAAAGGATTGTTATTTTGTAGCATGTGTGACTTAATGATGCAATCACTCAATAGGACTGAAAAAGAAGAGAAAAACATCCAAAGGAGCTGTTCCGGTCTGTTGTGTACATAATACATGTTTCAAAAATCTGCCTAATTAAGGAATTACCCAGTGGAGTGGGAATCTATTGGGTGCGTGACATGATTCAAACCCCCCACCCTCCAAAGAAAGTACACAATTATGACATTAAATTATATCTGGTATTGGCAGTTTTTAAACTGGAAAAAATTGCCCATGTAGTATGTTTCCTAAAAAGGATGAAATAGTTCATCATCTATACTTAATGGAGTGTTATTTGAGATAGAATAATTTGCTTGTTTCTACTTTCCATGTTATGGTGCACCTGCTGTTAACATGTATGGGTCACAGATTTGTCCTTCATATAAGAGGCAGACCGTTTTAACTATTAGAAAGTTGCTTCTTAAATATTGCATCATCTTTATTGTCTATGGTGATTATGCACATTTCAGGTTCATTTACGTGTGCCATGTATCAGCAGGGCTCGTAACCACAAGCTCCATTCTGCAGAATTTCTGCTTGCTGTTAATTGTTTGCACCTGACATCAGCTACTAAGATATTGCTTGATACTTAGCCATACCTTAGGTGCTCTACATATATTGTATATCGGGTTCATCACTAGTTACATTACCATAATACTGTGTGTGGAGAGTCTTTGATGATTCAGAGGCACTTTTGCTTGCTTCAGCTTGTCTCAACCAATCTTTTTCTCCTTATCAAGTCAATGAAAGCTATTCTTGAACCAATCAGCTCTGCAGACCAGTCCTCAAGAACTAGACCTATAGTTTAGTTTAAAAGGTCTCCCCACTGGGGAGATGAATGGAGCAACTGCTTCAAGATGAATACTTTATATCAGTTTCAAGGGTAAATTATGTAGTTTCCACTGAAGGTTTAATTATCAGGATGGAAAGCAAAATTGTTGTTGTTGTTTAATCGTTTAGTTGTGTCTGACTCTTTGTGACCCCATGGACCAGAGCACACCAGGCACTCCTGTCTTCCACTGTCTCCCGCAGTTTGATCAAACTCATGCTGGTAGCTTCGAGAACACTGTCCAACCATCTCGTCCTCTGCCGCCCCCTTCTCCAAAGTATTGGAGTCTCAGCTTCAGGATCTGTCCTTCCAGTGAGCACTCAGGGCTGATTTCCTGAAAGCAAAATAGCTGGCACCTTTTGACACCTTTTAAAAGTTGTACTTGGTGACTGGCACCCGATTTGCTGCATATGTTAGGAAGCAGGTTTGCCCTCCTATCTGGTGTCTAGGAAATGTTGATTTAAAAAAAAGAGTTTTGCAGGCCTGTCCAATAATCTTTAAATTGAGCTCATTGGGTGGGGAAAGTTAATATTGAGACTCCTGGTTCCAGTGACTATAGTTATCCAGATCTTTTACAGCTTCTCCCCTCTTTCCCATTCTAGTTCCATCTTTTACAGCAACTTCACCACCATACATTCGCCTGGCCAATGCATAGCCGCTGCTTCTTCTTTCTCTCTGCCTATCACACTTAGATTGGAGAAATGGAATGAAGAAAGTGCATGAGTCTATATTGTAGTGTGGCGTCATTTCATTCAGGCTGTGTGGTCTGTGTGGATTAATCTTCTGGAGAAAGGAGAGGGCTTACACATGACAGTCTCTGCCTCCTGCTTAGAGCCCTTCCGAGCAAATTATGATTCAGCTGAGGGCCATTTGGTTAGCATATAATGCTTAGGATTTTCCCAAAAGAAAAGTTGCAGTTTCCCCATGTGCTGTCTACTGCCTCCTGCAAACCTTTAAACATGATAGCAACGCAATGGAAAGAGCTCACAAAAAGGTGCTGCTACTGTTACATTTTAAGGATTCTCAGGAGAAAAAGCCTTATAAATGAAGTGAAAGCAAGGAGTTGTGGCTGGTGGAATACACTGTTTTAGATAGAAAAATCTGCTGTATTTTGGAAAGTTGTTTGTTTGCTGTGAATTTGGGCACTTCTTAAGATACTGCAACCAAATTTTGCATGATGGTTCCTGAGATCAGGGAGCACATTTAGATACAATTGGATATCATTTTGAATCAAGATGGCAGACTGAAACTTTCAGAATTCCACTGATTTTAACACCTAATTTTAAAACTGCACTGATTTGGGAGTTTCTTAGATTTCCCAAACAATGTCGGACATGAAGTTGTTAGCTGACTATAATCCCAAAGCTATGGCTATGTTACATGCTACTTCACTCCAATCTAGTGTGCCATCTTAGCTTGTCATCTGCATCATCCTGGGCCCGACAGGTTTGTCTTTTTAAAAGCATTTCTGTGGTAGGGAAGAGCAAGTTTACTTTGGGATGAAGATTGTCGTACTGAAGATAGTGCCAGAGTATTCTGTATATAGAAAGTGAGAGTGAGAAGTAAAAAAATGCCTTGGTCAGATTCCAACTGGAAACTAAGCCTTATGATGAACGATTGAGGGAGTTGAGTATGTTTAGCCTGGAGAAGAGAAGACTGAGAGATGATAGGATAGCCATCTTCAAATATCTGTTGGACTGTCACATGGAAGATGGAGTAAGATTTTTTTATGGTTCTCCAGAGGGTAGGACCCAAACCAGTAGATTCAAACTTTTCCGGTTTTTTTTGTTTTTGTTTTTTTTGTTTAACTGTTATAGTTATTACAAGTCATGAACAACTGTATTTTAAAGTTTAGCCTTAGGCTTAATTATTACCAAGTCTGAGAGGGAGAGAGAATCGCTCAGCTTCTTGTCGGAAGGAAATTCTGGCTCTGCCTGTGGCAATGGGAGTTTTACCCTGAAGTGAACTATGTTCCCCTCTCCAACAAAAAGGAAACTTCAAAAAGTTTTCTGTTCCTGGAAATTTTTTTGGATTCATGTAATGAATTTCTTAAATTTTCCAAAACATAATCTAGAGAGGGAAAACAATAACTCACAGGCCTCACATTTGAAACCAGGAAGATGGGACAAGAAAGAAGCCCAAGTAGGAAAGGAAGTTTGAGCAGTTCTGTGTGTAGGCGACATTGACTATGTCCCACTTGTGAGATTTCTGTCCACATTACAGGAGGATAGCTGCAGTGGAGAAATGTTTTCTTTTGAAAAGAAGGACTTAACCTCATATCTTAACACTACATAGATTTCAAGATTGTTCCAGTAAAGGATGGTGTAGTTCAGATGCATATTTGTTGGCCAGGATAAGCAAAAATTCTGATGCAAACAAAGCCCAAGTTTGGGCTTATGGACTGTATCCAATAATATAGCATTAAGTAAGCCTCCCATCAGAGACACAGGTGGCGCTTTGGGTTAAACCACTGAGCCTAGGGCTTGCCGATCAGAAGGTCGGCGGTTCGAATCCCCGCAACGGGGTGAGCTCCCATTGCTTGGTCCCTGCTCCTGCCAACCAAGCAGTTCGAAAGCACGAAGTGCAAGTAGATAAATAGGTACCTCTCCGGCGGGAAGGTAAACGGTGTTTCCGTGCGCTGCTCTGGTTTGCCAGAACCGGAAGCTGTATGCCGGCTCCCTCTGCCAGAGTCGTCCGCGACTGGACCTAATGGTCAGGGATACCTTTACCTTTACCTTTAAGCCTCCCATCAGTACAAGAATTTCCTCTTGCGCAACAGAGCTTCCCTCTGCATGACCCTTAAATCTCTTCTGGGGGTTCCACCAACTCTTCACAGCAGATCTGGAGAGGGCACAGAGCAGGAGAGGGGGGAGTCACACGGCACAAGTGGAAATGCTTTCACTGACATTTTTATGTAGAGCAGAGATGAGGAACTGGATTTGGTGGATGGATAAGATTATTATTATTTTCCTGCCCTTAACTCACTTGACTCACTTCCATCACTTGACTCACAGTGATGCCAGGTGACCTTTTTATACCAGCAGAACGATAGCTGGTATAAACTGATTAATGTCACAAGACTGTAACCTCAGATTCAGGAGATCTTGGAAGATTAGTAAGCAATTGCCACTTTTTGTGTTTTATTCTTTTTTTGCAATCTTGCCATTAAACATTTCTCTGCTGCATAAGATTTGGTTTTATGAGATTTGGTTTTATTATTATTTATTATTATAATTTTTGAATTTATATACCGCCCTATACCCGGAGGTCCCAGGGCAGTCCACAGAATAAAATCCGAATATAAAACCACATAATACATAATCGAAATAAAAACAATAATCCAATAACGCCCCCCCCAAAAAACCCACATTTTAAAAGGACATAGGATGTCAATCAAATCAACCAAAGGCATGCTTAAAAAGGAATGTTTTTACCTGGTGCCTAAAGGTGTAATAATGAAGGCCCCATGCAAACTTCCCTGGGGAGAGCATTCCACAGATGGGGAGCCACTGCAGAGAAGGTCTGTTCTCATGTTGCCACCCTCTGGACCTCTCAAGGAGGAGGCAGACAAAAGAGGACCTCAGAAGGTGATCTCAGAGTCCAGGCAGGTTCATATGGAAAGAGGCGGTCCTTGAGGCATTGCGGTTATGAGCTGTTTAAGGCTTTATAGGTCAAAACCAGCACTTTGAATTGGGCCCGGAAACTTAACTGGTAGCCAGTGCAGTTAGACCAGGATTGGTGTAATACGCTCAAACCGTCTTGCCCCAGTGACCAACCTGGCCACTGAATTCTGCACTAGCTGAAGTTTCCGAGCCATCTTCAGAGGCAGCCCTACAAATAACTCATTGCAGTATTCTAACCTTGAGGTTACCAGAGCATAGACAACAGTAGTTAGGCTATTCCTTTTTTTATTTTTTTTAAATAATATTTATTAAAGATTTTCAAATATAACAGAAAAAGAAAAACATCCAAATTTAAAACCTTATTTTCATTGGCATCTTTCCAGGACTTCCCCTCCCCTCCCCCTCTTGTATTCCAATTCTTTCAAATAGATTCAACAAATTGTTACCCCAAATTTTAAAATTATTATCATTGGCCCAATTTAAAAAAAATATTTTCCCATCCCCTAAAATCGACCTGTTCCCTTCCACGAGTTCCCGTCTTTAATATGCAATACAGATTAAGATAAACAGAAAGATTAAAAAAAAAGAATAAAATGTAATTTAACACCCTTTGGATTCCAAATTTCCCTCCCCCCTTTCCCGGTTGCGTTCCCAATGTCCATCAATGTCTACTGTCATCCTGGAGCGCCCACATCTAAACCACAGTCCTTCACCAGTCCGCTTTGCCGTCTTTTTATTAGTCTTTGCCATCTGGTCTTCCATCCACTCTAGACCCGTTCCAGTTTGCATACAGAAGGAATAGATCTACTGATGATGCTATTTCCATCGCTGTCCATACTGTACTGAGTCATCTAGAACGACAGGGAACCTACGCAAGGCTGTTGTTTGTGGACTACAGTTCTGCCTTTAATACAATCCTACCAGACAGGTTATTCCTTAAAATGACCAATTTGGGTATACACCAGAAGATCTGCTTGTGGGTAAGGAATTTCCTGACCGATAGGCCGCAGACAGTGAGAATGGGACCTTACCATTCTTCTACTCTAGTACTAAGCACAGGAGCCCCTCAGGGGTGTGTGTTAAGCCCCTTCCTCTATTCCCTGTACACATTTGACTGCATCCCACTGTATAAGTCCAACACAATCATCAAATTTGCGGATGATACAACAGTGGTGGGGCTCATTAGTGAGAATGATGAGGCTGCTTATAGGAAAGAAGTACAGGGGTTAATTCAATGGTGTAAAGAAAATAATCTTATGCTAAACACCAAAAAAACCAAAGAACACATAATTGATTTTAGGCGAAAGAAAAGTGTATTTTTACCATTGCACATAAATGGCGAGGAGGTGGAGAGGGTTGGTAGTTTTAAATACCTGGGCACTTACATCTCTGAGGACCTCTCATGGACTGCAAATATTAATATGGTTGTGAGGAAGGTGCAGGGGAGGTTGTATTTCCTGAGAATGCTCAGAGGATTGAATCTATCCCAGCACCTACTTCTGTCCTATTATCATAGTACCATTGAGAGTGTCTTAACCTATAGTATATTATCGTGGTATGGGAGCAGCTCTGGAATGGATAAAAAAGCCTTACAGAGAATAATTAAAATTGCCCAGAATGTTATTGGGCTCCAACTACCAACCCTGGATGAGATCTTCACGTCTCGCAGCTTGAAGAAGTCACACAATATCCTGAGAGATCCCACCCATCCTGCTCACAACCTCTTTGAACTGTTGCCTTCGGGCAGAAGATATAGGACAATGAAAACACGAACTACACGCCTTCTGAATAGTTTCTATCCAAGAGCTCTGATTGCACTAAATAATGATCTCAGGGCCAGTTGTAAGAAATAGCAAGCAGTGAGTAGTAAGGAATGAGATAGGTTTTAGGTTATGCTATGCTTCTAATAGGTTGTGTTATATTCTGGATTATGTATGTTTTAATAGATTATGTCTGAATAGGATGAGAGTGTTGGAGATACGTGCAAATGTGTATGTGAATCCGGTCTTGGGTGTTTGATTTTCGTTGTTGTGTATACTGTGTATATACGGACAATGACAATAAATTTATCTAATCTAATCTAATCTAATCTTTTGGTCATCTTTGGTTTCACATGTCCAATCTTGGAAGGAGTCTATCTTCCAACTTTGTCCAGTTCTTGTTATTCTTATTGTTCTTGTTGTTCTCTCTCCTCCTCTTTCCCCCCCCCCCTGCTCTCCTGCACAAATGTTCTAATTCCAAAAAGCTTCTAATTCCTCTGCAGAGGCTTTGTTATTCAGGAACAAAACATTACGTCAAGTCCCTTCCATTCTTCAATAGATAAATCTATTGTCTCCTTTAGTGTGTAGACCTCTGTAGACAAAATAGCGTTCCATTTCTGCAGTTTCCCAGGCGATAAAAAGTCCTATTCAAATTCGATGCCAACAATACTTGTAGTGTCCCACAGCTCCTCTAGAGGGATTATAGTAACTCAGTTTCCTTCCCGATCACACCCAACAGTCAAAGTAACTTATTATTCCTTGTTTTAAACAATTTATATCCAATTTGTAACAAATGTGACCAGCAAAGTCCTCGTAACAAAGTTCTCTTTTTGTTCTTCCGTTTTGACAGCTCCTTTGACAGCTGTCAAAACCTCTATTTCTCCTCTCCCAGCACTCTTTCAGATCGCTCCCGGGGTTTCGGGGGGGGGGGGTTTGCATTTTAATTCACAATCCACTTTTCTCCTCCAGCCCAGTCTTATAATTTTCCATCACGAAGTTAATAACTTTATCAAAAAAAGGTTACACTCGATCTTAGTTGTCAAATCCTTTGCTTTAGCTCCTCTACAACAGGGGGGACCTCCCCCGCTCGCTCCGAATTTAAATAGAATTCCCCCCCCCTTTTTAATCCAAGTTCCAATTACTCACGGGTTATTCTTTTAAAGACCAAATTTTCAATGGAAGAAGTCAGCGCTCTCCGTCGAATGGCATGCGGCTTCGCTCGGCAGGGGAAGCGGAGGACTCACAGCACCACCACCACCCCTGTCACCCGCTCCGCAGCCTTTAAAAAGGCTCCTTCGCGGGTCGGGGGGCGCAAACGGTGCCCGCCGAGTCACCATGCCCATGGGTTTCAGCGCCCATGGTTTTTGAGGGTCCCCGCGTCGCCGGCGCGGTAGAACCCAGCCCCTGCCGAGCAGGCTCCCTCCGGAGCTCGGAGGGAGTCCGCCATTCGGCGATGGCGCCAACCCGGAAGTCAGTAGTTAGGCTATTCCTGTCCAGATAGGGGTGCAGCTGAGCCACCAGTTGAAGCTGATGGAAGGCACTCAGTGCCGCTGAGGCCACCTGAGCCTCGAGCAACAGCAAAGGTTCCAGGAGTACCTCCAAGCTACAAACCTGTTCCTTCAGAGGAAATGTAACCCCATCAAGAGCAGGCAATCTCCTACCCACCCGGTCTAGGGAACCACCCACTAACAGTGTCTCAGTCTTATCTGGATTGAGTTTCAGTTTGTTGGCTCTCATCCAGTCCATTACCCAGGCAGGACACTGGTCCAGCACTTCCACTGCCCCACCTTCAGATGTAAAGGAGAAATAGAGCTGAGTGTTTTCTCAAAAACAAGTTGCAAACTTGGTGGATCGGGGGGATGCCCTGGATGTAGTGTATCTTGAGTTCAGTAAGGCCATTATATTCTTGTGGAGAAGGTGGGAAAATGTGGACTGTCTTCATGTGTCCTGTGGATGATTTCACATCTCTTCCCCCACACCCTAGCAGTAGTACACCTGTCCCTCCTCGTACCAACCTGTTTTCTGAATTCCAGATAATTTCAAAAACAGTTTGCAGTGTGACACAGGAGGCAATGGTTAAGTGGGAAAAAGTCAAAAGAGAAGTCCAGGTCATTGGAGTCTTAGATCTGACTAAAGGAGCTTTTTGGATTCTGGCCAAAAGTGTTATTCAAATTTCCTGCTGCATGGTCAGCTGTGGGAATATTGTAGTGTGCTTTCACTGAATGCTGTGGGAGTACTTGAAGCTGCAGCTAAGTGGGTATGTACCTGAACAGAAATCTGGATAGGAGACTGTTTGGGAGTGACTCATAAGAGCAGAGTGTAAATATAATAAATAATTTTTAGCATCATTCTTGAGCAAATTTCTCCCAAATCACATCTGAATGAAAAGAAATGAGTGTTCATTTCATGTCATGCTGGCTTTTTTCCTTGTGTACGTGTGTAGTTGGAAGATAGAACAGGGGGGAAATGTGAATAGGCAATTCCTTTTAATTAGTGAAATTTAAGTCAGATGCATATCTTAAGAAGTAATGAGCTTCATAAAAGCAAGACCTCATTGGATCAAAGTCAGTTTAAGATAAGGGCATCTCAAGGTCACAGAAAGAGCTGCCCAGCAGTTCCATTTGCATAAAAAATTACTGTCAGAAATAGGCGGTGGAGGCAGCCCTGGCATTTTGATCTCTTGGCCTTTGTCATGGAGATTCCTTGCAGAGAAGGGAGGAAGGCCAGTGTCCCAGATAATGATTAACTGTTTTAATGGCATTCATTCATTCATTCACTCATTCCGCACTAACTACTCATGCAGAAAAAAGGGTTATGTAAAATGACATTAGAAGAAAATCATTTGTAATCGTTGCATCGGGGCTGCACTTTGAGGAGACATTAGGAGTAAATCCGTGGCGTGGTAGGGCTTATGCTTTATCTTCTGATATTTACTGAGTTTACTGGTGCATGAAAAGCTTTCAGCAAGAATAGCAGATGGGATGGACCTTTCATAGGTAATGCTATCTACTGGGTTATTACTTCTATATATTGATAGTGAAGTAATCTTCAAGATATCACCCTACAAAATATAGATTATTTAAATGTTTGTAACAAAAAATCCTATAACACAGAGCAGCTACTATCATGAATACTTCATTTTGTACCTATTGGATCAGAGGCCTTAAATGCTTTTTAAAATCTGAAATAATGAGAATATAGTGAGCTTGACAACATATTGGGTTTCTTTTCTTTCTTTCCCCCCTCTCCTTTGCCTTTTGGACAGCTGTAGGGAGATATGCATAGTTAATCTGAATAGCAAGTATTCAATTTAATTTGTCTCCTTAAATCTGACCTTTTCTATTACATAAACAAAAGGAGGTGCCCTGCAGACATCTTTTGATGTTGCACGAACACACATTCTTCATGCATCCAAAACTCCTTAAGGATTTTTGCAAGATTTATAGAACAGAAAAGCAGCCTCCCATTGTTTCTACTTCCAGTTGCTGATGTTCAGTCATGTCCCCATGAAAAAAAAATTGTTGCTATGCTTTCTATATGCTGGGGAGCAGGATAATATTGGTTGGAAGTATTTCCAATCATTATTACCAATTTACTAAAATAAGCAGCTCTGGAACAAAAACATTGATAAGCAGCAATTTTTTAATCTGTCTGCTATTTGCACTCAACAGAACATAGAATCATAAAACTGTAGATGTACCACTAGTCTACAGATATAGGTTTATTTACCCTTTTTTATATTCCATACAATTATTTTAAGAGTGGCTAAGAGGATTGGGGGGCGGCTATATATCGCGCTGATGAATAGGTTCAGTGATATATGTTTATTTCATAAAATAGAAGACAGATGATTTTTCTTTACAGTAAGTTAATATTGTGTTACCCCAAGCATTATTTTAACAAATCAGAAGTTGCCTTCCACAAGGATAGCCAATGTAGTCCGCTCCAGATGTTGATGCATTCTAACTCCCATTATCCCTGACCATTGACCAGGCTAGCTGGACCTGATGAGAGTTGGAGTCCAACAATATCTGGATGGCCTCACATCGACTACTCCTGTATTATCCCAAGTTCAGCACATGGTCTTTTTAGTATTGTGTACCTTGACGCGGTGGGACGCGGGTGGCGCTGTGGTCTAAACCACAGAGCCTAGGGCTTGCCGATCAGGTCGGCAGTTCGAATCCCCGTGACAGGGTGAGCTCCTGTTGCTCGGTCCCTGCTCCTGCCAACCTAGCAGCTCGAAAGCATGTCAAAGTGCAATTAGATAAATAGGTACCGCTCTGGCGGGAAGGTAAACGGCGTTTCCGTGCGCTGCTCTGGTTCGCCAGAAGCGGCTTAGTCATGCTGGCCACATGACTCCCTCAGCCAGTAAAGCGAGATGAGTGCTGCAACCCCAGAGTCGTCTGTGACTGGACCTAATGGTCAGGGTTCCCTTTACCTTGAGTACAAGGTTTTTCCAGGGTGTCAGAAGTAGTTCTTTCTCTCCCTTGAATCTAAGGACCTGTTCATCAGAGACAGCTAGTGCAAGCAGATAACTCTGAAAAGAAAAAAATTCCTTCCAGTAGCACCTTAAAGACCAACTAAGTCAGTTCTTGGTATGAGCTTTCGTGTGCATGCACACTTCTTCAGATACTGAAGAAGTGTGCATGCACACGAAAGCTCATACCAAGAACTGACTTAGTTGGTCTTTAAGGTGCTACTGGAAGGAATTTTTTTGTTTTGACTATGGCAGACCAACACGGCTACCTATCTGTAACTGGAACTCTGAAAAGGTTAAGGATCTAGCTGTAAGTTTGCTAAACACACATGTATAAAGATACTTAGGTCACAGTTTTACACAGCTTACGTGGGAATAAGCCCCACTGAACTCAACAAGACTTGTTTCCAAGTACACATTTTAAAGATTGTGCTGTTAAAAAAAATGCATCAAGACAGATCTTAGAACTTCATGCACTTTTAGCAGAATTTACATCTCGGCTAAGACCCCATGAACATACAATTAGTCTAGCTTCCAGATAAATGTGTATGGAAACTCAGCCTTAGCTGATAAATGAGGTCAATTCAAAATCTAGAAGTGGGTGACATCTCTAATTGTACTGTTATTGATTAGGTTGTAGGTGTGTGTTGCTAAATTATTTTAATTAGTTGTATTTGGGATCTTGCTATGTGTAATTCTTGCTATTTTTTCTGTTGCAGACCAGGCCGGGACCACTGGAGCAGGCTGAAACACAAGCTGAGCATTCTGCTTCCGTGTACTGTTACAACTGTGCAGAGCAAGGCCATTATGGATATGTAAGTCCTAGCAGGGTCTAACTTTGCTTCTGATTATTCTGCTAAAAAGAAAGCATTGATCGCTACTCAGCAGTTTAGAGACTTCAGCCACTCAGAATAGCTAGGCTAGTTGGAAATTTCAACACAGAATAATGGGCGAGATGTGTCTGATGCCCATATTGGCCTGTTGGGTCCAGGCAACCTAACCTGATGCCGCAGCCTTGCTCATCTCACAGGTGAACTGGGAAGAAGTGAGTTCCCCATTTTCTGTGGTTGATCCTGGGGTGGTGCCTACCCAGAGGGAATTCCTCAAGTTCACGCCCTGATTTAAAGGATTTATTTCCAGAGATATCAAGGAATCTGTCAGTACTGCCCTGCAACCCCTCAGTGGCAGGTCTTCTGCCAAACGATTGCATAAGGAGCAGGAAAAACTTAAGACTCTGTAGACTCTGCAGACTGAGCCCTCATCCTAATATCTGGCTACAGGCGCTCAGTTTTTTTCCTTCGATTCTCGCCAACCACCTACACATTTTTTTCACTAGCCTCCTGTAATGCTTGGCGAGCTGAGTGGATGTTTTCCAATGTGATAAAATTGGTTTCTGGTTTCCTGCTTTGATGGCTGAGGATATGTCCCTTTTCCCACAGCCTATCAGCCGGTGCAAATAATTTTAATCAAGGTTTGGGGAGGTTGTGTTCATCACTCAGGGCTGCGGCAAATAAAGTCAAGATCCACTACAGATGGCAGAGTACCCCCTTCCCCCTTGTTTTCCAGCCCTGAAATGCTAGGATTTTAGGTCAAGGAGTGGAGCTATGGATTTGTGTAATGTAATTGCTCATGTGGGATGGCAGGTGGTGGTTATCTGCAAATCCAGTGTGTTCTTCCTGTGTTGATGGGATACACGTTCCTTCAGACCTTTGTCATCTTTGAGGTTATCTGTCAGTTCCCTCTCCCCCAACTCAAACCATAAGTGGTGAGGTGTCTGGTGGGGAATTCTAATGGGTTCCCTATCTGTTTCTGTAGAAAGGCTCAACATTTTCTCCTCAGAACAGGGATCCGAGCAATCTGGACAGAGAATAGGAGTGTTCCTATTTGAAAATCAACTAGAGGGTTAAAGGGACAAGCCACAGACAGTTGTTGAGAAGAGTTAACATTTCTGGAACATTTCAAAGATATGCTCAGAAACGGCAAGACTATAAATTGAAAGAGCCACCCCAACATTACCTAAATTGCAAAGGGCCTCTTGTAGCAATTCGGAGTTTGTGCCCACTGCTCCTAGGCTGAAGAAAGTAGAGGATTTGTAGATGTGCCTTGCATTCACATTCCAAGCTGTCAGTCAGATAGAATGCTTCTCAGGTGTGTTGGTAACAGGCTGAGCTTTCCGTCCTCTGTGTGTTGGCTGTGGTGCTAAGGAGCATCCCCCAGAGTATTTAACAGTACAAAGTGTGTGGCAGCTTACCTGAAAGAGAAAGGTCTGAGAAAGTGTGTGTCATACACTATTGAGATGGTTGTTCAGTGCAGTGATTTATTATTTTTTTAAAAGAAAAGAAAAAAGCAGGAGTTGTTGCTTCTGGAGGCTTGTGCTTTTTTCACCCACTAGGGCTTTACTGTCAACGTATTGAGGGGCGCAAAGGCCATCTGTCTGTGGCATAAGTTTTAGACTTTGTGCAACATCTCCAAGAAGACACTGGGAGAGGGGGGAGCGTGTTCCACAGCCATCAGACATTAGCCATGCTTCTTCACGTAGCCTTATCTGAAAGTATTTAGGGGAGAAGGGGTCTTAGAAAACATGTGGTACAAACAGATGGAAAGTCGCTGGCAATTCTTTCTTTTCAGAAACACTCAGCTGTAAATTTCCTACCAACAGATTTCAAATGTTTGAAACATGGTTTTCACTAAAAAACAAACAAACCCTACATTCTTCATTCCGTATGCCCTTTGCTTATTGATGGTGACCTATCAGGGAGAAGCATAGAGTACTCAGCATGAAGAGTGAGATGTATTCATCCAACCTGGTCTGCATGTTCTTTTTCCTCCATCCCCAGACATTTGAAACACCTGGCCCTTCAAGCCAATTAAGTGTGTGTGTTCTGATGTATGCCCTTCAGCAGCAGCAAGATGATGTAGCCTGTGCTATCAGGAGTGATGGGAGGCACTCCAGTTGCCTCAGTTCTCTCAACATTCCCAGTTGCCTTTCTCTGCAAGAAGCTAGAGAACAGGTGCTTGGCCTCAGACTTCCAAGTAGCTAAGGCTGCAGGCTATTTCTTCAAGGATTCCAGATTTTTTTCTGGCTCCCATCAGTCTCTGGAGGCAGACCACTGAATTTGGTTCTCAAACCTGCAGTGGTTACAGGTAGTTTTGAAGTCAAACCTGACCTCCGGCTCAGGTATCAGCTCTCCTGTCTGTCAATTGTTCTATGATACAGTGGTACCTTGGAACTCGAATGTACAGTGGTGCCCCACAAGACGAATGCCTCGCAAGACGAAAAACTCGCTAGACGAAAGAGTTTTCCGTCTTTTGAGGTGCTTCGCAAGACGAATTTCCCTATGGGCTTGCTTCTTGCGAGTTTCCCCCCTTTCTCCCCTTTCCCCCCTTTTTCTAAGCCGCTAAACCGCTAATACCGCTAAGCCGCTAATAGCCGTGCTTCGCAAGACAAAAAAACCGCAAGACGAAGAGACTCGCGGAACGAATTAATTTTGTCTTGCGAGGCACCACTGTAATTTGTTCCGGAAGACCGTTTGACTTCTGAAATGTTTGAGTTCCGAGGCGCAGCTTCCGATTGGCTGACAGCTAGATTTTTGCACAGTGGGAGCCGTGTAGGACGTTTGTGTTCCAAAGAACGTGGAAAACTGGAGCACTTACTTCTGGGTTTTTGGCGTTCGGGAGCCGAAACGTTTGAGAACGGAGCCGTTCAAGTTCCAAGGTACCACTGTGGTTTGTTTTTAATGTGAACTGTTTGTGTGTTTTTTTATATCAGAACGTCAGAATAGGATATTCTTATAAATTAAGATTTTTTTAAAAAAAATCTTACTGTCCAATTTCACCTCCTCCAAATTATGCACCAGATATTACCCTTACAGTTAGTTGGTGATGATACTCAAACAGAAACAGAGAAATGTATTTCTCTTGTAGACCAGCCACCTCTGGTTTCACATAAGGATATTAGCTAAAGTCAGTTATCAACTATCTCTTCACCCCCAAGTCAGCAAAACCAACTGGTGTCGGTTCATTTTCTGATGTCAGCTTGTTTTCCTGGATAGGGTTTGAATTACTGAATCTAGCAGAAAGAGAAAATGTGCCTAAAAGTTGCCATTAAAATATTACTTTGCAGGAATGTTCAGAGAGGCGGATGTTTGGAGGGACATTTCCTACTTCCCCCTTCATCTATTACTATGATAGCAATTACGATTTCAAGAGGCATCGTCAGAGAGTAAAGAGAAAAGTGCGAGGTATGATATAAATTTGTTGAGCTTTCTAAGTCCACATTTTTGTTTTGCTCCTCTTTAACCACGGCTGCTGTTAGGTTTGCTGTTTCTTGACTTAATCTGGATAATTTAAAGGAGTAGAAGTGGGGATATTTCAGAACCAGGATGAAACAAGTATTTACCTTCTCTGATTATATGGCTCCAGACAGACCTGCCTGAAATTCAGGCTTCAGAGTACATAAACGAAGAGGAGAAATATTTTACAGTTATGGGATGATTTACTGAACACTCAAGCCACATTTGATCTTTACTGAGAAACTGGGGTTCTTTTTTTAGCTTCATTGTATGTTTGAGCTGCTGCATTTAGATGAAATGTTCTGAACTCTTCAATCAGTGCTCAAATTTGTGGCTTTTTATTCCCAAAACACTGGAATGCAGAGTTGGCATTTTGGTAAAAGGTAAATCATGTTATTTTGAAACCTGCCTATAACTTCCAACTACTTTACTGGGCGATATTGGCAACTGTTGCCATTACATTTCCTATTTGAGGTTGAGCATATAGCTCTAACAGTTATAAAGCTTGGGGGACTTAAGATCGGTATGAACTCAATGATATATCTGTAAAAGATTTTTAACATTGCTCATAGTTTCTGGCTGCAGCTGACCTAAAAAATGGATGAGTATCCATATTTCATCAAACTGCTTAATTACTTTGCATGCAAGGTGCCCTACGAAGACTTCAAATTATAAACAGTAGTAGGGGTGTGTGTGTGTGTGTGTGTGTGTGTGTGTGTTTATCAATTATTTGACCTCTTAAGTATCATCAAGTGTCTTACTTTTTTCAGAACTTCAAGATGCAGGCCTTGTGCCAAAGGCTCTAAAGAGACCACGCATAGACAATGGCCAGGAACTGCAGAGCCATAAGAAAAAGAAGAAAACATTAAAAGACCGTGACAAGAAAGGAGATAAGCAACATAAAAAGCTGAAGAAAATGTCCCAGGTCAACATACTCAAAGGAAGGAAGGATAAGAAAGTGGTCCAGAGTAACTATAACATGGAAGAGGACTTTCCCAGAGGTGGTAACAGGGATGCTCTTAAAAAGAGCAGGAAAACCAGGGCACGGGGCAACTTTGGCCTCCCAGCAAATGGAGGCCAAGCAGAAATCCTTCAGGTTCCTCTGAAGACAGCAAAAAAGAGGAAGAAGAAACAGAGAAAGAACACAAGTGGTAGCTCTCCCAGGGATGAGAGTTTATTCCTGATAAAACAGAGGAAGAAGAAATCAAAACAGAAACAGAAACCCAATTTGTGATGGAAGGGGGAGTGGATGTGGGGTTGGGGATTAAGCTTGAGACAGCTTTCACACCATCACCCACCCCCACACCCCATGGAACATAAAACCATCCATAAGTGCAGGCTGGGATACAAAAAAACAAAACCCAGTGAGTTTGCCTGTGCTAATGTATATGAGATTATACATTGTACTTGTTTTCTACAACTTCTGTATTTGGATTGAACGTGGGGGGGGGGGTAAGGGGTTGTGCTACAGAATCAAAGCAAAATGAGGATTGGTCCACTGTGTTGCACACAGTCTTTTTTCTCTTTTTTAAAAAATAAATCCTGCTGTTTGTTAAAGCACTTCTCTTTAGCACATGTGATTTATTTGCATGCAGGCTTTAGAGAAGAACTTCGCAGAGGGCGTGGATATTGAACAAATTGACTTAAAGCTGCTTCACATGTTTGACAGAAATGGGAACAGAATTACATACGACCTGACAGCAGGCGTCACTTCGTGCTGTTTCTGTTGGTGCTTCTGTAGGGTGTGTGAAACAGGTCTAGGAAACAGGAGACTGAAGAGAGTTCTCATCTACATCCTAATTTATTTTCATCCCAGAGTTGATCCATGATGTCACCTTCTTGTGCATTCTTCTGCCTTAAGGAATATGCTGAAGTGTCTTTAACTTGTCATAGGTGCATCACCACAAGTTGGACTGGCAAGTCTGGTTGTAAGAGCTAGTCTTTTATGTAGGAAGGCTTCAATTCTGAAATCTCAGCCTCTCAGGTGCTCTCCTGCTGAATTTCAAGGGGCTTAGTAGTAAGTGCCCTCATGGTTGTCTCCTAATATATTTAACTTGCCAACAAACAAAGAAGTTAAATTATTATTTTTTATTTTAAAAAACCCAATTTAAATAGTTAATTAAATCTTCATAGAGATAGCTATTCAAGTTATAAAGATGATGATTTTGTAAGAAGTATGCCTGTTCTCAGAAATAACTTGACATATAATTCAGTTGCTTTAAAATAAGATATTTTTGTACTTTAACAGAATTACAGTTAAAATTTTAAGGTAGTATTCAAGCAGGAAAACAACAATTTTAGTGCCTTCCTTGTTTCCTTAAAATCACACTTATACTGTCTTAACATTAATATTGCCAACCCATGTTAGCTCTAACTCAAGGATTTTGGGCTGTTTCACACACTACTTTTTCTGAGCCTGACATTAATCTCCATGTTGGAAAAGGTAGCCTTGGTACTATACAATAGCACTGAAACCTTATTGTCATGATAAACCACTTTTCTAGTAAGAGCTGTATCCAATTATATCCCTCCCTTCCCTGACAGAATGCTTTTTGATTCAGCAAAGGTTTCTGTGAGTTGAAAGGGGGAGGGGAGTGATTTTTCACTGAATTCTCCTTTCCTCTCCAGCCCCCTCCCTCAACCTCCTTCACGGGGTTGGAGGAACCTTTAACAGTGTGGAGAGGGGCACAGTGGACTCTGAATGAGAGAGGAAGATTTTGTGGGGGGGTGGGGTAACCCCAACTCTTCTGTCGCTCCCCCACCCCTTCCTGCTCTGCTGAATGAAAGATCCATCAGTGGAGGGCGGGGCACAATTGCAGTGGAGCCTAAGCATTTAACATAAGCAGAATCCTGCTTGATCAGTATGGCTAGCCAGTTGGCTATGGGAGCTCATAAGTGAGTCATGATGGAAATACCTCTCTTCTGCTTAGGGACCCCAGCAACTGACACTCAGAAGCCTATGGCCTCTTATACTGGAGGTAGTACCTAGGCTTCATGACTATTGACTATTGATGGCCTTACCCTCCATGAATTTGTTTAATCCTGTTTCCAAATCAACCAGATTGATGGCCATCACTACATTTTCCATAGTTCTAGCTATGTGCTTTGTAAGAAGTACCATATTTTTCGCCCCATAGGACGCACTTTTCCCCCTCCAAAAATGAAGGGGAAATGTGTGTGCGTCCTATGGGGCGAATGCAGGCTTGCGGACAGCAACCTGTAGTCCGAAACCCAGGGAGCGCAGCGGAGCGCACCCCAGGCTTCGGGCAGCTCTCCGCAAGCCTGGCGGGAGTTCTCGCTGGGCTCCCTAGGCTTGCGGAAAGCAGCCTGTTTTGGGGTCGGGGGAAGCTCGGGCTTCCCCCGCCCCAGCCCCGCGCCTGGGGGGGAAATAATTTTTTTTTCTTTATTCCCCCCCCCAAAAAAAAAAACTAGGTGCGCCCTATAGGGCGAAAAATATTGTATTTCCTTTTGTCTGTCCCGAGTCTTTCAGCATTCATTGGACGACCGTGGCTTCAATTATAGGAGAGCATTCAAAACCTCTTTCTTTCCACTGTCTTAGCACCATGTATAATTTTATAGCTTCTATTTCAACCTCCCTCTCCTCCCTTACACACCATTTTTTCCCTAAACCTAAACCAAAAAAGCTCCAAGCTTCATATCCTCATACAGGAATTTCTCCAGCAACTTGATCTTGTTGGTTGAAAATGAAAATGAATATAAACCCACCACAATATAATCTTATTGGGCCAGTTCTGTTCTGGTGCATAGACAATCTAATGGGATGGTCTACCCCATGGGCAGGCAAACTAAGGCCCAGGGGCTGGATGTGGCCCAATCGCCATCTAAATCCAGCCCACGGACAGTCTGGGAATCAGTGTGTTTTTGCATGATTAGAATGTGTCCTTTTATTTAAAATGCATCTCTGGGTTATTTGTGGGGCATAAGAATTTGTTCATTTATTATTATTATTTAAAAATATAGTCCGGCCCCCACAAGGTCTGAGGGACAGTGGTCTGGCCCCCTGCTGAAAAAGTTTGCTGACCCCTGGTCTACCCAGTCTGTGAGGTCGTAGAAATTGACATATAAATGTAATTGTGATTATGCAGAACACCATGCGTGCAAGTTACAGGAGTGAGGAGGCAGAGTCGAAAAAGAGCTTAACAACTTGGAGCCCATAAATAAGAGACAAATAGTGGAGATAGATGACATCATATTGGCTGGCTTGAAAAATTAGATGAGAAGCAACTTTCAAAACAGTAAAGAAGAACAAACGCATAGCAATAATCTTAGCAAGGTAGGATGATAAACTGCAATATTTAGGCAGTATTTAAACTGTATGAGTATCCTGCACAATTCTGTTCAATGACATGTCTGTCCTCTACATGTTTATTTTGGGTCAGTATAAATTACCAGTTCCTATTTTATCTCTTCAAAGCTATATGTCATCCCCATGTGTTGGGTTTTGTTTCTTTTTAAAGAACTCTTAGTCTTTACCCTGAAGTTGCCTGGAACTGAATAACATTCTTATCCCCGGAGAGGAAGATGTCTCAAGGTTGCAGTTGACGTGCACTGGCAAAGTATCACGAGGGACTCTCCATTGTAAGAATAAATAAGGGGCTTCCATTTAACAAGAGGAGTTGGGAAGCAGGAATGATCTGGTTCTGCAGTGGTTTGGGTGGGGAATTGTTCAAGGTATGAACTAGTGGTAAGAATATACTTAGTTAATTATTTGCTGTGGGCTTCAGGTGGATAGTTCTGTAAGAGGAAAACATGCAGCAATTTCTGAAGTCTGCTTATCTTCTGCTTGTAGCAGAATATGAATTCTGAGGAATTGAATTGACAAGGAGGCAAGAAATGCTAAGGCGTCGGAACACTTACTTTCAAAGCTGCTGAAGTTTAATACTACAGTGGACATACAACAGAAATGACAAAGGCATCCTGTATGTGGTGTTAGCATTTCAGTATGATCAGGGATGACGAAAAACAAGGTAAAAAAGAATAAAAATCCATGCCACAATGGTCTAAATTCCACAACAAGGAGAAGAAGCTGTCTTCTGCAAACTCTGTTGCTGATGAAACTTCGGCGTATTTTCATGATTCATCTAATTTTGTGTAATTTGGTTTCCCAAACTTAACGCAGAAATGCAGAGTGGGAGAGAGTAAATGACATGTTCAAAGATGGTGAGGTATGGCAGTCTGAAAAAAGGCCCTGTTGCAGAGAAAAACAAACAAACTGTGACATGTCAACATTATCCACATTGAATCTGCATATTTTGGGTTATTTTACGTAATTGATTTCGCATCAGATAGTGATGGGAGAAGGCAATAAATTGTTACTGAATTGTTAAGGCTAGGCTGACACTTTGGGCTACTTTAGATATAACAATCTTGGTTTAATATACTATAGTTTATTAAACTGAGAATGAAAGCCATGCCTGTGCCTCTTTCACCTCTCTCTGTTTGACACTTCTATCCTGGTTTGTTCCAGACCAGGAAACTAGTTTAATTTCAGATTACTAACCAAGATACGAAGCCAGGCTCAAAAAGCTGGTTGCCAAAGGAAACTTTATGGAAAGCAAATGCAAGTTCCCCTTCCCAACAGAGTCTGCATTCCAGCCCTGCCAGGTCCCAACAAGGAGCTGAAGATGCTCCAGGCCCTCAGATAGGAAAGTGATGGAGATCACAGCTAATGGAAGGGAAAAGGGTGCAAGAAAGTCTATTGAAGAAGAAGCACCACTTCCTCTTATCTTCCGGACATCTGGAAACAGTGCTTTGCTTCTTCCACAATCTAAGGTGATAGCACAACAACTACATTTTCATGAATGTCCATCCTTTGTCCGCTTTATACTTAAGTTTCCTTCAGGATCAGTTCTCAGGTAGCACTGGACATCTACTGATCTTCCGTTGCACACCCTTCTCTTAAAGGCAAAATTTGCCACATATCGTCTGCTCGTGAGGTGTAGCACATAGTTCAGGCCTGGTGTTGGTGTCAGAACAGTGCTCCTCTCTACATTGTTTTTCTTCAAGAAGTTCAAGAAGTTCTTAATGTGCAGAACTGAAGGACCCAAAAAGGAGGCCCTCAGCCATCAAACCGAGACCATTCAAAATTATTTGTTTAAATCCAGCTATTAGTCAATTAACCATGAAAGCTATGTGGACTTGTTATAAGCTGTTTTGACTTGCAATCTCAACAAGCATACTTAAAAAAAAAAACTTTTTAAAAGGCAATGTTAATTAGGACTCTGGTCTTTGAGGTGCTGAATCTCCCATAATTTGACTTCGTAATCGTTCCATAAAAGAGGTGACGCTTACCTAAAAATACATTTTTTTATCCTGTTGTTTAGGGCTTACACAGATTCTAAGCTTCAGGAGCCATAGTGTATGGCAAATTCACCACTTGCTGAGCAGCATACGTCTTAAGAGGTTCTATTGAACTCCAGCTGGATTTTCTATGCACTGTGGATTTTCATTTTGCCTTTTAATTTTTTACTTTAATGAATTACTTTTAACAAAAGAACAAAGTAACAACCAAGCTTTTAAAAGAATAGAAATGTGTGGACCTTAAGAGAAATTAAATTGACTTCAGGAAAACTAATTAAAAACTTAAGAAAATTCCATTCAAAATGGCTGGCCTGTATGTTAAGGAACATAGGAAGCTGCCTTACACAATTGGTCATTCTAACTCAGTATTGTCGACACTGGCTGGCAGCAGCTCTTTGAGATTTCAGATGCTGGGACTGAACCTGGTATAAACAAAACTGCTCGCAGTATCAACAAAACCACAACATCATCCATTGTTGTTGTTGCTGAGTCATTTAGTTGTATCTGAATCTTTGTGATCCCATGGACCAGAGCACGCCAGGCACTTCTGTCCTCCACTGCCTCCCGCAGTTTGGTCAAACTCATGCTTGTAGCTTCGAGAGCACTATCCAACCATCTCTCCTCTATCGTCCCCTTCTCCTTGTGCCCTCCATCTTTCCCAACATCAGGGTCTTTTCCAGGGAGTCTTCTCTTCTCATGAGGTGGCCAAAGTATTGGAGCCTCAGCTTCACGTTCTGTCCTTCCAGTGAGCACTCAGGGCTGATTTCCTTCAGAATGGATAGGTTTGATCTTCTTGCAGTCCATGGGACTCTCCAGAGTCTCCTCCAGCATCAGAATTCAAAAGCATCAATTCTTTGGCGATCAGCTTTCTTTATGGTCCAGCTTTCACTTCCATACATCACTACTGGGAAAACCATAGCTTTAACTATACGGACCTTTAACTATACGGACCTTTGTTGGCATGGTGATGTCTCTACTTTTTAAGATGCTGTCTTTTAATCATCCATTAAAATTAATCTAAAAACTAACAAGGCAGAAGAGAATAAAAACAGCAGCAGCGACGTTCAGAGCATCATCATCATCATCACCATCACCATCATAATTTATTATTATTTATACCCCGCCCATCTGGCTGGGCTTCCCCAGCCACTCTGCGCAGCTCCCAACAGAACACTACAACAGAATAAAACTTCAGACATTAAAAACTTCCCTAAGCAGGGCTGCCTTCAGATGTCTTCTAAAAGTCCGTTGTTTATCTCCTTGACATCTGAAGGGAGGGTGTTCCACAGGGTGGGCACCACTACCGAAAAGGCCCTCTGCCTAGTTCCCTGTAACCTCACTTCCCGCAGGGAGGGAACTGCCAGAAGGCCCTTGGAGCTGGACCTCAATGTCCGGGCTGAACGATGGGGGTGGAGACGCTCCTTCAGTTATACTGGGCCGAGGTCATTTAGGGCTTTGAAGGTAAGCACTAGCACTTTGAATTGTGCTTGGAAAAGGAATGGGAGCATCCCAAAAAGCCTCTTGTCTTTGCTCGGCCAGACAGCAAGCGGCAGTGAAGCCAGCTGGACTTCTCTCAATCTCAGGAGTGCTCTGATGGTGTTTCCTGCTTGGCAGGGGGTTGGACTCGATGGCCCTTGTGGTCTCTTCCAACTCTATGATTCTATGATTCTCTGTTACTTTCTTGGGAGACTTTTCCTGGAGTATGTACGCAAATGTGTATGTGAATCCGGTCTTGGGTGTTTGATTTTCGTTGTTGTGTATACTGTGTATATACGGACAATGACAATAAATTTATCTATCTATCTATTGGGTAGGAAGCACAGTAAATTTATGCTTAGTTGAATTTGTGGCCTCTGGGGTGGTGGTGGAATTGCCTCTTGATAACCATATTGTTGTGGTTTGATCAGTTCCTCAGTACTCCTGTAAATATTAATACTGCGACTTCCCAGGGCAGATGAGGTACGTAATAGTTTTGCCAAGAAGGAAGTAATTTCAGCCAAAAACACAAATTAATCGTTTCTTACTAAAGCCACAGCTATCCAGTAGCTGGTTTGGTGTCACCTGAATCTGTTCCTTACAGCAAATGTGCATGTTATATCATAGTTCATATACCTGGAATGAAAGGTGAATGAGAGCAAATGTGAAACTTTTTCCTTAACTTGGGTGTCCTCCTGTTCTTTATTTGGAACGAGAGTCTCTGCTCAAAGATACAGAAAAATCTCTGCCTCCTGCTGTTACTGTGAAGAAACCCAAAGCACGAACCTCACCATCTAAAGTGTTTTGCTAAATTTCACAGTCTCCCTGTTACACTAAATGTACCTTGGAAAACGAGTAACAGCAGGAATCGGCACTGTATTGTGTGACAGTCCGTAATTAGTCTTTTTGCATTGCAGAAATTATTATTAGCACTTCAGTTCATTATCAAAGCAAATTTAATTTTTATATGTAGAGGGAGCTGACTGTATTTAAAAAGGAAGTTTTGTTTATATAGCCTGAAAAAATTAATTCCTGACAAATGTGAAGGAAATTGATAGATTTTAACCAGGAATATATTTGTGTATGCCTAATTGTCCTTTGTGAAAATATCTGCTCTACATGCCAGCATAGATCTCTATTACAAATGAGTAATTCAAATTATGGTGTTTGGGGTTGGGTTTTTTTTTAAGCTACCTGATCCCATATTATAGCCCATTAAATTCAACATGGTTTGCATACATGTTAAGCATGAATAGGATTGAACCCAATATATTTCAAAATGTAAGTTAATTTAACAAAGGGAAGCATCAATCACTTATATCAAAACTGTTATCCTGGTCAGAAAAAAATGCAAAAATATTGGTAAATGTGATGTCAGGCAACAGCCTTCTGAAATCAAGTAAGCTAAAAAATAAATCTTCACATTTTATGTGGCAGCTGTGCTCATTAAATGATCTTACACCAGTAATCGCTCTCTACCCAGCCCAACATATGTGAGTATTACAAAAATAAAATGGAAGAATCCTCTACATCGCTCAACCAAGCGTTTTGAGAATGCTTACCATCAAGGCATAAAAGCAATGACTGTTCCCTGTAGTTTGCCCCCAGAATGTGATATTCAAAGAAATGCCACCTCTGATCATGAAGAAGCCCCCATTTAGTTATTATGGTGGATCCATCCTCCATAAATCTGTCTAATCCCATTTTGAAACCACCTAATCTCTAAGAAGGGACGCGGGTGGCGCTGTGGGTTACACCACAGAGCCTAGGACTTGCCGATCAGAAGTTCGGCTGTTCAAATCCCTGCGACGGGGTGAACTCCCATTGCTCGGTCCCTGCTCCTGCCAACCTAGCAGTTCGAAAGCACGTCAAAGTGCAAGTAGATAAATAGGTACCGCTCCTGTGGGAAGGTAAACGGCGTTTCTGTGCGCTGCTCTGGTTCGCCAGAAGCGGCTTAGTCATGCTGGCCACATGACCCGGAAGCTGTACGCCGGCTCCCTCGGCCAATAAAGTGAGATGAGCATCACAACCCGAGTCGGTCACGACTGGACCTAATGGTCAGGGGTCCCTTAACCTTTAATTTCTACGAGGAACTACCATTTCATAAGAGGATTCTTGCCTCTCTCTTCCCTCCCACTTCCTTTTCTTCTCCCCTTATAATTCAGATTGAAATATAATTTATTTTTGCTGATTTTACTCTATAAAGGACCACATATATATCAATGGCACTATATAAATATGACTGCCCTTGAAACGTTGCCCTTGCCTTTAATTTGGCCTATGCATTGCCTCTGTTGCATCTTTTGGTTTGTTTGTTTGTTTGTTTGTTTGTTTGTTTGTTTGTTTGTTTGTAAGAGTATAAGAATCTCCTGTCTTGTAACTTGAATCCATTGCTTTGGGTCCTAGCTTCTGGAGCCAAGAGAAAAGAAACTTGCTCCATCTTCTACGTGACAGTCCTTTAGATATTTGAAGATGGCTACCATATCACTCTTTTCCTTGTCTCCTCTTTTCCAGGCTAAACATGCCCAGCTCCCTCAACCTTTCCTCATAAGACTTAGTTTCCAGACACTTTATCATCTTGCTCTCCCTCCACTGCACATGTTCTAGCTTGTCAATATCCTTTTAAATTGTCTCTCTCCACCTTTTAGATGTTTTTGTTGTGTTGTGTTGCTTAAGATTGTGCCTGAGAAGAGTAGCACCAAGCTCAAAGACTCTTATATGACTCTTAACCTTCATGTGTTTTAGGGTGCTGTATTTGTTTACATTACTTTGAATTGAAATCATATATTGTGTAATCGGAGGTACTGTTTCATTGCTATGGTTGTGAGCAGCCCTGAAGGCTTATTTGACCATTAAGGAGGGATATAATTACAACGGATGCAACCCCAACATGGAAAACAATGAAATAATCGATGGAGGAAAATGTGTTGCCTAGTCCTTTGGCATCTGCCTGTTCATTTAAAATTAAGCAAACTCCATCTTCCCAGTTGTTTTAAGTATTAAGGCATACTTGGATGCTGTTTTAAACTGATAGGGGTGACCCGTTACCTTGGTCAGCATGATTTTTAAACCGGAAATGTAGCAGTATTGTCCCTGAAGTGTTTTATTCTATCAGCCACTGTGTTTGAGGAACTCAGGGTAGTGGCACAGATTCTTATGCTCTCCCCTCACTTTAATCCCCCACCTTTGGCCATGCTGGCTGGGAATGATAGGAGATGTCGTCCAATGACATCAAAAGGGCATCTAGTTAGCATTCCTACCAGAAACGTAGCAATTGGGTCAAGATCACCCACTGAGCTTCATAACTGACATGGAGTTTTTAACCTGGTCCAACATTTCAGCCATGAAACCACACAGGCTCTTTGAAAAAGGCAAGCGAAGATCTGTTCATTGCTGCGGTGCCTTTCATAGTGCTGTGGTCTTCATGAGACTGTTCTCCCGCCCCCACTACCACATTACTTCCTCCCTCCCTACTCTACTATTCCTAGTGCTGCTAATAGCAACACAATGTTCTACTGTTTCACAAATCTGAAGACTTGTTTCCTCCTCTGGATAAACTATTTGGCCTCTGGACAAGATTATTTCCATATGGAACAGGATTGTTATCACTTAATAGAAAATAATTATCCAATGCAAATTGACTTACGGGTTGTCGAGCTGGCTAGAAAGCAGCAAGCTTCACAGAGCATTTTAAAGGCTGCCTTGCTGGCTGTTTAAGTACATGTAACTGCAGAGATAAAGCCCGATATTTATTTTTCCTGAGACTGAGGGACATTAGGAATTCAGAACATAGACGCAAAAAATATCCCCCAGTGCTTTGAAAAGTAGGCGTTTTCAAGAATGGAAAGTAATGGCAAATTTCAATAAAGGTGGCATAGACAAGAGCGAAGGCAGCTAACCTGTGGTACTTTCAGAGCTTGCTGTACTCCGACTCCCATCATCCCTGGCCATTGGCCCTGCAGTCTGGCGTGACTGCCCCTCTGTTATTGTCCGTGTCAGGTCGCTCAACGATTGCTACTGTGTCCTTTCTTTTAGCAGATCAAGATGACAGCAAAAACTGCAAGGTTTTTAGCGGGGGCAATTGGAATAAGATATATTATTTGATTGTTGTTGTAAACCCCCAAAATGTATTTTCTATAGTAAGTTTTTACCTCTATCTCCAGTACATTTTATTTTATTTTATTTTATTTTATTTTATTTTATTTTATTTTATTGCTATGGCTAGTTGTTGTTGTTGTTGTTGTTGCTGCTGTTTAGTCGTTTAGTCCGACTCTTTGTGACCCCATGGACCAGAGCACGCCAGGCACTCCTGTCTTCCACTGCCTCCCTCAGTTTGGTCAGACTCATGTTTGTAGCTTCGAGAACACTGTCCAACCATCTCATCCTCTGTTGTCCCCTTCTCCTTGTGCCCTCCATCTTTCCCAACATCAGGGTCTTTTCCAGGGAGTCTTCTCATTGGAGCTTCAGCTTCACGTTCTGTCCTTCCAGTGAGCACTCAGGGCTGATTTCCTTCAGAATGGAGAGGTTTGATCTTCTTGCAGTCCATGGGACTCTCCAGAGTCTCCTCCAGCACCATAATTCAAAAGCATCAATTCTTAGGCCATCAGCCTTCTTTATGGCCCAGCTCTCACTTCCGTACATCACTACTGGGAAAACCATAGCTTTAAGTATACGGACCTTTGTTGGCAAGGTGATGTCTCTGCTGCCTTGCCGGGGCTTGAATAACTCAGAGAAGCCATGAGCTATGCTGTGCAGGGCCACCCAAGATGGACAGGTCATAGTGGAGAGTTTTGACCAAACGTGATCCACCTGCAGCAGGAACTGGCAAGCCACTCCAGTGTCCCTGCCAAGAAAACTCCATGGACAAAGACAACAGGCTATAGCCAGTGGTTGATGCAAATAAAGATTCTTCTGATTCTGATTCTGGAGAAGTTCCCCCAGTGTGCAGTTTGCAATAGTCAGAGATTTTCAACTTAGTCCCCAGCTCCCTTGACTAACTACATTCTTTCTGCGGCACCCCTGCAGTCTATCTGCTGCTGCGGCTCCTAATGCCCGTTGGGGTAGGGAAAAGAGAGAGAATTAGGGGAAGGAGGAGGAGGAGAGAGGAGAAGGGGGCAGCTGCACACAGCATGGGAAGCCAACCCACTCACTGTTGAGGAAGAGGCAGGATTTGGCCCAGGGAGTGGTGCCACTCACACTGCCTGCCTGCTCGCTCACTCACTCCTTTGCTCACACTTCCAAGCTGCTCACCGGGCAAGCGGGAGGAAGTGGGGGGGGGGGGACAGAGACCGGTGCTGCTCTCGACTCCCCTGACAACTGCTCACGGGTCTGTACCACACACGGTGCTGCTGCTCCCTGCATCCCACCATTGGCCACCTGAGGAAGCTCCCTCACTCTGCCTAACAGTAGGGCTGGCTCTGTGAAACAGGACTTTTTTTTCTAGGCAAGCAGGGAAGAGACTTTGTAGCGACTGATTCAGTCGTTAGAAATTGATAGGAATGGGTTGTGAAGGTGTGGACATCCAAAGTGGTGTGGATAGGCTGGCGGACAATACAGGTGAGGAATCAAAAGGCTGTGGCGTGTTTGAAGCTCTGGAAGGGGGGGGGATTGGTTACAGTTAGGATATTGGAGATCCTAGACCTAATGGTAGTCTTTAGAGGAATCTTGCCTGTTCCAAGGTCAACTATACGGGCAGATTTGCTGGGTCTCAGTTCATGGATGAGTCTGTGCTAAGTGAAAGGGTTTGCTTTTGTTGCTCAAAGGGAGATATTTTGGAACAAGACAATCCTATACAGAAGCAAGAGACTCCACTTGTACCATAATGCTCATATTTGTAAATTAGGGATGGACCGTGCTTTTTGTTTTCAGAGGGTACTCAGGGGGTACGTAGTACCAGCACATCTTCTTGTTAAAAAGTGTGGCAAATACTGTAACAACTTTATGGTGAGTATCAGCACCTATTTTTCTAGAAAAAAGCACTGGGGATGGAGGGTTCAGCCCATTCTGTTTCAGGTTAGTTTTGCATGCACTCAATCATAGGTCTGTTCCCTTCCATATTTTTGCAGATTAAAAAAGACATGAATAATTTAAATTGTACACATTTTGTATGCATTTTACACACATTCTTCCCCTGCACTATGCATTTTTGGTATGCTTTTCAATGCATTCCCCCCTAAGGTAAGCATTTCTGTATGCACTTTCCCCCATAAAATGCACATTTTTGTGCACAACTTTTGAACTGAAATAGTACCGCAAAATTCACAGGTGTGCATAATCCAATCAGTGGTTGTATTCCACTCTGCATAAAAGTCCAGGACTGAAAAATTAGCTCAGTGGACCAAATGAATTTGCCCTCCATCCCTATTGTAAACACTTTGGTATTACAAAATGCCCTGTAAGATTCCAGTATTTACAAGGGAAATGACTTTGACAGCTATCCAGAAAGAATTGCCTTTCTTTGCAAGGGCCAAAGTCATTTAGCACAACAACAACAAAAAAGCTGTGGCCATAAAATATTTCTATGGAATTAGTTTGCATCTAACTTTTTCCCATGTTTAATCTAGGACTGCAAGATTTATTAAATTAGAATTACTCTGAAGGGCTGGAGCAATAGGGGGCATTTCTTTTTCTTTCCTTTTTTAATTGGAACATTTTGATATTGTTTTAAAGATCCTGATCACTCCCATTTTTCTCCCCTCCAATTTGGATTCCAGTAATTAAAACACTTTTGAGGATGCTCTGCTCCCCTAAGTAATAAGTAGTTTACCCAATTAATTACACTATTAGTTAAATATGTATTTTTGTAACATGCATATTCACCCAAGTATTTACTTGAACTACCAAATGCATATTTAAATATGTATCATACATTTTAATGCATAATAATTATTTGGGAGAAAGCGAGAATCCTTCTGAGACACACCTGTCTAGGGAACAGAAATGCATACCTGCCAGTAGAGTTTTGCCTCACTACAAACATGGCTGCCACTCTTGTTTTGAGGGTCTTCTACAAGAATCTGGAAATCTGAACCCATCACCACCTCTCTCTCTCTCTCTCTCTCTCTCTCTCTCTGTGTGTGTGTGTGTTTGTTTGTTTGTTTGTTTGTGTGTGTGTCTCCTATGAAAGCAGATGGCATTTTAGTCATTTCCCCCCTCCATGAAAGCCACCACACAAGAATTGAGTGTCACATGTAGCAAGTAACTCAACTCTGCGAACTGAGTATTTCTGCTGCACTTAATCTAGGACACTGGTTCTTGTTCCCTGTTTCCCCAACTTGTAAGACATTCCAGGACAAGTTTCCTTGACAGCAGAGAGTTTTAGAAACTTAGGACAGTAGTAAGCTGGGCAGGAAGCCTGCAGGAAGCAGCGGCACTAAATTAATTCTGGTGGCTTAAACAGAAGGAGTTACTGATCTTCGTCCAGGTCCCCTTCCAAATCTGCATCTTCTTGTAGGGACTTCATCCCTTCTTGGTCTTCCTTAAAGCCCAGTTCCAGAGGTGTGTTTCTGCACTCATCACCCAGCTGGGGACAATAAAAAAGGAGTAGCAGTCCCAAAAGAAGGTCAGTTGTTCAGAAGACATGTTTGAAGACTCTTCTTTTGTTGTTGTTTTAAAAATGTCAACAGGCCTATTAGGTGGTTTAAATTGTTTAAACGAACCAATCATTTTTATGACTCCCCTGTATTTTTTTTTATTTTATGGCAATATATCTGGTTTCGCCAGAAGCAGATTAGTCATGCTGGCCACATGACGTGGAAAAACTGTCTGCGGACAAACGTCAGCTCCCTTGGCCAGTAAAGCAAGATGAGCGCCGCAACCCCAGAGTCGTTTGTGACTAGACTTAACTGTCAGGGATCCTTTACCTTTATCCTTTCTGTAAATCTCGTACATCTCCCTGGCGCAGGATTGTCTTTGAAATAAGTAACAAAATGTGTAAATTTTATTATTTAATTTATTTATAAAAGAATTCATAGTCATATGTTACAAAATGCTGTAAACAGGAGACAGTGCAGCTTAAACAAAATGTTCGATAGTTGGTGCTATTGAGCACTGTTGCTTCTGAATAAGACTCAGGAATGCAAAATAGCCATGTGACCACGTCATTTACAGATGTAGGTGAGCATTTTGCTATTTCTAACCAATCACAGGCATACGTGACCCTGAAATACATGCCAATGATTGCCACCAAACAAAACACACACCCCAAGCCACTTGGGGCACCCCCTCCACAATGTCACTGAAATAAATGGGATACACACAACCCTTGCACCATCCGGTCAACTTCCAGGGGAAACGGTCCCAAATAAATATTCTCATTATTTGGCAGCCTATTTGCTTTCCTTTACAAAATCAATTTTTCAGTGTGGATTTTGGCTCTGGGGAAGCCCACTGAACTGATGAATATTCAACATGTGTATATTTTCATAAATGTTAATTCCACACTTAGTCACTTACAAAGTATTGTCTATTCACTGCATGCAGTTAACTGATCATATTGCATCTCTGTTGATAGATCTGCCCTGCAGTTAGACAAAGTATAAGATCAGTGGAGTGGGTCGCCTCTACTTTTAATGACACATGTTTCCTAGGAAGAGCCCATGTGCAATGAAGGGTGCAGTGCAGGAGGCAACATTCTCCCAGTGAATACTCCTTAGCCGCCCTGGTCAGTCTCAGAGACTTCATAAGAAACATACAAGCAGGCAATAAAATGAAAAGCATTCATGTGAAACAGCAGCCCATAGGTTTCTCTGGTGTCCGCTGCAGACGGCTCAATTACCCCTGACATTGTCTCTTGCAGGGGAACAGAGAGAGAGAGAGAGAGAGAGAGAGAGAGAGAGAGAGAGAGAGAGAGACTACTTTCCTGATGGGGACTGTCTTATGCAAGCTTGGGGCAGGGCTTGTTTTCATAAACTCCTTACACTGAGATTTCCTTCTATCAGGCATTCTCAAGTTTTGGTCCTACAGAGCCTTCTCAAGCCAAGGAACTGTTGACTGCCCTCCTATTATAACGAAAAGCACATTCATACTACATCTTTTTCTCTCCAGTTGTCTGGTTTTGACTCTACACTTGCAGACCTTCCAAGTGTCCCTATTTTCCAGGGACAGACTTACAGAAGCCACCCGTTTCGATCCCAGAATGTCCCGCTTTTCCTTGGGGCGTCCCAGTTTTCATCGGTGGAATGTTGGAAGGTATGGAGTTATGCGACCCCCAAGCCAAGGAGATAAGTAACTATACAAACTTTAGAAGACAAGGGAAAACAGCCCTGTATAGGGAAGTTTTTTAATGTTCAATGTTTTATTATGTTAATGATGATGATGATGATGATATACTATTTATATGGTTGCCCCAGCTACTCTAGGTGGCTTCCAACAAATTAAAACATGAAACACAGTAAAAACTCAGATATTTAAAACTTCCCTATACAGGGCTGCCTTCAGATGACTTCTAAAAGTCATTGTTGTTTATAATATAATATTTCCTTGACATCTGATGGGAGGGAGTTCCACAGAGTGGTCACAACTACCAAGAAGGCCTTCTGCCTGGTTCCCTGTGGCTACACCTCTCACAGTGAGGGAACCACCAGAAGGCCCTCGGAGCTAGACCTCAGTGTCTGGGCTGAATGATGAGGGTGGAGACGCTCCTTCAGGTATACTGGACCGATGCCGTTTAGGGCTTTAAAGGTCAGCACCAACACTTTGAATTGTGCTTGGAAATGTACTAGGAGCCAATGTAGGTGTTATACGGTCCCATTGACTGCTCCCAGTCACCAGTCTAGCTGCCGCATTCTGGATTAGTTGTCATTTCCAAGTCCCCTTCATAGGTAGCCCTACCCCATAATAAGAGAGCAGACAGCTGCTGTTCATACATGCCCCAAGACAAACATTTTGGCAGGCAGAGCGACAGCAGCATTCTTCAAGACAACTGGCACTGATAAATTGCATTCCAAATAGCGCTGCGTACAGTCCAGACTGCTAATACCCTGTACACAACTGCCTATAAAAATTAAAAAGGTCTTCTTAGAAACATTTGTAAAAAGGGAGTGAAAGAGTTTAATCATTGTAGGAGACTATACCTTAAGGGTATCGTTTCAGAAATACAGGCAGAGATTAGAGGGGATTTGCGAGATGGTGTTTATTCCCAATTTAGGTGCTTTCCATAAATTAATTATAGAAGCAAGCCAAAAACAAGGGAAAAGTACACTGGGAAATTCTCAGTGTGTTAGTCATTTTCATACACTAATATTCATGCCATCTGCCTTGGGGTTTTTCTCGCTCTCTTTTCTCTGAATGTACTATTGTTAATTCGAGGTTGCTTTCTTCTGCAGAGATCGATCTCTCTACTTCTGTTGTTCCATGGCAGGAAGAAGCGCCACACCATGGGCAGTTTATTAAAAGTACAAATGGTTGATCACAGAGACACCATTACATAGTAAGCAGTTCTTCAATGGAGTTCCTTGCTGAGATGTTTTCTCATCCCCCCCCGCCCCCTGTTTATAAAGCAGTGGGGAGTTGAGGGCAACCTTTGAAAGATCTGTTTCCTTTGAGAAAGGGAATTCCAGAGTCTTAGGCCTGTTTCGGACATAACTGTGTGATGAATGATTGAGCCTTGGACTTGCGCACTTCCCTCTCCCCTTTCCATTCCAGCATGGCCACGAGTAGGAAATTGGGAACATGTGCTTCCTGGTTCAAATTAACCATGGTTTATTGTTATGCCCTGAAAGGGCAGACTGTGGTAAGTCTAAACTATGGGTTACTAAAACAAGCCCAAATCAAACTCTGGTTTATAACTCTAGCTTGTTTTTTAAAAAACACCATAGTTTAAGCTAACCAGAGTTTCCAGTCTAAACATATGCTTCCAATCTCCTCCTTGTGGCTGCACCTGGGATTTCCTGGTACTTGTTTCCATAATGATGAAACATGGTTTAACCCATCCATAATGTGTTCCTGAAAGGTATTTAGACATAGGCTCCAGTTGTGCACACACTGCACATGCAAAGTATGGTCTACTCCCCAAAGACTCCTGGGAGCTGCAATTTACCCCTCACAGGGGTACAATTCCCAGCACCCTCAACAAACTACAGTCCCAGGATTCTTGGGGTGTGCATGCTTTAAATGAATAGCATTCGCACAGCCTCCACATACCAGTCAACTGTCCCAGAAAAAACGGGGCATCTTATTTTTTCTCACGAGAGGACTATGGCCCAAATAACCGCCACTGTCTCATGCAATTTCAGACCACATGCTCACCCTGAAAAAGTACTTTTTGGGGGCAGCAATCTTGCATGGTGCCCCAAAATGTGTTTTGGGGTGCTATGTCTGGGGGAAATGCTTTTGGGGGGGAGCTGCGATCTCGCATGGGTCATGTGACTTGTGTGGCCCCAGAAGATGCCCCAGATTTGAGCCACTTCATATTGAAGGCTATGACTCCACAAAGCAGCTGACAGGAATGCGGGTGGCGCTGTGATCTAAACCACTGAGTCTCTTGGGCTTGCTGATCAGAAGGTCAGCGGTTCAAATCTGTGTGGTGGTGGTGGTGGTAAGCTCCCGTCGCTCTGTCCCAGCTCCTGCCAACCTAGCAATTCGAAAGCATGCCAGTGCAAGTAGATAAATAGGTACTGCTGCAGCGGGAAGAAAAACAGTGTTTCCGGGTGCTCTGGTTTCCATCACAATGTTACATTGTTCCAGAAACAGTTTAGTCATGCTGGCCACATGACCTGGAAAGCTGTCTGTGGACAAACCTCAGCCTGAAAGCGAGATGAGCGCCACAACCCCATAGTCACCTTTGACTGGACGTAACCTTCCAGGCGTCCTTTACCTTTACCTTTTTTTTTTTTTTACAAAGCAGCTGGTGGTGCGGCTCCTCCCAAGGCAGAATCAACAAAGTCCCAAGAGTTTAACAAACTTAGAACAGACCAGTTTCCTTTGTGAAACCTGGACCTCTGGGCAACTCCAAATATTTCCTGCTGACAAGTCCGTAACCTGAAACACTTTTGAATTCCAAGGAATACTGAAAATTGCCTGGCTGGCCCACCAAAACAAATATGGAGGATTGCTGTCCTCAGTCTGGCAATGAATTAATTCAGTTTGCCTGGCCTGGTCAGAGATTGACAATCCCTGTGTAACGGAGGGGAGAGGGAAGACCCATTGCCAGTCCCTGGCAATAGTATTTGCAGCGTACATAATTTCTAGCTCTAAACTGCCACCTGGGAGTTCTGTTCTTTTTATATATGTACATTGTTTTGTTAAGTACGGAATCTGCATTTTACTGCAAGTCAGATCCTAATTGGTTTGGCAGGATGGTAGAAGGCACGATGCCACCTCTGTCTTGTAGCCACCCTGCCAGTGCCCGTCAGCCTGGACCCAGTTAGAAAGACACTCTGCCAGGACTGCCCCTCTGACAGCAAGCAGCAGTGGGAGCTCTCAGACTTGAATGGTGTCCCGTCCGGCACATGTCAGCCCTATAAAAAGCAAAGATGGCATCCTAAAGCCTCAGAACACTGGGACAAACTGCCTAGAGGTACGGTAGCATTCCTTCATGGGAGATAATTACAGAAAAGTTAATTAACTATTTGGCTGGAGGAAAGCAGAAAGTTGGAAGGCGGTCCAATATAGGCCCCCACTGTTTGAAATATGGCAACCCTAGTCTCACCATCAATGCAAATAACTTTTGGAAAGATAAGGGGAAAGGGTGGAAGAACTGTGAACAGAGCAGGAGAAAGACTGATAGAAGCAGATGAGAAAACAAAGAGAGGTAGACATAGTTGTAAAAATTTTTTTAAAGTGTATTAAAAATAAAAAAGCAGCCCCTGTATTGTAGGTTGTGGTCAAAGGCGGGACCTCCTGGGTCTGGAAAAGTTGGAAGATGGCTGCTCTAAGGAGTTGAAGGGTGTGTGGGAGTGTTCAGGGTCTGCCCAAGATATTTTGGCACTTAAGGCTAACCACAAAATGGTGCCTCTTTCCCCACCAGAGAAGAAGGGGGTGAGTGAAGATCTCATCAGGAACAAGGGAGGGAATAAAGATCTACATCAGGATCTGCTGACCCCGTGGATCCTGCTGCCTGAGGAGGTCCACTCACTTTGCCTCGTGGGTGGGCCAGCTCTGTGTGTGTTTAAGATGAGGTGTTTAAGATGTGTTTAACCCCCAGCCAGGCACTGGGCTGGCCTAAGCTCAGCAATGTTACTACCCACCAAATCCTTTCTGACTGTTTTGAGGCTAGGTGTTAGATCTAATGCTGAAATTGTGACATGTGAGGTCTGGGAGATTTTAAAAAAGAAAAGAAAGGGTAGTGTCTTGCTTGCCTTACAAAAGAAAGAAAAATAGAAGATTGCTCCTTACAATATAATTGCCCCCAAATGTTGCTTGCAACTAGCTAATTACAAAAACTCCGTAACGCTGAGCAAAGGATTAAATGATCAGGTTAATATCCCCAGTGGAGGCAACACGTTTTGTTTTATTTTGTTTTATTTTATTATTTTATTTCCCCCCTACAGGAAACTTTAAACTTATTAGGCTGAGATTATTTCTGTAACCTTTCAAACAGCCCCAACACATACATTTGCACTCCAGTGAGCACAGACTTCCATCTGGGTAATGGACTTCTGAGTGTCACAAATTCCCAGACAAAAGGTGCCAGCTTTCTGATTCTGTATGCAAAAATCTCTGGCAATGCGCACGGCGCAGAATGCCACCGCTCAACATGCTGTGTGTCAACGCTTTAACAAGGCAGACTTGACGCTGATTCTTAGAAGCAAATTTCCCATTTGAAAGCTAAATTAAAAAGCTGACTTCCAGCCATCCCTAGAACCAAGGTAGTTAAGCTGCACTCTCTCCAGTGTCCTTGTGTGCTTCCTAGAATCATAGAATCATAGAGTTGGAAGAGACCACAAGGGCCATCGAGCCCAACCCCCTGCCAAGCAGCAAACACCACCAGAGCACTCCTGACATATGGTTGTCAAGCCTCTGCTTAAAGACCTCCAAAGAAGGAGACTCCACCACACTCCTTGGCAGCAAATTCCACTGTCAAACAGCTCTTACTGTCAGGAAGTTCTTCCTAATGTTTAGGTGGAATCTTCTTTCTTGTAGTTTGGATCCATTGCTCTGTGTCCGCTTCTCTGGAGCAGCAGAAAACAACCTTTCTCCCTCCTCTATGTGACATCCTTTTATATATTTGAACATGGCTATCATATCACCCCTTAACCTCCTCTTCTCCAGGCTAAACATGCCCAGCTCCCTTAGCCGTTCCTCATAAGGCATCGTTTCCAGGCCTTTGACCATTTTGGTTGCCCTCCTCTGGACACGTTCCAGTTTGTCAGTGTCCTTCTTGAACTGTGGTGCCCAGAACTGGACACAGTACTCCAGGTGAGGTCTGACCAGAGCAGAATACAGTGGCACTATTACTTCCCTTGATCTAGATGCTATACTCCTATTGATGCAGCCTCTCCCGTCTTGCAAAAGAGGCAAGGTAGTTTCCTTCCGTGGGGTTTTGCTGGCTGGGGAGCCTACAGCTGCTTAGCTGGAAAATGAAGGCAGGCCTCATTTGCTTCCCCACTCCACCCCCCAGCAAAGCAGAGGGGAGACATGGAGAGGTCTGCTGCTCTTACTGTCAGAAAGTTCTTTATGGTGTTTAGTCGGAATCTCCTTTCCAGTAACTTGAAGCCGTTGGTTCAAGTCCTATCCTCCAGAGCAGGAGAAAACAAGCATGTTCCCTCTTGCATGTGACAGCCCTTAAGATATTTGAAGATGGCTATCATATCTCCCCTCAGTCTCCTCTTTTCCAGACTAAACATACCCAGCTCCTTCAGCTGTTCCTTGTAAGGCTTAGTTTCCAGACCCTTGGTCATCTTGGTTTCCCTCCTCTGCACACATTCCAGCTTGTCAACATCCTTCTTAAATTGTGATGCCCAGAATTGGACACAGTATTCCAGGTGTGGTCTGACCAAGGCAGAATAGAGTGGTACTATTACTTCCCTTAAGGGACGTGGGTGGCGCTGTGGGTTAAACCACAGAGCCTAGGACTCTGAAGGTTGGCCGATCAGAAGGTTGGCGGTTCGAATCCCCATGACGGGGTGAGCTCCCGTTGCTCGGTCCCTGCTCCTGCCAACCTAGCAGTTCGAAAGCATGTCAAAGTGCAAGTAGATTCCCAGTGGGAGGGTAAACGGCATTTCTGTGTGCTGCTCTGGTTCGCCAGAAGTGGCTTAGTCATGCTGGCCACATGGCCCGGAAGCTGTACGCCGGCTCCCTTGGCCAATAAAGCGAGATGAGCGCCGCAACCCCAGAGTCGGCCACGACTGGACCTAATGGTCAGGGGTCCCTTTACCTTTACATTACTCCCCTTGATCTGGACACTATACTTCTGTTGATGCAGCATAGAATAGCATTAGCTTTTTTTGCTGCTGCATCACACTGTTGGCTCATGTTGAGCTCGTGGTCCACCAAGACCTCTAGATCCTTTTTACATGTACTGCTAGTAATTCAGATTTCCCCCATCCTGTATTTGTGCATCTGGTTCTTCCTGCCTAAATGCAGAAAGGATGGATATTCAAGGATGTAGGTGTTGCTGTCAAGTGTTGATGTTTTGACCCTTGGGCTTCTGTGACTGAAGCACTTGTTCCAATAGCCGGTTAAACTGTAAAAAGGAAGGGCAGGGGGAGGGGATGGGATTTCCTGCACACAGCATTCCAAAGAGATAAACACAAAGATGTCACCAAGCGGATATACACTTCTGACATAAATCCCCTCCTTGATCTGGATGTGAGGGCGATCTGGCTGCGACATCTGTCACCCCATTGATTGCCAGGGTTGATTCGGCTGATCTGGCTGGCTAGGCGGGTGTCCCCTTCCTCCCTCACCGCTCCATGTGCGTCCCTCCCGAAGCTGCGCGCTCGGTGGAAGAGGACGACCATCCCAGATAGAAGGAGTGTACCGTTCTTCGGTCAAGGGTATACGATAGCTGCGCTCCCCTGCTAGAACCTCCAAACAAGCTCAAGGTCCCTCCTTGATCACACAGGAAGATAAGCTCCACACTACACATCCCAGCCCCATTTTTTGAAAATAATCAACTTTTAAAGCAATTATTAAAAATAAAAGGCTTACGTCTGAGTAATCTGACAATGTGCAGGATGGCGGAATAAGTGATGGATAAGCGATAAAACGAAAATCCTATCAGGAGGCTTCAGTCTCATTAGATAAGCTGATCTCACACATAATACTATGTGCAATTCATAGTGGGGGGAGATATACTACAGTAAGCCTATGGTCTCTGAGTTTATTAAAGCTGACGAACACTTCACGCTGTAGACAGACCTGTTGTTAAAAGCTTTTGCCTGGTATCTGATGCTCTTAGGTGCTTCATCAGCATCAGAGAGAGGATGTCCAGAAACTGGGTGGAAAATAATTATTTCCTTTTTCCTGACATGTAGAAACAGAGGATAAGTTCACATTTAAAGGTGAACATGCCTAAAAAGGACATATTCCGAAGCAATATGAAAACACAAGAATAGCCCTCCTTCAAAATCCACTTTTCCACGTTTTGCAACGCAGTTCTCAGTCCAACTACCGTATGCAAAAATGCACATAGAGAGCTAAAGTGTGCATAGAAATGCATTGACTGGGGAAAATAAGATGCATATATCTACATTTTATTAGGGGAAACGGCTTTGTGAAAATATGTACAAATTGCGTACAAATATGTGTATATGAGAAGAAATGCACACTAATGGATTTCTGATGAACTTTCGCGAGTAGTTTTTTCAATAAAAAAATCACAAACAGATGTGGAATTGTGGAGGACTGAAGTTAAGAATCGAAAAATGAAAAAAGGAGAGAAACTGAAATTGACAGGTTTGCCCCATTCCTTCGTGAAATGGAAAAGAAGTTATGAGCCTGGGTGCTTTAATGTTTTAATTTCTTCGAAGTCTCCCAGAGTGGCTAGGGCAACCCAGTCAGATGGGCAGCATCTATTGTTGTTGTTGTTGTTGTTGTTGTTGTTGTTGTTGTTGTTGTATTTTTCCGTGTATAACACACCCCCATTTATAAAACACCCCCTATTTTGGGGGACTCCAAATTAAGAAAATGGGGAGAGATTGCCCAGGGTTGCTGAGCTTTTTGGAAGGAGGGTTGCCCACAGTTGAGCTTTTTTTTGGGGGGGGTGGCCCCAAGTTGTTGAGCTTCCTTTAGGCGGGATTGCCAAAAATCGCTCACACGCCTGACCTACGCTGCCACTTGCATGCATTGCAAAACCGACCTATCAACAGTCCTTGCCACAGCCACCAATAACATGCCCAATAGCCAACAACAATCTACGGCTCGCAGCAGCAACCAATCCCACGTCCCGCCTATGAACTATCAATGTATAAGAAGATCCCAAATTTTTAACATATCTTTTTCATAAAAACTACTCGTCTTATACACGGAAAAGTATGGTCTTATTAGGTGGTAAGGTTGCAGCTCCTGCCTTAAGATGTCAGAAGCAACTATACCTGATTCTGGACTCCCCTCTGCCACAGACTCTCCCTTCTCACCCAGCCCTGTCAATTCTTCAGCTTCTGACACCTCCTCTTTTGCATCTTCTCCCTCTGACGACTCATCCCACCCCCAATCCCTGGACTCTGAGCCTTCTTCCCTTGGAGGTTCCCCAGCTGTTTCTCCCACCATTCCTCTCCATCCAACCAGTCAATGACATTCAAAGACTCTTTGTCCAAGCCCTGGCAGCTCCTGATAACAATCGTAATATGGTCACAGATCATGTGAAGCTGGAAAACCAACCATTATTGCCTAATGGTAAGTACAGTGGTACCTTGGTTCCTGAACAGCTTAGTTGTCAAACAAATCGGCTCCCGAACACCGCAAACCCAAAAGTAAGCGTTCCAGTTTGCGATTGTTTTTCAGAGACCAAACGTCCAACACAACTTGTGCTTGAGTGCAGGAAGCTCCTGCAGCCAATCGGAAGCTGTGCCTTGGTTTTTGAACGTTTTTGGGAGTCAAATGGACTTCCGGAACGGATTAAGTTCGAGAACCAAGGGAGCACTGTATGTATAGTTCCTGTTATCTAATAAAGTACCGGGTAATTCAAGTTTTGGAATGGAAGTGACATAAAAAAAGAAACCATGCTCTACACACGCAATTCATTTCTTAGAAAAACGCACTTTGTTTCTCCAGGGGTGCCCCCATCCCAACCAAAAACACACACCTTTAAAATGGAAGGCAGGATAGAATGGGACTATTTTGGGTGCACTAGATGGTTACCTTGATTTTTAAAATAAAATGTCAGGGGAATAAAGACTGTTTCAGTATCTCCTGAAGAAGCCGCCAAACACAACTGGTCCATCAATGGATAACAACCTTACATTCAAGATGGTGCCACTCTTTGGAGAATGGAAACGGAAGGGCTGGTGGAGCAAGATTTGGTCCGATAGACTCCAAACCCAGACAAACATCTTGCTTGGATTAATGCAGTCTCTCATCGTTGCAGGGCGTTTGAGTTGCAAAGGCCCTGTGACATTGTGGTAATGTGGGAGACCTGCCGCCGCCCATAGGTTTGTGTTCATTTACATTTTGCTTTAATGACAAGCTGTCAGACCAGCTGCTGATTGAAAGCACCATTGTTTCCTTAATCTAGAGAAAGAATGGGCTGATTCTCAGAAGAACAGAGAAGGCTTTATGGCCAGCAGATCTCCTGTGTGCTCGTTCTTGTGATTTAGCATGGCTCGACTCCTCCCTTAAACCAGCCTTGAGTTTGTCCATTTGCTCATTTAGTTAGGGGTGTGTTGCTGCTCCCTTGATCCCACAAAAGAGAGCAATGGAGTAGGTAGCTAGAAATAACTGCAGGATCCCATATTGTGTAGCTGGGGAGGAAAGGTGGGGAACTGGGGAGGAATCCAGTGGGGGGAAATAACTTTTGAGTAGTGACTAGTGATAACCAACAGCTGCCATCATCAACTTTTCTAGGCACACATTGGATACTGGCCTGGATTGTTTTATCAAACCTAAGTAGAACATGTCTGAACATTCTTAGCCATTGCTGGCCTTCAGAGAGCTTAGAACAGAGTTTCCAGCTAAAAAGAAGCTATTGACACAACCAGAAATGGAGACTTGAGTCACTTGCAGAAGGTCTGTTTGGTGGGCTTCCATCCTGATTTTTTGTACAAAGTATGTGGGGAAGTTAGAGGACATGGGCTGTTTGCTAAGCGTTTGTTTCTTTGTTTGTTTGTTTGCTTGCAGGGATGTTATATGACGGGTGTGGAATTTGATCTGACTTGAGGTCTGTACCCCTATCTCCCTAACACCACATGGGCTGCCGCCCCCTGTCAATCACCGGATATCAAAGTGACACCTGACCCAGCAGTGGCATACCCAACAAACCACCAATGACCTGCTGATCACTGGAGGTTGTGAAGCCGGGTGCACAGCACTCCACAACCCTGGTGATCAGCTGATTTGATTTTAGCTCCTAGAGTGGGATTAACTCCCAAGGCAGAGCTGGATGTATGAGCAAGAAAAGCAGGGATTTAGATTTTGTTGCAGGGTGAAGGAAGGTAACATTAGGGAGCAAGAAGCAGGAGTGGGAGAATCTGGGAAGAAATTGGGGGTTTTTTTGAAGTGGAATTAATTCTATGGGTAATTTGGGCGGGAAATTAATGTGATGGAATTACAAGGAAGATGAGATTTGGGAGAAAATCTAGGAGGAAAATAAATTTGTGGAGGGGACTGTAGAAGGACAGTGAACCTACAAGGAGAAAATATTCCCAGTATACCTTAAAAAAAATAAAGAGTAATTATTTTTTGTTTGGGCAGGGGCTGGAACGGGTATACACCAAATACCTGAGCCAACAATCTACCTATATCTGCAATCAGTAATGTTGTGCCCATTTCTAATCCAGATCATTGTCTGCTTGAGTTTATTAATCACCTCTTACATTTAGCCACTGTCAGGGCAGGGGGGTGGGTGCATAGCTGTCAACCTTTCCCTTTTTTAAGGGAAATTCCCTTATTCCGAATAGGATTCCTCGCAAGAAAAGGGAAAAGTTGACAGCTATGGGTGGGTGGCACTGCAACTGGGTCTGTAATAAAAAAACAAAAACAAACTTTGTGGTCAGTTCCCCCAGCCCCCCCCCCCCCAAAAAAAACCCCACTGTCTTTGACTCTCCTCATCTGACTTAGAACTCAGGGCTCATGACACATATTGGCAATAGAATCGTGGAGCTGTGCAGTTGGAAGGGACCATTAGGGCCATCTAGTCCATCCCATGCAATGTAGAAATATTTTGCCCAGTGTGGAACTCGAATCCACAGCTCTGGGATTAAGACTTTCATGCAGGCTGTCTGCATATTCTGTGTGCACTTTGCTGAAGTCCCTTTAAAAGGCTTCTTTCCCCCTTGGGAGGAAGGGATTTTGCCTGTGCTCAGAGGCACTCTGCCCTGAAGTGCCCCAATTTTTGTAAACAATATATATATATATTGCAGGGAGCAAACGTAAAATATTTCCAATGAGTATCCCTGAAGTAGCATTAAAAAGGGAGGGAGGAGTAACAGATTGACTCATACAGAACCAGATAACAGTGTCTTATATAGATAATGGATGTAGAAAATCACTGAGCAGCGGTCAAGGAGGCTGGAGCAGCTCCTTCCCAGCCGTTTTCCTTGCCTCTTGGCAAATGATGAATCCTATCAACCGTAACTTGTGTTAAACATAGCTTTTTCTAATTAATTACATATTGCTCTGTGTCTCTCCAAAGCTTTTAGCTATGCCGCCAGGCCTGTAGACACAGGCTCTGACATTAGCAGGAATGTTGCTGCTGCTGTTCTGCTCATTGTGGAACATGAATGTCACCGAGAGATAAGCAATCTTTTTAGAATGTGACCTTTTTTTAAAAAAGGGGGGGAGAGAGAGAGAGAGAGAAAGAAGAAGAAGAAAAAAGCCAAGTTGGCATTTGCGAAGGGGGAGCCGGTTCATTAAAATTATCTGTATTTCTTACTGAGCATTAGAGCAATCTGCAGGGACGATCTCCAATATATTTGCATTTAAAGAATGGGCACATTCCCAGAAATAAAATAAAATAAAATATTCTACATCTTATCAACCTTGGCACTTTTTACTTTCCATTCTCTTTGTGTATATAGAAAGACAATTCAGCTAATGTTCTCTTGCAGGGGAACTTTCAAAGAGCCTTTCCTTGCTCAAATACAAAGAGACCTTGGGGTTGTCTCCTGCATTAAAGACGGTTTGCAAAACCTTGAAAGTCCCTGGGTTTCATCCTTTAAATGAAACCAAAAGATCACACTATCTTTTAAAAGTGGTATTCTGTGTACACTTGCTTTCATAGCAATTTGCCCCACAGGGTATAAAAGCTATGCCTGGAAATTTAGCTCTGTGGGGATTGTTTACATTATGAAGCCAGGATCTCCCTATGTCCCGTTTGGGTTCCCTACCCAGCAAGAAATAGTTACAAGAGGAAAAGTCTTTGCTGGGTGTTAGACTGAAGGAGCATTAAGCAAAACATACTTTTAAGTGGTGTAGTGGTTAAGAGCAGTACAGTGGTGCCCCGCAAGACGAACGCCTCGCAAGACGGAAAACCCGCTAGACGAAAGGGTTTTCCGTTTTGGAGGCACTTCGCAAAACGAATTTCCCTATGGGCTTGCTTCACAAGACGAAAATGTATTGCGAGTTCCTGCGGGTTCCACCCCCTTTTTCTAAGCCGCTAAGCCGCTTATCAGCTGATCCCCTAAGCCGATAAGCGGCTAAAAGCCGCTAAGCTGCTAATAGCGCTAATCCGATAAGCCGTCAATGGGCTTGCTTCGCAAGATGAAAAAACCGCTAGACGAAGAGACTCGCGGAACGGATTAATTTCATCTTGTGAGGCACCACTGTAGTCTTGTAATCTGGTGAACTGGGTTCGCTTCCCCGCTTCTCCAGATGCAGCTGTTGCGTGACCTTGGGCTAGTCACACTTCTTTGAAGTCTCTCAGCCCCACTCACCTCACAGAGTGTTTGTTGTGGGGGAGGAAGGGAAAGGAGAATGTTAGCCGCTTTGAGACTCCTTAAAGGGAGTGAAAGGCAGGATATCAAATCCAAACTCCTCTTCTTCTTTTAAACAACAGTGACCACCCAGAAGTGTCTGGGAAGCTTATAAGCAGAGCATGAATTCAACCATCCTCTCCTGTCATTAATCACCAGCATCTGGTATTCCGCCTCTGTACATGGAAACTCTTTTAAACAACATAAAGGTAAAGGGACCCCTGACCATTAGGTCCAGTCGTGACCGACTCTGGGGTTGCGGCACTCATCTCGCTTTATTGGCTGAGGGAGCCGGCGTACAGCTTCCAGGTCATGTGGCCAGCATGACTAAGCCGCTTCTGGCGAAGCAGAGCAGCGCACGGAAACGCCGTTTACCTTCCCGCCAGAGCGGTACCTATTTATCTACTTGCACTTTGACATGCTTTTGAACTGCTAGGTTGGCAGGAGCAGGGACTGAGCAACGGGAGCTCACCCCGTCGCAGGGATTCGAACCGCTGACCTTCTGATCGGAAAGCCCTAGGCTCTGTTGTTTAACCCACAGCGCCACCCGTGTCCCTTGTTTAAACAGCATAAATAATAGCTATTGATGACTGTTCCGCCGTGAATTTGCTGTCCAAGACTCCTTGGCATGTTCCCCCCAAGTGGAGGAACAACTTCCAGACACCGCAGTCGTACGCTGCAGAATTGTTTGTGTGGATAATCTCAGTTTCGTCATGTAAATAAGCACTGGGTCACATCCTGCCAGCAAAACAGGGAGGGAAGCAAGTTTTGTTGATTCTGCCCCCATCCCTGCCTCCCCAATTGCAGCTCCTCATCCAGATCTGCTTTGGAGGGTGTCCCAATTCTCCAGACCAGTTTTCAGGCACTGGGGGTGCCTGCTGCAGGGGCAATTTTGCCATTTGCCAAACATTGCTCCCCTCTCTGTTCCCTTGACAGAAGCCTTTCTGTAAACTCCGCAACACTGCTGATACAAGCCATTGGTTCCCTCGCCATACAGCCCTTTACAGTGGTACCTTGGGTTACATACGCTTCAGGTTACAGGTGCTTCAGGTTACAGACTCCGCTAACCCAGAAATATTACCTCAGGTTAAGAATCTTGCTTCAGGATGAGAACAGAAATCGCACGGCAGCAGTGGGAGGCCCCATTAGCTAAAGTGGTACTTCAGGTTAAGAACAGTTTCAGGTTAAGAACGGACCTCCAGAACGAATTAAGTTCTTAACCCTAGGTACCACTGTACAGTGGTACCTCAGGTTACATACGCTTCAGGTTACATATGCTTCGGGTTACAGACTAACTCAGAAATAGTACCTCGGGTTAAGAATTTTGCTTCAGAATGAGAACAGAAATCACGCAGCGGCCGTGCAGCGGCAGCAGGAGGCCCCATTAGCTAAAGTGGTGCTTCAGGTTAAGAACAGCTTCAGGTTAAGAACGGACCTCCGGAACAAATTAAGTACCGTATTTTTTGCTCTATAAGACTCACCTTTTCCCTCCTAAAAACTAAGGGGAAATGTGTGTGTGTCTTATGGAGCGAATGCAGGCTGCGCAGCTATCCCAGAAGCCAGAACAGCAAGAGGGATTGCTGCTTTCACTGCACAGCGATCCCTCTTGCTGTTCTGGCTTCTGAGATTCAGAATATTTTTTTTCTTGTTTTCCTCCTCCAAAAACTAGGTGCGTCTTGTGGTCTGGTGTGTCTTATAGAGCGAAAAATACGGTACTTAACGTGAGGTACCACTGTATAGGGAAACCTTTTAAGGTGTAATATTTTATTATGTTTTTACATACGTTGGAAGCCGCCCAGAGTGGCTGGGGCAACCCAGTCAGATGCTTGGGGTACAAATAAAACAACAAGAATTACCACTCGTAATCTTATACCACACACACACACACACACACCTTGCCCTGGTTGTCCTTTATCTAAACCCAAAAACCTCTGGCGACAAAGACACAAAGTTAGGGTGGGGATGTCGTGGAGACACCTAGTGGCCGATGGTGTGAATATTTACTTATTTACTTACTGGTTTTAGGGAAGGGGCACCAAAATTACTGAGTAGGTAATCATATTGAAATATCAGTCATCTCTTCTGTCCTTGTTACATTAAAAAAAGTTTATATATATATATATTTAAAAAAGGTAAAGGAGCATCAAATTACCATGAAAGCACTGTAGCTCCTTCTAATTTGCCCCCCCCAATTCATTTCATTTTTCTCAGCTCCATCTTTCCCCTATTACAGTGGTACCTCTGGTTACGAACTTATTTCGTTCCGGAGGTCCGTTCTTAACCTGAAACTGTTCTTAACCTGAAGCACCACTTTAGCTAATGGGGCTTCCTGCTGCTGCCGCCCCACAATTTCTGTCCTCATCCTGAGGTAAAGTTCTTAACCTGAGGTACTACTTCCCGGTTAGCAGAGTCTACTGTATAACCCGAAGTGTTTGTAACCCGAGGTACCACTGTATAGCTATTTTTCTCGCCTAGGCTATTTAAAAAAAAACGAATGCAAACAAGCTTTGCCACATTTTGTGTGGACAGGAAGACCAGACAGCACTGAGTTAAGTGTGCAATGAATTTGGGGATTTGTGAGCATAGTTGTGCCTTGGATTATGACTAAGATTTCTCAATGCCTATTTACTGTGTTTATCTTTTATTTGTTGTTCATTTTTATCCTGCCCTTCCTTCAAGGAGTTCAAGGCGGCATATATCTCCGCTCCCCACACCCATCGGGACTCATGTCTGGAACCCTAGAGAGTCATTGCTGGTGTAGATGAGCAATTGGGTAAGAGCAGAACTTGTGGTTATCCAGAAGCTTTTTAATGTCTGATGTTTTATTGTATTTTTAATATTTTGTTGGAGGCCGCCCAGAGTGGCTGGGGAAACCCAGCCAGATGGACGATGTATAAATAATATAATATAATATACCGTATTTTTTTGCTCTGTAAGACTCACTTTTCCCCTCCTGAAAAGTAAGGGGAAATGTGTGTGCGTCTTATGGAGCGAATGCAGGATGCAGCTATCCCAGAAGCCAGAACAGCAAGAGGGATTGCTGCTTTCACTGTGCAGCGATCCCTCTTGCTGTTCTGGCTTCTGAGATTCAGAATATTTTTTTTCTTGTTTTCCTCCTCCAAAAACTAGGTGCGTCTTGTGGTCTGGTGCGTCTTATAGAACGAAAAATACGGTAATTATTATTATTCTGAATATTAAAAGATTCAGGACAGGTAAAAGAAAGCAGCACATAGTTAATTATGTACGTCATTGTCACGGGATGCAGTGATGGCCAAAACCTTGTATCGCTTTAAAAGAGGATTAGACAAATTCATGAAGGATAGGACTATAAGAATAGATACCAATGATGGCAATTCTCTGCCTACATGGTTGGAGACAATATGCTTCTGAACACCAGTTTCTGGAAAACACAAGAGGGGAGAGTTCACTTGTGCTCAGATCCTGCTCTCAGGCTTCCCAAAGGCATCTAGTTGGCCATTGCTTTTATGTTTTTACCAGACTATTGTTTTCTGCGCTTTTCTGCAATTTGTATATACCCAACCAGAGTTGTAGCTGGAAGGGGTGGGGCTAGCTAGGAAAGCCCTCCCATCAGCTGTCAAGGAAATAAACAACTATCTGACTTTTAGGAGACATCTGAAGGCAGCCCTGTTTGTTTTTAATGTTTGATGTTTTGTTGCTTTTTTATTATTATCATTATTAATATTCCTTTGGGAGCCGCCCAGAGTGGCTGAGGAAACCCAGCCAGATGGGCAGGGTATAAATAAATTATTATTATTATTATTATTATTATTATTATTATTATTATTATGCCCCAGGTGAAGCCTCCAGAGGGGCTCCATTGAGGCTCCCAGCCTCTGTGTGTGAGTGTGTGTGTGTGTGTACGCAAACACACATAGGGGACAGCCAAACAGAGTCTTTGACCCGAGTGAAATAAAGCCTACTTTGGCCTCTGACCAAACTCTAATAAAGTCCCACATTCTAGCCCCCTGCTACACCGCGCTGACTCTATGACAGACCCGAAGCTCTATTTGCATCCCCCTTTCTGCAAACATTCCTCATGCAATTCATTCTTAGCGGGGCAAATATGCGTGACATTGGGATTTGCAAGTTGCCTGCCTGAGATTTCTGAGGAAACAGATATGCTACTATAAATTTGTTTCCAGCAAAAATCACTTAGCGGCGCAGCGAAACCACTGAGCAGCAATCTGCCACAGGGAGACTCTGACCAGTCATGGCTAGCCGAGCTATATTTGAATATTCTCCAGGGATGCTTCGCAACACACCGAGCGAAAATAACTTGCGAAAACTAGTTGCTGAATGTTTGTGCAGACCAAACCTTCGGCGACGCCAATCTGAATACTTATTCCCTTTATGAAATATGTATGCATATGTGTTCATGCACCACACACACATGCGCACATGCCTCCAAGAGTTCTGCTCCATCCTCGCTCTTATTCAGAATCCACATGAATCTTAAATAGGGTTGCCTGCTTCGCTCACATAGAAGACCCCAAGTTAACATATCCAGGCAGTGCTGGAAGTAAATCCTGCCTGAAATCATGCAGAGGAGGGCTGCGTGATGTATCACATCAAACCAGTTTGAAGTCTATATTGTGCTATCAGTTTTGTAATTTTTGACATGGCAATATATTGTGAATCAGGGTGTGTGTGTGTGTGTGTGATGCAAAGATCACGATGCAGGGGAAACCGTCAAGCCAGCCGACGCCACAACACAGCTCCATCCTTATTTCAGACATTGTGATAGATCGGTATACCATGATGTTTGTTGTTGTTGTTGTTTAGTTGTTTAGTCATAGAATCATAGAATCATAGAGTTGGAAGAAACCACAAGGGCCATCGAGTCCAACCCCCTGCCAAGCAGGAAACACCATCAGAGCACTCCTGACATATGGTTGTCAAGCCTCTGCTTAAAGACCTCCAAAGAAGGAGACTCCATCACACTCCTTGGCAGCAAATTCCACTGTCGAACAGCTCTTACTGTCAGGAAGTTCTTCCTAATGTTTAGGTGGAATCTTCTTTCTTGTAGTTTGGATCCATTGCTCCGTGTCCGCTTCTCTGGAGCAGCAGAAAACAACCTTTCTCCCTCCTCTATGTGACATCCTTTTATATATTTGAACATGGCTATCATATCACCCCTTAACCTCCTCTTCTCCAGACTAAACATGCCCAGCTCCCTTAGCCGTTCCTCATAAGGCATCGTTTCCAGGCCTTTGACCATTTTGGTTGCCCTCCTCTGGACACGTTCCAGTTTGTCAGTGTCCTTCTTGAACTGTGGTGCCCAGAACTGGACACAGTACTCCAGGTGAAGTCTGACCAGAGCAGAATACAGTGGCACTATTACTTCCCTTGATCTAGATGCTATACTCCTATTGATGCAGCCCAGAATTGCATTGGCTTTTTTAGCTGCCACGTCACACTGTTGGCTCATGTCAAGTTTGTGGTCAACCAAGACTCCTACATCCTTTTCACATGTACTGCTCTCAACCCAGGTGTCACCCATCTTGTATTTGTGCCTCTCATTTTTTTTGCCAAAGTGCAATACTTTACATTTCTCCCTGTTAAAATTCATCTTGTTTGTTTTGGCCCAGTTCTCTAATCTGTCAAGGCCGTTTTGAAGTGTGATCCTGTCCTCTGGGGTGTTAGCCACCTCTCCCAGTTTGGTGTCACCTGCAAATTTGATCAGGATGCCCTTGAGTCCATCATCCAAGTCGTTGATAAAGATGTTGAATAAGACCGGGCCCAAGACAGAACCCTGTGGCACCCCACTAGTCACTCTTCTCCAGGATGAAGAGGAACCATTGATGAGCACCCTTTGGGTTCGGTCAGTCAGCCAGTTACACATCCACTGAGTGGTAGCATAGTCAAGACCGCATTTTACCAGCTTCTTTACAAGAATATCATGGGGCACCTTGTCAAATGCCTTGCTGAAATCAAGGTAGGCTACATCCACTGCGTTCCCTTCATCTACCAGGGTTGTAATTCTGTCAAAAAACGAGATCAGGTTAGTTTGACATGACTTATTTTTCAGAAATCCATGCTGACTATTGGTGATCACAGTATTCCTTTCTAGGTGCTCACAGACTGTTTGCTTAATGATCTGCTCCAGAATCTTCCCTGGTATTGATGTCAGACTGACTGGGCGGTAATTATTTGGGTCCTCTCTTTTCCCCTTTTTGAAAATAGGGACAACATTTGCCCTCCTCCAGTCTGCCAGGACTTCGCCTGTTCTCCAAGAATACTCAAAGATGACTGCCAGTGGTTCTAAGATCACATCTGCCAGTTCTTTTAATACTCTTGGATGCAGTTCATCTGGCCCTGGAGACTTGAATACATCTAAACTAGCCAAGTATTCTTGTACTATCTCCTTAGTTATTCTGGGCTGTGTTTCCTCTGCTGAATCATTTGCTCCAAATTCTTCAGGTCGGGCATTGTTTTCTTTATCGGAGAAGACTGAGGCAAAGAAGGCATTGAGGAGTTCAGCCCTTTCTGTGTCCCCTGTTTGCATTTCACCATCTTCTCCTCTGAGTGACCCCACTGTTTCTTTGTTCTTCCTTTTGCTACGAACATACCCATAAAAGCCTTTTTTGTTGCTTTTCACCTCTCTAGCAAGCCTGAGTTCATTCTGTGCTTTAGCTTTTCTGACTTTGTGTCTACACGTGCTGGCTTTTTGTTTGAATTCCTCTTTGGTGGTTTCCCCCCTTTTCCATTTTTTGTACACATCCTTTTTTAATCTTAACTCAGTTAAAAGTTCTTTAGATAGCCACCCTGGCTTCTTTAGGCACCTTCCATGTTTCCGTCTCATTGGTATTGCCTGAAATTGTGCTTTTACTATCTCCCTCTTAACAAAGTCCCAGCCATCTTGAACTCCCTTTCCTTTTAGTATTACTGTCCATGGGATCTCACCCAGCACTTCCCTAAGTTTTATGAAGTCAGCTTTCTTAAAGTCAAGAAATTGAGTCCTAGTATGCTTGGCTGCTCCTTTCCGCTGTATAGTAAACTTCAGAAGAGCATGATCACTCGCGCCTAATGATCCTTCCACTTCTACCCCACTAACCAGGTCATCAACATTGGTTAGGACCAGATCTAAAATGGCTGTTCCTCTTGTTGCTTCTCCCACTTTCTGGACAATGAAGTTGTCTGCAAGGCCAGTGAGGAATCTGTTTGACCTTATGCTCTTGGCTGAGTTTGACATCCAACAAATATCTGGGTAATTGAAGTCCCCCATTACTACTATCTCCCTTCCATTTGCATGCTTGGCCATCTGTTCCAGGAAGGCATCGTCTATGTCCTCCGTTTGGCTTGGGGATCTATAGTAAACTCCCACAATGAGGTCACTGTTATTCTTCTCTCCCTTAATTTTGACCCAAATGCTCTCACTTTGGCTTTGAGGTTCTAAATCTTGGATCTATTCACAGGTATACACATCCCTGACATATAACGCCACTCCTCCTTTCTTGTCTGGTCTGTTTCTCTGAAATAGATTGTATCCCTCCATTATTACATTCTAATCGTGGGACTTATCCCACCAGGTTTCAGTGATGCCTATTATGTCATATTTAGTTTGCTGTACCAAGAGCTCAAGCTCATCTTGTTTATTTCCCATGCTTTGTGCATTAGTGTACAGACATTGAAGTCCATTAATCATTCCCCCGTGTCTCTTATTTAAGGATTTTTTCCTCCCACCACTAGGTCTGCGTGCTGTTTGCTCCATTTGGTCTATGACATTTGGATGATCATCTTCATCAATTGATAGACTCCTACCTTCAGGAGCACTGTCTCCCTCCCCCAGGTCCAGCTCTCACTTCCATACATCACAACGGGGAAAACCATAGCTTAGCTAGTGATAAATCACAAAGTTGAAAACCAGATACAGTCATACCTCGGGTTACAGAAGCTTCAGGTTTCGTTTTTTTTTGGGTTGCGGACCTCCGAAACCTGGAAGTACTGGAACGGGTTACTTCCAGTTTTCGGAGGTCGTGCATGCGCAGAAGCGCTATATCGCACTTTGCGCATGCGCAGAAGCACCAAATCGCAACCCGTGCCGCTGAGGGTTGCGGGCACTGCGGGTTGCAAACGTTCACGTTCGCAACCTGAGCGTCCACTGTATCGCCCATTCCTTCTGCAGAGCCACTGCCAGTCAGCATAGACCTGGAACAGGAATCCTGTGGCTTTCCAGGCATTGTTGATCTACAGTTTCCATCATCCCTGACCATTGGCCATGTTGGCTGAGGATGATGGGGGCTGGAGTCCCAACAACATTGGAGAGTTCTGGGTTTCCCACCTTCTGCACTATGAGGTATGGTATCAGACTAAATGTTTGTCCATAGACTGAGCGTACATAACCATGCAGGAAATGACCTCTGCATCTCCCGTCGCCTATTGATGTAGGTCCTCCTCTTTTTTCGTCCACAAATCTTTTAGTGATCAAAAGCCTCCTGAAAAGGGGGAGGGGGGAACCACCTAAGTATTTATCAATGCTATTTTCTTTAATTGTATATGTAATTTGTTCTTCAAAGGCAAAAGTTTCGCATCTACATAATTCCTGGCACAGCCCTGGAAGGGCTTTGTTTAAATGTATTCCCTCTGCATATTTTTCGCTGGATGGTGCTTTGTTTTTTTTTATTCATCACTGAGGAAACGTCAGATTTACCCATGTTTAATAGCATTTATTAGTCACTTTCCAGCTTGCTCAGCATTCCTCCGCCAATTGGCTCCTGTCTGTGGTTATTTGCATAAACAGCAGCAGCTTTGTTCTAATATGATTTATGTATCGCTTCTGAATCCTTTCACTGCCTATTCCCCGTTTCTCATCACAGCTGTGTAGGCACCATATATATTCAACCAGGCAGGAAGAGAAACAGGAGAGAAAAGGTAAAAGGGGTGAGGATTTGGAAGCCACAATATCGCAGAGCTGATTTACTTCCCGTCACTTAGCATTTCCATCAATGGAAGCAAAGTGTTTATTTACATTATAATCTTCCTTGTCATCTTATTTCAGTCTGCAGGTCACCGCATCCTTGCCCTTTTAGTAACATCGGCAGAAGGATATTGGCCTCTGTGTGTGCAGGTAAATGGGGGCATTCTGCTAGGGAAGGGGCAGAAATTTTATTTGGTTTGCATTTTAATGGGAAACACCACCTAATTTGCACTTCTCAAACTGGTTTGCAAATGGCAACACAGCTATTCTTAAAATCACACGATTGTAGATTGTGCTCTGCTACGATAATTTGCCATTGGGGTGGGCTAACAGTTAAAGGCAGGATGTGGGTGGCACTGTGGGTTAAACCACAGAGCCTAGGACTTGCCAATCAGAAGGTTGGCGGTTTGAATCCCCACGACGGGGTGAGCTCCCATTGCTTGGTCCCTGCTCTTGCCCACCTAGCAGTTCGAAAGCATGTCAAACTGCAAGTAGATAAATAGGTACCACTCTGGTGGGAAGGTAAATGGCGTTTCCATGCGCTACTCTGGTTCGCCAGAAGCAGCTTAGTCATGCTGGCCACATGACCCGGAAGCTGTACGCCGGCTCCCTCGGCCAATAAAGCGAGATGAGCGCCACAACTCCAGAGTCAGTCACAACTGGACCTAATGGTCAGGGGTCCCTCTACCTTTACCTAACAGGTAAAGGGGGGAGCAGCAGTGGATGATTTGGGGCTCTCAAATTTCAGGAGCACCCTGTGCGGCGCTAAAATTCGGTGCCCCTTGCTGCCTACATCATTGTTGCTGTGCCCTCTGCAGTGCCGGCAGCCAGTGCTGCCAAACTAGTCATGCTAACCTAAAACAACCTCTGGCTCCAGCCACCTCTGGCTATAACAGGGCCCATGTCTCCACTCAAGATTATTGTACATTTTTGTAAGTTTTGCAGAAATTTGTATATTAAAACAAGCGTGGGTTTATTGGTAGAAACGCACACTAAAACACTGATGACTTCTCATGTGTTCTTTTTAAAGTGTTCAGGGGAGAGTGTTCTAAATCTAAAATGTCCTTACGTTGCTTCCCTGTTTTAGTGCCTCAAAGCTTCAGCTAGTTTCTTACTAGAAGAAGGCACCTTGAAAGCAGCAGGAACTGTTTCCAGCTTTTTGTGGGCAGCGTGATCTCAATAAAAGATTACTGTATTTTTCGCTCTATAAGACGCACCAGACAACAAGACGTACCTAGTTTTTGGAGGAGGAAAACAAGAAAAAAAAATATTCTGAATCGCAGAAGCCAGAACAGCAAGAGGGATCGCTGCGCAGTGAAAGCAGCAATCCCTCTTGCTGTTCTGGCTTCTGGGATAGCTGCGCAGCCTGCAATTGCTCCATAAGACGCACACACATTTCCCCTTACTTTTTAGGAGGAAAAAGGTGAGTCTTATAGAGCAAAAAATACGGTACTTGCAAGGGAGATATTTCAGCTGAAAGGCATGGGTCAGATAATGCTGGCAACATCCCCACTCCCTCCTAAGGCTGCTGTTAAAGGCTCAGGAGTGAGTGAGGCTCCGTGTGTGTGTTTGTGTGTGTGTTTAAATCCTTTTATCATACAGCCCAGTGTTCAAAGGAGGATGTTCCAGATCTACATGTTTCCCCCTCTGTTTGTGTTATCCTCACAACACCCCTGCGAGGTAGGTTAGGCTGAGAGACAGCGACTGCCCTAAGGTCACCCAGGGAGTTTCAGAGCTGCGTGGAGGTTTGAACCCCAGGCTCCAAGGACCTAGTTCAAAATACTCTCAACGCTGCCTCTTTCCAGAAGGTTCTCCATCCAGATGGACAGAGAACCAGCTCTACCACCAACCGTTAGAAGGCATCTGAAGGCAGTCCTGTGTATAGGGAAGATTTTAAAATATTTAATGCTTTATTATATTTTTATATGTTGGAAGCCACACAGAGTAGATGGGGCAACCCAGTCAGAGGGACGGAATAATAATAATAATAATAATAATAATAATAATAGAATAGAACATCCCTATTTTCATCAGAGAAATATTGGAGGGTATGTACTAGTGCTGTCCTCTAGCCTCATGAATGTGCAATAGAAAGGACCAAGCAACAAGAAGAAGTCATTGTCTGTGTTTGCTGGTTACAAGGGGGTTTTTCCTAAAAGAAGGGAAAGTTTATTAATTTGTGGTGTATTATTTTTTTTAAAGTCTGCTGTTATTTACACCTCTAAAGATGAGAACCCACATCACAGAACGCTTAGGAAGTTCTAAGTGGGAACAAGCATATAATCAGTTCTACAGCACAAACCAGGTGAAAATAATTAAAATATGAAGACTGCCCCCGCTTGCAAATCCAGGTTGCATATGGGTTCGCGGTGACCACTGGATAGTTGGAAGGACGGCATCCCATCTCTGCCACTGTTGCCATATTACAAGGAAAGTCTCCATTAATTAAAAAACTAAAAAGCTGCCAATTCTTTCACTCTGCAATAAAAAAGCCAGCCAATAAATAACCTTACAGGTATGAAGGAATTGGGAGCGCCACTCCCGATATGCCACTGGCAACCAGTGCCGGATTTACGTATAAGCTAAACAAGCTGTAGCTTAGGGCCCCACTCTCTTGGGGGCCCCAAAAAAATAAAAGAGGGAAAAAACTGGATGTACATTTCCAAAATAGAAGATAAAAAACAAATAAAATTAATTAAATAAAACAAAACCTACATATAGCAACAGTGTTTTGTGTTGGGTAGGCTCCTATGATGTAAGTGATGGGCCTTTGTGTTTCTAAAGGAACTTTTGTTATTGCATTATTAAGTTTGTTATGAATAAAAAAATCATTTTTAGGTAGAGCTAATAATTATTTCACTATCAATATACTTCTTAATTGTATTTCAGTCCAGCGATTACTTTAATAAAATACATATCTAGATACCTATTAGGTCCATAAATTACCACATATATAGCATATATTCAACACAAAAAACAGCGAGAATTTGTTGTTGACAAAGGACAGCTGGACATATATAAAGGGCCCCATTACCTTCAGTAACTCAGGGCTTCATCAAACCTAAATCCGGCCCTGCTTGCAACCAAGTGCTTTTTTTTTCTTAAAGAATGTTTAGGGCTACTCTCATTTTGACTCAAGAAAACCACCATTTCATAGTTCAAACTGGGAAAAACAAATACAGTAAATGAACCAAAATACAAAGATCCACAAAATGTTTAGGGTCTGCGTACCCCTGCGTACCCCCAGGAAAAAAGTGCACTGCTTGCGACAGCTAGGAAGTAAACAGTCCAAAGGACATTGCCCTTTGGAAAAGAATGTTATTTTGCTTAGCCTCAGCCCCATTCACCCGCAGGATTCACACAGTGACAAGGATTTTTGTTTGAGAAGAACACGCGCCAACATCTGGGCGAGGCGAGCCGTCTGCGCGCTTTGGACGTGGCCGCGGATGGGCACCAGGGGGCGCTGCCGAACAAGCCGCTCTCCGCCGGACGCCGCCCGGGCCAAGGGTTACGGGGCGGGGAAGGAGCCGCTTCGCCCGGAGTCGCCTCTGCAACGCGGCGCATGAGAGCGGCGGCCGTGCAGAGACTCATGAAGGTCTTCGTGACGCGGAGGATCCCCCCGGAGGGGCTGGCGGCCTTGAGCCGGGCCGGAGAGTAAGTGGGCTGGCGGGGAGACGGGCTGGTGGTGCAAGGGAGAAACACTCCCCTTCTCCCCTTGGGAAGGTCGCCCGGCTGCCCGCGGACTCTTACACGCACGTGTGAACCCCTCTCTTTCCTTCTCTTGCGTGTGCACCTTTGGGAAATCGTGTGTTTGTGTGCGTTTGCTGCTTTCCGTTTGCTGCTGTCGCTTTTTTGTATCTAGATCTCGGTTATGATTTATGGTTGCACATCTTCTAAATGTTTTATTTATTGTTTAGAACGACCTTTGTTAAGTGGTTCCTATGTATTCCCCCCTCCCCCCATATTGTAAGCCGCCTCGAGCGTGGTTTGAGCTGTGGAAAGGCGGCCTGCAAAAATAAAAATGGGGGTGCTTACTAAGCAAAGCAAGCCTGTCTGTAGCATTAGAGCAGGGATAAGAAACTTGCAGCCCTTCCGAGGTTGCATGCGTCCCAGCCAGCATGCCCAATAGCTGTCAACTTACAGATTTGAAAATAAGGGACCAGCAGCCTCGAAAATAAGGGATCAGCAGCCAAAATAAGGGATTTTGGCTTAGCTTATACAGAAATCTGGCACTGATGGAGCCAGGCTGCTTTGGCTGCCACTGACTGTGTTTTGCAGGGGGTTGGACTAGATGATCCTAAGGGTCTACAACTCCCACCAAAGAAGAGGGGCAGACAAAACTGATGAACGACATGGAGATGGTAAAGCTTATAGGCAGAATTAGAAACCAGGAAGAGGACCTCTTTAATAAAGAATGGGGAAAGTTTATAATTTAGTTGAAAAGCTATTGTCAAGAGTTACATACATTGGTTGGATTGACAGAAAACTTGTAGTAAAAATTTGAACTATGGGTGGACAAATGATTTATAAAAATAGAGTTATGAAAGGGATGCAGAGGGGGAAATCACTACATTAAGATGCTGCACTGGCTGGAGGGGATGCTAAGCAACACGTTGGGGCTGCCGTCGTCTTGGAGCGAGGAGTTCCATTGGCCCTTCCCCGCCCGAGAGAGAGGGAGGGAGGGGGATTTGTGGTTGCACATCTTTTAAATGTTTTATTTATTGTTTAGAACGACCTTTGTTATGTTGTGACTATGTATCTCCCCCCCCTCCCATATTGTAAGCCGCCTCGAGCGTGGTTTGAGCTGTGGAAAGGCGACCTGCAAAAATAAAATGGTGGGTGGGCGGCTTACAAAGCAAAGCAGGCCTGTCTGTAGCATTTGAGCAGGGATAAGAAACTTGCAGCCCTTCCGAGGTTGCATGCGTCCCAGCCAGCATGCCCAATAGACAATGGGATCAATGGTCCCAACAGCAGTTGCAGGGCCATTGCTTTTCCATCCCTGCATTGGACCCAGGGTGCATATATAGTAGTAGACCAGATAAAGTGGGTACCATCTCCTGACACCATACTTAAAAACAATATTGAAAGTGCGTACAGACAAGCACACACACATATACAGTCATACCTCGGTTTACAGACGCTTCAGGTTGTGTTTTTTCGGGTTACGGACGCGCCGAAACCCGGAAGTACCGGAAAGGGTTATTTCCAGGTTTCGGCGGTTGCACATGCGCAGAAGTGCTAAATCACAGCCCGCACGTGCACAGACGCAGTGCTGCGGGTTGCAAACCCTGTGGGTTGCAAACATGCCTCCTGCATGGGTCAGGTTCGCAACCCGAGTGTCCACTGTATAAACATCTACATTTTTATCCCCCAAAAATAAAATAAACCCTTATTTCCTGATGAACAGCATTTGGACTATAATGTAACTTAAATAGAAAACTGTCTTTAGAAAGATTTTCCCTCCAAAAGCACTTTATTTTAAAAAATCCAATTTAAATAAAAAAAAACCTTAAAAAAAATCTGATTTTAATAAAAAAATCTGATTTTTATTTTACTGATTTTTATCCACCCTGCCTTGGAGTAATTTTGTCTGTTTAAACGGTTGTGATGACCAGCTGACTACGTTCAAATAAGACTGCCATTGTTCCAGGCCAGCTAATGGTTAATCATTTGTGCAAACCTGGAGACTAAAATTGGCTGGGATCAGTCTCTAGGCCATAACTTGTGGTCACTATTGATGCTTCCCTTTCCCCTCCGCGCCACCCCTGGGGTGGGTGGCCTTGCTTCTGCGTCCTGCCGCAGCTCAGGGTGATAATAATAATAATAATAATAATAATAATAATAATATTTATATCCCGCCCTCCCCAGCCGAAGCTGGGCTCAGGGCGGCTAACAACAATAAAATAATACAACATTCTAAAATCATTTCATTATAAAATGAATTCAAATCAAATTGATGGCAACCATTGGGCTAGAGTTCTGTGAAGATTGCCAAAGGAGGGAGTCAGGCTGTGCCCTGGCCAAAGGCTTGGTGTGAATCCCCTACCCCAAACCCCCCCTCCCACACATGCTGGAGCATTCAAGAGAGGGGTGGGTGTTTCTCATGCTGCACTGGACTTCATCACAGGCAGAAGTCGTGCGAGAGACTCATGCTGCCCTGGGCCACATGAAAGACCTCATTGCCCACTCCACAAATCCTCCACATGCCTGGCAACTCAGGGCAGAGGAGGAGGAAGAGATCTGGCTGAAAACCTCGGCAAGCAGCCGTTGTGGAAGTGGAACAGCTGGGCATCTACCTGCCAACTCTCCTGCTCTCCCTGCTTGCTGATTATCTCTTCACATGCTGCTGCCCATTTCATTTTTTAAAATTTCTTCATTTGTTATTTCAGATTAAAATTTTACAGTCACATATTCAACGTCCAACATAAAAACAAGATTGCAAGGAATCTCTTGGACTTCCCCCCTCCCCTTTGTGGGTCCTATTGTTAATCATTTCCTCCTGCATCTTTTATGATAATCCAAATCTTTTTTCTCTCCATTGTATCCAAAATTCACCATTAAACTACAAGTGTTATTCCAATCCTACTAATGATTTTAACTGTTTACAATGGTCTTTAAGATAAGTTTTAAATTTTCCGCATTCCTTATTAAAATTTGTTCTTCCTGATTTTAATTCTTCCGGTCATTTTAGCCATTTGGCATAATCCATCAACTTGATCTGCCATTTTTCTCTGGTAGGGGCCTTATCTTCTTTCCATATCTGGGCCAATGACATCCGCACAGCCGTGGTCACACTCATAAATAGTCTTTTCTGCTCCCTTAGGATTTCGGCACCTAGAATTCCTAAAAGGAAGGCTTCGGGTTTTTTAAAGAAAAGGTTATTATAAACATTTTTTTCAACTCATTATATATCATTTCCCAAAATTCTTTTACTACCTTACATTTCCACCACATGTGATAAAAGGTGCCTTCTGTTTCCTTATACTTCCAGCTTGCATTTGACTCCGTTTTACACATTTTTGCTAATTTAAAGGTAAAGGTAAAGGTACCCCTGCCCGTACGGGCCAGTCTTGACAGACTCTGGGGTTGTGCGCCCATCTCACTTAAGAGGCCAGGGGCCAGCGCTGTCCGGAGACACTTCCGGGTCACGTGGCCAGCGTGACATCGCTGCTCTGGCGAGCCAGAGCCGCACACGGAAATGCCGTTTACCTTCCCGCTGGTAAGCGGTCCCTATTTATCTACTTGCACCCGGAGGTGCTTTCGAACTGCTAGGTTGGCAGGCGCTGGGACCGAGCAGCGGGAGCGCACCCCGCCGCAGGGATTCGAACCGCCGACCTTTCGATCGGCAAGCCCTAGGCGCTGAGGCTTTAACCCACAGCGCCACCTGCGTCCCTAATTTTCTAATTTACTAGGAGTTAAATACCAACGGTACATCGTTTTCATATAATTTTCTTTCAACATGTAACATGCTGTGAATTTTAAATCCCAATTCCGTAACTTCTTCCATGCTGCAAGTTGTATATTGAACCCAAAGTCTCTGGCCCAACAGCTGCCCATTTCAAGGAGTGCTGGGTTCTTCTGTGTCCACACATTGCCTGGGCAGTGGTGGACCCTGGCGTCTCACATTTCAGCAGTGACTTGTGCAGTGCCAAAATTGGGCCAGTCTCTCTGCCATCAGCATCAGCCTGAGGTCACAAAGGGCATTATTTCTCCCTTCAGTGTTGCAGCAAGGTCACAAGGGGCAGTTTTCCTTTCTCTCGGCAGGCAGCAAAAGCAGGGGCATGTGGGCACACTGTTTCTCTCTGAGCAGATAGAAGCAGGTACATCTGGACACGGGCCCCTTTCTCACTGAGGTGGGCATACGCAGGAGGATTTGGGCAGAGTATTCCTCTTCCCGAAGTGGGCAGAGGTAGTGTGTGGCCACTGGAAACCAATAGGAGGTGTTGTTTTATTTGGTAAAAAATGCAAACACCCATGTCCACAGCCTTGGCTTTTGAAATGTTAAAGGGAGTGAGGGATAGTTTCCTACTGAATTATAGCAACCTTTCTCAGCATGAAGGGACGCGGGTGGCGCTGTGGGTTAAACCACAGATCCTAGGACTTGCCAATCAGAAAGTTGGCAGTTCAAATCCCCGTGATGGGGTGAGCTCCCGTTGCTCAGTCCCTGCTCCTGCCAACCTAGCAGTTCGAAAGCACACCGGTGCAAGTAGATAAATAGGTACCGCTCTGGCAGGAAGGTAAACGGCGTTTCTGTGCGCTGCTCTGGTTCGCCAGAAGCGGCTTAGTCATGCTGGCCACATGACCCGGAAGCTGTATGCCGGCTCCCTCGGCCAATAAAGCGAGATGAGTGCCGCAACCCCAGAGTCGGCCACGACTGGACCTAATGGTCAGAGGTCCCTTTACCTTTTTTCCTCAGCATGAGTGATATATTTTAGTATCTTCATTCGTCCTGTTACAATACACAACACTCCTGCAATAGAACAGCTTCCAGGTTAAGCAACTGGTGCCCAATCTTACTAAAGTTTGTCCTTGCCAATTAAAACTGAAGATCTATGGTGGCGAAAGCTGTGCAGCCTCTAGCGCAGCGGTTATCAACCTGTGGGTCCCCAGATGTTGTTGGACTACACCTCCCATCATCCCTGAGCTCTGGCCTTGCTAGCTAGGGGTGATGGGAGTTGTAGTTCAACAACATCTGAGGACCCACAGGTTGAGAAAGGCTGCTCTAGTGCCTCGTGTTGACTTCATAGAATCATAGAATCATAGAGTTGGAAGAGACCACAAGGGCCATCGAGTCCAACCCCCTGCCAAGCAGGAAACACCATCAGAGCACTCCTGACATATGGTTGTCAAGCCTCTGCTTAAAGACCTCCAAAGAAGGAGACTCCACCACACTCCTTGGCAGCAAATTCCACTGTCAAACAGCTCTTACTGTCAGGAAGTTCTTCCTAATGTTTAGGTGGAATCTTCTTTCTTGTAGTTTGGAACCATTGCTCCGTGTCCGCTTCTCTGGAGCAGCAGAAAACAACCTTTCTCCCTCCTCTATGTGACATCCTTTTATATATTTGAACATGGCTATCATATCACCCCTTAACCTCCTCTTCTCCAGGCTAAACATGCCCAGCTCCCTTAGCCGTTCCTCATAAGGCATCGTTTCCAGGCCTTTGACCATTTTGGTTGCCCTCCTCTGGACACGTTCCAGTTTGTGATCTGCTCTGTGTGATTCTGCCTTTCTTGCTTCCTCTGATGCTGCAGTGTCCAGCAATGGGATTCAGATGAACCAATCCCACAGTCTGAGTTGCTGGCGGGGGTGGCTGGCAAAGACGGGCTCCTGTGCCTCTTGTCTGACCGGATTGACAAGGAAGTCCTGGATGCTGCAGGTGAGACCTTGGGTGGGAGCTCAACGGAATGGTGTCAGAGTGGGCTGTAGAAACATTAACACGGCCAGTGACTTGCCAATCCATGTGACAACCTGGGCAGGGAAAGTTATTGGCTGCTCCCCAGATACTGGTGCGAATGCAGACCAAAGCCCTGCATCTGTATAAAGCTGAAGTTGGTGCCTAATTCTTTTCAAGAGGTGGAACTGGAATAAATTCATGGGACTGGCCTCAACCCCAGCCTCATTCTTCTTCTTATCTCCTTTTGGTGAAAGTTTGCATTCAGCTCCTCAGGATTATCTGGCCAAACAGTCTGTTTTTTTGGGGAAAGTTCCACGAGCCAAATGTGCTGTTAAATCTCATTTTTATACTGTGTGTTTGTATGTGTTTATACTGTGTTTGTATCTGTGGGTTGTTGTTACCCCACTGATTAATCTGGGTGTGTGGATAATCCTCAGTGCAATACAGTTCTCAAACTTAATCTGTTCTGGAAGTCCGTTCCAAAACCAAAGCGTTCCAAAACCAAGGCACGCTTTCCCATAGAAAGTAATGCAAAATGGATTAATCCGTTCCAGACTTTTAAAAACAACCCTAAAACAGCATTTTAACATGAATTTTACGTTTCTAATGAGACCATTGATCCATAAAATGAAAGCAATAAACAATGTACTGCAGTCACACAATCAATGAATTAGAGGCTGATCTGGGTTCCACACAGTCACAAAAACAAAAAAGAGCCACAAAAACACAAAATAAATAGCAAAAACAGACAGACCTCAGCGTAACACTCAAATCGGAAGCATAACACTCAAAACAGAGCACGTTCAGCTTCTGAAAAAAGTTTGCAAACTGGAACACTTACTTCCGGGTTTGCAGTGTGTGGGTTCCAAGTTGTTTGAGTACCAAGGCTTTTGAGAACCAAGGTAACACTGTATTTTGTTGGTCAATTGCACAGATTAATGAATGAAAGCTCACCGCTTTTTAATGGCTCAAAAGCTAGTTTTCCATTCATAGCTGACATTCTTTTATTATTTTGTTTCTTTTCAAGCAGGACCTTGTGAAACCTCATCAAAAAATCGCCTTCTTCATTTCTCTGTGTTTATTAGTAACCAGCCAAAGGCTTGACAAGTCTGTTGCTGCCAACTTCTTTAGCTTTTAATGCTTTCTGAAGCTGGTAGAAGCTTTCGTGTTTGAGGTGAGCACTTCACTGCTTTTCTCTGCCAACTAGTTGTTGGGAATCTCAGGTGAGATATCCACGCAGTGCAAGTTGCTCCCAGTACCAGTCACCACATGGAAGAAGCTTAAGGTCCAAATAGTTTACTGTTGCAGAAGTTAAGGCTCACTAAAACAGTTCTGAATGTAGATACAGACATATACAGATACATACAAGTACAAAATAATTCCATTGCTCCAAATAAACTCCAGCAATTCAAGATGTAACACTGGACAAGTAACACCAACAGACTGACAACTCACAGACGAATTGCAAACTAACAGACTGATGGGCATTAATCATAGATATAGTTGGAGCACTGGGCCATTACCATAGCAGTTGGCTTGACTGACCCATTATTAGCTCATCCTTGGGGTGATTTAGGCACATTAAAGGAAATTAACCCCTTCTCATGCCCGGTTACTTCAACACTAGTTGCCTTCCTCTTAATGACCTTTGTTCTGAGCACGTGGTCTTCATCTTTTTCAGGACCATCCCTGAAAGTAATCAGTACGTTGTCTGTGGGATATGACCATCTTGCCATTGAGGAAATAAAAAAGCGGTAAGACTCACATCTTTTTAAAGGTGATTCTTAGAGGCAAACTACATCTTATCATGACAGGGGGAAAACTAGTCATTAAGTGCCTTGTGGCTCAAAAACACAGAAGATCTGACTGCTTCTTTCAAATTCTAGTGGGATCCGTGTGGGATACACGCCAGACATCCTGACAGATGCCACGGCTGAACTCACAGTAGCTTTGCTCCTAGCAACATCCCGCAGGCTGCCAGAATCTGTGGAGGAAGTGAAGAAGTGAGTGTCCAAAGTGGTATTTATGGGACTTCCACACCACACTGATTGAACTGCTTAGAGGGTGTGGTCGTGTCCTATTTTGTCTTTTAGCCTCATTCAGCATATTAAAAAAGGCAACTGTGGCTCACAGCAAAGTAGGAAGGTGCCTTAATCAAAGTCAGATGGTTAGTCTGTCTAGTTGAGTGTTGTCTGCTCTGAATGATAGTTCTCCAGGGTTTTAGGTGGGCTTCTTGGGCACCCTACCTGGAAATGCCACTTACCTTTTGCATGCAAAGAAGATCCTCTACTTGCTTCACAGAAACTGTGGATGCACTTATACAACCATTGCTGGACTGTCCTAAGGAGGATCTCCTTGTACACACACACACACACACACACACACACACACGATTTAAAAATCCATGCACGTTGAAAACTAGTTGCCAGGAGGTGACAAAGTCTCCTGAACTTTGGGCTTCAAGCTATTTTGTCTTTGGCATGTGGTTTTATTTCCATTCAGCTATGCAAGCTGACACTTGCAGCAGAGTTCATTTGCACTACAACTACAGTCTGAACCAGTTCCCTGAGGCTGAACTGTGAAGTGGAAAAACCCCCGTCCAAATCTTGCTTTTTGGCATGAACTCATCAGATAGCTGCATGCAACATCCTGAACTCTCAGCTTCACCCTGCAATATGAGAAGTAATAATAGTGACCTACATTACAGGGTTGTTGTACGGATGAATGAGAGAGTGTGCATGAAGTGTTGCTTTCCTTTTAAGCATTCTTAAAGAGTATATAATAATCCTAGTTATAGTTGAATAAATGCTTTAGTTATATTGTGGTGACAGGGTGGTGCAAATCTAGCAAGGCAGTGTTCCCCAAACTTGGGTCTCCAGCTGTTTTCAGACTACAGTTCCCATCATCCCTGACCACTGGTCTTGCTAGCTAGGGACTATGGGAGTTGTAGTCCAAAAACAGCAGGAGACCCAAGTTTGGGAAACACTGGATCAAGGTATCTAAGTGCACGCTGCTGAACCACTGATAGCTAGATGTGGGCTACTCAACTGGCAGAATTTAGCATCTATCCCTGGACATTATAAGACAGATGTTGGTTCCAGTGCCCATTTTATATTTGTCTGTTATTTTCCGGAGTCCACCCAACTGATACGGGGATAGAGAGTAGAAAATGGGATTAGGCCTGAAATCATTGTGGGCCTTGCAAGATAAAGGGTGGATCAAAGTTTTTAAAGCAGGATTTCTTCCTTTGTCTAAGGTAACAAGATAACAGTGTCTGTGGGTTGCCATTGTCTACAGCTGCTCATTTCTGGAATTTTAGCTAAGAGCCTGTTTAGCCAATGCAGCTTTTTCTTGCCATTACATTAATGCTTGTCTGCTAAGCTCTGGGGCTGTTCCCATTGTAATTTGGTGTCCTTTTCGCAGTGGTGGCTGGACCACATGGAAACCCCTCTGGATGTGTGGCTATGGACTTTCCAACAGCACCGTTGGGATTATAGGGCTAGGAAGAATAGGTAAGCTGAGTTCTACATTCATTTTCAGCCTGCCCTTCCACCATGGTGCTCACAGCTGGTTTGACCATCACAACGTCTTTGCACGGTAGGTAGGTCAAGAGAGAAACAAGCATTACATGCATGTCCAGGTCCAAACCTCAAGTCGCCACCCCGAAGGAGGTATCTGCTGCATCTGTGTAGAGACATTTAACTGCACAATCTCTGCAGAACTGAGCATCTGAGATTAGGCTCAGGTTATCAGTCCTAAAGCTTGTACTGTTCACTTTATCGCAACGTGGACTTTCTACTATTGATTGTCTCTTTGAACAAATATCCATGACCCCAAAAGGAGCCGTGCAGTGTTTGATGCCTCTCTCACATACCCAACTTCTGAGATATATGGTGCCATAAGTGCCTTTAGCGCAGCATTGCCGTCTTTTCAATGTAGAGCTGCCCGTTTGCAAGATAATTCACAGGGAACAGCAAGAGCTTAAGCTCTGCTCATGGCTCATCTGCCAATGGACCAACTGGGGAACTGGAGAAACTGAGTTCAGAATAGTTGTGGCCTCTTACCTGGAAAGATTTCACTCAACACTCTGGGTAATAGTGCAACCCTAGATGTGTTTACAGAGAAGGAAGTCCCATTGTAGTCAGTGTAGCTTACTCTGCGGCATGGCTGGGATTTTGTCAACCGCCCTTTGACCCTTGATGTTTGAACATTTCGGAAGTCAAACTTTCGAAAACCGAAGTTTCACTGTACACAGTTTGTACAAAGTTATCCTGCTGCCAAATGGTAAGATTTTAACCATGGATCAGGTATGCAGATGTGGTAAAACAATTGCATCTACCCCGATTTACCAGTTTTTCTCATCTGCTTCTCTATCTGAGAATGCTCAAGTGCTAAGTTTTGATTTGGGCGCTCAGCATTAAAGAAAGCCTTTAATTATGTGAATTTTGCATGTACCTTTGCAGTGCTAACACCATTTTCAGAAGCCCCATTTCTCTGTCTTGAAGGATGAAACATCCTTGCCTAGCGAGTGATGTGATGTCCTTTGGTTCCTCGTGTTTCTAGGCCAGGCTGTAGCACATCGTCTGAAGCCATTTGGAGTCAAGAAGTTTTTGTATGCAGGACGCCACCCCAAACCTGAAGCTGCTATGGAACTGAAAGCCGAGTTTGGTGAGAGTTCTATCTTCATATTAGTGGAATTTCTTTATGTGTGTTTAATACTACCCCCCCCCCCATGGATGTGGAGTAGAAAACTGAAGTTGAAGTCCTATCGGTGGCTACTGGGCACAATGGAGGCTATTCACTGCCTCCATAGATCAGAGGCAGCATGTTTCTGAACACTTGTTGCTTGAAACTGTAGCAGAGAAAGTGCCCTTATGCTCAGGTCCTGCTTGCAGGCTCCTCTCAGGCATCTGGTTGTCCACTGTGAGAACAGGACATTGGGACTAGATGGACCAGGGGCCTGATCCAGTATGGATTTTTGTACGTCACTTCAGTGAGGGGGGGGGGGAATCTCTGAAATGAGAAGACTTGGGTGTTACGTTGGTTGAAAACAGGATTCACTCAATTCCTGCAAATGAGAACGATTGTTTCAGTTTGACAAAATTTTAAGATTTATTTGTTCCTGTTCCCAGTGACCATAGTTAAAAGTGAGGAGTATACATCCCTTCGTGAATCAGGGCTATGCACCCCACCTCCTAAGTCATTTGGTCATGCAAGTATTGCCAAAGCAGGGACCCAGCCATCACCAGTTAACCTTAGTCTCGCTTAGAGATCAGCAATTCCCTTCTGGAGACATGCTGTTTACAATGTGACGTACCGACTGCTGCACCGGGATAGCACTGCAAGTCAAGAGTCAATATGGAACAAACATGGCAGCCACATGCACCTTACGCATGCGTGTTTTGGAAGATCAGTCATCCATCCCTTCAGGCAAAGTACAGCACAAACTGGATGGTTGTTAGATTTTTGTTCAGAGCAGTTCAGAGCCCACAGTGCCATGTAGTTCAATGAGTCAAACAGGATCCTTTTGAAAGAACAGAACACTTGGATATGCACACATCGCTGTACATCATCGTCTTCATGGTGATGGGGAGAACAGTACACTCTGAAAACAGAAGTAGGGCAATTCCTCCCATTTGACTTGGCTCATATGAATGCCGCAACAGGGTTCAAGGAGTGCCAACAGCATAATTGTGCAGACTCAAGCATGCCTGAATCATCCCTGCTCTCCTGACTCTATTCAGAAGGACCCTTGCTGTTTTGGTCAATAGGAAAAGCTCGTGAAAGTAGGTAAACCTCTTAAACAGACCACAGTGAGTTTCCTCTTTCTTTCTTTTCTCCAGTGCCCCTTGCCAAGCTAGCGGAAGAGTCGGACTTTGTCATTGTGACATGTTCTCTGACACCCGACACTCAGGGGATGTGCAATCGGGACTTCTTTTGCAAGATGAAGAAGACGTCTGTGTTCATCAACACAAGCAGGTAAAACCAGATGTGGCCCAGAGTGGAGGCTGGGAATCGGGGGCACATCCCCCAAGACAATGCCAAGTCCCAGTGCCACTGCATAGCATGACTGAAGTAACATGACAGTATGGAGGAGCGTGAGCCTAGATTTGCAACATACCCTTGTCTATCACAAGTTTTTTAAAATGCACAAATCATTCCCCCTGCCCGTTTTAATTAAGGGCCTCCACCGTGTCCAAATCTCTTCACTGCATGATAAATACATTGCAGTACAAGACGCCATATCTTCCCTTGCAGCCGTGCTTCCTTTATGAGACATTTGCCCTGGTTTTGTAAAGAAGCTGCAATTGTGGAAATAAGCTTCCATATTCACAACACTTAACTAGCTGGATCTCTCTTGAGGTCTATCACTATCCAGGCCTGCACCACTCAAAACTAATATTCTGCAGTCCTTCCCTTAGACAGGATGTTCATTGCTCCTGTGAGTGCTGTATATTGCTCAGTCTGTCTAATAACTGGTTGCCTAGCTCCATACCTATTGCATTTCTAAAGCAGCAAACACCAGCCAAAATAGAAAACTTAGCATGTACAATATCAGCAGGTTGTATTCTGCATAGTGCTAAGGTCCCATCAGTTCAAGCATTTCTGTTTGCTTGACATAACAGTCTCTCTCCCCCTCCCCCCCCCACCAAGAAGCTTGGGTGCAGGGTGCAGTGGGAGGAGGGAAGTCTCATTGCACTAGCACAAATCATTGTGCTGTCTTCCATTAGTGCAATGCATTGAATAGTAAGTAAATGACCCTGGGAGTCATTTAATCCTTAGCACCGATCCAAGTCACTGCTGCTTTCACCAAATGGGGGAAGCTGCCCCCCCATACGATTTCCTAGAGTACCAGAGTGATGGGGGATGCAGACCAGCAAAGCAGCACCCTTGCTACTTCAGGCAAGGCATAAAGTGTGGTAATATTAAGCTGTCAAGAAAAGCCATAATCTGTATTTCTCCCATGAGAGTCTTGTTGAATTATTTACTGCAGCGTGCAATGTAGGCTCAATAACACCTTCACACCCGTTTTCTCCCTTTGCTCTGTTAGGGGCACTGTTGTCAATCAAAAGGACCTATACGAAGCTTTAGTCAATGGCCATATCGCAGCAGCAGGCTTGGATGTTACAACCCCAGAACCTCTGCCTACTGATAATCCGCTTCTTTCCCTCAAGAACTGTGGTAAGCTGACTTAATTTCATAGAATCGTAGAGTTGGAAGGGACCCAAACAATCATCTAGCCCAACCCCCTGCAGTGCAGGAATCTCCGCTAAAGACTCAATGTGCACATGGCCATTTCTGCACTGTCTCCTCCTGGGGAATTAACGGCTGCCTTTCAGAAGCAGACAGGTGCGGCTCAAGTCTCACTTGCACTGAGCCAGCAAGGCTCAATAGCAAGCAGAGGTTTTTCCTTGTGGAAATGTGTCAAAAGAACATCTTTGCCAACTATAAGGGCTAGAAACTTGTGGGTCGTTCTTTTCTAAATTGGGAGTTGTTCTTAAAAGAAATCTATGCCTGCTACATCCTGTGGCATTTCTATACTCTCTCCCACGATGATGCCCTAAGTATGTGCATGGGTAAAGCAAGAAATAAAATGCAGAGGGCATCCTCTGAATTTTGCACTCCTGCTCCTTTCTGCAAGGCAGGCGTCTTTGGGCTGTAATTGGATTGGCATGCCCTGCAAAAGACAGATAATATCTTTAAACACTGATCTAACAGAGATGGGGCCCTGGAAATAGAATACAGAGGGAATGGGTTGGCTTGAGCAAGTGATTTCATGAATCAAGATATAGTATCTGATAAAACGATATATTCATGAACTAGTGATTACAAGTCGATAAATACCGGCTCGTTTCCTAAATTGCTTCCCCCCCCCCCCCGTGTCTTGAGCAGTAATTTTGCCTCATATTGGAAGCGCCACCTACGCCACAAGGAATGCCATGTCAGTGTTGGCTGCCAACAATCTTCTGGCTGGACTGAAAGGAGAAAGCATGCCAAGCGAACTCAAGCTGTGAGAAGCAAGACTGGAAGAGTTTTGAAGGATTTTTTACTTTTTGCCCCAAATGGATATTAAATGGGACAAACTGTCTTTCAAATAAAGCATTAAAACAGTGGCAGACTTTTGTGTATTATAGCAAAAGGTTCCAGTTCACACCTATTTTTTAAAAGCAATACTCTATATCTTATACAAAGTAATTAAGATGCTGTGTACTGGTATGTTTTCTACAACCGTTCAATCAGAAGCAAACAGAAAGCAGCAGACTGAAAATAATGAACTTCTCTCCCTGCCCCCTCCCATAGTGGCCTCTACTGCTGGAAGTTACTTTGTCATAGGCTTCAGTGGGGGAGCTGTTACCATGACCTGTTTTAAAAGGACTTCCAGACTTCCCCAACTGTAGCCAATCCACAAATTACTGAGAACTGATGGTTTCTCGTCCTGCCTTATTGATATTTGATTAAATGTCCAGCTGTCATGGCAGTTTTTACACTGTGTTCGGCCCTCTGCCAACCCCAAGCAGCTTCTTTGGTCCCTGAGGCCTCAATGCAACTTGAGTTCCGTCCAAATGACAACTTCCCCACTCTCAGAAGCAGAACTGGGTGTGTTCTGTTGCTGCCAAAAGGTTTGCAGTGAAAATCTATGCATTATTACAGTATAGATGCGTCTTACAGTTTTGATCACGCACAGGCCTAAAACAAGAGCAAGTTGTCAGACTTTAAACTCTTATCTTAGAGCATCTACAAACTTAATTTTTTTAAATGAATGTTGGGGATGCCGGAGAGCAGGCATGGCCAAACTCAGCCTTCCAGATGTTTGGGGACTACAATTCCCATCATCCCTGACCACTGGTCCTGTTAGCTAAGGATGATGGGAGTTGTAGTCCCAAAACATCTGGAGGGCCGATTTTGGGGATGCCTGCCACAGAGAGAAAAATCACTGTAATTTACTTGAAATAGTAAGATTGCCTACAGTTGCTGAGGATGGATTCCTTGTGGGGAAGCACACTTTTACAAAGTTGTCTTTAAACTGCCATATACAGTAATTCTTGTTGTTAGGTCTAAATGGGGTGGCATCCTCCCACACATTTTATCTCTCTCTCTCCCATCCACCCCTCAAACCATAATTCCACTGTCAAAGTCAGTCAAGTCGCTTGCATTGTGCTGCTTCAAGCCCACTATCTGCTTCTGCCTCCTGCTAGTACCCACACCAATTTCTGTGGCTCACCTCTTTCTCCCCCCCCCCCCCGGAAAAAGCCTTCCCTCTGTGTAATAGCCTCTGCCACATGCAGTTCCAAAGCATTCCCCCAAAATGGATGTGTATCTGTTTTCAACAGCCTGAACTTAAAAGGAGGGTGCGAGTGCTCTCCTACTTGTTGAGGCTCTGGTAGCCTTAGGGCTAGGGAAGGCTGAAACCAAACTCGGAAGCTCTGCCCCCTACAAAGATGCACAGAGAGTCATGGATGGTTTTCAGTGGTAAGACAATGGCACTCTGCACTTGGTGTAATGGCACGCGTTCCTAAAAAAAAAAAAAAAAGGACCATATGAGTCCTATTGTGAGGAAAAAAGCAAGATTAAAAACTCTAGCCCTACCACATCAAAATGTTACTAACCACCACTGACTTTTAATATTAAAATGCACATTAAAGAAGGAAAAAAGTATTTGAAAATGGTACCATAAATTCAGACGAGCTTGACCAGCAGCACCTGAAAAGGCAACTTTCACTGTCAAAGGACTTAGAAGAATGCCTTTTGAAATAACAACAGTAGACGGATCAATTACGACGTAATGTTGAGTTTAACACATGAAATACAAATTGATTAGAAACACTACCAAGCATGACACAAACACACTTTACTTTTCAGTACAAGATCTTACAAAAAGAGAAACTATGAAACACCTAGATTTTGCTGTATTCAAAAGTATATACACACATACATATATCAGACAGTCTAAAAGTTACTTGCATTGGACTCAAGGTAAGCACCTTCATTACACAGTGTATGTTACTGCAAAACAACCAAAAATACATTCAGAACCCCTAAAACTATGTTATTCTATAACACACTCCAAAAGCACTTTGAGGTGCAAAGGTCATTTCTCTTCAAGATATGCAGTCTCACAATAAAGAGCTCTTAGTAACGTTGTTCACACACTCCATGTAGCAACCTATTTTACAGATAAATGCTTTCACATCATTTTTTTAAAAAACCATTACAAAGGTTCCACTTCAGCTTTTTGAAACATGCTAGTTAGTTATGTGCTAGCTACACTTTCATTCTTCCAACCCTTCTCCTACTCTTAGAACTAATGACACTAAGGATTGTATCCATATATAATACATGCAGTCCAATCCTAAGCATGTTTATTTGGGAGCAAATCCCAGAAAGTTCAATGGGGCTTACTCCCAAATGTGTGTTACGACTGCATTCTCAGAACTACATTTGTGTCAGAGCTGGAGAATTTAAAAGCGCTTTTTAGAAGTTGTTCAGGCCTCACAAAACCCCTGTGAGGTAGGTATGGTACAAGTATTAAAAAGAAGCCTTTTTTTTTTTTTTTTTTGCGTGTGTGGCACAATCACACTGCAAATGTTCGCCTCTTGTGTTCCATGGATTATTAAAAATCTGTATTGGCATCATGGAACTGAGGAAGAGAGTTAAAGCAAAGTGCTGGGTAGATTGCTGCTTTGCCAGCGTAGGCAAGTAGTTTTGGAATGTTTATACAAATGGCTTGACTGACTAAACCTCTTGCCACACTTTAAACAGGCATAGGGCTTCTCGCCTGTATGCACACGGATGTGCTTCTTGCAGTCTGTTAAAGTTAGAAAAGTCTTGCAGCAGATTTTGCAGGCATACTTGCGGGCACCTTCTACTACCAAGACGTTATGTTCAGATAAGGCTTTCTTACATTTTGAAAGAACATCAGCAGACGCTCTGGTCAGCTGCGGTGGGCCAGGTTGGGAAGAATGCCCGTTTTCAAAAGAGGAAGTAGCTCCGTTCATCATCAGCTGAGAATTCGAAGCATTGTCTGGAATCTGAGCGCTCCGAACAGAGGTCACTACAGGCATTTTGGGAGCTATGCGGCGATACCCAGGAAAGGTGGTGGCACCACCTCTCGAGCTCATGACTGCCCTTGATAAAGAATGCAACCCCAAGCCAGATCTGGGGAAGTCCATTCCAAACTGCTCTGCTGCCCGGTAGCCGGAAGTCTGTACACAAGGAAGACCCATTACATCCTGCATAGGCCTGACAAAATGGGAGTCTGCACTCTCGTTGAACGGATTCTCTACATGAGAGACAGTGGCAGAGGAATGACCATTAGCAGGCCCAGATTCTTGGCTAATTAAATACGAGGCATCACTATCCATTCTACAGTCACTGGTTGTATTTGGAATGTTGTCCTCATTATTTGGGCCAGCACCAAAACTGCTGGCTCTGCTCTTATTCAGAAAATTTGAAATACTGAAGGTAGATTTGTGTTCCAGGTTATTTGCTACTTCCATGATATGGATATCTCCCACCCTGTCGGTACTAGACTGTGGGTCAGAGAAGCTACGGTCGCTACTCTCGGGGCTCAGTTCTATCTTTTCAGCACTTGGTCCTCCGCCTTCCACTTCAACAGACTCGCTTCCCTCTGCTTGGGAAGTCACATCGCTCACTTCATCCTGGGGCTCTGGAGAACTCAAAGGCTCAGATTTCACCACTACCCTCATGTGTTCTTTTTCATTTAGTCCAACCTCAGGATTCTCACACTGAAAGTTATTTTTTTGGGAAGCTGTTTCCTGATCAAAGCTAGTTTCCACCTGAGTTGCCTGTGATGCCATAGACATTTGAGAAATATTCCCCCCACTGTTGTCCGACTGGCTTGGCACTTGTGCATCTTCTTGGGCACCAAAAGACTGGTCAAACATAATAGTATTATCTTCCTGGTTGTCAGTTACACCATCGGGTTTAGAATTGTCTACAATTTTCAGCGAGTCTGGGGAAAAAAATTCATCTCGTGAATGAACCACAGTCTGTGCGCTCTCTGGAGTAACATCTGACATGATAGAATCATCTATGGGAGCCCTAATGCGTTGTCTCGCTCTTTCTTCAGAAGTCTGCTTACGTTTATGGAGACGTCTGATCGGAAAAGCGCTCCGTTGCTCTATGTTACTTCTGATTGATGAGCTCATAGAATTTGCCTGTTCTTCTGTGCTTTGGGTAGAAGTTAATGCAGAGCTCACTATGCTCAATCCCAGCTGCTGAAGCATGAAAGACCGTTGCATTCGTGCGTTCTGCTCCTGCACTCTATCGTTTGGTGGAGACATTGGTAGTGTCCTTGTAGTAAGGTAGTGTTTGCAGGCTTTAACCACAGAGTTCAAATGGAGGTGAGAAGCTGCTAGCAACACATCCATAACATTGCTCTCTCCAAGCATGAGTGTGGAAGTGTACATCATATCAATGAGAGCAGCAAAAGCTTCAGCTGTCACTACTTCACTGTCCAACTGGATCATGTTCATGGTCTGATCTCCTTCTGCTACGGTGAAAAGAGCACGGAAGTGTGTGCTGCATGCTGCCAAGACTGAGCGATGTGCTTTGAAGTGCCGGTTCCCCACCACAATGACACAGTCACACAGTTGACCATGAAGCCGCTGATAGTTCAACTGCTGAAAGATTTGCTCGAAGTGCCCTGGAAAATCCATGATCCTACGAAGAGAGAGAATATGATGTAAAAACAAGGACCAAACTTCTGGTTTTTAGCACACAAATGGGGCACAAAATATACTCTATTGGCCCAAATATAAGCCTGGCCTAAATATAAGCTGGCGGCCTTTTCCCTTCCTCATTCTCTCCCTTCCCAGCCTTGGGGGAGAGGACAGGGGACTACGCACAGGGCAGGTGCCACTTTGCTGCGCTCCTGGCTGCATTCTGTAAGGTCGCAAATATAAGCTGCACTTTAATTTTTCACGGTCAGAATTTGGGGGGAAAGTGTGGCTTATATTCAGGCCAATACAGTAGACGTTTGATAACTGAAGCTCCTGTACTAGGCTTGTTTTTAAAACTTATCACCACCATATTGAAATACACATGATTTCCTTAGTTTGTAGGAATGTGAATGCAACAGCTTCAGGCCTTAGACACACAATGGGATTCTGCTTGGAAATGGAAACCAAAGTTTAGACTGCAATACAAAAGAGCTGGGCAAGTCCAGGAGATCAGTTTAGGAGCATGTGGCTTGTTTAATGTTAGACTGCAGAGACTGTGCTGGAGAGAAGTATAAGATATCTATACAAAATACTCAGTGCAATTAGTCGAAAGAAATTACAGGGGGATACCAAGAAGGGGAGGAATGTTAACAGCTGAGCAAGCAGACAGATGAAACACCCACAAAAGAAATGTTTGAATTCCCAGCACACTCAATAGCTGCATATATAACAAGGCCATAGGACAACTAGCAGCTTGAGTTGCATGGGCTGCAACAGGTTACCTTATCCAGCACTCAGCAGACCCAACATAAGCCTGTCTTATGTCATGGTTTGCTGTACAATCTGGCCCTAGGGCTAGATTTGTCACTGCTCATTAATAATCATTTCTTCAACTCTGAAGAAATTCTGGGATTAGCCAAGAGAGAGAGAGAGAGTAATTGAGTGCAGTTTTGCAGTTTGCCAGTGGCAAGTATAACTGGCTGCCCAGGAAACACAGCACACAACAGGTTTGACTCTCTACTGCCCTTGTGGGCTTCTACTCCACAAAACGTGCCAGAACCTGGTCAGTTCCTGTGGTCAGATGCCCCTTGCGCATGTCAGAGAACATTGAAGACCAATTACTAAGGCCACTTGGGTAGTTGGGAACCCCCAGGGAGGGGAACCAAGGCCATGAAGATGGAAGACCACTTTCCAGCTGTTTCTAGAAAGAGGCTCTTACCCTGATAAGAAAGGTAACAGGTTTAGTTATTGCATCTGAAGTATGTGAACCGTTCAAGATCTGCTTATACTCTATGCTTGTTGCTTATACTTTGTTGAGTCAGTTTATCAAATAATTTCTTTTAGTTTGAAAATATTTTGAATTATTTTTTAAAATAAACAATTCATATGCATAGCTGAAAACTGAAATTTTAAAGGGGTTTTGCCTGCCGCCTTCCCCTTTGAAAAAGTTTCCCCCTCCATCTACTTGGTTCCAAAATATGCCAGTTCTTAGCTTTAAAGGCTTTAGTGCTCAGCAAATTGCCATCAAGTCAGAGAACAACAACTGAATTCTCTTTCGATTGCCTTTTTTGAAACTGCCAGTTTGAAGTCTTTTTTTCAGCTGGTAAAAATATTTTTGGTAAAATGGCCAATTTCCTTTATGCCAATCATTAAGTTTCATTTTTGTTCTTATTCAGAAAATATTCACCAGGCCATATTCATGAATAACTAATACTATATTTACCACTTCTGTCATTCAGTTAAATACATATGCACTAACAGAATCAAACAAATAAATCTACTGACAACTATATCTAATATAAAAAGCAGATACGTTGATTCATAAGATTTCAAAATCCAAATTGGGCAATATTTTTATTAGGCTGAACAAAATGTCAAAAGAAATCAAAACTGAATAAACCAATTATTTCCTCAGTTCAAAGTGTTAAGAATAATTAAAGAAATACTGTGACAAAGTGAGGGATGCTCCTCCATTGGGTACTAGGAACTCAGTGACCATAATCTGGAATGACAAGTGGCTGCTTCCATGTACTCTGCTGGTTTCTGCAAGAAGGTCCATCTAATCCCATTTCCAATAGTGGCCAAGTCTCCAAGAACAACCTCTGGATAATGCAACAGCCGTGCCAGCTGCAAGTATTACAAGATTTAATGCAGAATTGAAGACCCATTGTGTTTACTTTTTGACAAAAGAATTCTATCTTTAGGAATTGAAAGCTGATGCCCATAATAGTTAAAGGGACTGACTCATTCATGGATGTTACTCCATGACACAGCGAAGTATTCTTACGAAGTATGCATTTGCTATCTTAAGATACTGTTAACATTACACAGGTAACTTGCTAGAACTATGGTAGCCATTCCTGTTTTGTAAAAATTTGGTGCCTAATTAAGGTGGAGTGGACAGTTTGGTACAAAATTACTTATTTTTGATGAAAAGGGGTGGATGTGGCCTCTGGACATCTGTTGGGTAGGGAATTTGGCCCTTTAATCTGTTTTGAATTCAACTCTCCTGCTTTAGGGAAAAACAGTAAGAGAACTAGTCTTGCTTAATCATATCCAGCTCTCAAAGGGGAATGCTTTGGGACTCTTACTAAGATTAAGTGTGCTCCAAGCATTTCAATTTATAATTCAGAGTGCTAAAAAACTAAGGCATTGTGAGCTAGTGACTCTTACTTGGCTATGTGCAACTGTCATATGCTGTAATTCACTTTTCCCCAACCTGGTGCCCTCCAGATATTTTGTACTACAACCACATTAGCTAGCCATCTGCTGTGCTAGCTGAGGCTACTATGAGTTGTAATGCAAAACATATGGAGGGAACCTGGTTATATAAGTTCCAGAGCTCAATTGTGCTCTTAGCGTGTAAAACATGCTTGTTTAAACTTAGTAAAAGTCACCCTAAAAAAGAACATTATAATGTTACAACAGCAAAACACAATCACATTTTACAGTTTGTTGTGGCTTCCAGCATCTAACTTAAGGCCACATCTTCTAAGCTGATAAAAAAGCTTAGAAAATAGCTTTTCCCTGCTCATTGTTTTGAAAGATAAACTACAGCTAAAGACACCATGAACTGCACCATGGCTAAAACATGAATATTTGTTTTCTATACTTTCTAGTCTTTGAAGCCATTCCTCATGTTCCTATTTAATGATAAGTACAAGTCATTAAAATTTAGAATTTTCTTTGTAGGATATTTGTGCAGTTTTCTCAGAGTGTCCACACTATTACCAAGTTCTGCTGCAAAGGTTTATTATGTTCTCTTCCCTTTTTCTTCCTGCAAAGAAAGAATTAGTAGTAGCTGGGGAAGAGCCATGGCTCAATGGTAGAGTATATGCTTTATATAAAGAAGGTTCTAGGTTCGATCCCTGGCACATCTAGGTAGTGTCTGAAATACTCAGGAGTTGCTGCCAATCAGTATATACAATCTTGAGCTAGATAAACCAATGGTCTGATTTAGGATAAGGCAGCTTCCTTTTCAAGTGACTTTTTATGTTGCAAATTGCAACTGACATTCAGTGATAAGAACTTAATTTCATAAAGAATTTCCAAGAAGTAGTATGTTTATGGACAACATGTCCGAGAAAAGAGGCAACACAGCAGAAATTATTCTGAAATAGTTTCAGTCCTAGATGAAAGGAGACCTTTACATCCAAAATACCCCCATGATAAAACTATTGAAGATTTATAGTTACCAACTGGTTCTTGGGTACCTCAGCATAAGTCCACACCTGACAATCCCTGCAGTCTCATCTGGTGTCTTTCCACAATTGAAATAGATGTGTGGACAGTTCTAGAACAGAATGCAACTATGCCTGTCTTCTTGGATAATGGCAGTAGAACAGAGGGCTCTTTTCAAAGGTAGCAGCACCAATACTTATTTACTCCATGCAAAGGAATCTGGGATGACTCCTGTATCTTTTACTCAGCAGGGCAAACGAAAGTTAAGAGTAAAGTGCAGCTCTTTCCAAAACAGTGAACACACTGCAAGCTGATGTCAGCATTGGGTCCTGAGGCTTGTTTTCACAAGGACCATGCTGGCCTATTTATAGCCCCGCCATGCCCTTATGAACTGCCCTTATGAACGTTACAAGGCACCCGAGCCCACTTGAAATTAAGCCTGCCAACTCCCCTGCCCCCAATTCAAGCTTTTTCTGCAAAGGGGGGGTGGGGTGGGCGGGGAGAAGTGTTCAAAGACGACTGTGTCCTGAACAGCCTTTATCAAAGGTGTCATGGGTTTTGAAGACGCTTGAACTCCGAATGAAAGGGAGAAATGTGCTAAGTGGAAGGCACACTTGGCAAACCCTCACTGTGATCAACCCCCACCTAGAAACCTATGGAAGGACGTGTGGATCCAGAATTGGCCTCCACTTACAGACTCACTGTTAAAACCATGTTCATGGAAGACAATCTGACTTGGCTACGAGGGATGGCCAAAGAAGACACTTGATTTCATGCATCTGTTGAGATCCTGGCCTTTCTAAATTAGCATTCGAGGCATGATTTTTGAAAAACAAAACCCAAACACTAAACGTTTCACAGCCCCCTCCCTTCAAAGGGCAGAAGAGCGACACAATGGAGGCTCTCAAGTGCAGCCCCCTCCCACCCCCCACCCCCCAGTTAGGCCTATGCAAAGCGGGCCGATGACAGAGAACGGGGGGCAGCCCCCCCCCGTCTAGGGCAGGAGGCGCCCCTCCCCACAGGCCACTCACCAGTCCATGCCCCGCCCTCGCCGGGAGGGAGCCCAGGGAGGAGGGGGAGGGGGAGGGGAGAAAGGGGGCGTGGCGGCAGGAACCTCGCGCTCCCTCTCCGTTGACAGCCCGGAATCACGCCGCCCCTCGGACCACAACGGAGCATGCGCACCTGCCCCCGAAAGAGCCCCGCCCCCCGCCCCTTTCCTCTGAAACAGGCCGCGCTGAGGGGATGGGAAGCAGCCGTCTCGGGCGCTCTCGGCCAACCGCCCTCAGCGGGCTTCCTCAAGTGCGCGTGCTCGCGAAGGAACACCAACCAACCAACCCCTCCCCCACCACGCGACCCCGCGGCCACCCAACCGCAGCCCGCCTCGCCTCGCCCCACCCCCGCCGCGCGCCCCGCAGCCAATGGCGAGGCTGCGCGCCCGCCGCCGCCTGCCACGCCCCCTCCCTCGCGCGCTTCCCCCCCACAGAACGCGGCCCAATCAGGGCGCAGCACGCGGGGGCGCGCGCGCCCAACGGCCGTTTTCCCTCCTGCTCTCGCGGCCTCTCTCACCTGGGCGGGGGGGAGGGAAGGGCGGCGTCGACGGCGACGGTCCCCTCCCGTCCCGAGCCCCCGTATCTCCGGGAGGGAGGGGCGCCCCTTGTTCTCGGCTCTGGCGCTGCCCGCTCGTCCTTCCTTCCGCTCCTCAGAGGCGGGAGAGGGGCGGGCTCAGCCGTCTGCCGAGTCTCCGCCTTCGCCGAATGGCTGCGCTTTTCTCTCTTCCCCCCCCCCCGCCTCAGCGGATTCCGGGCGGAAGTGACGTCGCTCCCTCAGACGGCAACCCAGAACCCGTTGAACGGCCGAACCGTCGCAACGGCTAGCTGCTACCCATGCTTGGGCTTCGGCCAATGGGGTGTGCGTTCGGGCTGGTTGCGAAAACGGATTGGGAGCATGCGAGGAGGGGGGCGGGATTCCCCCAACAAACGGCTCGATGATTGGACAGGACGCAGACACTTCACTTCAGTGCGAAGTAGAGAAAGATTTGGCTCTTGCGCGTCCCCGTTTGACTCGCTTTATAATTTGGCGGCTGTTGCGCGTCCACAAACTTCAAAATTAACACTATAAACAGCTGGGTATCTGTGCCTGTTATATTGAGTATATTCTATGATTGGTATTAGTAATTGTATTATAATTTTGTATTGTTATAATGAGGCTATTATTGGATTGTAATTGAAAATTAATTTTAAAAGTATCAAAAAATTGAGTATATTCTGCCACAACTTGGGTTATTTATACCCTGCTTTTTTAAACACGGTATACAAGCTAGCTTGCGAAGATAATATAATTCATAATAAAACTCAACTTAAACCCAATTTACAGCTCCTGTCAAGAATCTCCGCAGCTGCATTCCAGATCGGTTTTAACTTCCGTCTTCAAGAGTAGATCCTTGTAAAGCGCATTACTGTAAGCAATCCTGGAGATGACAGAAACAGGACTGGCGGAGATCAGGTCAAATTTCTCCAGGAAAGCGAGCTATTGACATGCAAGACCCGGGGTGCCAACTTCGATAAAATGCGGGGGGGGGGCAGGTAAATCCCCGCCCTCCTGCATAATCGATCACATGTTGCGGTGCATGGACACTATTTGAATGATATTGCCTATCGACTTTGGGGGACCTGGCCCCCTCAAATAAATATTCAAGGGGGGGGGGCAAAGGCCTCAAGGAGTTGGCTCCTGTGTGCAAGATGGAGTTGGTAAAACACTTGTGGCCATCCATTGGCACGTCTGAGTCCAAGAAATCTTCCAGACTTCGTTTATTTAAAAGTGACTGCAGTTCCGTTCAGATCAGGCTCAATCCAGGATCACCAGTACTAAAACCTGCAACTAACGGTGCTCCTGTCATGCCTTGATTAAATTTTAGCTTGCCCATCCATCCAAAAGACACTTTTTCAAGAACCTGTGCTTCCTCCTTGGGATCGGAAGCTGGGACTAAAAGAGAGAGCTGGGTGTCATCTGCTTATTTATGATACCCATGCAGCTGTTAAAAAACAAATAATTTTTAGTTTTCCCTGTGGATGAATATATATGTTTTTAATTCCTTGGTAAATTATAACTGTTTTGCTTCAAGTGGTTTTTTGGTCTTTTCCTTGGTCTGGCTTTAAAAGCAACTTATAAAATGGTCTTTATATAATCAGGACTAGAGATGTTTAAAAATCCACGCAGAAAAGCTGAATGCCGCAAGGCAACCTATAAGAAATTATGCAGATTTATACACTTTAACTTATTTTTTCTTCAGCTAGTTATGAGAAGCTGCAAAGGGTACCCCCAAACAAGCCAGCTTTTGTATCCATAAGGCAGTTTGCTCTTTTTAAAAGCCAATCTTCTCCAGAAACAATGATGTCCTGGGAATCGAGCAAAGAAGACTGGACGGAAGATCTCAGAATGGAGTCCTGGATCCTCGAGATGGGCTAAGACGGGAACTACACGTGAACGCGATCTCCTTTGGGAAGGGATCTGGAGTCAATCTCTTGCCAGTTCAGTGGCTCTTTCCCGTCTGCAGGTGGCGAGAGAGGCTTAAGTGAGCAGCACAGGCGGAAGAACCTCGAGTCAGATCACTCCTCCTCTTCCTGGACGCTGGAGGAAAATCAACCGGGAGACCCGGGAGTTCTTGCGTGTTTTGCCATGGCAGCCGAGGCTAGGTGGTGCTACCGGGGGGATCCCCAGGAGGAACAGCGCGCTCCGCTCGGTAAGGCCGGGGAGAAGGAGGGAGAAGCCGAAGGCAATGCTCTTGTACCCTCTTCTCCTTCCAACTGCGCAATGATAACTTTTCCACCTTCCTCTGCTCCACGTGGGAATGCGTAGCTTGGCAGCGTGCAAGAGATCTGGCGTGCATTTGCTCGACTCTCGGCGCCCCTAGGGCAGCCGGCAGCTGAGCTTCCCTCCTGGGCACGTGAAAATGGAGATGGAAAACCGATTGAAAGGATTAGGACCAAGAAGCGCCATCAAGGGTTGCGTTAGCATTGGGCAGGAAGGTTACGAAGATGTTCCTCGAGTGTGGTTTGGCGTTGCGGCATGACCTTCGATGTTGGACACAGTTAAAAATAAAATTAAGCCTCTTCAAGCCCTCTTCTTTCAATAGGTATAAGAATGCCAAATCTTGTGTTGTGTTGTCCTTTTATATAATATTATTGCTGGTGGTGCTGTGGTCTAAATCATGGAGCCTCTTGGGCTTGCCAATCAGAAGGTTGTTGGTTCAAATCCATACGACAGTGTGAGCTCCTGTTGCTCTGTCCCAGCTCCTGCCAACATAGCAGTTCGAAAGCACACCAGTCCAAGTAGATAACTAGGTATCACTGTGGCAGGAAGGTAAACAGTGTTTCCATGCACTCTGGCTTCTGTCATGGTGCCCCGTTGTGCCAGAAGCAGTTTAGTCCTGCTGGCCACATGACCTGGAAAGCTGTCTGTGGACAAACGCTGGCTCCCTCGGCCTGAAAAGCAAGTTGAGCGCACACCCCACAGTCACCTTTGTTGGATTTAACCATCCAGGAGTCCTTTATCTTTTTACCTCTTATATTATTATTACTGTGTTTCTTCCCCACCCTTTCTCTTTAGACTCATTGGTTCTCACTATTTGCTTACAGTTCAGTTTACAAATGGGAAGTTGAAGAGTTCGGAAAATATGAATTTTACCTTGTACAGAAACAAAGACACCCATAACCCCAAAAAGAAAAATAAACGAATGTTGGTAAGTGACATTCCTGTAATACAGGTTCTGTTTTATGTTTCTGTGGAACTGTATATGTGTTTGTTTGTTTGTTTGTAGTATTAGTTTTATTACGTACATTCTGTTTTTCCTTTAAGCTTTCAGAGGTTTATGTAGGGCTCCGGTGGTTTTCTCATGAGGCTTTCTTTGTAATAATCTCTTTGGCCGCTGGGAAAGGCCTCAACCATAACATTTCTGTTATATTCCAGTGATAGGAATATGGGAATTCTGCCCAGGGTGAGATCTGAGATCCTGAAACACGACTTCATAATACTTTTTAAAAACCACAGCTGTGCTGATGTAGGCCACATCTTAAGATGTGTTAAAAGGAATTGATTCATGTGCGCACACATATTGCCATTACTGTGTTATTTGTTTGTTTGAACATAGTGATAATACATGAGCCTGCAAATCTTAATAGTTGTATAGAAAAGACAGGTTCAGGAGGTACATTTTCTCCCCCAAGAACAAAGGGTTAATGGGACAAGTTGCAATTTCAAAAAATCTTGTTTTTGACAGATTTTTCCAGCTCACCCATGTCAACGTTCCCTCATTGGGAAAATGCAATTCTCAGGGCAATTGTCAGTGGATGTGATGGGACTTCCGCTTCCTCTTTTCTCTGCTGCAGCACTGTACCTCTGCTGCTTGCCTTCTATCACTGTGCCATTGAGAGCGTGCTCACTTATGGCTTATGTGTGTGGTACGGAAGCTGTACTACCCAGGACAGGATGGGGTTGTGCAGAGTTGTTAAGGCAGCAGAGAGCATTGTTGGCTGCCCACTCTCCACCTTAGAGCAGATCTATGCCACAAGGTGCCATAGGAAGGCACTGGACATAGTAAAAGATCCATCGCATCCTGGTCACTGTCTCTTCGAGGGACGGAGATACAGGACGATGAAGACAAGAACGAGCCGTCTCAAGAACAGCTTCTTCCCCAGAGCGATCTCTGCCCTGAATGGGAAACCTGGACTTTGAAAGTCATCTAATCTTCCTTGCTGTATTATATTGTATTGTTTTAATTAGTGTTTTTATAGTTGTTCTGATTTTGTGTGGAGTGCCCTACCTGGGTGGATGGAGCAGCCAAGTAATTTTCGTTGTCCCTGAGAGGGGACAATGACAATAAAGATATTATTATTATTATTATTATTAATCTGCTGCAGAAAATCCTTCAAGGTTTTGGAGCAGATTTTGAGAGTGTGGTAGAAGGAATAAATGAATAAGAATAAAAATGTGCACCCCACCCTCCCACAATTTCAACACCTCTTGCGATGGTTTGACCCCTTTCCATTTTAACTGTTCTACACCCTCCATATCTTCTCAAAATCATTCCTCCTGCATCTTCCCCATCTTACCTTAATGGCACATGTTAATTTATCGTTAATAGCTATATCCCACACCTCTTTATACCATTCTTCCATTTTATATTCTGCTTGCCCCTTCCACTTCCTAGCTATCATAATTTGTGCAGCTGTCAATAAATTTGTGAGCAAGTCCTTCACAGCCTGCGAACCTTCCACCCCATCGTAAATGGATAATGCTGCTACCTTTGGAGCAAGGCTTACAAAATCTAAAACCCACAGGAAAATAACAGAACCTGTGATTGTTTTTTGCAGGGAAAGTGGCTGCCTAAGAAAGGGCCCATGGCATCGGTGGTGCCAAGTACTGGCAGTTCCCTTGCCAATGCTATTTTTGTCAAAAATTTAAAGTTTTCTTTTAAAAAACTTATTTATTACGTTGGCTAAGAGTCAGGGATTGGCAGCCTATGGGTACAACCTGGCTCAAGGAGGGAGAACAGCTGGCTCCGCTTTACAATGTCGGGGCAACAAAAGTTGTGTATCTTTCCATCTAGTCGTCTTCTGACTGGACTCAGTAAGCCTCTAGCTGGAAGGAAAGGTGAAATAGGAGAAAATTGTGTGTTTGATTACTGTGTTTGATTACGTGTGTTATCGTTTATTTGGGTCTTGAGGTTAGCAAATCCCCATTCTCAGGTGAAAAAAATTGGAACTTCCAGGAGTATTTAAGCCAGTGTGGAAATCTGCTTTCACCTAGAAAACCTGCACCCAGAACTCACTCTTTCTTTTCTTCCTTCCTGTTTAGAATGCGGAAACAGAAAGACTCTCTTATGTAGGAAATAACTTTAGCACAGGAGCTATGAAAAGCAGGACTCCATGCAGGTATAATTTGTGAAGCTGTCTAAAATGCATGAGTATAGCAGTATGTTTGCTTTCTTTAGACTGTCAGCACAATGCTGGTTGTAAATGTTTGAGATTGTAAGTATGAATTGGTTCAAGATAGCAATCCTTGTTTCTAAACATTTAAATGGAGTGTTTTGAGTCACAAAGACAAATATGTGCTCTGTTTCATAAACTACAGACACCATAGACTATAAAATCAGACAACTGTGCATGTCTTAGAGCATAATACCATAATGATGCTTATATTTATAGTTCCCAGCCCCTTGGAAAATAACCAGTGGAAGTGACAAATTTAAAAAGCCTTGCAAGTTTAGGCACCACTTTAGATTATTATTCAATAGTTTCCTTTATTGCTTCTTGTGGGTTGGTTTGTTTATTGGCTAATTGCCTGTTTCATTATTCTGTCTGCAACATTTATATGCTGTCTTTCTGCCAATGCATTGATTGAAGGTGGTTCACAGTTCAAAATAATGGCTTTTAATGTAATGGTTGCAATACAAAAGGGAGCAGGGACAGGGAGGAAGATGAAAGTAAGTAAAGCTGTAGTCATTCTAAGAGGCAGCCAAGGAATGGGAAGAACCAAATAATAATTTTAGCCAGCCATTTGCCACAGAAACAGGTCCTAAGGAGGCTTACAGTACAGTGATTTCAAGTAAGAAATACTATTCTTACATAGACACAAAAACTGCTAAAATAATAAGTCTGGCTAACGGCTACAATTGCTGTAGAAAACAAAAGATGTCCTCCCTATGCAGTGTGCTAGCTATTACTAAACTAGGAAAAAATAGTACAGCCAGCTAGCTTTTGAGATTAAATATTATCTCTTCCATTAGATACTTTGTTGGTGTATTAGACAAGAACTCCGGACAAATGGAAGTCTATAATGCAGAGTTATTCAACATGCAGCCATTGATTTCAGGTGGGTAAAATATGCTTCTTCATATTTATAGTGGATTTGAGGGGCACTGCTTATATTCCTGGTGGCCTGTACTAACACAGAGTCAGGTAATTAACTGAATGTTGTCTAGGTTGCATTTTGATTGTGGTTCTCAAAGAAAAACTTGGGGCTTTCTAAGAAGTAAGCTGCATCATCACCCCAACTGTATGACACACTCCTTGCCAGATTGTTATGGCTTGAACGCTGTTGCGTGTTAAAAATAAAAACCTAGCCTGTCAGGGAGAAAGGCTAGTAAGGAATACATCTCCCTCATATGCGACTTTTCTGTGTGCAGGATTCCTTTAATATGAAGAGACATTCAAGTATGTGATTTCCCCCTCCCTTCAGTACAGTGGTACTTCAGGTTATATACGCTTCAGGTTACAGACTCCGTTACAGAAATAGTGCTTCAGGTTAAGAACTTTGCTTCAGGATGAGAACAGAAATTGGGCTCCGGCGGTGTGGTAGCAGCAGGAGCCCCATTAGCTAAAGTGGTGCTTCAGGTTAAGAACAGTTTCAGGTTAGGGACTTCCGGAGGCGGCGCGAAACAGCAATGGCGGTCCTCTTTGTGCTCTGAAGAGGGGCTCCGCAGAAAAGGGTCGTTCGCTGCGGCATAGCGGCGACCCATCAAGAAAAACCACGGGCAGAGTGAGCTCGTGGCCGTGGGACTCGGCGGGCGCCAGAAGCCCCCCCAGAAACGGAGAAGGAACCCCGTAAGGGGCTCCGGAACGTGAAAGGGGGAGCGGCGCTGTGAGTTCATCGCTCTTTCTGCGGGAAGCAAAGCCGCGCGGCTGCTGCTGATGAGCGCCGACCTTTCTTCTTGGAACATCAGATTTGCAACTACAACCCGTGAGTAAGGGGACTTAAAAATTATTGGGACTAAAGTATTTAATTTGGCTGAAAACGGGAAACGTAACCAGGAAGTCTGTTTCCCGACCGTGCTAAAGAGATCAAAGCAAAGTATGACAAGCGGGAAGCGCTTTGAAAGAACTATAAAAAAGATTGGATTATCGTGCAGACTATTGAACTTTTGGCAGGGATTAAAAGAGACAATTTCGGAGTATCTATGCTGATTTTCTGACTGGATCTTCCTTCTTCCTTTGGGATTTATAAATAATTGAAGAAACCAAATCTGTGGGCTGCCAAGGTAAAGAAGAACTGTCAAACTGCCAAACTGCTGATATTGTTTTTAAGGTTGAAAGTGTTGCATGTAAACGTTACACCATAGAAGAAATAGGGAAACTGTTTCTTGCACCCTCTCTGAGACTTTGTATTAAGTTGGGAAAAGCTTAATGCTAAAAAGAAACTAAAAGACCTTTTAGAACTTCAGTTGTTTCTTCTTTGGATTATTGGGACTGTAAAGAAGGAAAAACCTCTTTCTTTCGGTTGAACTTTATTACTCCCCCTAGAGGACTTTGGATTTATAATTCTCTGGGAACTACATTTTGTTTTGATTCTCTGCTGCCTGGTTGTTTATACTTTGGAACTGTCTCTCTCATGGGAACACATACAGTCTGACCTTGATACACAGACGGGATTGGAATGAGTGACGCAGGGAAAACAAGGCTGGCTAAAATAAAGGCAAAACAATTGGTACAAACAACTTTGACTTCCCAACCACGTAGATCATCTGTCCCAGCTGTTCTAGAAATACAAAAAGGGGCTGTTGAGCAGACATCTACAGGGGATATGGCTTCAGGAGGATCTGAAAAAGTTTTAAATCAGATCCTAGAACAACTGGCAATTCTAAATAAAAAGGCGGACGAACATTCGACTAAAATTGATCAAGCCACATCCTCAATAAATAAATTGACTGACCAGGTGGCTCAACACACACAAGCAATTGGGAATCTTCAAGAAGCAACAGCAGAGAATCACAAACTGGCTGAGGAAGCCAAACAAAAAGCAGAGGAAGCCAACTTGAAAGTTGAGGCATTAAAGGTGGAGGTGAAGCCGTTGCATAAACAGATTAGTGAACAGCAGGCCTACTGGTCGATGACTGAACTGAGAAATCGGGAAAGCAATCTTAGACTTAGAGCTATTCCAGAACTTGAACAGGAAGATCTGATTGGTTATCTGACATTAGAATTTTCAAAGTTCTGGGGTATTGAAGAGGATAAGGATTTTAAAATTGTGACTGCTTTCAGATTGGGAAGAGTGACGAGGAGGGATAAACCCAGAGACTGTTTGATCATTTTAAGATCTAAGCAAGAGAGAGATAAAATATTAGGCTTTCATTTTGGAAAATCACTTGACATCCACGGCAGCAGAGCTGAAATTTACAGAGACATACCAAAACAGCTTTTGGATCTTAGAGCGACGTATATAGAACTTGCAAAATTACTGAGAGGCAACTCAATTCCTTATAGGTGGGAGTTTCCTCAAGGACTATCTTTTAATTTCAAAGGAAAGAAAGTTAAAATTAGAACAGCAGAAGACCAACAAAAGTTCTTGAACGACCACGAAGAGGATCTACAGAAAGGGACAACAGGAGCCTGGCCACCGCCACCGCTTACACCTATACTGGCACCTACACCCTCGGGACCAGAGGACCAAAAGAAAGGGACGTCACCACAGGACCAATAGATTGACCCAGGATGTCTCTGCAGCTTCTTAGTTGGAATATAAATGGCGGAAATTCCCCAGAGAAAAGAAGAAGAATTTTTCATATATTGAAAAAAGAACAATTGGACATCATCTGCTTGCAGGAAACACATGTGACCAGGCTCCATAGAAAAGTTTTGATTAATAAAAGATTAGGCCAAGAATTCATCTCATCGGATAAAGTAAAGAAAAGAGGAGTGGTGATTTATGCAAAGGAGAGCCTGTCACCAAAATTTTTATTCAAAGATGAGCAAGGAAGAGTTTTGGCTATTAAAATACAGGCCCAAGGAGAAAAATTTTTGCTATTAGGAATTTATGCACCGAACGAGGGGAAATCAGAATTTTATAGGAAACTGCATGAGACAATCCTGGACTATTTGGACTACACCAACATCATTATGGAAGAAGAAGAAGAAGAGTTTGGATTTGATATCCCGCCTTTCACTCCCCTTCAGGAGTCTCAAAGCGGCTAACATTCTCCTTTCCCTTCCTCCCCCACAACAAACACACTGTGAGATGAGTGGGGCTGAGAGACTTCAAAGAAGTGTGACTAGCCCAAGGTCACCCAGCAGCTGCATGTGGAGGAGCGGAGACTCGAACCTGGTTCCCCAGATTACAAGACTACCGCTCTTAACCACTACACCACACTGGCTCTCATAAATTATGATGGGAGATATGAACAGAGTGGTCTCTACAAATATGGATAAGTCACAAGACCTAAGTCTAACAAAAGATGGCAGACTACCCAAAACTTTTTTTGAACTAACTGACAATATGGACTTAATCAATATTTGGAGGACTAAGAATCCCTTAGGTAGAGAAGGAACTTTCTTTTCTGAGGCTCATCTGTCATGGACAAGAATAGACCAAATATGGACAACTAGAAGGCTGGCACCTATGATTAGAAAAGTGGAAATCTGCCCAAAAACTTGCTCCGACCATAACGCTATGAAAATGGAATTAAGACTTACTCCAATCGGCTCCTTTAGATGGAAAATGAATGACACCCTATTAAGAGATCAGGAGATTGTGAAGAAGGCCCAAAAAACCTTGAAAGATTATTTTGAAATAAATTTGAATACTACGGTGGAAAGGAGAACAATCTGGGATGCAAGCAAAGCAGTTATGAGAGGGTTTCTGATACAACAGAACATGATAAAGAAAAGAATCTGGAATGGGAAAAAAGATAAGATTTTAGAGAAGATAAGAGATGGAGAGAAAAAGTTGAGATCTAAGCCAAAATCGAAGGAGATCTTGAGAGAAATTAAATTTTACCAAGCACAGTACGCGAAATTGATAAATCAAGAAGTTGAGTGGAAAATTAAACAAATGAAACAAAGATCATTTGAATCAGCTAACAAGTGTGGGAAACTATTAGCATGGCAATTGAAAAAGAGACAAAAATTGAATACAGTCACCAATCTAGAGATTGAAGGGAAAGATATCCAGATACCCGAAGAAATTAGGAAGTGTTTCCAGAGATATTTCAAAAAGCTCTATATTCAAGGGCCACAAGAGGAGGAGATAGACCAATTTTTGAAAACAAATGGTTTACCAAAACTTGCCCAGGAAAAGAGAACAATCCTGAATCATAAAATAACACAACAAGAAATAGAGGGTGCCATCCAGAATATGCAACTAGGCAAATCTCCAGGTCCGGATGGGCTTACCTCCAAGTATTATAAGATATTGAAAGATTATTTGATACAACCATTAATGGAGGTATGCAATCAGATTTTGGAGGGGAAGAAGGCACCGGAATCGTGGAAAGAAGCCTTCATCACATTGATCCCTAAAGTGGAAACTGAAAAGACTCAACTTAAGAACTACCGTCCCATCTCACTCCTAAATGTGGATTACAAATTTTTTGCAGATATTTTGGCAAGTAGATTTAAAAAAGTATTAAATGAAGTAATTCACAAGGACCAGGCAGGCTTTCTCCCAGGAAGACATTTGTCTGATAATACTAGGAATATTATTGATATTTTGGAACTTTTGCAAACCAACATTAATACAAAATCAGTGTTAATTTTTGTTGATGCGGAGAAGGCCTTTGATAACATTTCTTGGAGGTTTATGAAGAAAAATTTGGAAGGGATGGGAGTGGGACGGGGGTTTGAAAATGGAATAGAGGCAATTTATTCAGAGCAGAAAGCTAAACTGATAGTAAACAATGTGGTGACAGAAGAATTTAAAATTGAAAAAGGAACACAACAAGGTTGCCCCCTATCCCCTCTGTTATTTATTTCTGTTCTGGAGGTGCTTTTGAACATGATTAGGGAAGACCGGTTGGTACAAGGAATACAGGTCGGAGTGAAACAATTTAAATTGAAAGCTTTTGCAGATGATTTGGTTTTAACACTACAGGAGCCAGAATCTAGTACGAAGAGAGTGTTAGAATTAATTTATGAATTTGGTCGGGTAGCGGGGTTCAAACTGAACAAGCAAAAAACCAAGGTTTTGGAGAAAAATCTGACACCTTTGGAAATAGATGGGTTTCAGAAAGAGACAGAGTTAAATGTTGTTAAAAAGGTAAAATACCTAGGGGTAAACTTGTCTGCCAAAAATTTGAATCTATTTAAAGATAATTATGAAAAATGCTGGTCAGAAATTAAGAAAGATTTAGAGATCTGGTCAAGATTGAAACTTTCCTTGTTGGGTCGAATTGCAGCTATAAAGATGAATGTATTGCCGAAGATGTTATTTTTGTTTCAGACCCTACAGATCGTGGACAGAGTGGAGTGTTTTGGGAAGTGGCAGAAAGATATTTCTAGGTTTGTCTGGCAGGGCAAAAAGCCCCGAATAAAATTTAAAATATTAACGGATGCAAAAGAGAGAGGGGGGTTTGCCCTGCCAGATTTAAGGTTATATTATGAAGCTGCGGCTTTCTGCTGGATGAAAGTTTGGTTACTCCTTGAGAACACTGACGTCCTAGATCTGGAAGGGTATAATAATGTTTTTGGATGGCATGCATATTTGTGGTACGATAAGGTAAAGGTTCATAAAATGTTTAAAAACCATATTGTCAGGAAAGCTATATTTATGGTCTGGACAAAATACAAAGACTTATTGGAAGGTAAGACCCCGAGGTGGTTATCACCAGCGGAGGCCAAGGTTCGAAAAAAACCCAATATGGAGGCCGGATGGCCGAAATACTGGGAAATAATAGAAAAAATTGGAGATAATTGGAGGCTGCAGAGCTTTGAAAAATTAAAGAATAGGGTGCAAGACTGGTTTCATTATGCTCAAATTCAAGAGGTTTTTAAGTCAGACAAAAAAATAGGATTCCAGGTGGAAAAATCGAAATTAGAGACAGAACTGTTAGAACCTAAGACCAAGGCGCTTTCGAGAATGTATAACTTGCTGCTTAAATGGAACACCCAGGATGAGATAGTCAAATCAGCCATGATAAAATGGGCTCAGGATATTGGGTACAACATTATGTTAGAAGACTGGGAAAGGTTATGGACCACTGGAATGAAATTCACGGCATGTAATGCCCTGAAGGAAAATATTATGAAAATGATATATAGGTGGTACATGACCCCAGTCAAACTTGCAAAAATATATCATCGGTCTGATAATAAATGTTGGAAATGTAAGGAGGCTGAAGGGACATTCTTTCATCTTTGGTGGACTTGTCCAAAAGTGAAGGCCTTCTGGGAAATGATCTATAATGAGTTAAAAAAGGTGTTTAGGTACACCTTCCCTAAGAAACCAGAGGCCTTCCTCCTGGGCATTGTGGACCAAAAGGTGTTAAAGAAGGATAGAACTTTTTTTATGTATGCAACTACAGCAGCAAGAATACTCACTGCAAAATATTGGAAGATACAAGACCTTCCCACGCTGGAAGAGTGGCAGACGCAGTTGATGGACTATATGGAACTGGCTGAAATGACTGGCAGAATCCGAGATCTGGGAGAAGAGACAATGGAAGAGGACCGGAAGAAATTTAAGGACTATTTACAAAAACATTATAAGTTGTATGAATGTTAAGAATCTGCATGACTTGGAAATTTTAGCTCCTGCAATTAGATTAGGAAAATAGAAAGTTAAGTTATAAGTAAGAAAAAGTTGAAATTTAAAGTTATTTTATGTATTATCTTAAGGTATAAATATTTGACAAAAGGTACTTTAAATTTAGAAGTAAAACACTCTGAAAGATATAAATAAGATACGAAACAAGGTAATAATTTGCTGATATGTTTATTGTAAAGAACGCAGGGTGAGGGAGATGTGGGGAAGTCCAGTTAGTAACTTAAAAATGTATTTTGAAAGTTGGATTGTTTTTCTTTCTTTCTTTTTTCTGGTTTGTCCTTCTTTTTCTTTTCTGTAAACTGAAAATGTAATAAAAATTTTAATAAAAAAAATAAAAATAAAAATAAAAGAACAGTTTCAGGTTAAGTACGGACCTCCGGAACGAATTAAGTACTTAACCCGAGGTACCACTGTACTGTGAAGCAATAGCCAGAGGCATGTCACATGTGACTGCTGACAATGTAGCTCAGCCCTAAAGAGGAGTGTGCAGCCTATGAGGAGCCATTACCTGCAGTTTCAGGCTAGAAGGCAAGATTTGGTGTATTTCTTTTTGGTTTAAATGAAACCCAGATACACTGCTGTTCCCTCACTCCTGCCCTCTTGGTATTGAGATGGGTTTCTATGGTCAAATATGGATTACACTCACACAGATGCATCAAGCCATGTGAGAAGCAGTTGTTGCTTCATGGTATCTTCTTCCTGCCCACTGCTTGGAAGATTGGAATGACTTGTTTTGGTCTTCTGGAAGCTTGCTGAGAACCTGCCAACACATGAATGCAGGTGGCAAGTCAATCACATGGACCTTCCACATCAAACATTCCCTGCCTGAGAAATGCAAGTATGTGAGAGACAAAGGGTTCTAGGCTGGTTTCCCAGACAAGCTAATATTCTGCGCGCTACAATTTTAAGAAGGATAAAGCTGGAACGTGGGAATAGGAAGGCAACCAAGGTGATCAAGGGTCTGGAAACCAAGCCTTATGAGGAACGGTTGAAGGAGTTGGGTATTTTTAGCCTGGAGAAGAGAAAACTGAGAGGAGATAGGATAGCCATCTTCAAATATTTAAAGGGTTGTCACAGGGGAGATAGAGAAAGCCCGTCGTCTCTTGCTCAGGGTGGGGCCTGGCACCCAAACCAATGGCTTCAAGTTACAAGAAAGGAGATTCCGCCTAAACATCAGGAAAAACTTTATGACTGTAAGAGCTGTTTGACTGTGAAGCAGATTCCTACGAGAGGTGGTGGACTCTCCTTCTTTGGAGGTATTGAAGCAGAGTTTGGGTGGCCATCTGTCACGGATGCTTTAGTTGAGATTCCTGCATTACAGGGGTCTTGGTCATGGTGGCTACTTTGGAATCTGCTGGATTGATTGCTTCTGTCGACAGGTGTCATGTACAAGTACTGTAACGAGCTGGGATTATAGGTAAGACAGCAGGTGCTTCTAATCTCAGCTCGTTACATACAGTGAAGATACCAGGTAGCCTGGCATCTGGCTGGTTGATAGGGGATCAAATACTTATTTCACTCATTATAATGCGCATCAATCTCTGACTTTTGTCTTCTGGGTTTCTGGGGGTTTTCCCTGTTGTTATTCTGTCTCTCACAGCTACAGTAAACCTACCATTAAAATTATGGACTGGTCAATTCTTCGTCAGAGGGCAAACGGGCACATTTAGCAGAGGATCAAATACTTTCCCCCCTCACTGTACCTGCCAACTCTACAATTCTATGATTTGGGAGGATATTAAAACATGCACTTCCTAATCCTGGTTACGTACGTGCTTTTTTTCTGAAAGTTTAAGTTGGTTCTTGGACAGCACTTTAGAACCCCTTATTGGCCAAAGAGAACATGGTGACCTCACTGACCTCTGATTGGCAGCGCAAAGAGATCCTACAGGAAAGCCATTTCGATGAGAGGACCTGTAACAACAGCTTCATTGTGCTTCATGGTATTGTAATGTAGATGCTTTCATTTCCCCATGATTCAAATTCCCTTTGGTGGGGATCATGGCCAGACTGACTTTGAGGGCTGTCGGTCCTGATTTTGCTAAATTGTTCTCCGTCTCTTTTCTTTTAACAGATGGTGTAGCTGATGATGACCTGTCAGAATATTTGACTAAATCCTATCGAGAGAAGGTACGAGTTACAAAGTTGTTTGTGGACAAATGCCACCTCCCTTGGCCTGAAAGCGAGATGAGTGTCACAACCCTATAGTCACCTTTGACTGGACGTAATCGTCCAGCAGTCCTTTACCTTTACCAGATAGACTCATGGGTTCCTATAAAAGTATGTGAATGACCTCTCATTCCTACTTTTGCCCTCACACAGGGTCTTCCTGGAGTGTTTGCCATTAATTTCACAGTTTTTGATTCTAGCAATAGAATCTCAATAGAATCTCTGGCAATAGTATACGTCTGCTCATAGTTTAATGGTTTGTTTTGCCGTGGATTATTGCTTCAGCAATGTTTCTAGAAATCACTACATAACAAGCTGTTTTTATGTTGCTGAATCTAAAAAGATGACCCAGCTGTAACTGGGAAGAGAATGGCTATGTTTTGTTTAAACAGTGTTTGCCAGATAATTTGGAATAATTTAACTCCCTGGTTGCCGTCTCATAATTCCAATGCCTTAAATAGGTTTGAAATACGAAACTTATTATTAGCACCTTATTAGCTGCCCCCAAAGTGAGGTTGCTTTGTGACTTATTCCAGTGAGAATAGACTTGTGGTGTTGGTGCAGCAATTTCTCGATTATGCATTTGCAGATAGATATGTGCATTGAAGCCTTTGGAACCAACAAGCAGAGAAGAGCCCTGAATTCTCGGAGGATGAATGAAGTTGGCAAGGAGGTGTTGAACAAAGCTGTAACCAAAGCGGCAGAAGACATTATAGAGACAAAGGGAGTTGCTGGTAAGTAACGACAGCTTTGGGACGCAGGTGGCGCTGTGGGTTAAAGCCTCAGCGCCTAGGACTTGCCGATCGAAAGGTCGGCGGTTCGAATCCCTGCGGCAGGGTGCGCTCCCGCTGCTCGGTCCCAGCGCCTGCCAACCTAGCAGTTCGAAAGCACCTCCGGGTGCAAGTAGATAAATAGGGACCGCTTACCAGCGGGAAGGTAAACAGCGTTTCCGTGTGCGGCTCTGGCTCGCCAGAGCAGCGATGTCACGCTGGCCACGTGACCCGGAAGTGTCTCTGGACAGCGCTGGCCCCTGGCCTCTTAAGTGAGATGGGCGCACAACCCCAGAGTCTGTCAAGACTGGCCCGTATGGTCAGGGGTACCTTTACCTTTACCTAACGACAGCTTTGGAGAAGAAACATTGGAGCACCAAGCCTGTCTTAATAGATTTCCCAGAGTCCATTTCGGTCTCTGAACTTATATATTTGATCTATTAACAGACATGGATTACAAGAAGAAAAAAACAGAGTGCATAGTCGAAGCACCCAGATAATACAGTCAACGCAGTTCTGATTATTTACGTTAAGAAAAAACCAAATCTGTATTAACCGTATCCATAACTATATGACAAAAATCAAAGGAAATTATTAGGCAGCATAAACACTGTTCACACAACCACTTTCATAGCATCTCTTTCACCACCCATGCAAATAATAATAATAATAATAATAATAATAATAATAATAATAATTTATTTATACCCCCACCCATCTGGCTGGGTTTCCTCAGCCACACTGGGCAGCTCCCAACAGAATATTAACAACACAACAAAGCATCAAACATTAAAAACTTCCCTAAACAGGGTTGCCTTTGGATGTCTTCTAAAAGTCAAGGAGATAAGCAACTACCTGACATCTGATGAGAGGGCATTTCACAGTGAGGGAACCACAAGAAGGCCCTCGGCGCTGGACCTCAGCGTTTGGGCAGAATGATTGGGGTGGAGACATTCCTTCAGATATACTGGGCTGAGGCCATTTAGGGCTTTAAAGGTCAGCACCAATACTTTGAATTGTGCTCAGAAACATACTGGGAGCCAGTGTAGGTCTTTCAGGACCGGTGTTATATGGTCTCAACAGCCACTCCCAGTCACCAGACTAGCTGCCACATTCTGGATTAATTGCAGTTACTGGGTCACCTTCAAAGGTAGCCCCACGTAGAGCACATTGCAGTAGTCCAAGCGGGAGATAACCAGAGCATGCACCACTCTGGCAAGACAGTCTGCCTGCCTACCAGATGGAGCTAGTAGAAAGCTGCCCTGGACACAGAATTGACCTGCACCTTCATGGACAGCTGTGAGTCCAAAATGTCTCCCAGGCTGCGCACCTGGTCTTTCAGTGGCACAGTTACCCCATTCCCCATTCAGGACCAGGGACTCCTCCACACATCATCATCATCATCATCATAATTATTATTTTTATTTTATTTTATTTATACCCTGCCCAATCAACCACTCATACCCAAATTGCTCATGGTTACCAGAACTACAGGTTACATGCTCACTGTGCATTCACATTAGTTGGGAGCCAATGCATTGGCAGACCACAGTGGCTGTTGCAGCTATTGCAATTTTTTTTTAAAAAAATAATATTTATTACTTTTAAAACTTACAAAAAGAAAAGAGAAAAAAAGACAAAAAGGGGGGAAAAACAAAAAACAACAAGAAAAGGAAAAAACAATACAATACAATATATAAACATTACAAAACACAACATTAACCTAAACAAAACAAAACAAAAACAATTTAAAAACATACATTGTAGCATTTCAGTAGTCTTATCTTTCATACCCTTGTTTCATCGACCTCCTCTCACCTCCCTTTTTGTATTCCACTTCTATTAATTGTTTCAGCAATTCCTTTCCATCTTTCTCTATTTTCTGTCGTATAAATATCTTAACTTATTTTTACCCTTATTTTCCATTAATACTATAATGCTTATTTATGCTTAACTCCTTATAACATTTCAACTAAAGCCATAAGATTTCATTCCAACGTTTTTCTTGGAATGAAATGCTATTGCATTTCGGTGTTGCATATTCTCCCTGCTTCTCGGGATAACATTCCGTTTGCCTTCATAGCTTTGGTCAGCGATGCGGCAGAGGGTGATAAGGCCGATGTCTCTCTCGTTCTTCCCCCATGCCACGAAGATGCTGGCAGACCAGAGGATGTCTACAGGCTCGAGGACAGTATCCTTTATAAGCTTGCGTTGCAATGTGGGCAGAACCCAACCTTAATGTAAAGGAATAGGCTTCAGTGTCACGGGGCAGGAGAAGAGAAAGTGTGTGTGGCCGGGAGTATTCCTAGTTCAACCACAGATGGCTCATTAGCCTGTTAGACTTACAAGTTGGATCTCTATGGGCGTGATAAGAAAGAGCGGACTAATGTGTTGGGGATTTCAGAAGCTCAGTTTTAGTGGGAAATAGTACGATGGTAGCATTGAACTAATGTGTAGGCTAGAGATTTGGGCACTCGTGAAGTCTGATCACAAATAAGCTTAACCATTGTAAGAAAGGAAGCATTTTTCTCCTTACCTAAATGGTATCCTTGGAGGAATCCTGCCTTGGTCTGGCAGGTTGAAGGTTCTCTCAGCTTACATAAAATCGATCTGCCCCAGATTTCACTGTTCCATAATCATGGCTGATGACAGTGATTGGATAGCGAAGTGACCCCCCCCCCCCAATATATAGATTTATTGTGTGAGAGACTGTTGAGTATCCCCGTACCTGGCTAGATTGCTCTGTCTTTTCATAAATCTTGAAGTGATGCTATAGCTGAAACTGGTTCTTTGAGGGATGAGGGCTAGATTCTGGTAAAAATAAATGACCCTGAGACATTAGCTCAAAATCAGAAATATACTGGAGTTCACTCATGGTTGTGCTATAATCTACTTTGCTATACAGTCAGTCAGTTTTACTGCACATAGCCAAAGGCTGCCTCAGTGTACACAGGATCATCCAACAATTAAAAGAAAATACACTGGATTGGTACAGTCGTACCTTGGTTGGCGAACGGAATCTGTTCCGGAAGTCCGTTTGACTTCCAAAACGTTGGCAAACCAAGGCACGGCTTCTGACTGCCTGATTCACCCCAGAAAAAATGCCGACAGCCGAAACAGACGTTCGACTTCCAAAAAATGTTCGCAAACCGGAACACTGACTTCCGGGTTTGTGGCGTTTGGGAGCCAGAACATCTGAGCGCCAAGGCGTTCAAGAACCAAGGTACAACTGTAATAGAATACTTAGAAAGCATTTTTCATTGGTACAGTAGAGAGCATCCCTCCCTCATAGGCTAAATAGATCTGGCGAAAGACGTTTTGTCTTTCCCCACTAATTAGAAAGTTCTCCTACATGTGCCTAGCTGAAATGAATGGGGGTGGTGCAGTCCTGATGGGCTGGCTGCCATTCTTAATGGTGTCCCACCTCACGTCACTTTGCCTCATGGTAGGGCTGCCTCTGGGAGCTAAACCTCAGTTAGCATTTGGAGGTCATCGCGGGTGGCGCTGTGGGTTAAACCTTACAGACCCTAGGACTTGCCGATCAGAAGGTCGGCGGTTTGAATCCCTGCGACGGGGTGAGCTCCCGTTGCTAGGTCCCTGCTCCTGCCAACCTAGCAGTTCGAAAGCACACCGGTGCAAGTAGATAAATAGGTACCGCTCCGGCGGGAAGGTAAACGGCGTTTCCGTGCGGTGCTCTGGTTCGCCAGAAGCGGCTTAGTCATGCTGGCCACATGATCCGGAAGCTGTACGTCGGCTCCCTCGGCCAATAAAGCGAGATGAGCGCCGCAACCCCAGAGTCATCCACAACTGGACCGAATGGTCAGGGGTCCCTTTACCTTTACCTTAGGAAGTCATCAGAAGCTAGCTGTGTTGTTGTTGTTTTTCTGAAAAAGGCTCTAGTTATTCCACCTGCTGAGTACGAGGCGCTTCAGGCTCCTGCTGCAGCTTTCATGAATGTAACCTCAGAAGAAATCCTCAAAATGGCAGAAGAGAAAAGGTATGGGCAGTCTTAACGTTTTACTGAGGAAACCGTTTGCGCTAACCAAAGAAGAGTTGCAGCTTAAGTTGACAGAATATGTGCAGCTTGCAGTCTTAACATATAGAATAAGAAAACAAGAACATACATTTAAAGAAACCTGGAAAATGTTTACTGAATATATGGGTGAAAACTGTGTACAGCTGAAAACACTGGCAGAATTAAGATAAATTCAACAGGGTAGATAAGTTTTGATGGTTGGAATACTGAATGGTTTAGTTTATGTTAAATATGCAGGGATTTATGATATGCAAAATGAACAGTGGAAAGAGAAGAAGGAAGTCATTGACGTTTTAAGGTTGTTGAAATGATTATTCTAAATTGTAAAACAGAATTTAATAAAAATTACACACACACAGAGAGAGAGAGAGAGAGAGAGAGAGAGAGAGAGACGGGGACAGGTATACTTTCCTTTTCTCCTCCTCTAAGTGTGGGTTTATGGCGAAATTGTCATGCCATGCTACTGTAGGCTTTCAGAATAGTTAGGGAATCTTTTACTATTTAATCAACGTGTGTTATGTATTGTAATTGTTGGGATACTGCCAGGGAGACAGAGTCCATCATGACCCCACGTCGTCTCCGTTGCGATCCATCGACCTCCCGTAGACACGCAGTATCATTCAATTAGCGACACGAGCTCCAGAAATAGCTTGACACATTCCAGAGCTGATGCATGCTCTATCAGCAGAATTCGCACAGCGAAAGATGCACGCAGGAGAGCATTATTTACAACTTTATTCAGTGTTGGTCAGAACAAAGAAAACATGACTGCCTGCTTCAATGTCTCAGGCACAGAGAGAGAAACGAAAGCAAAGACACAACAGAAACATCCTGTGAACAGGAAATACGCAGGCTGTGACACAAGCATCCTGCTCCCTTTTAAGGTGGAACGGAAATATCCTAACAGTAATTTGCTACCTGCTTAGTCTGTAACTTTGCTGTCTAAAGCAGCATTTTAATATATTTTGTCTCTCCTATTTTCTGTAATAAACCAAGCTTTCTTGAAAGGCAAGAAAAGAAAAAGGAATTGGGAATAGCCTGGTGGGAGCTGAGAGGCATAGCAGGATGAGGAACGCTATACAGGCCGGCATGATTAGAGGGGTACAATGAGCTGGATATCCACCCAGCTTCTTAAATCCGTGTTCCTTAGTCCTAATTATAGAGGGTGCCAGGGCATAAACAAGCAACAGTAGGTTTCACAGAACAGTAAATGATGTCCAAAGTAAATTCTAATCGGAGTATACTCATTGAAATGAATAAGAAGAAGTTCATTTCTTTCAATGGATCTACTCTGAAAAGGACTAACACTGGTCGCAACCCAATATCTTCGTTTTAACAGGGCAGCTTCTGTTGATGTAAGACTACGCTTGCTTTCAAATCGCACAGAATTCTGTTAATTTGCAGTAGCCAGAGAAGCTACTTCTGTTTCAGATGCATATTGGCCTAATGACAGCCTCTTCTGTCTTCCCTAGATACTGCTCCTTTGTCCTGGATGAACTTAAGGCCATGCCTCTGGATGAGAAGAGGCGTGATCACAAGGCTCGATGTCTTTGGTATTTGGATTGTCTTGTCAAGCTGAGCTCGCAAAGGGTAGTTAAAAAGAAACGTAAGATTTCCCTCCTTGCACCTCTTACTTACCTGAAAGATAATCGATTCATGTCACCTGTATTCCTTTTAACCCACTTGGCTTTTGATTCATTGAGAACCACACCTCATCTGCAGAGGTGCCATGGGCAGTGTAAAAAAATCTCTTTGCCGTCACGTATCGCATGCTCTTTTTACATGTTTGGCAGCTACTTATACAGTGGTACCTTGGTTCTCAAACTTAATCCGTTCCGGAAGTCCGTTCCAAAACCAAAGCGTTCCAAAACCAAGGTGCGCTTTCCCATAGAAAGTAATGCAAAACTAATTAATCCGTTTCAGACTTTTAAAAACAACCCCTAAAGCAGCAATTTAACATGAATTTTGCTATCTAACAAGGCCATTGATCCATAAGATGTAAGCAAATATACTGTACTATAAAATAAATAAAACAGTATTGTAGATCAGGCATATCCAACTTCCCCCGAGGGGCTGGGGTGGGTGGGTGGGCAGCTCTCTCTCCCCCACAAGCCAGCACACGATCTCTCCTCAAATCAGCTGGGCTGCGGAGCTCTGCCGGGATGCTTCTCCCCACCTCCCCAATCAGCGCGCACAGTCACAAAAACAAATTAACCAAAAAAAGCCTCAAAAACAAGAATGCAAAATAAATAGCAAAAACAAAAGTGCCAAATATAAGCTCCAAATATCACCTCAGAACACTGCAATTACAATGGGGGGGACGCAATTACAATGGGGGGGCACTGCAATTACAATGGGGGGGACGCAATTTAGCAGTGCAACAGTAAAGACGAAAGGGAAGCCTTCAATTGCAATAGGTAAAGTTAAAGGGACCCCTGACCATTAGGTCCAGTCGTGGCCGACTCTGAGGTTGCGGCACTCATCTCGCTTTACTGGCTGAGGGAGCCGGCGTACAGCTTCCGGGTCATGTGGCCAGCATGACTAAGCCGCTTCTGGCGAACCAGAGCAGCGCACGGAAACTCCATTTACCTTTCTGCACTTTGATGTGCTTTCGAACTGCTAGGTTGGCAGGAGCAGGGACTGAGCAATGGGAGCTCACCCCATTGCGGGGATTCAAACCGCCGACCTTCTGATCGGCAAGTCCTAGGCTCTGTGGTTTAACCCACAGCGCCACCAGCGTCCCATTTCAATTGCAATGGGGGGACGCAAATTAGCATTGCAACAGTAAAGACGGAAGCTCAGGACTCAAAACAGAGCACATTCCGCTTCCGAGGCAAAGTTTGCAAATCGGAACATCTACTTCCGGATTTGTAGCGTTCAAATTCCAAGTTGTTCGTGAACTAAGCTGTTCAAAAACCGAGGTACCACTGTATCAGCTATGCAGTATACAAAATCTGATTTTTGCTGTTCACTTGTGCACATACAATATCTGGCAAATAAGCGCAATGGCTGGTGACCAGTTCACGTTGACTGCAATATGTCCACAGCGTTTCACAACATAAAGGTAACTGTGGATTTCAAAAGTAATTTAAGCCTACAGGACGTTCTGTGGTGCAAAGATTTAAGCAGATATATTTGAGCAGGTCTTGGAAGCATGTGGACAACACGCAGATGTAGAGAGGTTGAGCTTCTGCTCTTGAGGAGACCCAGCTGATCTTTCTGGAAACTTGGGAGGGTGGGAATTTTTGCAACCTGCATGAGTTTTATGCAAGTTAAGCTTGTTTAATCTGCTAATCAAGGGGAGGGGCAACCATGCCATGAACCTACAGAGCTCTCCTCTGGCTTCTGTTTTCAGATTTATACTTTCAGCTGGAAGGACGAATGTCTTGCTTTTTTTAAATGGAAGTTGAGATTTTTCTGGATGTTGTGTTGTATGCCCAACAGCTTATTCTGTCATTTTGATGTGCATGCTCAACTCTGCAGTGAGCACTGCCGGGTTGTACCTTACAGTATTTGTATATACAATATATTTGCCATATATCCAGATAAAGTGGGTTTTTTGGGGGGTGAACTAACTTTACAATGCTTCTTGTTCTAGTTGCACTGGGACCCGATTGTCCACATATTGTCAGCAACCAACTTGTGAAAACCTTTACAGCACTATCCTTTGGCAACGGCAGGTAAAACATACTACTTTGCTCTTACATCTATCAAAATTTTTTTTTAAAAAAATATAATTTTTCTTTTTTAAAAAATTAACATATTTATTGAAAGTTCAAAAAGTGCACAACTGGATGTGCACCAAACATGGTGAGTCGCAAACAAAAAAAGAGAAAGAGAAACAGAACCCGTGTAGAAGGTAAAACAAAGGGGGGAGGGGAGGAACCCAAAATTGTATATTTTACAAGGTGGTTGTTGTACCAGATCTTAATTTGAAATCCATTTGTAAGAATGGATTTCAAATATCATTGAATTTGTCCATGGCAAGTCAGCATTTATATGCAAGTTGTTCATATGTTGCGAGTTTGTATAAATCTTCAATTCTATCGTAGAAGGGAGCCATATTTTTATTTTTCCAATTAATCAGTATCAGCCTTTTTGCTGTGGTAAGGGCACAGACAGTCCACTCATATTGTCCTTTTGTAAGGTTCCATGTGCTGGGCATATTATGGATATGTTGCTCTTTAAATGTAAGGTTGTTCTGTACAGTTCTGTTGATGGTTTCAGTTACCTTCTGCCAGAAACCTTTCAATATAAAACAATGGAAAAACATAAGTTTTTGAGAAGCATTATCCCTATTGCATCACCAACAGTTAGATACCTGAAAGGTAAAGGACCCCTGACAGTTCAGTCCAGTCATGAACGACTCTCGGGTTGCAGCGCTCATCTTGCTTTACTGGCCAAGGGAGCTGACATTTGTCCGCAGACAGTTTTTCCGGGTCATGTGGCCAGCATGACTAAGCCGCATCTGGCAAAACCAGAGCAATGCACGGAAATGTCATTTACCTTCCCGCTGGAGCGGTACTCATTTATCTACTTGCTCTTTGACGTGCTTTCAAACTGCTGAGTTGGCAGGAGCAGGGACTGAGCAACAGGAGCTCACCCCGTCACGGGGATTCGAACCGCTGACCTGATCGGCAAGCCCAAGAGGCTCAGTGGTTTAGACCACAGCGCCACCCGCTTAGATACCTTAGATAGCCCTTTTTTAAACAAACGTAATGGGGTCCAGTATATTCTAAATACTTTTTTGTTGTTGTATGAGCCTCAATTTAAGATCCAGAGACACCCTTGTTATAGCAGTTAAAACAGTTTCCCATTCTGGTTTCTCTTCAGATCGTATAAATCTTTCACCTTGTATTGTCTATCAAAACTTGTTGATCTTAATTTGAACTGGCTAGGCTTTGGTCACTCGCTAAGCCGGGGTTTTGCAGTACCCTAACACAACAAGGACCAAACAGCTCTTTCCAGGAGAGAGTGTTTGTGTGTTCTTCCTTCCCAGTGCATTTCAGCTGTATACAGCAATATATTTCGGTGGTGGTGGGGTATTTATTCCTAAATTCCTTGTTGTCTGACGAGCCTCGCCAACTCGGGGAACACCCAGCAATGTTCCTACAGGTGATCTCTGCGACTGAGCTAGAATATAAGGGTTCAGGCAATATCTGAGGTACCCTGGACTCAAGTTGCTCTGGGCTTTGTAAATCAATAGCAGGACTTTAAACCTGGCTCTGTAGTAGATGGACAGCAAGTACAGGTTTTTTTAAAAAAATAATGGTGCCATGTGTTCTCGGCTAGGTGTCTGCAGCAGCTGGAGTTTCTGAACCAGACCCAAGGGCAGCCCCACATACAGCTCAATACAGTAGTCCAGCCTCAAAGGTTTCCAATGCATGGGCTATCTCTGTCTAGGAACGGCTGTAGCTGGTGAACCGTGATGAAGCTGGCAAAAGGCAAACATGTATCTATTTAGTGTGCTTCTGTTAGTCGTGGAGAGTAAATGATCTGCAGGGTGTAGAAGCTCAACTCCCTGACCTGTGGAAATCTTAAGCATACCCTCCTGGCTTCAGAGATCTCGCCACACATTGGCTGCATCCTTCGGAGTCTGGGTCTTGCTTTTTTAGAAAAAAGGAAAGGAAGGAAGTACTCCAGAAGCTAAATTCTGCACCTGACGAATGCTGTGAATCATCAGATATACCTTGCTCTGGTTTGTACAAAGGGTAACTTGCTGCTTATCTTAAAATACCACCCTGCTAACAAGCACCACTTTCTCCCAAGCCATGATTTACTCAGGCCTGCATGTGGGCCAAGATTTCACACTTCAGGACAAAGCTTAGAGCAAACGAAGTAAAGGAGTAAAAATTGCTGAACATTTATGCAAAATGGGGGAAATGATTCCGGAATTTAAGTTTTTTTATGGTGAAGGACTTCCGTTTTGTTCTTTCTGATTGTGGTTTGGCCTGTAAGGTGTACACTGCCCTGATTCACCCTCTCCTCTTTTGGTGTCTTAGGCTACAGAATCAAGTTTCTGCTTCCATGAAAGTGAAGATTACGGCCTATGCCATAGCGCTGGCTCTGCATATTAACAACTTCCAAACGGACCTGACAGTGTTACAGCGGGACCTGAAAATGCGGGATTCCAGGTGAGATTAACCTTGACTGTACTCATGCGAGTCCTTCATGGCTTCTGTAGCACCTCCAGTGCTTCCTGGAGAACCTTAAAAAGACTCTCTTTCCACACCCCACTATTGACTTCAGTGTTGGTCTCAAGGCCTATTATCTTCTGATCCAGATATGGGGATTTTTTTAAAATTTGAAGATTTTTTTTATCAGAGTTTTCAGCCAAAAGTGTCTCAGAACAGCTTACAAAGATGCGGGTGGCTCTGCGGTCTAAGCCACTGAGCTTCTTGGGCTTGTCGATCAGAAGGTCGGTGGTTTGAATCCACGCGATGGAGTGAGCTCCCATTTCTCTGTCCCAGCTCCTGCCAACCTAGCAGTTCGAAAGCATGTCAAAGTGCAAGTAGATAAATAGGTACCACTCCGGTGGGAAGGTAAACGGCGTTTCCGTGCACTCTGGCTTCCGTCACAGTGTCCCGTTGCACCAGAAGCAGGGAAGGATAAGTTACCCCTTCTTTCTGATGCTGGGTGTTTGGCCTTAGAGACAAGGCTAACAATGTGAAGGTGGTGGAACACAAATATGAGTAAATCGGTCTCTTTACATGCATCTTTTATTTTCTCCTGTCAGGATACTCGACATTGCCAAGGCAATGAGGCTGAAGATCTCCAAAAGCAGAAGCCTCTCTGGATTGGATGAACACAAACTGGGGACACTGTCTCTGCCCTTGCCTGTGTACAAAATGCCATCAGGCGGAAGGAAACGCAAGGCGAACTAAATGACGACTGTCACTCTTTGTCGAGCCCTGACTGTTCTCCAGTGTCACACCAGGCTGAAGGAATGAATTGGTCTTCCAGTTGTTGCAACTGAGCACCTTCTTGAACTGGGCAAGGCCTTAATAAAGGATTAGACCGACATCTGCTCTTGTAGAGTGAGTTGTAGTCCAACAACAGCTCAGGACCCAAGTTTGACAAACACTGCCAACTTGCAGCACTCAAGATTCTCTTGGCCCAGGAGTGGGGAAAGCTGTATACCCCAACTGTAGCTGGAAGGCCAGGAATTATGCATCCCTGTCCTAGACCCCGGTCAGTCTTTTGCCATCACTTTATCCTTTTCCACACTATACCCCAGGCCCCTAGCCACCCCACTCCTGGTTCTTATAGAGGCTCTCTCCTGTCCCCTAGACCATGCTTTCCCACCTCATCACCTCACATAGTTGGGACTTGTACCAAAACATCCTTGTACCCATGGACCTCTGTTCCTCTCAGAGCTAACTTCTACCATATAAGGTCACGCTTTCTGGTACCCTACAAAGGTACCTACTATATGCAAGTAGATCTGAGAAGTCTTATTTTTCTGTTGTATGCGAGTCTTTGAAAAGAATAGCTATCCATTTCCCAGGCAGAAAAATGAGAAGCATCAGCATGCGTCACTCCACTGCTGTTATTAATCATGTCACAAACGGCGGCTGATGCTCTCCTCCCACTGACTGTGGAAGCTGTTCACCGTATGATGAATGTGGGTGTGCCTGGCTGTGTTTTGCTGCTGGCATTTGACAGCATTTGCTGGCAAAACTTTTAACAGCAAAGACCTTTAAAAAAATCATTTCTCCCTCTTGTATCCCGCCTCCCACTGTTTTGAATGGAGCGTATGGAACAGCGTGTTTCTTGCCCTCTGTGTGCCCGCCCTTTATTCCAGGGAGGCAAATTGCAACAAACCAGGCTGCCATGCTTTGGATGGAGAAGCAACCACCAAACTGTGATCAGAAGTGGTCTTGGTGGCCCTCTGCACACCCTCATCACACATAAACAGAGATACATGTGCCTGTTGTTGTATATGATCGGAAGAGCCCCGCAGGATCAGGCCCAAGGCTCATCTAGTCTAGTGTGCCGTTCTCACAGGTGGGAAGCCGACAAACACAACCTGAGTGCAGGGTCACCCTCCCCACCTGCAATTCCCAACAATTGGTATTTATTTGCTCTCGGTAACACCAGCAAGCAGTAAATCACACCATTCAAGTTGGCGTTAACCCTTTATTAGTAAAACTGATATTCACAGACTTGGCTGAGTATGAGCCCAACAGCTCACCCCCGGTAGGTCTTGCCCCATGGATCAGTTGCCAAGACCGAAGGCCCACACCTCCCCACAGCCACCCTAAATCCCCTTCTCTCCAGGGCTTTTCCCAAGCAATCGGAGATTGCACCTATGTGAAGCCAACCTCTCCTCTGCCCTTTTCATGCCTCTTCTGGTTCTGGGAGACCAGCAGGGAGGGTTGCTTGTTGCAGCAGGAAGGGGAGACACCTGTGAATCTTCTCCAGCCTGACATCGTGGCGTCCCTCCTCTCCTGCCCCAGCTTTTGCCTCTTGATTCTGGACTTTTTGTCTGCCACAGATTCTCCCAGCTTACTAAGCCCCGTTACCTCTTCAGCTTCCGACACCGCCTTTCCCCCATCTTCTCCCTCTCCCTCTCCCTCTGCATCGTTGTCCCACCATCACTCCCCAGGCACTCAGCCTTCCTCCCTTGGGGGTTCCCCACCTGGTTCTCCCAACATTCCTCTGCATCCAACCAATCCATGAGACATGCTTTCTAGTAGTCCGCCACTGATCTCTCCTCCAAACAAGACCCACTGAGTTTGAATGCTGATGCCACCAAAAATTCTAGTTTCACAGCAGCATCCCCACTACTTTGTAGAGATGGAAAGAAATGACAGCTAGGAATCAGTACCATAAGCCTGTCCAGATCTGGTCTGCTGTAGCTGAGCTGATCCCAGATCCCTCTTCCCCTCCCACAGCTGGAGCCACATGCCTGCTGCTGACATTATAGGAGCCATGCTGTCCTTTTGCAGCTGCATAACATGTCTAACAATATCTAACAAGCCGGTTAATTAAGAAGGGTTTGGTGCTTAAAATAGAGCCTTTTATTCTTGCAATATACAGGTTTTCCTTCATAAAATGTTACATAGAATGTTTAACTTCTGTTTTTTAAAAAAGTGTGACGCGGCAGCTAAAAAAGCCAGTGCAATTCTGGGCTGCATCAATAGGAGTATAGCATCTAGATCAAGGGAAGTAATAGTGCCACTGTATTCTGCTCTGGTCAGACCTCACCTGGAGTACTGTGTCCAGTTCTGGGCACCACAGTTCAAGAAGGACACTGACAAACTGGAATGTGTCCAGAGGAGGGCAACCAAAATGGTCAAAGGCCTGGAAACGATGCCTTATGAGGAACGGCTAAGGGAGCTGGGCATGTTTAGCCTGGAGAAGAGGAGGTTAAGGGGTGATATGATAGCCATGTTCAAATATATAAAAGGATGTCACATAGAGGAGGGAGAAAGGTTGTTTTCTGCTGCTCCAGAGAAGCGGACACGGAGCAATGGTTCCAAACGACAAGAAAGAAGATTCCACCTAAACATTAGGAAGAACTTCCTGACAGTAAGAGCTGTTCGACAGTGGAATTTGCTGCCAAGGAGTGTGGTGGAGTCTCCTTCTTTGGAGGTCTTTAAGCAGAGGCTTGACAACCATATGTCAGGAGTGCTCTGGTGGTGTTTCCTGCTTGGCAGGGGGTTGGACTCGATGGCCCTTGTGGTCTCTTCCAACTCTATGATTCTATGAACTTGTAACACATAATCCAACATAAAGTTAAAAGTCTTACAAAGTTCTTAGAAAGGTTAGTGGCCTTCTGTGATTGAGATCCAGTTGCTTTTAAAGGGGATGTCTGTGGCCCTGATCCAGCCAAGGTTAGTTATGGCAAGCCTCTCTATGTCTACTCAAAAGTAAGACCCACTGAATTTTGTGCGGGGCTTTCTCCTGGAGAAGTAGATATAGGATTATAGCCTAAATATCATTAAAGCAATGATGATTCATTTAGTTTCAATGGGTCCATTACAAACTACCTTGATCTGCATCCAAGGACTTATTTATAATTTGTAGCTTGGTTTGCTTCTATGGCTGACATGGGCTGGTCTATTGCATTTTTATTCCAAAATATATGCCACTCATTTCAGTGGTACTTCCTCTGGAGTAAGTAGAGAGAATGACAGCCACATCCTGCAAGCAATTTCTACAGGAGCAGTTTCTACACTGCATCCAAGAAGATTCCCTCATGACACAGGTGTTGTTTATGTACACATGGTTTTAATTCATTTTTAAAATTTTGCTTTGTTTTTGTTTTGATGAAGTCGACATCCAAGGTATCACCTGGAGAGCGGCAGGTTAGCCAGCCCTGGAGTAGACAATCTTTAGTTTTGAAAATAATTTTATTAAATTTCATATTTCCAAATTAAACACATCAAATCAATTAGTCCAAATTATAACAATACATATCATATAATCCAATTGTTTTCCAAATTGTAAATTTTTGTGGGGGGGTACCCAAGCTTCTTGATTGGCAGGAGTCCAATCCTCGAATATTTGTTCTTCCATATTAAGAATGATGTTTCCAGTCTCTTCTTCTCAATACTTGTCATTACTCATTTTCCTTTCCATTTTCCTCCGATATGCTCCGCAAGTGGGTTGAATTTGTATTTCTGTGTGGGCTTTGTGCTGCTCTCTCGTAAATCACTCTCCTCCAACAGTCCTTTCCGCTCGAGCGAATAATCGCCATTTTTGTCGTTCCGATGAAATACAATCTAGAAACTCGCTCTTTAGCTTTTCCGACCTGTTGCATCATAAATTAGTCTTTTTGCAGGAGGGCTGCCCCTTCCAGTTCGCAATCTCCTCGAAAATAATATATCTTCGGCTCGCCCTCCCCAAGACCAACTCCAACAACACAGGTCTCTTATCAAGTTTCCATTCTTACTGCGTCACAAGAGAGAGCCCTTCTTCTTTCCAAATCCTTCACAGAGTAAAACCTTTAAGTTCATAATTATTCCCATAATTATTCCCATAATTATTATAAAATTCATTTTTAGTCCCATTTGCAATTTATTTCTGTGACAGATCTTCAGAGGGAGGGTTATTAATAATCACATAGAGCAAAAAAAATAAAAAGTCATTTCCCCCCTCTTAGTTCCGGCATTCCAATCCACATACCATATTTGTAGTACTTACCACATACCATATTTTGTAGTACTCTTCCTTCTCAGTCTGTCTCAGTCTTCTTCCTTTCAGTGATAAAATTGTTAGCAGATAAAAACCTCCTGCCTCTCTTGGAGTAGACAATCTTGGGCTTGAGTACAAGTAGTCTGACCTGGAATAAGGCAGTTTCTTTTGCTCCATGCAAGGTCATAGCTATTTATTGTCGTGGCCTGTTGGCTACGCAGAGTTTTGACTTGCCTTGGAGGTAGGTCTGCTAGTGTTTTCACTCAAGAGAACTGTTCCACGTCGTGCCATCAGAATAAGCCAGTCCAACTTGCGCATTGATGAGATATAAACAAAAGGCAATTCGGTCCTTGTTCATGCATTTCACTGGTATGTGTTGCCAACTAAAAACTAATGCTACCATCTTTGCTCTCTTAGCCCACAGCCCATCCAGCTCTTGTATCAATAAAAGGGGGGCCTCAGGCTCTCTTCAAGAGGTAAGGCAGGGAGGAGGAACCAACAGATCTTCAGGTCTCGTTGGACTCCCATCAGCCCCCAACAAACATGGCCAACAGTCGGGGATCATGGGAGTTGTAGTCCAGCAGAAGTCCCACAGTATGCATTCTTCTTTCAGACAACTTTTCGCTTGCACATGCAAAGTTAATGCAGAAATAGTCAATCTACTGCCTCAAACTCTGGTGGTCACTCTAAGTCAGAGTTCTTCGAGTGACCTTCCTGCTGCAGACCAAAGTGCTGCTAAAGGCACAAGAGTGAAGGCCATTAAAATGGAAAAGAAGCTGGCAACTTCGCAGAGAAGCCCAAGGGGTTAGAATTCAACTATATACATATAGAGAAAGAAACTTCTCTGCGTGTTTATGCTATAGGCAAGTCACAGGGAGCCACTGCTGGGTAAGGGATAATATAAGCAAAAAACCTCAATTCCTACTTTGTTTGCCATTTCTGAATGCACAAAAAAAAAAATTAAAAAAAATTATCACCTCTAACCTGCTTAATGTGGCTTTTCGGTTCTTGGACAGTTTGCTTCCATCAACTCCGGAGCATCTGAATTGTGTCCTAATGTTGGGCAACCCCCACTTTTGGTGCTTTTAACAGTTTCACTAAAGCAAACAAGCAAAAAAAAAGCACAGCAAAATATTTCTCCCCATTTATTCACCACTATCCAGCTTCTGCTTTGTGTGTGTCTAATAAGAAGCAACTCAACTAACTCATTATTTAGGCCAAGGAGTTCCATGAATACCTTTCCCCCATAATTGTACAGGTCCATTTTATCTTGCAGATAATTTTCAAAGGCACAATGTGCAGCTCTGCCATACTCTGTTTGGCCCTCTTGCATAAAATCATTTCAAGTTCTGAGCTGCCCTGGTATGAAAATGGTTGCCAGCTGCCTGGGAGTCAATTTTGTTGGTCGTTTTTGTACATTATTTTAAAATCCAACACCATGTTATTTTGACATTGCTAGTCAAGAGTAAGTTACAGGTTTTTCTTCTTGCAATGTACAAGAGATGCTATGTTCATCTGCTGAAACTTCACGCAGCAAAACCACATAGAAACAGTGATCTGTTTGCCTTCTTGAAGAGTTGGCATATTCCAATTCTGTCTGCTTTATAGGCATATTTTGCCATGGTCCAAGAACTTCCCAGCACAGAAGAAAACAAAACTAACATTCAATGGAGGAAAGGGAGATTCATTCTGAGCAAGGTTCACTGTCTTATCAAAAAGACCAGATCCGTGGCTGAATCGTCAACATTACTGTGGCAACTTGACCAGCTGGCTTTTTGGCAATCACTAAAAGGGTGTGTGTAGGTAGGTAGGTAGGTATGTAAGAGGGAAGGGGGAAAGGAAAGGAAAGGTGGGTGGCGCTGTGGGTTAAACCACAGAGCCTAGAACTTGCCGATCAGAAGGTTGGTGGTTCGAATCCCTGCAACGGGGTGAGCTCCCGTTGCTCGGTCCCTGCTCCTGCCAACCTAGCAGTTCGAAAGTATACCAGTGCAAGTAGATAAATAGGTACCGCTGTGGTGGGAAGGTAAACGGTGTTTCTGTGCGCTGCTCTGGTTTGCCAGAAGCAGCTTAGTCATGCTGGCCACATGACCCGGAAGCTGTACGCCGGCTCCCTCAGCCAATAAAGCGAGATGAGCTCCGCAACCCCAGAGTCGGTCACGACTGGACCTAATGGTCAGGGGTCCCTTTACCTTTATTTATCAGAAGAGACAACATCTTCCATGATGATGTCACTCCCATTTCTATTTATTACCTACTCACCGCCATTTTGTTTTTACAGGTAGAAGTACCGACTCAAAACAATGGGGAAGTAACAGACTTTTTGGGAAGCTCTCAATCTTCCACCTAGAAGGCAGCCCTTCACAGCACCCTGTAACGTCTCCCCACTCCTTGAAAGCTGTAGTAGGGGAAAGTATTGGTTTCCCCAGGTTTGTGACATCATCCACTAGGCGAATCCTGGAGCAAATTTTGAGCAGCCAGTGTCACGAATGGAAAAGGCAATGAGGAGTCAGACATGAGTGAGAATTGGCATGGTGGCTGCTGCTGATGTCACAAAGGCACTGCTTTCCCCTTCACAAACAAGACTACAGCTGAAGAGGAGGAGGCAGCAGCTGAGGCCTGAGGTAAGGGTACAGGTGAGGGAGCAACCATGCCAGGGAGCAAAATCATTTCCATTCCCATCGTACTGTAGCCGCTGCACTGAAAAGCGATTGAACATGAGTTCGTGCACTCCTGCAACGAGCACGCATGGGGAAGGGACTTTCCAGGGTAGCCCCTGAGGAAGGCCAGGATCACACAATTGTACAAAAGATGCTCCCGTTGTTATGGCAGCCCCCATCCACTCTAGCTGCTATCCTGGCGGTCATGTTTGAGACTTTCTGACTATTCCCAGATGTTGATACGCCTCTGGAGGCTCCTTCGATGTGAGGCCGCGCTGGAGGGTTCTCCAGGGTCCAGGCAACGTCCGACCTGGAAGGACAGGAAGACATAACAAGGCATTCGTCAGATACCTAGTCTGAATTGACGCCGCCTTACACATGGAAAAATACGGTATGCTTAAAATGTAGAGGGCATCAGCTGTATGGAATAAGGGTCCTCATATTCTCAAGTCCCCACCTGGCTTACCTTTTCTTGAATGCCAGGAGCTTGTTGCTTTGAACGACACAGGCTTCCGTGTCGGAGGCCTGCTGCAAAATGCTCTTTTTGGACTTCCCTTGGAAAATCACATTGTCCTGCACCAAGGCCTTGGTCTGGTCAAGGATCTCAATCCCATAACCTCGAAAGGAGTGGATTCTGTTCTTGGTTACCTTGAAGGAAAAGAGGAGAACACAATTATTGGTAACATAGCACTCCATTAGCAAAATTAGATGATTCATCATTCTGGAAGAGAAAGAGCGAGTTGGTTTTCCAGAAGCAGGTGATTTAAAAAAGAAGCACCCAAGACAGCTTGATAGGGAAATTTGATGCCAGTTGAACCTCAAGAGAGAAAAGGTCTAAAGCAGGCATAGGCAAACTCGGCCCTCCAGCTGTTTTGAGACTGCAATTCCCATCATCCCTGATCACTGGTCCTGTTAGCTAGGGATGATGGGAGTTGTAGTCCCAAAACATCTGGAGGGCCGAGTTTGCCCATGCCTGGTCTAAAGGAACTAGAAGGATGTGTACAAAAAATGGAAAAGGGGGGAAACCACCAAAGAGGAATTCAAACAAATAGCCAGGATGTGTAGACACGAAGTCAGAAAAGCTAAAGCACAGAATGAACTCAGGCTTGCTAGAGAGGTTAAAAGCAACAAAAAAGGCTTTTATGGGTATGTTCGTAGCAAAAGGAAGAACAAAGAAACAGTGGGGTCACTCAGAGGAGAAGATGGTGAAATGCAAACGGGACACAGAAAGGGCTGAACTCCTCAATGCCTTCTTTGCCTCAGTCTTCTCCGATAAAGAAAGCAATGCCCAACCTGAAGAATTTGGAGCAAATGATTCAGCAGAGGAAACACAGCCCAGAATAACTAAGGAGATAGTACAAGAATACTTGGCTAGTTTAGATGTATTCAAGTCTCCAGGGCCAGATGAACTGCATCCAAGAGTATTAAAAGAACTGGCAGATGTGATCTCAGAACCACTGGCAATCATCTTTGAGAATTCCTGGAGAACAAAGTTCCGGCAGACTGGAGGAGGGCAAATGTTGTCCCTATTTTCAAAAAGGGGAAAAGAGAGGACCCAAATAATTACCGCCCAGTCAGTCTGACATCAATACCAGGGAAGATTCTGGAGCAGATCATTAAGCAAACAGTCTGTGAGCACCTAGAAAGGAATACTGTGATCACCAATAGTCAGCATGGATTTCTGAAAAATAAGTCATGTCAGACTAACCTGATCTCATTTTTTGACAGAATTACAACCCTGGTAGATGAAGGGAACGCAGTGGATGTAGCCTACCTTGATTTCAGCCAGGCATTTGACAAGGTGCCCCATGATATTCTTGTAAAGAAGCTGGTAAAATGCGGTCTTGACTATGCTACCACTCTGTGGATTTGTAACTGGCTGACTGACCAAACCCAAAGGGTGCTCATCAATGGTTCCTCTTCATCCTGGAGAAGAGTGACTAGTGGGGTGCTACAGGGTTCTGTCTTGGGCCCGGTCTTATTCAACATCTTTATCAACGACTTGGATGGTGGACTCAAGGGCATCCTGATCAAATTTGCAGATGACACCAAACTGGGAGAGGTGGCTAACACCCCAGAGGACAGGATCACACTTCAAAACGACCTTGACAGATTAGAGAACTGGGCCAAAACAAACAAGATGAATTTTAACAGGGAGAAATGTAAAGTATTGCACTTGGGCAAAAAAAATATGAGAGGCACAAATACAAGATGGGTGACACCTGGCTTGAGAGCAGTACATGTGAAAAGGATCTAGGAGTCTTGGTTGACCACAAACTTGACATGAGCCAACAGTGTGACGCGGCAGCTAAAAAAGCCAATGCAATTCTGGGCTGCATCAATAGGAGTATAGCATCTAGATCAAGGGAAGTAATAGTGCCACTGTATTCTGCTCTGGTCAGACCTCACCTGGAGTTCTGGGCACCACAGTTCAAGAAGGACACTGACAAACTGGAACGTGTCCAGAGGAGGGCAACCAAAATGGTCAAAGGCCTGGAAACGATGCCTTATGAGGAACAGCTAAGGGAGCTGGGCATGTTTAGCCTGGAGAAGAGGAGGTTAAGGGGTGATATGATAGCCATGTTCAAATATATAAAAGGATGTCACATAGAGGAGGGAGAAAGGTTGTTTTCTGCTGCTCCAGAGAAGCGGACACGGAGCAATGGATCCAAACTACAAGAAAGAAGATTCCACCTAAACATTAAGAAGAACTTCCTGACAGTAAGAGCTGTTTGACAGTGGAATTTGCTGCCAAGGAGTGTGGTGGAGTCTCCTTCTTCGGAGGTCTTTAAGCAGAGGCTTGACAACCATATGTCAGGAGTGCTCTGATGGTGTTTCCTGCTTGGCAGGGGGTTGGATTCGGTGGTCCTTGTGGCCTCTTCCAACTCTATGATTCTATGATTCTATGATAAGTCAGGAAGACTGTTCCCTGCTGTCAGAGCTACCCCTAGGTCCCAGCTCACAGAGGACCAACGCCCGATCGTCGTTATGTACAAAAGTCTTTATTGAAGTTCAACTTCCATTCCAAAGCCGCAGCGCGCAGCCCTACGTCTTAAACCCTAGACCGGCGAAATCCCGTCTGAATCTCCTCCCCTCTGGCACCAGTTTAAGATCCTAGCCCTGCTCCACCTTTTCCGTTGTTCTCTCCTCCTCTGGGTCCTCCTGCCCGCCGGGGCTTTCCCCTTTCTGGACTCTTCCGACGCTGAGTCGGCTGACTCCTCCCCCTGTCTCCGGCGGGCTTTAGGACCCGGTTCCCAATCCTCATTCTCTGCTGTCCCGCGCTCCTGTACATTTGAACTTGCCTCTCGCGCCAACCCAGTTACCTTCCTCCTGACCGTCACACTGCTTCTGTCACTGCTTCCCTCTTCCGGGATACTGCCCGGATCTGACCTCCCCTCCATTGTCTGGCTCTCCGATGGAGGCGTGGCCAGCCCTGACTTATCTTCACTCCCTGGTGTGGAATCCTCTGCCCTCGATACCTGGGACTCTTCCCCCCCACTATGCTCTGGTGGGGAAGCTGGTCCTGATTTCCAACTGCTACTCTGGGAGTCCCTGCTGGCCCCTTGCTCCTGGAGTGTCCCCCTTGGGAATCCCCTTGCCCTGGCCACTGGCGCCCCCTTCTGTGAATCTTCCGATTCGCTGGAGAGGCTCATGGAATCTCTCGGGCCACTGTCATCTTCTCCTACGCTGCCCTCAGATTCTTCCCCTTCGCTCTCCATCTCCCCTTTTCCCTGTGCTTCTGCTCCTGAACCCCTGACACCTGCGAAGAGGAACTGACAGTTATGTCGCTCTGAGGAATAAGGGTCTCCTTACCAACCACTGGCACCCTTAACAAAAGTTCCCAGGATTCTGTGGTAGAAGCCATGTCTGCTTAAAGTGGTATTATGGTGCTTGGGGGAAGTTATGGAATTGGGATTTAAAATTCATGGCATGTTATATGTTGAAAGAAAATTATATGAAAATGATGTGCCAATGGTATTTAACTCCTAGTAAATTAGCAAAAATGTATAAAACAGGCTCAAATGTATGCTGGAAAGGTAAGGAAAAAGAAGGCGCCTTTTATCATATGTGGTGGGACTGTAAGGTAGTAAAAGGATTTTGGGAAATGATATATTATGAGTTGAAAAAAACGTTTAAAACAACCTTTGTTAAAAAAACCTGAAGCTTTCCTTTTAGGAATTCTAGGTGCTGAAAGGAGCAGAAAATACTATTTATGCATGCGACCACGGCTGTAAGGATGTTACTGGCCCAGAGATGGAAAGAAAATAAAGTCCCAACCAGAGAAGAATGGCAGATGGAGTTAATGGACTATGCTGAAAGGGCTAAAATGACCGGAAGAGTTAGAAATCAGGAAGACCAAAATTTTAATAAGGAATGGGGAAAATTTATAATTTATCTTAAAGACCATTGCAAACAGTTAAAATCGTGAGGGTTGGAATATCACTTGTAGTTTAAGGTTGAATTCTGGACATAATGGAAGAGGCAAAGGGTTTGGATTAACATAAAAGATGCGGGGGGGGGGGAGGATTAATAACAGGACCCATAAACGGGAGGATGGAAGTCCAGGAGATCCCTAGGAATCTTGTTTCTATGATTTGAATTATGTCTGATATATCTCTGTAAAATTTTAATTTGAGAAACCAAATAAATAAATTTGTAGAAAAAGAAGAAGGTATGGTACTTTGCATGTATTGTGCAAATGCAGCTCTATAACGCCCTAGCACCATGTTACACCTCAAATGCTACAACTCCATCACAAAACCAAGGTCCTGGTAAGTAGTCCACTGGGGGAGGCAGTTGATAAGGTTGTCTAAAGGTAAAGGTAAAGGGACCCCTGATCATTAGGTCCAGTCGTGACTGACTCTGGGGTTGTGGCGCTCATCTCGCTTTATTGGCCGAGGGAGCCGGCGTGCAGCTTCCGGGTCATGTGGCCAGCATGACTAAGCCGCTTCTGGCGAACCAGAGCAGCGCATGGAAACGCCGTTTACCTTCCCGCCGGAGCGGTACCTATTTATCTACTTTCATTTTGTGCTTTCGAACTGCTAGGTTGGCAGGAGCAGGGACCGAGCAACGGGCGCTCACCTCGTTGCGGGGATTCGAACCGCCAACCTTCTGATCGGCAAGTCCTAGGCTCTGTGGTTTAACCCACAGCGCCACCCACATCCCACAAGGATTAAATAAATAAATCAAGTAAATAAATAAATAAAGCTACTTAACTAAAAGTAGAAATAATCAGAATATTTCTGTGTGTTGGGGTTACTTGGATGATGTTGCGACGCAACCAGCAACCTGAAATTGCAAGACTTCAACTCAGAAGCTGAACTACCGTACACCATGTTGGAAGGAAAAGGAGCTCAGCAAAGAGCAGTTAAAAGAGCTGAACATAGCAGACCTAGTAAAAGAGGCAGAAATCTTTTAAAGGTAAAGGGACCCCTGACCATTAGGTCCAGTTGTGGCTGACTCTGGGGTTGCGACGCTCATCTCGCTTTACTGGTCGAGGGAGCCGACGTACAGCTTCCGGTCATGTGGCCAGCATGACTAAGCCGCTTCTGGTGAACCAGAGCAGCACACGGAAACGCCGTTTACCTTCCCGCCGGAGTGGTACCTATTTACCTACTTGCACTTTGATGTGCTTTTGAACTGCGAGGTTGGCAGGAGCAGGGACCGAGCAACGGGCGCTCACCCCGTCGCGGGGATTCGAACCGCCAACCACAGCGCCACCCGCGTCCCCCTCGCCTCCTCTCTCTTGCTCAGCCATGCACCTCTTGTACCACACAGCAGTCATTTAATACCTTGCGCAGGGTAAAGACTGACGGGAGGGTCTCAACGGGCTCTGCTTACTGAGTGTGCACAGAAAAACTGCATCGGAAAAAAGGAGGAATTTGAGAAGGAAGTGCTGAAAGGTTTTCAGCAAATCCAAGAAAACCTGTTTTAATTTAGTTGTTGCTTTTTCCAATAAGATGGGGGGAAACTGTGTTCTTTGTAATTTGGCAAAACATAACTTAGTAACCGCAGGAAAGATACTCCCTGGTGGTGTTTGTCTTTTTTTACTTCCAAGTTTTCAAATGACTGAAGATTTTGACAGATTTTTCGGAGCACTTGGGGGTCAAAAGAAAGTAATTTAAAACAACTGTTGTTGAGATACTGTATTTTTCGCCCTACAGGACGCACTTTTCCCCCTCCAAAAATGAAGGGGAAATCTGTGTGCGTCCTATGGGGCGAATACAGGCTTTCGCTGAAGCTTGGAGAATGAGAGGGGTCAGTGCGCACCGACCCTTCTCGCTCTCCAGGCTTCAGTAAGCTATCCGCAGCCTGGGGAGCCCATGGGAGTTCCCGCAGGGCTCCCTAGGCTGCGGATAGCAGCCTGCCGCCCGGCGCGCGCTAAAGCAGAGCACCCCGCACTTCGGGCAGACATCGGCCAGCCCCAAAAGCTCAGGGGACAGTGGGGAGGCGCAGCGCCACCATCCCGCTGTTTCCCAACCTGGTTTGGAGGCTGGCGCTGGGGCGAAGTGCGCTTCTCCTCGGCGCCAGCCCCGCAAGCTTGGGGGACAGCGGGGAGGCAGAGCACCGCCATACCGCTGTTCCCTGACCGGTTTTGGTTACCCCAACCTGGTTTTGGGGGGAAAATAAAGGAATTTTTTTTCCAATTATTTCCCCAACAAAAAACTAGGTGCGTCCTATGGGACGGAGCATCCTATGGGACGAAAAATACGGGATTTCATTCCAAATCTGAGCCAGACAGAGGATGAGGTCAGGTGGGTGTCCTATCCACCCACCCCCACAACAAAAATTCAGGTTATGCCCATATCCCAGAGGGAATTGGAAGGGCCAACAGCAGTTCTGTGGGAAACTGTGTAAAATTACCAGCCGCTGGCGGTGCAACACACACTCAAATTCCACAATCCACTATACGGCGATACCGAAATCGAGAAGAACTAAGAAAGAAATGGGAGCATTTCCTGGAGGTTGGTACACAAATTAAGACACAATTTCCTTTAAAAAATATCTACTGCAGAACTTGCACCTTTGTGTGTGTGTGTTTTGCTGGGGTTAAGGGCTCTTGTGTCAGTGAATGGATCTGTAGATCCTCATCTCCCATTTGTTTATTTCTTTTGCCTCCTTCACGCCTGTCATTTTCTGGGACTGCATTCAACATGATATTTCTTGCCACAGCAGCAGCTTTCCCCCCTGCTTCTCTGAGGACTGTTCCAACCTGTTTACTTGCTCTGCTACTTCTCTTGGGGTAGGTGATGGATTCTTGCCAGAACGCAAATGAGAAAACAGCAGCAGAGGCAACAAACAACCCTTAGGCTTCCTATTAAAATGTGCTCACTTATCAATATAGAGCTGTGTGGGCACTTTGCACCCCTCCCCATTTTTGCAATTGCTTTTTTTAATTGAACGATGTGGGAATTTTTTTTTGGAATTTTGTTGCTGTTTGGTTATAACTCGTTTGTCTGTTTTATTTCTTTGGGAACCTGTGTGTAGGTGTTTGGGGGCGGGGTGGTGGTGATTCTGAGCATCGAGTTTTTCTTCCTTTCTGTGAAATAGGTATTTCACAGTGTTCACAGTAGTTTCTTAGCTCTCCAAGTGTGCTCCTGGAACCAAGAAGGTTGGGGACCCCCTATGTAGAGTGTCTGTATGGAAGCGGGAATAACCTGGAGTGGTGTTAGTGGGCAGAGACCTGGGTTTATATCTCTACTCTGCCACAGAAGCTCGTGGGAGGACCATGGGCAGCAAACCAAACGTGCTTCACAGGGGCATCCAAAATGCTATGAGAAGAGTTCATGTAGTATAGAATTCTATGATGTCACCACAGTAGACAGTATTCAGTTAGGTCTCTTATTAAATGTACAGTGTTAGTGAGTTTTACTATGAGAGCAGGAGGAGTTTGTTTTACGCTGCCATGTGCCTCAGAATAAGTCTGTAAAGTCTCATAAGTCTGTCAGTGTCTCATGTTCATATACAGTGGTACTTTGGTTCTCAAATGCCTTGGTTCCCAAACACCAAAAACCCCGGAAGTAAGTGTTCCAGTTTTCAAACATTTTGTGGAAGCCGAACATCCGATACAGCTGTCAGCTATTGTATCCAGGGTGCCTTCACCAATCAGAAGCTGTGCCTTGGTTTTGAAACATTTCAGAAGTCAAACAGACATCTGGAACAGATTAAGTTTGGTGCTTTTGTTTTTGCATTTTTGTTTTTGAGGCTTTTTCAGTTAATTTGTTTTAGTGACTGTGTGGAACCCAGTTCAGCTATAGATTTATAGATTGATTGATTGATTGATTGATTGATTGTACGACTGTGGAAATGGATAAAAAAAAACCATCCAAACAATGACTATCATCAGTGCAGATAAGAAAAAAATAATAATTTTAACACTTATCACCTACAATACTGTCTTATTTCTTTTATAGTACAGTACATTGATCATTGCTTTGAGAAAGTGCACCTTGGTTTTGGAACACTTTGGTTTTGGAACGGACCTCCAGAACAGATTAAGTTTGAGAACCAAGGTACCACTGTGTGTGTGTGTGTTTGTGTGTGTGTGTGTGTGTGTGTGTATAGTCAAAGGCGACCTATGGAGTTGCGACGCTCATCTCGCTTTCAGGCCAAGGGACCTGGCGTTTGTCCACAGACAGCTTTCTGGGTCATGTGGCCACCATGACTAAACCGCTTCTGGCACAACAGAACACCTGACGGAAACCAGAGCGCATGGAAACACTGTTTGCCTTCCTGCCACAGAGGTACCTATTTATCTACTAGCACTGGTGTGCTTCTGGACTGCTAGGTTGGCAGGAGCTGGGACAGACCAATGGGAGCTCAGCCCATCGTGGGAATTCGAACTGCCGACATTCTGATCGGCAAGCCTAAAAGGCTCAGTAGTTTAGACCCACAGTGCCACCTGCGTCCCTTTATATATAAAGTGGCTACTTTATTTGGAATACTAAAACATGTTTGTGCACACACACACACACACACACAAAATATGTTTTAGTATTCCAATTAAAGTAGCATGTTATGTTTAAACTCTAAACAGAAAATCTTGCGCAGTCTTTCCTAGGAGGAAAAAAAGAGAACTATATTTTTTAAATGGCCAAAGAACCTGGGGCAGCTTTTACACATACAGTGGTGCCTCGCAAGATGAAATTAATCCGTTCCGTGAGGCTCTTCGTATAGCGGGTTTTTCGTCTTGCGAAGCAAGCCCATTGACAGCTTAGCGGATTAGCGCTATTAGCGGTTTAGCGGCTTTTAGCAATCAGCTGTTAAGCGGCTTATCAGCGGATCAGCTGATAAGCGGCTTAGCGGCTTAGGAAAAGGGGGGGAGGGGGGGAAAACCGCAGGAACTCGCAAGACATTTTTGTCTTGCGAAGCAAGCCCATAGGGAAATTCGTTTTGCGAAGCGCCTCCAAAACGGAAAACCCTTTCGTCTAGCGGGTTTTCCGTCTTGCGAGGCGTTCGTCTTGCGGGGCACCACTGTATAAATATCACTGCTGGAAGGAAAAAAAATAAGGTAACTTGTGCATGCAACCCTTCATGGAGGACTGGTGAAATATAGATAATCATAATGAGTCATCTAAATAACCACAAATCATCATAATGATTATTTATGACTATTTCGATGACTCTTGGGTTCCTTCCAACTGTAATTCTATGGAAGGCCACCCGCCAGGGATTCTACAGCTGCAATTCCTGCATCGCAGGGGACTAGACTGGATGATCATTGGGGTCGCTTCCAGCTCCACGATTCCCTGTTAACAAGCAAGATTGTTCTCTTTTATTTCGCCACGCACCTTCATATCGGCTGCCTGCAGCAGCTTGAGGCCACAGCCCTGATTGCCCAAAATGTCATTCTCGGTGACGATTCCCTCGCCCTTGGAGGCCACCCCGTGGCTGCTGTTGTCATAAATGCCGTTCCCACGAAGCTCCACCCGGCACTCTGCTTCCACCACGACTCCCCCCAGGCTATTGCAAGAGATGCTGTTGTTTGCGATTCTCGTGAGCTGCGAACTTTGGAACACGGAGACCCCACAGTCGTGGTTGGCGTGGATGGCGTTTCCAATGATGTTCAGGGCTTCGCTGCTCTTGATGTACAAGCCAGCAGCTACGAGAGGAGGAAAAGCACCCTTGAATCAATAACCCATCTTAACCAAAACAACCACCACCATGATGACAAAAACCTGGGGCAAGAAGGGACAGAAACCCGGAAATGCACCTACGTTGAAGTCAAACGATTAAGATGCTGCCATGTTAATATCTGCATTAAAAACAAAAATTGCCCCCATTTAAACAGACCCCAGCTATATGGCTAGGATCATGATTTTAAGGAAGGTGTGATATTCCAGCACCACTTTATAGTGTTTTGGCATGGCGGCTCAGCGTCACGTTGCAGGCGGCACATGCTACACGGTGGATCGTGGCACCATAAGTCACCGAAACCGGTGGTGGGGCAAGTGTAGCGTTTCTGCAGGAGTTTCCCAGTATACCTGAAGGAACGTCTCCACTCCTATCGGTCAGCCCAGACACTGAGGTCCAACTCCGAGGGCCTTCACTGCAAGAAGTGAAGCTACAGGGAACCAGGCAGAGGGCCTTCTCAGTAGTGGCACCCGCCCTGTGGGACACTCTCCTGTCAGATGTCAAGGAAATAAACAACTATCTGACTTTTAGAAGACATCTGAAGTTTTTAATGTTTGATGTTTTATCGTGTTTTTAATATTCTGTTGATACCCAGAGTGGCTAGGGAGACCCAGCCAGATGGGAGAGGTATAAGTAATAAATTATTATTATTATTATTATTTATTCCCAGAAGGAATTCTCAGAAGCTTCTTTGGAGCCTCTTTGGCCTTTCCCATGGACAAGGCTGGCTACACAATGTTCCCGGCCAGCACTCACCTCCGTTGTGGTTGATGTTGTTCGACTCCACGAGAGCCACGCTGATTGGCCTCCGGATAACCAAACGCTCATCCTCACTCTCCAGGTCATTCTCCCAGTTGGCAGCTTCTCCCTCGTCATTGAAGTTCTCGTTGCCCCCTTGGTTGGCGAGGTAGTCATTAGCATCATCTTTGCGGCAAAACACCGCAATCCCATAGATGCTGTTTTGACCGATTTGGTTGTTTGCTATGTGCGGGAGGCTGGAGGACATTATCCAGACGCCGCAGCCCTTGTTCCCTATGCCAAGAGAAGAGGGGGAAAGCACATTGGCCTGTCTTCCTGATGTAACATTGTGCAAGAGACTGAAGAAGCTTGGGCCGGGAGCTAACTGGGTCCTAGGTGTCCTGAACTGGTTGGAGGCTGAGGAATGGTGAGAGGCAGAATCTCCACAGGCTGGGCTGAGTGTCAGGCCTAATAAGCAGGGCAGCTCATTCCTGGTGGTCTTCCTCCATGAAAATCAGTTGCTGAAACAGAAAGTCCCTGCCTTCCCACCGACATCCAAGTCCCTCTTCTCCAAGGCTTTCCCCGAGCAATTGGAGACTGCGTCTGTATGCAGCCTCCGCCCTTTTCATGCCTCTTCTGGTTCTGGGAGACAAGGAGGGAGAGCTAGTTGTAGCAGGAGGGGAAGACACCTGTGACTCTTCACCAGCCAGACTCATCTCTGCTTCTTGGCCTCCTTCCTCTCCAGCTTCTGCCCCTGATTCCGGACTTCCCTCTACCACAGCCTCTCTCAAGCTCACTAAACCTTGTTTCCTCTTTAGCTTCCAACACCTCCTCTTCCTCATCTTCTCCCTCTGACTCATTGTTGTCCAGCCCCCAAACCCCAGGCTCTGAGCCCTTTCCCCTTGGATGTTCCCTAGCTGGTGCCTCCCACCATTCCACTGCGTCCAGCCAGTCCCTGACAGGCCATCCTCCATTTTGAAACTGGATTCTAGAACAGTCTGTGGAGAGCTGCTCTGCTACACTCAGCACACAAGACCCAGGGAAACAAGGATACGGAGGGGGTAATATCCCCACTGTCAGCAGAGGCTTACCATAAATGGTGTTTCCTTCTATGAGACCTTTCCCACGCTCCCCGACCACCACGCCGTCTGAATAGCCACAGCAGATCAGGTTACTTCTGAGGACAGGGTCACCTCCACGGCGGATGTCTGTACCTCCCCACTGGTTCTCCCGGATGACGTTTTCTAAAGCAGTTTAAGGAAGGAAGGGTAAACAAAGGACTGCCAATTATCCAAAGGAGCACTGAAGGAATGAAGTGAAAAGACTATTTCATGTCAAGCCAGTTTCTACCTCGACTTCTGTATCAACCTGAGGCAGCCCAAGGCTGTGTCATCATCCAGAATGTAGCTAGCCAAATGCTTGTTGTTATGAAAGGTTATTATTGTGTTTGTTATGAAGGACGAGGAGGGCGCTGTGGTCTAAACCACTGAGACTCTTGGGATTGCCCATCAGAAGGTCGGAGGTTCGAATCTGCGCGACGGGGTGAGCTCCCGTTGCTCTGCCCCAGCTCCTGCCAACTTAGCAGTCCAAAAGCATACCAGTGAAAGTAGATAAATAGCTACCACTGTAGCGGGAAGGTAAATGGCATTTCCATGCACTCTGGCTTCTGCCACGGTGCTCTGTTGTGCCAGAAGCAGTTTAGTCATGCTGGCCACGTGACCCAAAAAAGCTGTCTGTGGACAAATGCCGGCTCCCTCGGCTGGAAAGCGAGAAGAGCACCACAACCCCATAGTCAACTTTGATTGGACTTAACCGTCCAGGGGTCCTTTACCCTGTTTTGTTTTGTTTTGTTTTGAGAAGAAGGGGGAATAGGAGAAAGGAGGAGAGCTTTCTCTTTCCAGCGCAGATCCTTGGCTACTATGACAGACTGGGAGCCCCAGTGACAGACCACTAAGGGAAAGCTTTCCAAATTGTGTGCCACAACACATTGGTGTGTCGGTTGCAGTGAGTAGGTGTGTCGCACAAATGCTCCCCACACTCCTCCTGGGGCTGGAAAGCATTCGTTTAACCTCCGGCTTGCTAGTAAAACTAAACTGCTGTGTCGTGAAATGATGCAAAACTGAACTGCTGTGTCGTGAAATGATGCACGTCCAAAAAGTGTGTCACCAACGTGAAAAGTCTGGAAAGCTCTGCACTAAGGAAATGCTCTGGCCGTGCTCAAAAAGGGAAGTTCTGAGAGGCAGGTGGCGCCAAACGGACAAGAGAAATAACCATGAATTGGTCACCAGACTTTTGTTGTTCAGAGCTGCAGCAGTTCTGAGGTGACTCTCCTATGAGCTAGGAAGCCCGTGGACCAAACAGCACTTCAGCCATGAAGACAAAAGGTGGCTTTAGGCAAGCAGCCAGAGTCTCTCTTCTGTAAGATGGGGATGTGCACACTGGCCTACCTTACAGGGTTATGGGAAAGGACCACCAAGACCTTGTCACATGAAACTTCAAGCACAGAAGTGGAGGAAGCTGCCCAATACAGAATTAGCCTTATCAAACTCAGTACAGTCATACCTCGGTTTACAGACGCTTCACGCTGCGTTTTTTCAGGTTACGGACACGCTGAAACCCGGAAGTACCAGAATGGGTTACTTTCGGGTTTTGGCGGTCATGCATGCGCAAAAGCGCCGAATTGCAACCCGTGTGTGCGCAGACGCAGCACTGCGGGTTGCAAATGTGCCTCCCGCACGGATTATGTTCGCAACCCGAGAGTCCACTGTATTGTCTACACTGCCAGCCAGCAGCTCAGGGGGGGAGGGGCGCTCAGGCAATTGAAATTGATTCCCAGTCTTACTTGCTCAGCCACTGAGCTAAGGACCTTCCTGCCCAGGAGTGTAGTGGAGTGTGCGCGCCACGGCCCCAGGCACATGATTTTTGAGGGGGAATGAACCAGGCATCCCCATGCATGTGTTCCCAGCACAGCCCACGCCAGTGCTCTTCTCTGCCCACCAAGGTCAGTATTAGTTGGCTGGGCGCCCCCCTGCGCAGGCAGACAGGCGACTCAGCGTGGCTGGTGGGGGTGAGGTTGCTCTAGCAATGAGGGCCGGGCTGTAGCCCCTGGACCCGGAACGCACGCGCCCCGAGCACCAGCAACCAATGCTATGCCACCATTCCTCCCAACGTGAAGTCTTACTAGTTCAGAGGGCACGGGATCAGACGTGATAAAACCCTGCCAAAACTGAAATGAGGATTCACTGTTTGGAGGTTGATTTTTGCCCGACCCAAACCCATGCCCCATAAATGCTTTCCTTCCCACACCTGTTATTTGGCCTCTTCCGTTCTCGTTCACAGCGATGCCAGCAGCAAGGCCTTGGAAAATGTGGTTCCCACTGGAACAAAAAGGGGTGGAGACACTGTCAGTGTTTTGTACAGTTTGCTTATTTGTATAACAGCACAAGGCGAGAAAATAGTAATAGTTGGAATATATGCACCGAATAAGAAAATGTCAGAATTTTTAAAAATGATAGAAGACAAGATTGTTGGAGTATATGGACCAGAATATAATATTAATGGGAGACTTAAATGGGGTAGTCTCTCCAGAGATAGATAGGACAATAAGAAAAATGGACTCAAAAGAAGGAAGACTACCTTTAACTTTTTTCAAAATGGTGGAGAACTTTAATCTGATTGACATATGGAGATTTAAGCACCCACTGGGCAGAGAATTCACGTACTTCTCAGAACCGCATCGGTCTAGCGGAAGAATCGACACAGTATGGGTTTCTAGAGAATTATCAACACATGCCAAGAAAGTAAAGATACTACCAAGAACACATTCAGATCATAATTCAGTAATACAGGAATTAGGAGGAAAAAATACCCCACTTAGATGAAGGACTTTTAGATAATCAGAATATATTACAAAAAGCAGAAAAATCCCCAAAGTACAATTTATTTGTGCCACAATTAAATAAAGTAGTGTCTGTAAAATAGTGTCTCCCTTTTTTAGACACCTCGTCCTTCCAGTCATTGCTTCCATGCCAGAGTTGTGTCCCAGTCATAAAGGGCCCAGTGATTCTCCCCCATTAGAAGGCAGAGATGGGTTCCTTATTTAAACTGACCTGATGCACTGGTCAGTTTCTGAGTGCGCGGCACTGTGGTTTGGTGCTTGCTTCCACAATTGTTCTAAGTGCTTTCCTATAACTGTTTTATATACATTGCTATTATATTGCAAATCACTTGGGGGTGCCTCATGGCAAGATATTCATAAATGGAATATAATCATTTTCATCTTGCTCTTGAACTGTGGGGGCCCCCATTTCAAAGCCTTGCTCAGCCATGAAGCTTACTGGGTGATGTTGGGCCCATCTGCCCTGCTCACAGGACAGAACTTCCACTGTTAAAATAAACTGTCCGGTGCTCGCTAGAGAGAGGGAAAGGGCGCAAATCTATTCGGTAAGATAAATAAATAGGATTTTTATTACTCCAGGAGGTGCCAAATTGCATGTTCTGCCTTACTATAACTTTTCAACAGCGAGCGAGCAAGAGAGAGAATGAATCCGTCGTTTCAAGCGGAAGAGAAATCTGCTGCCACACAAATCAATGGGAACATGGCAAATGCCAAGTAAAGGCCAAATTTCAATGAGTGCAACATAGCAGATAAAGAGAGTTGGAAGAGGAAGATCTGAATTCAAATCCACTAGTCAGCCTTGAAGTTCGCTAGGTGGCCTTGGGCCAGTCTCTCAGCCTGATTCTACCTCACGGGGTTGTTGTGGAGATGGAGGGAGACATGATCAGTTGAAAGGTTTACAGCTCTCAGGAACTCTTGACATGGAGGCTGTCAGATGCCACAACTTCAATTGCTCCAAAATGGAAAAACTGTACAGAACTTGTGACTGCGGAGTTTAACACTAACTCATAAATTTCAGGGCCAAAGGACCCTGAAAAATTCTATGCTGTTTGGTGGGATTTTATCTTCTACACAAGTGCAAACAAAAGAACTCCCTCTGTGAAATTTGGCTTTCCTAATGGTCCTAAGTACTCGGCTTATGTCTTTTTTTGATAATTAATTAATTAAATTTATATTTTGCCCATCACAACATCTCAGGGCAGTTCCCAGAATATACCATTTCGTTTTTTGCATTCGTACTGCTATTATTTTTATAGTATTAGCTATCTTTTTAAAAGAGATTTTACTATAGAGTTTACCCATCTCAACAAATGCCTGCCAACACTTCCATAGGAGAAAATATTACAGCAGTTTTATTTTAGTGGTACCCAAAAATGATTTTGATTGTCACCAGATGCCAATAAGTGACTAAATCTGAATTCAAAAAGTCATTATCTTAAACTTTGCTGTTGTCAGACTGAAGACAGAAGTTCCAAAAGGTATCAGCAAAGAGTATGGTAGCTGAGTCTCCTTAACATGAACCAGTTGTTTTTCATTATGAAATTTATTATTATTATTTTTAAAAAACAGTATTGAAAGCTGCTGAGAGATCAAGGAGAACGAGCAGTGCTTATCTCCACCCTGTCCCCATCCCTGCCCTGAAAATGATCTCTGTGGGGGAATAATAGTGTGGTGAGATCTCAGTCAACCTAAAGTGAATCTCCTGGAGCCATTCTCTGGATGCCTCTGGGATTGAGGCTTTTAAGGAAAAATGCCAGAGAAACAAGCTTTCCGATTGGTCCAAAGACCCAAGTGAGACTTCTGTTTGAAATACATTCAGGGCTGCTTGGGAATAATTAGCGTAGCAATAATATCTTCTTAAGAATAACAAGCCTCATCTCCCACAACAAAAACACTAGGCAAGATCAAGTCAAATGCCTCTTGTTTTAGCAGGGGCAAACTATCTCAATTATAATAGACTTGCAGGGGTTGTTTTGTTTTGATGAGCATGCTGCTGACAAGTGTTGTCTAGGAAGAGAAATTACGTCTCCGCTCTGAGCTCCCTTCTTCTTTTATGTTCATTGCCTCTAGACTTCATTCGCTGCATCATAATCACCAGACAAGACAGCTGCCTATTTAGAAATTGCTACTTATTTGACAGGTCTGTTTCAGCCCAGTCGTGACCCTTATGGTTTGCAGATTAATAAAATCCGTTTCACACTTGTCAGTCGAGCTATTATGCTGGAACAAGCCGTTCCCAAACGGATGCTTAAGCCTGTCTAGGTTGCTTTGTGTTTCAGAAGAGTGTTGTGGGGCTGTTGTTTTCCTGCAAGAAATGTCTGCTGTTGCATTCGCAGCACAGCTCCGACGTTCATCTCAAAACAAGAACCGCCAATAAATCAGTAGCAGGTTTGCATGCCCTACAGACTCCCAAGTTTGAAAACTCCACAACCTGGAGGGCGATGAACTGAACTTCACGGCCAAGTTGGGATTCAAACTCTGGTTTATTCGAACTCTAACCATTTCGCCACACTGGCTCTATCGACTGCCTACCCAAAGTAGCCCTGTGCCAGGGATGGAGAACACTGGGGCCATTCAGCTACTGTCAGAGTATGGCTCCCATCAACCCTTTGTGCGCTGTCAAGGTGGTCTGAAACTGCCACGACTTGGAAGCTAGCAATGCCAGAAGAAGAAGAAGAAGAAGAAGAAGAAGAAGAAGAAGAAGAAGGAGGAGGAGGAGGAGGAGGAGGAGGAGGAGGAGGAGGAGGAGGAGAGTAGTAGTTTGGATTTGATATCCCGCCTTTCACTCCCTTTAAGGAGTCTCAAAGCGGCTAACATTCTCCTTTCCCTTCCTCCCCCACAACAAACACTCTGTGAGGTGAGTGGGGCTGAGAGACTTCAGAGAAGTGTGACTGGCCCAAGGTCACCCAGCAGCTGAATGTGGAGGAGCGGAGACGCGAACCCGGTTCCCCAGATTACGAGACTACCACTCTTAACCACTACACCACACTGGCTCTCCAGTGAGAGCCACAGATTCCCCATCCCTTCACAACACACCCTCAGGCCATGTCCCATTGGGATGGACAACTGCCCTTGCATGAACCATGATCTGCTGCTGCAGGACTGGGTGAGGGAAAGCCGCCATTCTGGGAAGAACAACCATTTTTTATATGCTGCCCATCTGACTGGGTTACTCTGGCCACTCTGGGTGGCTTCCAACAAATTAAAACATAGCAAGAAATCAAACATTATGTGTTGTTGTTTAGTCGTTTAGTCGTGTCCGACTCTTCGTGACCCCATGGACCAGAGAACGCCAGGCACTCCTGTCCTCCACTGCCTCCCGCAGCTTGGTCAGACTCATGCTGGTAACCTCGAAAACACTATCCAACCATCTCGTCCTCTGTCGCCCCCTTCTCCTTGTGCCCTCCATCTTTCCCAACATCAGGGTCTTCTCCAGGGAGTCTTCTCTTCTCATGAGGTGGCCAAAGTACTGGAGCCTCAGCTTCACAATCTGTCCTTCCAGTGAGCACTCAGGGCTGATTTCCTTCAGAATGGAGAGGTTTGATCTTCTTGCAGTCCATGGAACTCTCAAGAGTCTCCTCCAGGACCATAATTCAAAAGCATCAATTCTTCGGCGATCAGCCTTCTTTATGGTCCAGCTCTCACTTCCATACATCACTACTGGGAAAACCATAGCTTTAACTATACGGACCTTTGTTGGCAAGGTGATGTCTCTACTTCTCAAGATGCTGTCTAGGCCTGTCATGGCTGCCTTCAGATGTCTCCTAAAAGCCAGATACTTGTTTATTTCCTTGAGATCTGACGGCAGAGTGTTCCACAGGGAGGGGGCCACTACTGAGAAGGCCCTCTGCCTGGTTCCTTGTAACTTGGCTTCTTGCAGTAAGGGAACTGCCAGAAGGCCCTTGGAGCTGGACCTCAGTGTTGAACGATGGAGGTGGAGATGCTCCTTCAGGTATACTGGGCCGAGGCTGTTTAGGGCTTTAAAGGTCAGTACCAACACTCTGAATTGTGCTCGGAAATGTACTGGGAGTCAATGTAGGTCTTTCAGGACCGGTGTTATATGGTCTTGGCGGCCACTCCAAGTCACTAGTCTAGCTGCTGCATTCTGGATTAGTTGTAGTTTCTGAGTCACCTTCAAAGGTAGATGTTTCCCACATAGAGTTTCCCACATAGAGTGGGAAACATTGCTCACCATTCTAGATCAGCAACATTTGAGTTGCCCAGAACACACAGTATGAAAGCTACTTCCCCACAAAGCGACTGCAAAGACAAAGGTAAAGGTAAAGGGACCCCTGACCATTAGGTCCAGTCATGGCCGACTCTGGGGTTGCGACGCTCATCTCGCTTTATTGGCTGAGGGAGCCGGCGTACAGCTTCTGGGTCATGTGGCCAGTATGACTAAGCCGCTTCTGGTGAACCAGAGCAGCGCACGGAAACGCCGTTGACCTTCCTGCCGGAGCGGTACCTATTTATCTACTTGCACTTTGACGTGCTTTCGAACTGCTAGGTTGGCAGGAGCAGGAACCGAGCAACGGGAGCTCACCCCGTCGTGGGGATTCGAACCGCCGACCTTCTGAATGGCAAGTCCTAGGCTCTGTGGTTTAACCCACAGTGCCACCCGTGCAGGTACATTGGCCTAAAGACTTCATCTCCCTGTCAGTGTTCATAATAATAATAATAATAATAATAATAATAATAACAACAACAACAATAACAAACACCTTTCCTGCTCTTTAGCTGCATGGAGGACGTGTGGGTGTATTGTTTCAAACCGACATCCAAAAAACGGCAAGAAATGCTGCTGCTGAATAACTTACCTCACCAGAGGGTTTCCATTATACAGGATGTAAATGCCAGCCTCTTTATTTCCATATATTTGATTGCTACGGATGATGCCTTTCCCGTTGCCAAGGACAACGATGCCGGAGCGAAGGCCGCCGTGGATCCTATTACACTGCCGTTTGATTTATGCACAAGCACAAGAGGAATTAAAAATAGAAAGCAAGAGAGGGAGATCAGCCACAGAAAAGTCAAGGACTCAGTACAATAGCAGAAAGGTCAGCAAGCCTCCGGACAAAAGCGCCCAGCTCTTTCAAAGCTGGAAGTGGTTTGTTTTCGAGTGGAAGAGCCCAATTTTGTGTCTCCTTGGAGAAGGTCTGGCATTTCGGCTGCGACTAAGCCTTCTGCCTCTATAGCGGCCACTCGATTTGGAAATCAAAAGGGCTCCCATCATACCTTGGGCCCCGTTACTCAGATAAATACATAATCTCGTCCACCAATTCCCAATTTTGCTGGACTGGAATAAAGGAGAGGGTAAAGGCTTATTGGATCAACCAGCTCTTAGCAGCTTCTCAGCTGTGTCTCAGCTGTGGCTTTTAATATGCAGTCATTAGCAAGTGGTGATGTTTTAGTTTCTTGCTGTGTAAAAAGCCTCACCTACTGATTTCTGCTCTGGCTCTGGCTCTGGCCAGAGCAGCGATGTCACGCTGGCCACGTGACCCGGAAGTGTCTCCGGACAGCGCTGGCCCCTGGCCTCTTAAGTGAGATGGGCGCACAACCCCAGAGTCTGTCAAGACTGGCCCGTACGGGCAGGGGTACCTTTACCTTTACCTTACTGATTTCTGCAGATTAAACTGCTGTTAAAAAGGCACAGGAGTTGGCCAGGCAGGATTTCTTTTTTTCCTGGTCAGTTAGCAACCCTAGCTCCTGCAGGCAGAGAGAATACAGTGGTGCCTCGCAAGACGAAAAGAATCCGTTCCGCGATTCTCTTCATCTAGCGGTTTTTTTGTCTTGCGAAGCAAGCCCATTGACGGCTTAGCGGATTAGCGCTATTAGCGGCTTAGTGGCTTTTAGCGGCTTAGCGGATAAGCGGCTTAGAAAATGGGGGGGGGGGACCCCGCAGGAACTCGCAAGACATTTTCGTCTTGCGAAGCAAGCCCATAGGAAATTCGTTTTGCGAAGCACCTCCAAAACGGAAAACTCTTTCGTCTAGCGAGTTTTCCGTCTTGTGAGGCATTCGTCTTGCGGGGCACCACTGTAATGGCATCCACAGGCCAATGTTACATATCTAGATCTGATTTTGGGGGTGAGTGAGCCAGATAAATTCCAAACGGAAGTCAAACACTTTGGAGATCATCTTGCCGGGTCTCCTCAATTTTCTCCCCAACTTCAGAACACCCTCCCCTCTGATGCCTGCCTAGCACCAATATCAGCTCAATTTGGACACCAGGTTAAAACATGGCAATTTTCTCAGGCATTTTTGAATTACCATTCCGCTATGTAATAACAGAAATCAGCTACTCAGTGTTCTAAGATTATTTGTTCTTTTGCCAGCTTTCTGTTTAACTGGTGGAATTACAGTATTGCTTTAAATGGGGTCTTTGACACTGTCCTCAGAACAGTTTGACTGAGGATGGGATAAATGCTTTTTATAAAGAAGAGGAAGAAGAGTTTGGATTTGATATCCCGCCTTTCACTCCCTTTAAGGAGTCTCAAAGCGGCTCACATTCTCCTTTCCCTTCCTCCCCCACAACAAACACTCTGTGAGGTGAGTGGGGCTGAGAGGCTTCAGAGAAGTGTGACTGGCCCAAGGTCACCCAGCAGCTGCATGTGGAGGAGCAGGGAAGCGAACCCGGTTCCCCAGATTACGAGACTACCGCTCTTAACCACTACACCACACTGGCTCATACAGGCACATATCTGAATGAGCCATTAAATGTCACCAACCTACCATCCCATGCCACTGTATTGTGAGGAATCAGGACCACAATGGACAGGAAAAGGTTTGGTCCGCTCTGTTTTCTACCCAAAGAAGGGTGGAGAAAGAATGCATGAGAATGAACCACAAGGAAGGAAACCTCCTTGCACTGACATGTCAGAAGGAATGGGACTTGTTTCCAGTCCCTCCAGCCCTTGTCTTGGGCAGCCGATTCAATCTTGAATTGCTTGCTCCTCCTTAGAGAAAGGCTGCTGTTCATCAACAAGCCTAGGTCCACACCTGCTTGCATTGTGCAAGGATGGAGCCTCTCACTAATGGTGCCTCCCCTCTTGCACAATACTAGGAAAAGCTCTACAGTAGTGGGGACAGAACACAAACCAAATAATAATAATAATAATTTATTCTTTATACCCCGCCCATCTGGCTGGGTTTCCCTAGCCACTCTGGGTGACTTCCAGCAGAATATTTAAAACATGATGAAACCTCAAACATTAAAAACTTCCCTAATAATAACTAATTAAAGGTAAAGGGACCCCTGACCATTAGGTCCAGTCGTGACCGACTCTGGGGTTGCAGCACTCATCTCGCTTTATTGGCCGAGGGAGCCGGCATACAGCTTCCGGGTCATGTGGCCAGCATAACTAAGCAGCTTCTGGCAAACCAGAGCAGCACACGGAAACGCCATTTACCTTCCCGCCAGAGCGGTACCTATTTATCTACTTGCACTTTGACGTGCTTTCGAACTGCTAGGTTGGCAGGAGCAGGGACCGAGCAATGGGAGCTCACCCCGTCGCGGGGAATCGAACCGCCGACCTTCTGATCAGCAAGTCTTAGGCTCTGGGGTTTAACCCACAGTGCTACCCGTGTCCCAATAATAACTAATTAATAACTAATAATAACTAATTAATAACTCTTGGACGGCAATGAAAGCTGCTTGATCATTATGGAGTTCCAACATCTTTAGCATGGCATGGGGATAACCTAAAACTTACTGCGAGTAGCTGAGAGCAACAGGCTTTTCATGCAAACATAGGAAGAAGAATTTGAGGATAAAACAAGTACTGTATTTTTTGCTCTATAAGACTCACTTTTTCCCTTCTAAAAGGTAAGAGGAAATGTCTGTGCGTCTTATGGAGCTAATGCAGGCTGCGCAGCAATCAAGAAGCTTTCACTGCGCAGTAATCCCCCTTGCTTTTCTGGCTTCTGAGATTCAGAATATTTTTTTTCTTGTTTTCCTCCTCCAAAAACTAGGTGCGTCTTGTGGTCTGGTGCGTCTTATAGAGCGAAAAATACGGTAGCCTTAGATCAAAAGCGGCTGTCATGTTATGTAAGAAACATGGGATTCCTAAGCCTCTGGCTGCAGCATAATGTGAATTTGAGGAGGCATACACTGGGGAGAAGTGTTTACGGGTGTGACTGCTTGGCGTTATACCCCTCCATGCAACCTTTGCCCCAGGTTCCTTTCCTTCCAGGCCCTTTTTCCAGCTTAAGATGAGGCATGGAAGAAGGGCTAGACGTGAATCAGAGATTCTGGTACAAAATCCCCTCAGATACAGGTTAAATTAATCCACAGAACAGGAAGAGCAAAACCACAAAATCTCTAAACCCCCTGTCCTGTCATAACTAGGGGAGAGGTTAGACAGAGCGTCACTGCAAGCATCGGAAAGCAGAACTTGAACTCTGTGTTTGACCAGTGCTTGACCAGGTGCTGGAAGCATGGCAAGAAGCTTGCTAATTGGCTATTCTTTGCTGACAATATCGTGACTGTCTCATGGTTGTCTCATGATCTATGATTTGTTGTGATCTACTCAGGTATAAAAGGGACGCGGGTGGCGCTGTGGGTAAAAGCCTCAGCGCCTAGGGCTTGCCGATCGAAAGGTCGGCGGTTCGAATCCCCGTGGCGGGGTGCGCTCCCGCTGCTCGGTCCCAGCGCCTGCCAACCTAGCAGTTCGAAAGCACCTCCGGGTGCAAGTAAATAAATAGGGACCGCTTACCAGCGGGAAGGTAAATGGCGTTTCCGTGTGCGGCTCTGGCTCGCCAGAGCAGCGATGTCACGCTGGCCACGTGACCCGGAAGTGTCTCCGGACAGCGCTGGCCCCTGGCCTCTTAAGTGAGATGGGCGCACAACCCCAGAGTCTGTCAAGACTGGCCCGTACGGGCAGGGGTACCTTTACCTTTACCTTTACTCAGGTATAAAGACCTCTGGATTTCTGTCAATCGGGGTCCCAGTTCCTTTTGGAAGAGATTCCAAACTGGGTCCTTATTGCCTGGCAATAAACTTCACCTTCTTATTCTCCATTTGCTGAGTCTGCCTGATCCTTATTTGCACCCAGTGAGTACTTGCTCACGTTCACTTGCTTCAAAGACTCCAGCTAGGAGGAAAAGTGCCCCGGGGAGGGAGACTTGCAGGGGGAGGGGTAAGCACCTGCCTCCCGCCTGTTGTTTCTCTCTTACGAATGCCCACATTCACCAAACATTTGTGTTGGGCGAATCCCAAGTTTGCTGCGTCAAGCTCTTGGGATAAAAACATGAGCGTGCAAGGGTCAATACCAGGATCAGAGGGTTGGCTCCCTTCCGAATGTCCACACCGGCTTCACAGTTGGAATGGATGTTGTTTTCTGCAATCAAGCCTCCAGCCCCGAGGCGCAGAAATATCCCTGAGGTCTTGCAGTGGTGAATGTCATTCTTCAGCATGACGATCTAAAGGAAAGAAAAGGCAAATGCATTTCTAGATAAAGGTGGCGGAGGAGCTTGCTACGAGCGCACAGGCATCAGCGTTTGTCAGGCTGAGATGGTCAAACAAAACAGTGTCGAGACTTGAGCTGTGACGCAAGAAGTCTCTGATTTGAATCTTGTCTCTGCCTCAAATTGCTTTGAGGGCCTTAAAAGGTAAAGGTAAAGGGACCCCTGACCATTAGGTCCAGTCGTGACCGACTCTGGGGTTGCGGCGCTCATCTTGCTTTATTGGCCGAGGGAGCCGGCGTACAGCTTCCGGGTCGTGTGGCCAGCATGACTAAGCCGCTTCTGGCGAACCAGAGCAGCGCACGGAAACGCCGTTTACCTTCCCGCCGGAGTGGTACCTATTTATCTACTTGCACTTTGACGTGCTTTCGAACTGCTAAGTTGGCAGGAGCAGGGACCGAGCAACGGGAGCTCACCCTGTCGTGGGGATTCAAACCGCCGACCTTCTGATCTGCAAGTCCTAGGCTCTGTGGTTTAACCCACAGCACCACCCGTGTCCTTAGGCCCTTGATGGCCTTAGGGAAGTCCCTATTCTCCTTTGACACTATCCAGCCATCCTTACCACTTGTGCATCGAGGGGAAATGAGAGAGAGCACCCCAGCTCATCTGCTCCCTGTTTTACTGTGCCTGCATAATTATTTCCCAGACTTCTCGCAGCTGAGGTGCGTAATTTTCTGAATTAAAATGGAAGCACGCTTCACTCTCGCATCCAGAAACAAGTTGACTTTTACAGTATGAAGGATACCCACCTCGTTGTGTCTCTGCATGAGTCATCACTGCTCTGGCACGCTTCTTGACAAGGAGGCAATTCCCATACAGTATCCCATACAGAGACAAAGGGGATGGGCTCCTCCGGTGGCAAGTAATTGTTCAATGGAAGTGACAGGATTGCTCCATACTTGGCTTCAAGAAAACCTACCCCGATTTCTCTGCCACACGAGTCAGTGCCCAGTCAAGAGGCATGATCAGAAAGGAGCAAACTCAGAGCAATGACTCATGCAGAGACACAGAGGGGGCAGGTTGATGTATGCTAAAAAATCCAGTTACTCTCAATACAGAGACTACAGAACTGCCTGACTTTGGAGGAACCCATTCCATGCTCTTAATAATTAATGAAAAATAAAAATATAATTTATTATTTATACTCCACCCATCTGGCTGGGTTTCCCCAGCCACTCTGGGTGGCTGCCAGCAGAATATTATTAATAATAATACAGTGGTACCTCGAGTTACATACGGTTCAGGTTACAGACTCCGCTAACCCAGAAATAGTACCTCGGGTTAAGAACTTTGCTTCAGGATGAGAACAGAAATTTGCTTCAGGATGAGAACAGAAATGTGCTCCAGCGGTGCAGCGGTAGCAGGAGGCCCCATTAGCTAAAGTGGTGCTTCAGGTTAAGAACAGTTTCAGGTTAAGAATGGACCTCCAGAACGAATTAAGTACTTAACCTGAGGTACCACTGTAAAGCGATAAAACACCAAACATTAAAAACTTCCCTAAACAGGGCCGCCGTCAGATGTCTTCTAAAAGTCAGATAGTTGTTTATTTCCTTGACATCTGATGGGAGGGCATTCCACAGGGCGGGCGCCACTACCGACAAGGCCCTCTGCCTGGTTCCCTGTAGCTTCACTTCTCGCAGGGAGGGAATGTTGAGTTGGAAAAAATTCCCAGATAGTTATGGAGAGGAGTTCTCAGGGAAAAGACTCTGGGAGAAATCATATGCTCTGGTCAAAACTTGATGGTCTTACTCCGAAGACTTTGAAAAGGGTGGGGGAGTTTTTTGTTGTTGTTCAACCTTGCTGATAATGCACTGTTTAAAAAGTCTTATGCAGGTTAGAATAATTTGCATGGAATAATTTGACTCAGAAATTGTTCTGATGCCCTAGAGCAGGGATGGCCAATGTGGTGCCATTCAGATGTTGCTGGACTACAGATCCCATCATCCCTGATCAATTACCATTCTTGGTTAGGGATGATCAGAGATGGAGTCCAATGACAGTCACAGGGCACGATGTTGACTCCCACTGACCTAGAGAGGGATCTAAATTAAGCCCATTTGTTTTACTCGCATTTAGTAAAGAAAGCTTAGGAAAACGCTGAAACTGCCAAGCTCGCCCGATATTTATTAAAAGCTGACACCCATTCATTCTTGCATAGGAACTTAGGAAGCAGAACGTTCTCTGTGGAAGGACAAAGCACTGGAAAATATTCCAGAAAATTTTCCGCACCACATCACTGTTTTCAGAACAGTGACTGAGTAGAAAACATACAGGTGGTGCACTCCTCCCAGGTGAATACCTTATGTGCATTAAGAACGACAGAACGAAAGCTGTGCAGAAGGAAGCAAGACGAGAGCAGTAAATCATGCAGAGAAGCGGCAGGCCGCCTCCTCAGTGCGGGGAAACTTTGAACTCACAGTATGCCAGCAGTCCCACCACACACAGTTCTGAAGTTCCTGGTTTACAGAGCAAGAGGAGACCGAAAGCAAACACACACACACACACACACACACCTGGAGCATCATAATCTACGCAGGCTGGCGAAAGTGAAAAGTGAGGAGGCGCTTTCAATCCCGCCATTGTTTTATTTGCACATGTAAGTGGTTTAGATATTCATGCGTACCGCGCTGCCTAATTCCATTCCAGTCGAATAAACCTTTAAACCCATGTCTGACAAGCGTAAAGGAATAAATCTACAAATTGCAATATCCTCGCCTTGGTAAGCGCCGCGTATCAAAGATTATAATTAAATTATGCCGCCTTTATTTGCTCATTTGAAAAGGTGGCTCGCCCCCCAATCTGTTAATTAAAATGCTGGAGCCGGGGGGGGGGGAGAAATGGCTGTGCTCCTCTCCTTATTAGTCACTCACCATTGACCTGGCATGGAGGTCAAGCTCCGATTAGAATACTAAGCTCAGCTCTCCGACGCATTAACAGAAAATACTGTGGTTATCGCCATAACAGTTAATAGGATGACAGGTGTTTACAGCTCTCTTAATTTCTGACCGGGACGGATCCACCTCGGGGACTTACGGAATCAATCAGCCCGGCCAGGGGTGGAGGAGACAGACGCCAAGGTCAGTTTTGTAAGCAACGCCACACAAGTTACTGGCCTGCAACAACTGTTTGGTGAGAGCCAGGCAGCCAGTAATCTAGCTACCGATTTGCGAGCCACTCTCCATGTAATCGTACGTCCTAAATATGTAAATACCAACATTTTTATTAGGTATATCGTGACGTATGTCCTGTATGGTTGAACGGAGACTTTGGGTGGAATTCCACATCGCACTGATGCTATCGGTCCATCAACACAAGCATTCCTGCTGACTGAATGATCTGCCCTCTCCTCCATCTGTGCAGTTTTTGGGGGTTCGTGCCAAATTTGGGAGGGGAAGAAAATCCCTAATGGGCAACCAAAATGGTCAAAGGCCTGGAAACGATGCCTTATGAGGAACGGCTAAGGGAGCTGGGCATGTTTAGCCTGGAGAAGAGGAGGTTAAGGGGTGATATGATAGCCATGTTCAAATATATAAAAGGGTGTCACATAGAGGAGGGAGAAAGGTTGTTTTCTGCTGCCCCAGAGAAGCGGACACGGAGCAATGGTTCCAAACTACAAGAAAGAAGATTCCACCTAAACATTAGGAAGAACTTCCTGACAGTAAGAGCTGTTCGACAGTGGAATTTGCTGCCAAGGAGTGTGGTGGAGTCTCCTTCTTTGGAGGTCTTTAAGCAGAGGCTTGACAACCATATATCAGGAGTGCTCTGATGGTGTTTCCTGCTTGGCAGGGGGTTGGAATCGATGGCCCTTGTGGTCTCTTCCAACTCTAGGATTCTATGATTCTATGATCCTTACACCGGCTTCCACTAGAGCAGGGCGATCCAACATGCAGCTCTCGTCAAAATAATAATAATAATAATAATAAATTTATTTATACCCCGCCCATCCATCTGGCTGGGTCCCCCAGCCACTCTGGGCGGCTTCCAACAAAACACTAAAATACAACAACCTATTAAACATTAAAAACTTCCCTAAACAGGACTGCCTTCAGATGTCTTCTAAAAGTTTGGTAGTTATTTTTCTCTTTGACATCTGATGGGAGGGCGTTCCACAGGGTGGGTGCCACTACCAAGAAGGCCCTCTGCCTGGTTCCCTGTAACTTGGCTTCTCGTAGCGAGGGAACCGCCAGAAGGCCCTCGGCGTTGGATCTCAGTGTCCGGGCAGAACGATGGAGGTGGAGACGCTCCTTCAGGTATACTGGACCGAGGCTGTTTAGGGCTTTAAAGGTCAGCACCAACACTTTCAATTGTGCTCGGAAACGTACTGGGAGCCAGTGTAGGTCTTTCAAGACCAGTGTTATATGGTCTCAGCGACAGCTCCCAGTCACCAGTCTAGCTGGTGACACACGCCCTTCTACTCTCATGCTGCCATCCCAAAGCTGACTAAGGGAGGCACTGGGCTTTGGGAAGGATGCATGAGGGCTCTGGCAGGGTCCTAGAGTTCTCCCTCCTCCTTCCCAAAGCCTAGTTAGAGCTTTCCCAGATTTGGAAGGACCCTGCCAGAGCCTTACACCTCCTTCTCCAAATCCGGTGTCTCCAGCTTTGGAGACACATCAAGAGGGATGGGGGCAGGGGGCTCATATTTTCGCCTTGCTCCCCCACCCAACAAGGCAGTGTGCGGCCCACAGGTGCCATGTCTAAGTACTCTTGCGACCCGCTTGGTATGAAAAGTTGGGACTGCCCTGCACTAGCGGAACGGGTTAGTTGAATCTGGCCCTTTATGCAGATCAAGAAAGCAATATGTGCTATAAAGGTAAAGGTAAAGGGACCCCTGACCGTTAAGTCCAGCAGCGAATGACTCTGGGGTTGTGGCGCTCATCTTGCTTTACTGGCCGAGGGAGCCGGCGTACAGCTTCCGGGTCATGTGGCCAGCATGACTAAGCCGCTCCTGGCAAACCAGAGCAGCACACGGAAACGCCGTTTATCTTCCCGTTGGAGTGGTACCTATTTATCTACTTGCACTTTGACATGCTTTTGAACTGCTAGGTTGGCAGGAGCAGGGACTGAGCAACGGGAGCACACCCCGTCGCGGGGATTCAAACTGCCGACCTTCTGATCGGCAAGTCCTAGGCTCTGTGGTTTAACCCACAGCGCCACCCACGTCCCTCCAATGCACTTATAAACACAATAAAACGTCAAACAAAACTTCCCGATACAGGGCTGCCTTCAGATGTCTCCTAAAAGTTATATAGTTACTTAAATCTCCTTGACGTCTGATGGGAAGGTGCCACTGCAGAGAAGGCCCTCTGCCTGGTTCCCTGTAATTTCACTCCTGCAACTTAAACTGCACTTCACAGTGTAATGAGAATTAATGAGATAGTCGTTTCTCAGTGCCCTTCTAGGTTTTGGGAATGTAGTGGACTAGGAATCAAAACAAATGGGATTCCATCTTAAAAAGTACACATTCCTTTAAGAAAAAAGCCTCTGCTTCTGTTCAAAGTTTTCTTCTTTAAAGCCAAGAAAACAAACTTCCCTCTGCTTCCTCTCCTCCCTTCCTCCTCTGTGAAACAAATGAGCAGCAAATTGCTGGCTTGGAACGGCAGGCTGAACGCTGCTCAGAAAAATGCAGGTGTAATTGCAGAGCATTTCACCTGGGAACAATAGCTGCGTAACGAACGGCACACAAACCCCCACTTAATGTTTCACTCATCAACTAAGCCGAACGCGCAGAGCGCAGGAGTCCTGCACTGACAAATGACATCTCCCGGTTTCACTTCTGCACTTCTCGATGCTGTTATTGCAAAGGAGCAAATCCAGGGGAGAGACAGAGAATGCTTACGCCGTCCTCCACAATCTGCGGAGACCATCCCTCCATTTCCATGTTCCCAGAAGAGGCATCATGTTGAGGCTGGTGCAGCGACATCGACAAAGACTCCTGTGATACCTTGAGGCTTACAAACCCGTTATGGCATAAGCTGGAAGTAGCCAATGTTGTAGACTGCAACTCCCACCACCCCCGACGATTAACTATGCTGGCTTAGGCTGATGGGTGCTGTAGCCCAAAAGAGCTAGAAGGGATCACACTGGCTAGCGCTGGTATAAACTAAAGAGGTACCTCGGATTAAGAACTTAATTCGTTCTGGAGGTCTGTTCTTAACCTGAAACTTTTCTCAACCTGAAGCACCACTTTAGCTAATGGGGCCTCCCGCTGGTGCCGCTGTGTGATTTTTGTTCTTATCCTGAAGCAAAGTTCTTAACCCGAGGTAATATTTCTGGGTTAGCGGAGTCTGTAACCTGAAGCGTATGTAACCCGAGGTACCACTGTACTGTTGACTATAGTGGTACCTCGGGTTACAGACGCTTCAGGTTACATATGTTTCAGGTTACAGACTCCACTAACCAAGAAATAATGCTTCAGGTTAAGAACTTTGCTTCAAGATGAGAACAGAAATCATGCTCCAGCGGCGCGGCGACAGCAGGAGGCCCCATTAGCCAAAGTGGTGCTTCAGGTTAAGAACAGCTTGAGGTTAAGAAAGGACCTCCGGAACGAATTAAGTACTTAACCCGAGGTACCACTGTACATCACATGGCATCAGAATCAGTGTTGTAGAATTGGGAAGGACCCTGAGGGAGTCCAATGCAGGAATATGCAGCTTCCCCATACAGGCATCAAAGCTGCAACCTTGGTGTTAGCACCACCACACTCTGACCAGCTGAGATGCATGAAGTGCTATCCGTAATAGATGAAGAAGCAACCTTCCAAGACTAGATGCTTCTTGTGGTCCCTTCCAACTCTACAATTCAACCTCCATTTGGCTTATCACTCCTTAGGGTAGTGATTAAGCGGGATATCAAATCCAAACTCTTCTTCTTGGCTTCATTGCTGCCTCTGTTTGGGTGAAAACTTTCCTATTTAATCGGTCCTTTATTTAATCTTAGCTTACTTGAGCTGCTGCTGCTTTCCTGCTTTCTACCATTTTTCTTATACAGTGGTACCTCTAGATACGAACGGGATCCGTTCCAGAGCCCTGTTGGCATCTAGAGGTAAACGTAACTAGCGACGGCACGTCTGCGCATGCGCGTGTCGTTTTCGCCACTTCTGCGCATGCATGCGACATCATTTTGAGCATTTGCGCATGCGCAAGCGGCGAAACCTGGAAGTAACGCGCTCAATTACTTCCGGGTTGCCGCGGAGCGCAACTCGAACATGCTCAACTCGAAGCATATTCAACCCGAGGTATGACTGTATTCTGCGGTGCTCTACTGTTTCCAGCACACAACGCTCTCATCTCCTTAGGGAGGAACGGCAGGCATAAATTATTCCAAGTCGCAACATAAATTAGGAGGCAGACATCCCCAACTATTAAGAGGCGTGAAGCTCAAGGTTGTTATAAAATGTTTGCCTATAAAAGGAAATCCCAAACCAACTGAACACTACTGCCGACTTAACCCAGGCATGCAAGATTTTGCTCCTCGTCTTGTACGGCACCTTACTGTTTTGTATGCATCGCACGGCATAGGTCAAGTCCCGGAAGATGCTCCCTTCCACTCTCGCTTGCCCCTGGGAGCAAACAAAGACGCCGCCTTTGCCATCCCTGAAGAGGCACTTCCGAATGAGGCATCCTTGCATGGCGTTGGCAAGGGACTGCGCCTCCTTGTCTTTCTGAAGCTCCTGCGGCAGAGTTTTCAGCTCGTAGTCGCTCGGAAGCGCCGCCAAGCCGTCGGCCTGCGGCCTGCCATCAATCACTTTGGCCAGCATGTGACTCAGGCTGTGGGCCTGGTAAGGCAGCCGGCACATCGACTCGTCGTCCTCCTCGTTCTCGCTGCTCATGCTCAGCTCGCTGTCGCTAGAATCCGTCTCCATTGTCGCGGCCTCCTCCTTGTTGGCCCCCTGTAGATGCCCAGCGACATCGCTCCCTTTCTCGCACCCTTTCTTCGGCATTGCTGGAGGGTGCGAAGCAGGGAGCGTGTTGCCAGGGTCCCCACCCACCACAATTTCACAGGTCCGTACGCTTGTCAGCAGAGGCCCCCGGCTCTCCAGCTTCGATGCGCTGCAATGTGTCTGTGGCTCCGGCGTCTGTAGCAAAGCGGAGCAGGATTTGGCCAATGTGCTCAAGTGCTTACAGGCCCAGTTCCTGTCCACAGATGGGCAGCCATCCACTGTCACCGAGGCATTTTCACTGCCCACAAACTCACAGTTTTCCAGGAGACAGATGGCGACGCTGTGGAAATTGATGGTGGACTGGTTGAAAGTGCAGAATTTAACTTGGCAAGTGCCCGGGGCATGGATTTGAAGCTGTCCGTTCTCAAAGTTGCAGTTGTCAAACTGGACGTGGCCCGAGTTTGTCTAGAGAAAAAGAATGACACCAGATCAATATATGTTCAGGGAAGTTTTTAATGGTTGATGTTTTATTGTGTTTTTCACATTTTGTTGGAAGCCGCCCAAGTGGCTGGGGCAACCCAGTCAGATAGGTGGCATAGAATAATAATAATAATAATAATAATAATAATAATAATAATAATAATAATAATAAATTATTATTATTATCATTATTAATACTACAGTGGACGCTCAGGTTGCGAAAGTGATCCGTGCGGGAGGCACGTTCGCAACCCGCAGCGCCATGTCTGCGCATGCGCGGGTTGCGATTTGGCGCTTCTGCGCAAGCGCAATTTAGCGCTTCTGCGCATGCAAGAGCCCCGAAACCTGGAAGTAACCCATTCCAGTACTTCCAGGTTTCGGCGCGTCCGTATCCCGAAAAAACACAACCTGCAGCGTCTGTAACCTGAGGTATGACTGTACTACTATTTCACAGTCACAAAACAATTTCACAACAGACCCCAAGAAGATTACCAAACGAACCCAAGGGAGGCTGCATGGGAAGCTGCCCTACTAGAAAGGTAGCTAACCAATGGAAGCGAGCATGGGGACAAACGAAGGAAGATGCCTTCACCCCGGTGTGGCTCCCCTTTATTACATATGTAGGCCAACAAGACAATGACTGATCCCCAACAGCACACAAATCGATATGGCTAGTTTGATACAGTTGCATTCCCATCACACAAACACAAACAAAACACACTGCAACCCACCGGCTACAACCGGCCATGCCCTGGGCTTCCTGATCTCTTGCACCACCAGCAAAAAATAAAGATGCCAAGTGATGCCAAAACAAAACTTCTGCTCGTACACTATGTAAAAGAATGAAACATGGGGAAATTTATAATTTACCTTAAAAAACCATTGTAAACAAAATTGTTAGTAGGATTGGAATAACACTTGTAGTTTAACAGTGAATTTTGGATATAATGGGAGATGTAAAAGATTTGGATTATTATAAAAGATGCAGGAGGAAATGATTAATAATAGGACCTGCCAAAGGGAGGAGGGAAGTCCGGGAGATTCTTTGGAATCTTGTTTTTATGTTGTATGTTGGATATGTGACTGTAAAACTCTAATTTGAAAACCCAAATAAATTTATGAATCAAGAATGGATCTTTACTGTCTCCCCCACACACTTCTTTTTCCTCCCCTCTCTCCCCACTTCTCTCACCCCCAACCCCATACTGCCTACAACAGTAATGTCTCTGTACAAAGGACTCTATGATCTGAAAACTGAGAACCTGTGTGTACCTTTGTTACCCAAGAAAACCTTTTAATAAAAACACATTTTTAAAAGTAATAGTCATAAGCACAGGACCTCCCAGTTTACTCTTGGTCTTCTACCTGTCCTGGGGGAGCAGAAACCTATGACTGAAGCATGTTCCCAACCTACCCTTGCTGCTGGACCGATCTGACATGTTCATGCCTGAAACAGAAACCATCATGCTCTTGTGAAGCTCTCGTTCAATGTGCTACAACCTGAGCAGGAGAACCTTCAATGGACTGCGTCACTTGGTTCAGATCCATCCATTGCCCATTGTTATTCTTAGTGGTGCCCAGAGTTCACTGCTTGATCCACACAGGTAAGTGGTAGACAAGGTGGTGGTAGCTCCAGATGTTGGATTTGGATTTGATATCCCACCTTTCACTCCCCTTCAGGAGTCTCAAAGCGGCTAACATTCTCCTTTCCCTTCCTCCCCACAACAAACACTCTGTGAGGTGAGTGGGACTGAGAGACTTCAGAGAAGTGTGACTAGCCCAAGGTCACCCAGCAGCTGCATGTGGAGGAGCGGAGACGCAAACCTGGTTCCCCAGATTATGAGACTACCGCTCTTAACCACTACACCACACTGGCTCTCAAGTTGGACTCCAAGTCCCATCAGCCCCAGTCATCAGGATGATGGGCGTTGTAGTCCAACGATATCTGGAGCGCCTTACAGCCCTCCAACCCATTCGCACTCACCTTATATATGATGGGCGTGAACCAAGCCGGCATGAAGACCAAATTGCATAACCTCACGGTTGGACAGTGCTGGTCGAAGCTCACCAGGAGAGCTACATCTCCGAGTTTGCCCCTCCCCATAATTTCCACAGGGACCTTAAGGAAGACTTCACCCTGCTCTTCGTACACTCCGGGCAACAGGACGATCCGGTCATAAACACACGCTGAAACCAAGGCGCTCCGGAGATTTTCGAACTCGCAGCCAGGACCCACGCAAAGGACGCGCCGGTCCTTCTTCCTTCTGAACAGGTAGAAGCAGTTGGAGGATTCGAGGTCCTGGCTGTTCTTGGTCCAGGTTTTCGAAGCGAGGTAATGCTGTTTGAAGGCTTCTCTCCACGACCAGGGCTCCACGTCGGGGTGGTTGGGCCAATTTGGGTGCCGGCACTCGATGCAGCCGAGGCAAAGCTGCCTCCACCGTGTGTTGTCCAGGCTGAGGATGAGCTCGTACCACGCTCTGCACACCAAGCTGCAGCGGCCAAGGTCAGGAAGGCGCAAGTAGGACAATATCAGGCGCCACAACTCCAGTGGCAAGCCACTGATTTCCATCGTCACCTACGGACGGCAAGGCACAAAGACTCATTACTCTCTGGACTTAATAGGAGATGCTCACCTCTTTCTGCCCCTTCCTTTCAAAGGTTGCATGAGGGATGGGGACCAGAAAATCAAAGAACTGTAAATGGCTTTTGAAAATGATGGAGTAGGTGGAACTGGCAAGATTAACAGGCTCAGGCTGCACGGGAAAAGGCATTTTGGTTCCAGAAATTCATTCTGACTGTGCAGATAAAAATATAACTGTTTGTTATTATACAGCACCTGTCTATTGTCTATTTGCTAGTTCTGATAATATATTATGGTTCCTGTGATTTTGTCTTTGTTATGTTGGTTTTGTGGACTGTACCTGGATAAAGAGACTTTTATTCTTTCGGTTCTCAAAGTTCTTAACCAGGCACCCCCAAACTTGGCCCTCCAGCTGTTTCGGCACTACAATTCCCATCATCCCTGACCACTGGTCCTGTTAGCTAGGAATGATGGGAGTTGTAGTCCCAAAACAGCTGGAGGGCCGAGTTTGGGGGTGCCTGTTCTTAACCCAGCTCAAGGTTGTCATTTGTACTAGCCAGATGTTGAACTGATAATCAATCACAGTCAGCCCGTGATTTGAGCCGTCTTGCCCAAAAATGGCAACTAGATATTCCATTTTGGTGACTGTAACCACGGTTTAAGGAGCCATTCGGAGCCTAAATTATCTATCCAAGTTTCTAACACTATTGACAGTTTGTTGTGTACATTCTCTTCCATTACTGCCAAACGAATTTTACCAAGTACTTTCTCTTACCATCACCTTCTGATCTCACTGATCGTTAGCCTTCATTTTCATTTTTTCAGGGGGGAACTCTCACTCCCCCACCCTCTAAAGTGGAATCCTTTTTTCCCCCTTCTTGTTTTTGCCGCTCTATGGGGCTCAGGATGTCCCTTAACAAAAGAACATGAATCACTAGCTTCACTGGAGGGAAATTGTTATTTTTTTAAAGCTGGAGGTAAATTGCTATACTGTAGTTTCTCGGCTCTGCTAAAAGCAGTTCCTCAAGGCCACCACTGACATGCACATTCAGAGCCAAACCACACATGACGCAGGAGATCTATTGTTGAACATCTCAATGTCTTTACATAAAAAATAAAAAGCTCAAAGCTGCCAAATTGGCTCAGAGCAGGTGGTGCTGGGCAAGGAGGCGTTAACCCCCCCCCACACACAGTTGCTTTTTAGACTGAAGTCGCCCCCATCTCCTGAAAGCAGCTATTAGTCCCACTTTAATCAAAGTGGTGGCTTGTGGGGTATCCGCATTTCAAACACACCCCATGGCTCAACAGCTCCCAGGATCCACATGCAACACCATTAAGGCAAGGTATAAGTTCCACTTCACCCTCCAGATACAGTGGTACCTCAGGTTAAGTACTTAATTCGTTCCGGAGGTCTGTACTTAACCTGAAACTGTTCTTAACCTGAAGCACCACTTTAGCTAATGGGGCCTCCCGCTGCCGCTGCACCGCCGGAGCACGATTTCTGTTCTCATCCTGAAGCAAAGTTCTTAATCTGAAGCACTATTTCTGGGTTAGCAAGGTCTGTAACCTGAAGCGTATGTAACCGGAGGTACCACTATATTAGTGCTAGAAACTCAGATATATAAACTGGGCGCCAAATGGGTCCTTAAATCAGAATTGCAGTTGCCAAAACAGAATGTCCAGTTGCCATTTTGGTACCAGACCAGCTCAAAATCTGCATTTTTCAATCCGACGTTTTGGTTCCTTGAAATCAATTCTGATTGTGCAGATAAAATATACAGTGGTACCTCGGGTTACGAACTTAATTTGTTCCGAGGTCCGTTCTTAACCCGAAACCGTTGTTAACCTGAGGCACGCTTTCGCTAATGGGGCCTCCCGCTGCCACCACGCCACTGGCGCGCGATTTTCGTTCTCATCCTGGGGCAAAGTTTGCAACCCAGAGCAACTATGCCAGGTTAGCAGAGTTTGTAACCCAAAGCAGTTGTAACCTGAGGCGTTTGTGACTAGAGGTACCACTGTAATGGTTAGAATTCTGCAGGGTGCGCTGCTAGCGTGTGAAAGTAGTCAAGATTCAAGGATCCATGTAAAATGAAATTTGGCACCTGCTTCATATAATATAGGCAGGTGGTTGAAAAACTATTTTGTTTCCTCCGGTTTTTAATCAACACATTGTGGCTGGTTTTTAGAGCTGCTTTGGAAATGCTATTGTAACACTATGTATTGCTTTGTTCTATATTCTCTGTTTTATTGAATTTGTATGTACTGTAGCTGCTTAAAAAAGAAAAAAAAATCCAAGGATCTTGAAGGCATGCAGCTCCAGATGGTGGAGACGTCAGACACCATCCTGACACCCGTGCATCTTCACTTGGTTGCATGTGGCCGACAGGCAGGTGCAATATGCGCCTGGCAAATTTCGAATGCTGGATACACACTGTGCCAAAATAAAACCCACCCTTTCATTATCCTGAACTGCAAGTACAGTGGTGCCCTGCAAGACGAACGCCTCGCAAGACGGAAAACTCGCTAGACGAAAGGGTTTTCCGTTTTGGAGATGCTTCGCAAAACGAATTTCCCTATGGGCTTGCTTCGCAAGACGAAAATGTCTTGCGAGTTCCTGCGGGTTTTTCCCCCTCCCCCCCCTTTTTCTAAGCCACTAAGCCGCTTATCCGCTAAGCCAATAAGCCGCTAAAAGCCGCTAAAAGCTGCTAAAACGCTAATAGCGCTAATCCGTCAATGGGCTTGCTTCGCAAGACGAAAAAACCGCTAGACGAAGAGACTCGCGGAATGGATTCTTTTCGTCTTGCGAGGCACCACTGTATAGCAAGATGGTTAATTGTAAGCCTAATTAAGCCTGAGGAAAGCAAAGGCCACACAGTCGCATGAGCCCCTAAGGGTTGAAAGAAAAGTGTTTTAGCAATGCAAACTAAAACTCGGATCAGCTTCCTTAACATCAAGGTCTTTCTCTAGCTCGCTCCTTTATTGTAGGGCAGGCAGGTCGAACTCCCAAGGGACTGTGATCTACAGTGGTACCTCGGGTTAAGTACTTACAGTGGCACCTCGCAAGGCGAATGCCTCGTAAGACGAAAAACTCGCAAGACGAAAGAGTTTTTCGTTTTTTGAGTTGCTTCGCAAGACGGATTTCCCTATGGGCTTGCTTCGCAAGACGAAAACGTCTTGCAAGTTTGTTTCCTTTGTCTTGCAGGTTTGTTTCCTTTTTCTTGAAACTGTGCATTCAGGGGGCGCAGTTGCGACTTGACTTTGAGGAGCAACTCATAGCACGCGGTGTGGTAGCCTTTTTTGAGGTTTTTGAAGACTTTGGTGATTTTTGAAGCTTTTCCAAAATCCGTGCTTCGCAAGACGAAAAAAATCGCAAGACGAAAAGACTCGCAGAACGAATTAACTTCGTCTTGCGAGGTACCACTGTAATTCGTTCCAGAGGTCCGTACTTAACCTGAAACTGTTCTTAGCCTGAAGCACCACTTTAGCTAATGGGACCTCCTGCGCCGCTGGAGCATGATTTCTGTTCTTATCCCGAAGCAAAGTTCTTAACCTGAAGCACTATTTCTGGGTTAGTGGAGTCTGTAACCTGAAGCGTATGTAACCTGAAGCATATGTAACCCGAGGTACCACTGTACTCATATTATAAAAATACCGGCTGTGATCTACCCATTGTTATTGACAGGCAAAGTTGCTGAGCTTTTCTGGGGAGAGCCAAATGTTTTTCGGGGGGGCGGGGAGGGATCTACCACAATCTACTAAAGACGTCCAGTGATGTACCGGTGGATCATAATCTACCTGTTGTAGGGGAACTGTTAAGCACCCAGACTCTTCCAAGGCAGGTAAACCCCGGTAACATTTTAAGAAAGGGTGGCGGCTCAGTGCTAGATCAAAAGGTCCCAAGTTCAGTCGTTGTCATCTCCAGGCAGGGCTGGGGGACAGTAACCAAGGCTATAGTTAGATGGACCACTGGTCTGGTTTACTATAAAGCATTTTCCTAGTGTTATCTACTGAGCTGAATCCTAGAACAATAGGATCCAGAGTGCAGCAGTCTGATTGGTCCACAAGAGCCACCCAATCCAGCTCCAGGTGGAAGTGAATCAGCGACCGGATTGGCCTGCAGGAACAGCCAATCAGGCTTCTGGAGGTGGTGGATCTGCAACCTGATTGGCCTACAGGAGCGGGGCCCATTGTGTAAATAATGTAGACGTTTTGGGGAAAGTTTCATCCATTGCTACTATGAGCTGAATAAAGAGCATGAAATTCACACTCGACTCAGAGTATATTTCACCTAGGTTCCTAGGATCTTCTTGCAAATTGCATTTCTATTATCTCCTGTGCTATTAATAATAATAAAAAATACTAATCAAATGCATTTTATGTGAGTCTTGCAAAGCACATTCTATGCACAGATCTACCGCTTAAAAAGTTGCGCATATACATTGCTAATGCCCCCCCAAAAAAGTGGGGAGCACACCGGGTTTTCAAACATAGGGATTGATGCTCTGAGCACAAAGAGCGAAGCCAACAAGTCTAAAGCCATTGTGTGGAGGGGGGAAATCCCGCCTTCCTCCCCTCCAAAAATATCACCAAAAACCACCCAGAAATCAGAAGCACATCCGGACAACATCCACAGATCGCATTTTGTGAGCGCGTTGTGCAACCCGCTCCATGTTTGCTGTCCCGAGGGGACTTGCTCAAAGAGAAGAAGTGTGTGCACGGGCAGGAAAAACACATCCCGAGAAAAAACAACAACTATGCATGCAGAAAAACACGCCCCGAGAAAAGCTATGCATGCAGACAAACGCACACCAAGAAAAACTATGCATGCAGAAAAACACATCCCGGGAAAAGCTATGCATGCAGAAAAACGCACACCAAGAAAAACCATGCATGCAGAAAAACACATCCCGAGGAAAAACCATGCATGCAGACGACCCTGAAGATCTGCAAAAGCCAAGCGGGTTGCACCGTGCAGGGCACGCGCCCCCCCCCCCCGCTAAGAAAGTGCACACAAAAAAAACACACCACCAAACACGAGTTTCCCGATCTGGTTTTGCTCTTTTGTTTCGTTACCTTATGACGGCATCCCGGTCTCCGGCGAGAAAGCGCCTCTCCGCCAGCGAGCCGAGCCCGGAGGCTGCTGGAAACACCCCGGGATCGGAGCCACTCCCCCGGCTCCGGCGCGCACGGCCGCGCCGATCATAGAGCTCTTCCCAAGGAAGGGAGGCGCACGAAGAGAGCATTTCCTCGGGATCTCTATCATGGCGATCACATGGTCGTCGGGGTCCTGGAAAAGAGAGATCGGCTGCAGCAAAGGGGGGAGGAGAGAGGGGAGCCTGGTTTGGAGGAAGCGGGGTCGCCAATGTCTTTGCAGCCCAGCCACGTTCACGCACACGCGTGTATCTTTGGCGATGTTGTTTCTAAGGAGCCTCGGGGGCTCAGGCTCGTCACGTGTGCACAGGGCAGTCTCCGGAAAACTCACTTCCAAGATAGGGCAGGCATAGCTGTCGACTTGCAGATTTGAAAATAAGGGACCAGCAGCCTCGAAAATAAGGGATCAGCAGCCAAAATAAGGGATTTTGGCTTAGCTTATACAGAAATCTGGCACTGATGGAGCCAGGCTGCTTTGGCTGCCACTGACTGTGTTTTGCAGGGGGTTGGACTAGATGATCCTAAAAGGTAAAGGTACCCCTGCCCGTATGGGCCAGTCTTGACAGACTCTGGGGTTGTGCGCCCATCTCACTTAAGAGGCCAGGGGCCAGCGCTGTCCGGAGACACTTCCGGGTCACGTGGCCAGCGTGACATCGCTGCTCTGGCAAGCCAGAGCCGCACACGGAAACGCCGTTTACCTTCCCGCTGGTAAGCGGTCCTATTTATCTACTTGCCCCCGGAGGTGCTTTCGAACTGCTAGGTTGGCAGGCGCTGGGACCGAGCAGCGGGAGCGCACCCCGCCGCAGGGATTCGAACCGCCGACCTTTCGATCGGCAAGCCCTAGACGCTGAGGCTTTAACCCACAGCGCCACCTGCGTCCCGTGCAGGTGAAGGGGATGATCCTAAGGGTCTATAACTCCCACCCAAGAAGAGGGGCAGACAAAACTGATGAACGACGTCGAGATGGCAAAGCTTCCAGGCAGAATTAGAAACCAGGAAGAGGACCTCTTTAATAAAGAATGGGGAAAGTTTATAATTTATTTGAAAAGCTATTGTAAAGAGTTACATACATTGGTAGGATTGACAGAAAACTGGTAGTAAAAATTTGAACTATGGGTGGACAAATGATTTATAAAAATAGAGTTATGAAAGGGATGCAGAGGGGGAAATCACTACATTAAGATGCTGCACTGGTTGGAGGGGATGCTAAGCAGCACGTTAGGGCTGCCGTCGTCCTGGTCGCAAGGAGTTCCATCGGCACTTCCCCACCCGAGAAAGAGGGAGGGAGACTCTCGCCCACGCCGCCCGTGAGCCCGGCATGAGGCGGTTGCGCCGCAGCCGCTGAAGCACCGCCCTTCTGCGTCCCTCCCCATCCCCTCCTCTTCCTCCTCCCTCAGGCCACCTCCTCAGCCACTGCCTCCGGCTTCAACTGGCAGCGCGGCGGAAGTCCCACAAGAGAGGGGCCGCCTGCCCGCCCGCTGCCACCCATCTCCTCACGATGCACCCCTGAGGGGGGAAAGGGAGAGACAGAGACGCGGCAGCCCGTGCGCTCTCTCTTTCTCTCGAGGCGGAGGACCCCGAGCTGCTGCTTCCGTCCCAAGCCGGGCGAGCATGAAACTCGGGAAATTTAAGGGACATCATCAATAAGGGACAGCAGTGGGACACGGCGCTGGGATAAGGGAGTTTCCCGCCAAATAAGGGACGGTTGACAGCTATGCACGGGCGTAGCCGGGGAGGGGGCAGCTGCCCCCACAATCAAGTAAATAAATAAAAATACCTAACTCAGTGTAGGTTTTGAGAGGGTTTTCCCCCCCTGAGCACTTGGGGGGTCAAAAGAAAGTAATTTCAAGCAACTGATGTTGAGACATTTCATTCCGAATCTGCTAGGCCAGTGTTTCCCAAACTTGGGTCGCCAGCTGTTTTCAGACTACAACCCCCATCATCCCTAGTTAGCAGGACCAGTGGTCAGGGATGATGGTAGTCCAAAAACATAATTGTAGTCCAAAAACAGCTGGAGACCCAAGTTTGGGAAACACACTGCTAGACAGAGCCAGACAGAGGATAATGATACACTCAATGATGCCCTGGGCAATAGATGATGATGATGATGATGATGATGATGATGATGATGATGATAATGATAATTTATACCCCGCCCATCTGGCCGGGCCTCACCAGCCACTCTGGGTGGCTTCCAACAAAATATTAAAATACAGTAATGCATCAAACATTAAAAGCTTCCCTAAACAGAGCTGCCTTCAGACGTCTTCTAAAAGTCTGGTAGTTGTTGTTCTCTATATTGGTCATAATATAGGTATGGAAGCACGGGAACGATTGTGGGATATAAAATTTACAGCATGTTATGGTCTAAGAGAAAATAATATGAAAATGATACATCGTTGGTATCTAACACCGCATAAACGGTCAAAAATGTATACAGTGGTACTTCTGGTTGCGCACGGGATCCATTCCGGAGCTCCGGTCGGATCCCAAGGTGTGTGTATCTGGAGGTGCTGCTTCTGCACGTGCGCACAGTGCATTTTAGTGCTTCTGCACATGCACACAGGGCGAAACCCGGAAAAATACTTCTGGGTTTGCCGTGCATATATCCCGAAGGATACGTAACCGGAGGTGAATGTAAGTAGAGGTACAACTGTAAATCTAAATCGAACAAGTGTTGGAAATGTAACTAGAAAGAAGGTTCTTTTCATCATATGTGGCAGTCCTGTAGTAAGGTTACTGGGAAATGATATACAATGAATTGAAAAGGATGTTCAAAATAACTTTTATTTTTAAAAAAATACTTTGGACATACCTGCCCTAGCAAGTCTAAAACCATTTTGGGATTCAGGAAGGGTTGCTTGGATATTGTTAAGAGATGGTTTGCTAAGATCTTTGCAAGAATTTTGTCGAAGGCAGCTAATAAAGAGATGCCTCGATAGTTTCTGCAACCCGTTCTGTCACCTTTTTTTTAAAAAAAAAAAGATTGGAATTTTGGCATCCCTAAAGTCTGCTGGGATCTCCTCTCTCTCTCATTTTTTTTTTGATGGGCTTGTGAAGTTGTTGTGCAAGTTTATTTCCGTTTCATGGGGTTGAACATGCTTTTATGAAAGCCTTCTCTGTACTCAAAATGCGGCTCTGCTTTATTGTCATCAGAAAGTGCAAGCTGGATTTAGAAAAGGCAGAGGAACCAGAGACCAAATTGCAAACATGCGCTGGATTATGGAGAAAGCTAGAGAGTTCCAGAAAGACATTTACTTCTGCTTCATTGACTATGCAAAAGCCTTTGACTGTGTCGACCATGGCAAACTATGGCAAGTTCTTAAAGAAATGGGAGTGCCTGATCACCTCATCTGTCTCCTGAGAAATCTCTATGTGGGACAAGAAGCTACAGTTAGAACTGGATATGGAACAACTGACTGGTTCAAAATTGGGAAAGGAGTACGACAAGGCTGCATTTTGTCTCCCTGCTTATTTAACTTATATGCAGAATTCATCATGCGAAAGGCTGGGCTGGATGAATCCCTAGCCGGAATTAAGATTGCCGGAAGAAATATCAACAACCTCAGATATGCAGATGACACAACCTTGATGGCAGAAAGTGAGGAGGAATTAAAGAACCTTTTATTGAGGGTGAAAGAGGAGAGTGCAAAATATGGTCTGAAGCTCAACATCAAAAAAACGAAGATCATGGCTACTGGTTCCATCACCTCCTGGCAAATAGAAGGGGAAGAAATGGAGGCAGTGAGAGATTTTACTTTCTTGGGCTCCATGATCACTGCAGATGGTGACAGCAGTCACGAAATTAAAAGACGCCTGCTTCTTGGGAGAAGGGCAATGACAGGCCTAGACAGCATCTTGAGAAGTAGAGACATCACCTTGCCAACAAAGGTCCGTATAGTTAAAGCTATGGTTTTCCCAGTAGTGATGTACGGAAGTGAGAGCTGGACCATAAAGAAGGCTGATCGCCGAAGAATTGATGCTTTTGAATTATGGTGCTGGAGGAGACTCTTGAGAGTCCCATGGACTGCAAGAAGATCAAACCTCTCCATTCTGAAGGAAATCAGCCCTGAGTGCTCACTGGAAGGACAGATTGTGAAGCTGAGGCTCCAGTACTTTGGCCACCTCATGAGAAGAGAAGACTCCCTGGAGAAGACCCTGATGTTGGGAAAGATGGAGGGCACAAGGAGAAGGGGGCGACAGAGGACGAGATGGTTGGATAGTGTTTTCGAGGTTACCATCATGAGTCTGACCAAGCTGCGGGGGGCAGTGGAGGACAGGAGTGCCTGGCGTTCTCTGGTCCATGGGGTCACGAAGAGTCGGACACGACTAAACGACTAAACAACAACAAATCTATCTATAAGGGACGCAGGTGGCGCTGTGGGTTAAACCACAGAGCCTAGGACTTGCCGATCAGAAGGTCGGCGGTTCGAATCCTCGTGACGGGGTGAGCTCCTGTTGCTCGGTCCCTGCTTCTGCCAACCTAGCAGTTCGAAAGCACGTCAAAGTGCAAGTAGATAAATAGGTACCACTCCGGCGGGAAGGGAAACAGCATTTCTGTGCTCTGCTCTGCTTCGCCAGAAGCGGCTTAGTCATGCCGGCTCCCTCCGCCAGTAAAGCAAGATGAGCGGCGCAACCCCAGGGTCGGTCACGACTGGACCTAATGGCCAGGGGTCCCTTTACCTTTATCTATCTAGATACAAATACATTCTGATGACCAATTTGGGAGCTTGTTGAATTGGACAGACTTGGGTGGAGAAGTCTGTGCTGTAAAGACCTAGTTAATCTGGGTTTTGAGAAGTGTTGTGTACTATAGGTTAAAAAAAGATAGGTAAAGGACCCCTGGACAGTTTAGTCCAGTCAAAGGCTACTATGGAGTGTGGTGTTCATCTCGCTTAATATCTAGCAGATAAGAGAACATACTGTGAAGCTGGTAGTGTAATTTATGTCTCTCAGACTAATATCAATGTACTTATTTGTAATACAGTGGTACCTTGGTTCTTCCATTCCGGAAATCCATTCCAAAACCAAAGCGTTACAGAACCAAGGCGCGTTTTCCCATAGAAAGTAATGCAAAATGGATTAATCCTTCCAGACTTTTAAAAACAACTCCTGAAACAGCAATTTAACACAAATTTTACTATCTAACAAGACCATTAATCCATAAAATGAAAGCAATAATGTACTGTACTATTAAATAAATAAGACAGTATTGTAGATGATAAAAAGTAAAATTACGGTAAGTTTTTTCTTACCTGCACTGATGAGGGTCAGTTCAGGGCAGCTTCCGATGCTCCTATAAGTGTGGGCACCAGCGCAAATTGTGAAATGTAGAGGCTTAGCCATCAGATGGCAGCAGAACCTCATTGCCTTGAGTGATCAGCATTGATTACGTGAGATGTAGGAAGGGATTAATACCTGCGAAACTGGAAATCAAGGTAGCTCTGTCCAACATGTTATAATCCCTATGTAAGTGCTGATAGAATTGTGGTAGTAAAGTTTGCCAAGAGAAGAATGGCAAAATAAGCTATGGCAAAACTGACCGGAAAGCTCAGGAACCAAGAAGACCAAAACTTAAAGAATGGGAAAGATTTATAATTTACTTGAGAGGCCACTGTAAGCAGATGAAAACATTAGCAGGATTGCAATAACACTTGTAATGCAGAAGATATTATGGATAAAAAGGAAAAACATGAGATTTGGATGCTGAAATAATATGCAGTTGAAAAGGTTTATAATAGGACACAATGAAGGGGAGTGTGGGAAGTCTGGAGATTCAGAGAAATCTCCAAATATGGATATGTATTTTGTATTGTTGTAGCTCTGTACTTGTAAAATCAGATTAAAAATATTACAATAAGAAATAAAAATAAAGTTTTCCATGATGATGCAATTCTAAAGCAGTAGTTTTCAAACTGGGTTCTGCATGATTATAGGAGTCCACAAAAGTTTACGGGGGGTTACTTAAATATGGTGTATAACTGAGCGGAAATACAGCTTTTCAAAACGACCGATCTTCTCATGCAATGCAGAGCTGCAAGAAAATGTGGGCATGCATTCATTGCAAGGATAATCCTCTGCCAATAGAAATGGCAACAAGTACAAACAGCACAAGGGACGTGGGTGGCGCTGTGGGTTAAACCACAGAGCCTAGGACTTGCCGATCAGAAGGTCGGCGGTTCGAATCCCCGTGATGGAGTGAGCTCTCGTTGCTCGGTCCCAGCTCCTGCCAACCTAGCAGTTCAAAAGCACTTCAAGTTGTTGTTGTTGTTGTTTAGCTGTTTAGTCGTGTCCGACTCTTCGTGTCCCCATGGACCAGAGCACGCCTGGCACTTCTGTCTTCCACTGCCGCCCGCAGTTTAGTCAAACTCATGCTGGTAGCTTCAAGAACACTGTCCCACCATCTTGGCCTCTGTCGTCCCCTTCTCCTTGTCCCCTCCATCTTTCCCAACATCAGGGTCTTTTCCAGGGAGTCTTCTCTTCTCAAGAGGTGGCCAAAGAATTGGAGCCTCAGCTTCATGATCTGTCCTTCCAGTGAGCACTCAGGGCTGATTTCCTTAGAATGAATAGGTTTGATCTTCTTGCAGTCCACGGGACTCTCAAGAGTCTCCTCCAGCACCATAATTCAAAAGCATTAATTCTTCGGCGATCAGCCTTCTTTGTGGTCCAGCTCTCACTTCCGTACATCACTACTGGGAAAACCATAGCTTTAACTATACGGACCTTTGTTGGCAAGGTGATGTCTCTGCTTTTTAAGATGCTGTCTAGGTTTGTCATTGCTTTTCTCCCAAGAAGCAGGCGTGCAAGTAGATAAATAAGTATCGCTCCGGAGGGAAGGTAAACGGCATTTCTGTGTGCTGCTCTGGTTCGCCAAAAGCAGCTTAGTCATGCTGGCCACATGACCCGGAAGCTGTATGCCGGCTCCCTCAGCCAATAAAGCGAGATGAGCTCCGCAACCCCAGAGTCGGCCACGACTGGACCTAATGGTCAGGGGTCCCTTTACCTTTACCTTTACAAAGAGCACAGCCTTTTCAGTTTTGGCACCAATATGTTTAAGTGCCCTCCATCTCATGGTACCTATGTCCACCTGGCTTCATATCTTACTTTCCTTTAGGTGGTTTTGTTTCAAGAGGCATTTGGCCCTACTAAGTGTGTTTTTCAGCAGAAAGTTGAGGTGGAAATGCTGAGAGATACACAGTGCTTTTTCTATTTAAAAAATGTTTAGGGGTACTCATTAGAAGAAAATCCCTAAGGGGGGAAACAGCCCAGTGAGGACTGAGTTTGCTCAGCTGACTGCTGCTGTACAGAGGAAGAAGGGAAAATGGAACCGAGGGGCTTGAACCTGCAACAGTAGCATTCTACAGTGTCAGTATTTTTTGTAGATCCCACTTTTGCCTGATATTAACTGTCTTTTGGGCAGGACTTTGTACTTGCAGTTTGTACTTACTGCCTTTTGCACGTGCAAGTACATTCTAGTTTTTCCAGTTTAACAAGTTAAAGCATGGGGGTGGGGAATAACACTTGCGGTCACCATCAACAAATAGCAGCAGAGTAAAAAAAAAACCAAACTGGTTAACCTTCCTTTTTATGTTTGTTACAATCATTTCCAGTGTGTTCGTTGCCGTTGCTTTGAACAAGTTTCAATTTGTTAGCTGATCCACATATAATTTATGGCGAGGCAGAGTACAGTAGTACCTCGGGTTACATACGCTTCAGGTTACAGACTCCACTAACCCAGAAATAGTGCTTCAGGTTAAGAACTTTGCTTCAGGATAAGAACAGAAATCGTGCTCCAGCGGCACGGCAGCAGCAGGAGCCCCATCAGCTAAAGTGGTGCTTCAGGTTAAGAACAGTTTCAGGTTAAGAATGGACCTCCGGAACAAATTGAGTACTTAACCTGGGGTACCACTGTATAAATAATATAAATATAATCAGTGCTTTTTTTCTTTTAAAAATGTTTAGGGGTACCCTCATTTTGATTCAAGAAAATCACCATTTTATAGTTAAAATTGGGGAAAATAAATACAGTAAATGGTCAAAAGGACAAAGATTCACAAAATGTTTAGGGGTATGCATACCCCCAGAAAAAAAGCACTGAATATAATAAATAAATGCATATGAAGACCTTGGGGAAAATATTTTAGAAGTCACAGACAAAAAACAAAGAAACAGGCAGAACAAGGTCATTTGAGCAGTCTGTGAGGCTTTTGGAATTATTCTTTGCATTATACTTTTTCGACTTCAATTTGACTGCTCCAGAAATGCTTTATAAGCAAGGAAAGACTGTTTCTGGGAGAATATCTGGTGCTTAAACTTATTTGCTGGTAGTTTCAGTCTTCCTGAAGACAGCGGACTAATTTAGATTTGGAACTGTGCCTTGTTTAAACAGTCTCTGGTTGTAAAGTCAAGCAGGAAAGAGAAACAACAATGGAGACTGCTCTTGGAAACACTATCCTCCTCCTTCTTAGTATTAGTCAGAACTTGCAGGATTGGACCCTGTGCCCCTTGATCTAAAGAAGAGAATTAAAGAAAAACATAATAATGCTTGCATTAGCAATGCTGAAGATTAATTTTAGATAACACACAAGGCTCAGTAGAAGCTAAAGTTCATGCTTATCCTAGAACATCAAGTAATAAAATATTTCACTACTTAACTCTTCACTCTCCTCAGTAGGGAGTAAACTGAGTTGCCAACAAAGACTTTACGGAAGTGAAATACTTTACCAATGCAGTAATTCAACTGGTTGGTTGTGCTTTTTTTAAAAAATTGGGCCTTTTTTGTCAGAAAAGGTGACAGATGGATAAATATTTGTGCCCCACTATAATTTTGTTTGATGCATTTCACATTATCATCACTATCTGTGTAAACAGGGGCTGCCCACTGCTATGGGGGGACTCCCTGTAGACAATAATATCTTATTTTTGTGTGTGAGAGAGACACAGACAGACAGACAGACAGACAGACACAGAGAGAAACCTCACAAAGTTGCTGCATAATGCTGCAGCACGATTGCTGACAGCAGTGAGACCTTGTCAGCATATAACAGCTGCACTCACTCTGCACCGGTTGTTAGTTTGCTACTGGGGCAAGCTCAAGGTCTTACTATTAGCATATGAAGCCCTTAACAACTTGGGACCAGTTTACCTACAAGACCTCTGAAATATACTCAGAGTCGCAAAGTGATTTCATGCTCTTTATTCAGCTCATAGTGGTGAGGAGGAATGAATGAAAGTCCCCTCAAGGTATCTGTTTTATATACATTATTTACACAATGATTGGCTAATTCCGGAATTCTACTGTAAGCCAATCAGGTTGTGGATTCACTTCTATCTGGAGCATGATTGGGTAGTTCCTGCCAACCAATCATACTGCTGCATTGTTCTAGGACCAATCAGACTGCTGCATTCTGAATCCTATTGTTCTAGGACCAATCAGGCTGCTGCCTTTTGGATCCTATTGTTCTAGGGCCAATCAGACTGCTGCAGTTTGGATCCTATTCAACCCAGTACATAACAACCTCCTTACCTCACATGTGCCAGCTCAGAATTGGCACCACTACAGGTGACATAAATACCCATTCCACATCTGTAAGAATTTGATCGTTCACTGTTGCAACACCTGCACTCTGCCCGCTGAGATCAAGCAAGCACTCTTGCTACAATCTTTTCGGCACAAGACTATGCAGCCAGATGCTTAGTAAAGTCAAAGTAACTTTTAATCTGTTACAGTATTTTAACTTCTGTTTGTTTTTAAAGGGGTGTAAGGGGTGTTATGAAGGGACGCAGGTGGCGCTGTGGGTTAAAGCCTCAGCGCCTAGGGCTTGCCGATCGAAAGGTCGGCGGTTCGAATCCCTGCGGCGGGGTGCGCTCCCGCTGCTCGGTCCCAGCGCCTGCCAACCTAGCAGTTCGAAAGCACCTCCGGGTGCAAGTAGATAAATAGGGACCGCTTACCAGCGGGAAGGTAAACGGCGTTTCCGTGTGCGGCTCTGGCTCGCCAGAGCAGCGATGTCACGCTGGCCACGTGACCCGGAAGTGTCTCCGGACAGCGCTGGCCCCTGGCCTCTTAAGTGAGATGGGCGCACAACCCCAGAGTCTGTCAAGACTGGCCCGTACGGGCAGGGGTACCTTTACCTTTTTTTTAAGGGGTGTTATGGGAAACGGGTGGCGCTGTGGGTTAAACCACAGAGCCTAGCACTTGCCGATCAGAAGGTCGGCAGTTTGAATCCCCGCAATGGGGTGAGCTCCCGTTGCTCGGTCCCTGCTCCTGCCAACCTAGCAGTTCAAAAGCATGTCAAAGTGCAAGTAGGTAAATAGGTACCGCTCTGGCGGGAAGGTAAACGGCGTTTCCGTGCGCTGCTCTGGTTCTCCAAAAGTGGCTTAGTCATGCTGGCCACATGACCCGGAAGCTGTCTGTGGACAAACGCCGGCTCCCTCAGCCTATAGAGCGAGATGAGCGTGCAACCCCAGAATCGTTCACAACTGGACCTAATGGTCAGGGGTCCCTTTACCTTTACCTTTACGGGGTGTTACAGAAGGGGTAGTGGGGAAAACGTCATGCTCCTCCTGAGGTAGTTGGTCCACCTTTGGTCCCCATGCTACATTCACCTCTCATCTGTGGCTCCTAGAAGCTGCCAGAATGCCACAGCAGCCACACCTCGGCAGAGGTGACTTTATGAGTTTTAGATTGTAGTCTCTGTTTGAATTTGTGATCCTTGTCAGAATACATGCTTTTGAATGGATTAGTTTTTGTTACTACTGACTATTGATTTGCGGGTAGGGATCACTCCCACTATTGAAGCTTACATTGGCCTGAGTTCTAGGCGTTTGTTTTTTCCTGGTACACCTCAGGAGAAGGCATGGACTGGCTGGCTAAACCAGGTGAGGGAAGCCGATGGGTCTCAAACCCTCAGGAGTTAGGGACTTCCACTACATGCAAAGACAGGCTCCGGCACATAGCTGTCAACTTACAGATTTGAAAATAAGGGACCAGCAGCCAAAATAAGGGATTTTAGTCAACCAGCTCCCTAGCCAAAGGCAGAAAGCCCAGCCAGCCCACCAGCCAAACAAAGCCTCAAGTGGTGGTTCCCACAGCGCAGCAAACCGGCAAAAGGGGTGCAGCAAGGAAAACCACTGTCACCTCTCCGCTGGGAAGCGCTGAGCAAAGGCAGGTCCCCAGGCAAGGCGGCCGATTTGATCGGCACAAGGCATGCAAGCTCCACCCCCCAGTCATTCTTAGACTTCGCCAAGCAACACAGTTGGAGCCTCCCTCCTCCCTGGCCGGCAGGGAGGGAGGGAGAGGAGCTGCTTCCTTTGAAACCCGGGAAATTTAAGGGACATCATCAATAAGGGACAGCAGCGGGACACGGCGCTGGGATAAGGGACTTTCCCACCAAATAAGGGACGGTTGACAGCTATGCTTCGGCAGATTGCACAGATGAGACCAATAGTGGGTCCAATGGACAAAAAGGTTTCTGCACCTGCTGTAGAGGGAGGGAAGTGAGGGGAAGGTGGGGCTTGTCAACCTGGGAAGGTAGCTTACCTAAAAGATGGAGAACCCTGATCCTAAACCTCTGCTACCTTGTGGGATATTTTGGGGAGAAGAAAAGGCTCAGGAGTAAACCCTACAAAAATCCAGAGTGGAGTCCCTAATATGGTTGGATGGCGCCTTGTGCAACTCCTTGCAGCAATTCCTGCTGCCAAACATATTGCTCTGCTATCCTTTGAACCACATCAGCAAGGCCAAGAGCATGGTCTGAACAGCCCAGGACCTCCATACACACTACCCAGGGACACGGGTGGCACTGTGGTCTAGACAACTGAGCCTCTTGGGCTTGCCGATCAGAAGGTTGGCGGTTCAAATCCCTGCGATGGGGTGAGCTCCCATTGTTCGGTCCCTGCTCCTGCCAACCCAGCAGTTCAAAAGCACACCAGTGGAAGTAGATAAATAGGTACCACTGCAGTGGGAAGGCAAATGGCATTTCCATGCGCTCTGGTTTCCGTAATGGTGTCCTGTTGCGCCAGAAGTGGTTTAGTCATGCTGGCCACATGACCCAGAACGCTGTCTGTGGACAAACACTGGCTCCCTCAGCCTGAAAGCAAGATGCGCACCACAACTCCATAGTCGCCTTTGACTAGAGTTAACTGGCCAGGGGTCCTTTACCTTTACACACTGCCCAGGCTTGCGCCTTGGGAAGGACATTTTGGTGCTGCTATCACAGCAGTTTGACTTCACCCCTAGAGACCTATTCCATTGTCTCTCGAAAAGGACTGATCCCAACATATTTTGTAAGAAGGGTTCTGGGGAAAGAGAAGTGGGAAGAGAGAAAGGAGGTTTAGGACAGACAGTAGAATTTCATTCTTTTGCATAGCATATGAACAAAACTTTTGCGTAGGTGTCACTGTTAAGTTGTGGGTGAACATATCAGACGCCACAGCGATTCTTCAAACAGCTCTTGTTTATTCATAGGCCAGGACAGAACAGAACTGAAGGGTTCAGCCAGCCTGCTTATATAGAGCTCCACTACAGCACAACAGTAACCACTTTCTGTAACTATCCAATCACTGAACGTCACTTTCAATCCCTTATTTGCATATGTGGACCTGAGTGAAAACTATCTACAGTATCCCTCTTCTGGCCCAGGGTGAGAACTTCAGTACATAACAGTCACATTAGCAGGTACTTTATTTTCCATATTGCCTGCAGCAGTGATGCCTCCTTCTGAATATGACCGATTTGTTTGAGTGATTCTGCGACTTGAAAGCTTGAAAGAGGAAGCTTGAAAGCTTGGAAGAGGAACTTTTAACAGAAACGTATATTTAAAAAATATGAATCTTCCTTTTCCTTTTTTTTGTGTGTAAACCGCTTTGGGGCTGCTTGCCTTCAGAAAACCGCAAACCGAGCGGCTTATTTGTTGTTGTTGTTTAGTCGTTTAGTCGTGTCCGACTCTTCGTGACCCCATGGACCAGAGAACGCCAGGCACTCCTGTCCTCCACTGCCCCCCGCAGTTTGGTCAGACTCATGCTGGTAACCTCGAAAACACTATCCAACCATCTCATCCTCTGTCGCCCCCTTCTCCTTGTGCCCTCCATCTTTCCCAACATCAGGGTCTTCTCCAGGGAGTCTTCTCTTCTCACGAGGTGGCCAAAGTACTGGAGCCGCAACTATAGGATCTGTCCTTCCAGTGAGCACTCAGGGCTGATTTCCTTAGAATGAATACGTTTGATCTTCTTGCAGTCCATGGGACTCTCCAGAGTCTCCTCCAGCACCATAATTCAAAAGAATCAATACTTCAGCGATCAGCCTTCTTTATGGTCCAGCTCTCACTTCCATACATCACTACTGGGAAAACCATAGCTTTAACTATACGGACCTTTGTTGGCAAGGTGATATCTCTACTTATAGATCCTACGAATACGGCTTATAGATCCTACGAATACAGAAAAACGGATAAAGTTGCCCTGCTCGTTACAGCCGGAAGGGGGCGCTCCTTCGAATCCCTCTCCGCGCATGCGCTTTCCGAGGGGGGGGAAGAGGAGTGACAGAGGCGGCGCCTGTCACGTGAACGCCCTCCTCCTCCTCCTCCTCCTGACGTCACGCGTCTTTGCGTCAGGGCGTGGCGAAGGTCCCGCTCCCCGGCCGGTTCCCGCGGGGCTGCCGCTGTCAGAGCAGGAGTTGCCGAGAGCGGGAGCGTTCCTTCGCGCGCGGGGCCGGGCCGGGGGCTGCAGGACGCGCGCGCGCGTGTGCGCGCGCGTGCACGTGTGCGCGTGAGCGCGCGCGATTCGGGGCATCCTTTCGCCGCCATGAAGCCCCGACGGGTGAGTGTGGAGTCAGCTGGGCTCGGGGGTAGGAGTGCCTAGTGGTTAGAGGAGGAGGAGGAGGAGGGCGAGATGGGGACCCGGGCCGGGCCTTCCTCCTCCTCCTCCTCCTCCTCCTGCTGACCTCGGGCAAGGGTAAGGCCAAGGCCCTTCCGGACCTCTCGCTGCGAGGCGGGGCTCCCTTGCTTTTTCCTGCCGCCTTCCTCTCGCTTTCCTCCTCCTGCTTGCGGGAGGGGTTGGGGAGGAGAGGTCGGGATCCTGTTTTGCTTGGGAAGGCAAAATATGAAATAATAGTAATAATAATAATGTCTCGTTTTGAAAGGCACAGGGCCAGAGCTGGCAAAATTACAATAAGTAGTAGTAATAATAATTAATAATGTTTTGCTTTGAAAGGTGCAGGGGCAGAGCTGGCATAATAATAATAATAATAATAATAATAATAATATAATGTTTAGTTTGAAAGGTGCAGGGGCAGAGCTGGTAATAATAATAATAATAATAATAATTAATAATAATGTTTAGCTTTGAAAGGTGCAGGGGCAGAGCTGGCATAATAATAATAATAATAATAATAATAATAATAATAATAATATTATAATAATGTTTAGTTTGAAAGGTGCAGGGGCAGAGCTGGTAATAATAATAATAATAATAATAATAATAATAATAATAATAATAATTAATAATGTTTAGCTTTGAAAGGTGCAGGGGCAGAGCTGGCATAATAATAGTAATAATAATAGTAGTAATAGTAATAGTAATAGTAATAATAGTAATAATAATAATGTTTTGCTTTGAAAGGCACAGGGGCAGGGCTGGCGAAATAATAATAGTAATAATAATTAATAATAATGTTTCATTTTGAAAGGCACAGGGGCAGGGCTGGCAAAATAATACAGTGGTACCTCGGGTTACATACGCTTCTGGTTACATACGTTTCAGGTTACAGACTATGCTAACCCAGAAATAGTGCTTTAGCTTAAGAACTTTGCTTCAGGATGAGAACAGAAATCGTGCAGCAGCAGCGGGAGGCCCCATTAGCTAAAGTGGTGCCACAGGTTAAGAACAGTTTCAGGTTAAGAACGGACCTCCAGAACGAATTAAGTACGTAACCAGAGGTACCTCTGTAATAATAATAATAATAATAACAACAACAACAACAACAACAACAACAACAACAATAATGTTTTGCTTTGAAAGGGGCAGGGCTGGCGAAATACTACTACTACTAATAGGAGGCAGCGCTGCCTCAAAAGTGTGGGAACACCCCCACCCAAAACCCCCCACATATTTTCGTGCACAAAGGAGGCTAGTTCCATAAGGGACATTTCCTGTGTTTGTTACGGTAGGCGTGTATTAGCAATACATATAATACATTTGTGGGGAGGGAACCTCAAAGAGAAATATTTTGATTCCCAAATGAATTTGAAGAGGATTTCCTTCCTGCCAACTTACAGCGCTCAGGCTGCTTGGTAGCCATAAAGAAGCTGGCAAAAGAACTTTGGTTGAGGGTGTGGGGTGCAGGGAGGGGAGGGGAAACAGAATATATACATGCACGTGAATGGAGGATTTTCAATACAATGACTTAACCAATACTCGCATTCGCTTTTCAGCAGGTGAGTCATAAGGACCAGACATGCAAAATCTACACGCCTCTGTTATACCCAATTGCAATTCAATGTATTCCTGTTGTGTTTTATGATTTCCCTGTTATTGTAAGTGAGCCGGAACTGGTCTGTGACCGTAATAATAAAAAATTCAATTCAATTCAACACCAGCACAGAGGACATTGGCTTTCCACACCAGGGCTAAAAAGAATTGCAAACTCAAATCTTTCCACAAAAGTAGTTGGTCGGATTTTTCTGCTTTCCTCACAGCAGCTCAGTTCTTCACAAACCAGCCAGACTGTGTGCACGGTTTAAAGCACATTCCCCCTCCCTCCAAAATAATTCTGGGCACTGTAGTTTGTAGAGGGTTGCTGAGAATTGTAACTCTGTGAAGAGTAAACTACAGTGGTACCTCGGGTTAAGTACTTAATTCGTTCCGGAGGTCCGTTCTTAACCTGAAACTGTTCTTAATCTGAAGAACCACTTTAGCTAATGGGGCCTCCTGCTGCTGCTGCGCCGCCGGAGCACGATTTCTGTTCTCATCCTGAAGCAAAGTTCTTAACCCAAGGTACTATTTCTGGGTTAGCGGAGTCTGTAACCTGAAGTGTCTGTAACCTGAAGCATCTGTAACCCGAAGTACCACTGTACAGGTCCCAGAATTCTTTGAGGGAAAGGATGTGCTTTAAAGGTCTAGTGTATATGCAGCCTCATCATCAAAGGATGAAAAGAGGCGTTTGGAGCAAAACGGCTGGGTTCCCTCCCCTTTTCAGGAGGGGAAAGAGAAAGAACAGCTGTAGTACGACTTGTCAGGAGGAGAGCAGAGGCTGGGGCAGGAGTTGGCAAGGTTTACCCCGCCTGGGCTGGTTCACTCCAGCGGAGATACCTCTATGAGCCAGATTTCCGGCGTCTGAATCGGCGCAGACATGATTTCCGGCGCCACGGAAGCAAGTCCCCGTGCCGTGCTGCGCCGGTTTAGCACAGTGCACGGGGACCCACTGAGCAGGCTGCTTGGTTTGGGGGTGGCTCGTGAACCGGTTAAACGGCCCCATTGGCCGCTTGTGGCCCCTGGGCCTTAGGTTGGCGACCCCTGGGCTGGGGAATGGAGAAGGAATCTGTGGCAGATGAAGGCTGCTGCAAGGAAATAGAACTTAACAGACTGAGGAAAATAAAGTGACAGTTTTAAAATGCTGACTGCTGCTTCTGTTCAGACAACCAGGAACGTGCTTGGGTGGCAAGATTTAAGACGCACCAGCAGCAGTTTCCTGCAACTTGTGTCCTGATGTACAGAAAATGAAATATATTTATCACATGATTGGTGGCAATAGTGATCTGCTTAGTCTGAGAATATATGAGGAATGACTCAGTTGGCAGAGCATGAGCCTCTTCATCTCAGGGCCATGGATTTGAACCCCACATTGGGTGAAAGATTCCTGCGTTGCAGGGGGGTTCGACTCCATGACCGTCATGGTCCCTTCAAGTCTGTGATTCTGCAATGCAGATTTGTTATTGACTGTTACATTTTAAACATTGAAAAAGAATGAGTAATGGATTTGGCGGAGCTGCTTAAAAGTAAAATTATGTCGGTTTAAATAAAAACGGCGAAACATTGGAGCTTTTCCTGGCTAGGCCCCAACTCTTCTAACCAGATGTAAATACTTGGTTGCTATGTGGGTATACTCTTGTAGATGAGAAAAATTCCTCAGATAGTAAACGAACTTTGCGCTGGTTGCTGCAAATATATGATTGTAGCCACCAGCTGAACCACCTTGGGGGTACAGTTCTGTATGTGGGGTGTTGGGGGGGAAGGCCCTCTCTCTGGTTTCTAACCACTTCATCTCATTCGACAGAAGGGCCTCTTCAGATGATTATAATGCAAGGACAGATTGATGTGGAAGCAGAGATTCTTCCAGGTACCCAAGCCTCAAGTTATGTATTGGATAATCTTGTTACTAGCCTGTGCAATAGAGTAGAGCATCTTGGACCAGCCATTTCTCCCTTTCCCAGCTGCCACTCCAGATACTGCCCAAAAAGTACACAAACATTCCCAGTGCTTCTCTTTTTAACATGCCCTTTAAGACTCTGCCTTCTTTGTGAAAGTGATTATTTGGAGAAAGTTGTTTACCCAGAGCTCTGCAAGAAGAAAGTAAGAAAATGAAACTGTTTGGGAACTATGGTGAAACTTGGAAGCAATTTATCTGTTTGCTGAGCTGAGTGAAGTGCGAGTAGATAAAAGAAGATAGCAAGCAGTAAGAAAGGGAACTAGGCTTGCAGGGTTCTGTTTTTCTTTTTGAAGAGAATGGTTTGCATTATACATGTTTTCTGTCCATGGAAGACTTAACTTTTCTTCCCAGTTACCTTCTGTAATTAAATGCACTATGAATTTTATGATAATGCTCCCTGCCAGAGAAACCTGAAATTAACTTTGTGTGGAGCTAAGATAGTGCTGTGTGAAATGCAGGAATTAAATTCCATCCTAAAAAATCCAGACATGGGGTGTCAGTTGAGATGGGATGAGGTGAAGATTGCCTAAGCTGATCAGACTACTAAAAATTACTTTAAACTTTTCTTTGCTGACTTCAATATAAATATTTTCAGGGCGGTTCATACTATTACGGGGAAAATAGTTGGCCCAGACATGTCCATTTATGTGTGTGTGGGGGGGTGAGTTTTCAAATTTAAACAAATCCATCCAAATTATTTAAATTCAATACATTTTCCCAAAAAGTGATTACTGTAGGTTTCCCACTCCCGTTGCAAGCATATGTCCATTAAATTCCTGATGTTACCGCTTCATTCTTCTTCTTTGATCACCTTCTCAACCTTCTATTAGTTTTAATCCATTTTCATAGCCAGCCAATTTTGGCTCAGACACGTCCTCAATGCTTTTAAAGCCAGGTGTTCCCCTTTTACTCAGTGTTTAGGGTAGTTGGGGTCTTTCAGGGGGAAAAAATGCGTAGCAAAGTACATAAAACTAAGCTGAGTTATGTACAGCTTTGTTCACTCTTTCTGTAGGAGAAGAGAACTCAACCGTGAAGACAGAACAAGCAGCATGATGGATTCAAAAGACCTTGTCCTGAACAAATCAACGGCAGACCAAGTCGGTCACCGCATTGTAAAAGTTAGCTCAGGCAAACATTACTTCTGTGGTTATTGTGCAGCCATCACAAATGTCGCCGTCACCTTCCCCGTCCAGAAAGTCCTCTTTCGGCAGCAGTTGTACGGCGTACGAACCAGAGATGCGGTACGTCAGCTGCAGAAAGACGGGCTCAGGAATCTGTACCGTGGGATCCTTCCACCGCTCATGCAGAAGAGCACAACCCTGGCAATCATGTTCGGCCTGTATGAGGACCTGTCTTCTGTACTCCTGAGGCACATGAGCGCGCCTGAAATTTTGACCCGCAGCTTGGCAGCCGTGCTTGCCGGGACCACGGAAGCGGTCCTGACCCCCTTTGAGCGCGTCCAGACACTTCTGCAGGACTACAAACATCACGACAAATTTACAAACACTTACCAGGCGTTCAGAGTTCTCCGAGACCATGGGGCCAGGGAATATTACCGGGGGTTGGTGCCAATCCTCCTCCGGAACGGCCCTAGCAATGCCCTCTTCTTCGGTCTCCGAGGACCTATCAAGCAGTGCTTGCCTGAAGCCACAACTTACAGTACTCACTTGATCAATGATTTTATTTGTGGAGGTCTGTTGGGTGCTATGCTGGGGTTCCTCTTTTTCCCACTGAACGTAGTAAAAGCTCGCATGCAGTCACAAATCGGCGGGGAATTCCAGTCTTTTTCCAAGGTTTTCATGAAGATTTGGCTGGAGCGTGACAGGAAACTGACGCATCTCTTCCGAGGCGCCCATCTGAATTATCACCGGTCTCTGATTTCTTGGGGAATAATCAATGCGACATATGAATTCTTGCTCAAATTATTGTGAAAAGTGCTTGTGAAGTTCATTTTCTCATTTGGGCGCCAGACACACACAGAACTGTCAATTTCCAGGGAGAAATCAAACACACTAATAACACTGAAGTCCAGCATAATAGTTAATCCGTAGGTAAAGATGCCCTTTTTAATCAGTGCCTACTTAGCTCAAAATGTATTCAGTCATATTAATGGCCTTTCAATCTGTGGGTGCGAGTGAATTGTACGGCTAGAACAATTGTTTGAAAAGTTTCCTTGGATATGCCTGAAAATGGATTCACCCACGGCTTTTGCTCCAGATCACCGTCAACTATTCTCACACTCCTGGTGATCAAAAGAATGCACTTTGAAGAAATGTTTAAATGGGCGGAAGACTGATATTTAATTTGTCGCTTGGCCCTTTCGGAACAGACAGTGGCATGCTGTAATAAACTCCCAAGATGTCTCAAGTCTCCCCTTCCCCACTTTTTAAAAAAATTATTATTCCTTGAGCAGAGACTGCCAAATTTTGAAGAGAAATCCTTTCCCCCAAACCTTAAGGTTCTGTAAAAGTTGTCAAATAGCTTTTGCTAGACTGTTGATGCAAATGACACCTTGTTGAGATTTCGTATTAAATTTCAGAAACTGAATTCACTGTAAGCTCAGCGGTGGGAGTATCTGTTTAAAAATAAATAGGTGTGTGTGTTGCTGGAAAGGTGAGGAAAGCTTTTAAGTGCCCTTCGTGTTACACTGCCACCTGACTTGTCAATGTGGTCTTTTGTGTGGCTCTTTATACTACTAAGTTTTGTTGCAAGTGAATATACTTCTCCAAAGGGTTGCTTTAGGAAGGATGGTGCGAATGACAATTGGTGCAATCCAACCAAAATTATGCATTTTCCCCATTGAATTCTCTCCCCCTCCCCCCCCCCCGGTGATATTTAAACTGCTTTAGCTTTTTCGGTGGGTTGTGGTCTATTTGTTAATACTTTCTACAATTCTGGCATAGCTAATTGGTATTCGGATCTGAAATGTTATGTGCTGTCACCTAAACTTTGAATGCTCTAGTTAAGCAAGGCTTTGTGTGCTTGAATGAAAATGACTTACCCAGGTATTGCAATTTTCAGGCTCTTTCACAGTGGTTGAAAAAGGAATTTAAATAGCTCCTTTCACACGCTGCTCAGGCTTGTTTTATGTTGGGAATGTGCCTTAAGCACGGCCCCCTCACCTGTATCTCATTCAGTATAGAATCAATACAGGTAGGTCCAGTTCATTAGATCCGTCCACTCACTTTACAACAGAGAAGTTGTTGACTCAGGCCTTGCTTCATAAATATATATATATATATATATTACTCGCATCAAGCGTGCGAACTGGCCCATAGTTTGGTACGAAGGACCATGCATGTATGTAAAAAGGACATAAGCTTCTGCAAGCTGATTTTCTCTGTTTATTCAATCATGCTAATAAACATTTCTCTGCGCATTGGAATTCAGGTAAAAAGCAAAAGATGAACAGAAGCAACCTAAGAGGTTTCAAGTCAGAGAGGAAAGCATGTCTGAATACTAAAATAATGCTCTTAACGGGGTGGGGGAGGGTGAAATTATTTTGTATAGTTTTTTGTTTTAATGCAAATAGGAGTTAATATTTTCCTTATTTGTGGTACACAGGAAAGCTTTCCCTAGCTGAAGTGATAATCCTCGCAAGCGTTTATCCTCAGAGTGAGGGTTTTTTTTAAAGTGGAACTAATATCTCACTATTGAGATGGTGTGTTTTTTGTTTCGTTTTTTACTTTATGTTGCCTGTTGTCAACCTGAAAATTGCCCTTCAACAGCCGTTTGTGAACCTATTTATCCTATTTCTTGATTCTTGTACTGTACCAGTGTATGCTGTTTAGCCTCACAGATTGCCAAGCACAAAATGAAAGAATGTTTGATATTTTGAATGTTGTGATTATCTGCATTTAAATAAAATGTCTGTTGGAATGTTTAGCTGGTAAAATCTGATTTTACCAGTGTGTTTTTTATTTTTTGATATCTTTCCCTTGATGGAATAAACAAACATAAATTTATTTGCTTCAGTGAAGTAGACTAGCATTTTTCAAACATTATCTTACAAGTTTAGTCCATGTGAGATTAGAAGTATCTTGAACACTTGAAAAAGGAAGGCAATGAAGAATATTGTTCTTGTTGTCAGACTTCCCTTTCTTCTTCTCAATTTATATTGCATTGTTAGAAAATAATTGCATAAATAGCATAATGTCCACGAGTGGTGCAGAATTCTGTATAACAACATGGCGGAGTAGAGACTATACTACCATATTTAGAAACTGTCTCAGTAATAATAGGCATAGCCATCAGCTGGGCAATAACACAAGAGTTAGGTAAAGGTAAAGGTACCCCTGCCCATACGGGCCAGTCTTGACAGACTCTGGGGTTGTGCGCCCATCTCACTTAAGAGGCCAGGGGCCAGCGCTGTCCGGAGACACTTCCGGGTCACGTGGCCAGCGTGACATCGCTGCTCTGGCGAGCCAGAGCCGCACACGGAAACGCCGTTTACCTTCCTGCTGGTAAGCGGTCCCTATTTATCTACTTGCACCCGGAGGTGCTTTTGAACTGCTAGGTTGGCAGGCGCTGGGACCGAGCAGCGGGAGCGCACCCCGCCGCAGGGATTCGAACCGCCGACCTTTCGATCGGCAAGTCCTAGGCGCTGAGGCTTTAACCCACAGCGCCACCTTTCCTTGCCCCACACAAGAGTTAGGTACCACCTAACAAGAGTTAGGTACCACCATGGTAATTGTCTGCCTCTTGCCCAGTTCATGGGGTTCAAATCTCACTACAGCCTCACTGAAGTTAGAACAAAGCCCTTGCTCAACAAGACCTTGGCGACATTCAGCAGGAAGGTTGGTAGTACAATAGCTTTGTAAACAAGCATTTTGGTTTCCCTGCAAATGTCCTGGTCCTCAAACACACTGCACTTCAATCAGGAGAAAGCTGAACTCGCAGAGCTCGGGCGATGCTGAATTTCATCTTCCAAAGCAACTACTCTATTCTGAACTTTAAAATGGTAAGCGTAATGCTGGTGGTCAACAAAAGAGGTTCAATAACTCTCAAGGCAAATATAAAAAAATGTAGTATAAACACCAACAACTGAGAACCGCTGGCCTGCGAGTGCTCCAGTTCGAGAACAGCCTTTACGAAAGGTGTTGTGGGCTTTGAAGATGCTCGAACTCAGGATGAAAGGGAGAAAGGTGCTAAGAGGAAGGCATGCTTGGCAAATCCATGCCGTGATCAACTCCCGCTGGAAATGTCCCCACTGTGGAAGGATGTGTGGATCCAGAACTGGGCTCCACAGTCACGGACTCACTTTGAAAAACCATATATGTAAGACAATCTTACTCGGCTACGGACGTTTGCCGGAGAAGAAAAAGAAGACATTCAGCAAAACATGCATCCATTTTCTTCTGGTTTCCCAAAACTAGCTGTGATTATGGTCATTGATATCAGTCCGATGCTGTGGCTTCTGCAAGTTCCAAAACTATATGATGAGACTCTGGATCTTCCGCTGTTGAGTCTGATGGCATCATGGCCTGGCTAGGCATTAGTGATTTTATCCAAAAAGAAGGCCACAAACCTATCACAGCAGGTCACTGAGGTTCTAAGCCTTCTAACTGTGGAAACTGGTTGTTTCAGTACTTGGAAAAGCTCCACTCTGGAGAATGCAGAGATCTATTTGCTGCCATCAAACCCATGGAATGGGTATTTAGGTGAAGCTTAGAGTTTACTTAGGGACGCAGGTGGCGCTGTGGGTTAAACCACAGAGCCCAGGACTTGCCGATCAGAAGGTTGGCGGTTCGAATCCCCGCGACGGGGTGAGCTCCTGTTGCTCGGTCCCTGCTCCTGCCAACCTAGCAGCTCGAAAGCACGTCAAAGTGCAAGTAGATAAATGGGTACAAGTAGATAAATAGGTACTGCTCCAGCGGGGAAGGTAAACGGCGTTTCCATGCGCTGCTTTGGTTCGCCAGAAGCGGCTTAGTCATGCTGACCACATGACCCGGAAGCTGTACACTGGCTCCCTCAGCCAGTAAAGCGAGATGAGGCGCCGCAACCCGAGTCATCCGCGACTGGACCTAATGGTCAGGGTTCCCTTTACCTTTACTAGAGTTTACTTGGCGTAATTCACCATCATTGCATCTGCTTTCTTGTTACTCAGAAATCCCCACTAAAACTTGGAGACACCTGGAGTTCGCCCCCAGGTGGCGGATGTCCAAGAGCTATTTTTTTGCCAACTCACACAGTACAGTCTTCAGCTCAGGGTTCCACTGAATAACACAAGCCATTGCAACTTAATTCAGAGCACAGTTGTAACACGTTTATTATGAAAGCAAGATAAACCAATGAAACATTAACATCACTCTTATAGGAATAAATACAAGTTTTTCCAGACAGCTCTTGGAAGTGCGCTGTATTTAAAGCTCACAACTATTATTACAAAATTTTAAGAATTTTAAAAATACATGCACAAATGTGTACTTCTGCATTATGTATTTTTAATGCCAAATGAGAAAATTATTATATACCAATAAGTTGTTGCCACAGATCTGTTATAAGATCGAACAAGGTACAGTGGGTGGCTTCCATTGCTTATCCTACTTTCCAGGACCTTCTTCGGCCTCGTGGGATTTTATTATAGTGCCTTGAAATTTTCACCCAACACTTTGCTGAAATAATTGCTTACGGAGGGGGAAAAGCCCTTTCTATACCAGCGTTAATCTTTCAACCCAGTCCAATGCATGGAAGCCCCACTACATTCAGCAGTGCTTATACCACAGTAAGTGTGCACACAACTTAAGTATTTGCTTTTTCTTTTACAAATGTATTCACAAAATCCTTCCTCAAAATGTGCAAAAGTATTTCAGCATTGATTGTTCAAGTGTTCGCAGAGACTGTCTGCCTATAACATCCAATAATAGTGGTATTTGATAGTTGACATGCAAGAAATAATAGCTGAGGTTAATGGCCCCTAGTCTGCTGTGATAATGGTACAGTGGCTTTCATGCTATTATTATTATTATTATTTTATACCCCACCCATCTGGCTGGGTTTCCCCACCCGTTCTTGGCGGCCTCCAGGAAACAGAAATGGACTCTCACAGGAGATAAACCATTTAAATGTATGGAGCATAGAAATAGTTTTCCTGAGTGTTAACTCTTCACATCAACAAACCCATGTTACGGGAAAATCAATGTTAAATTCATGAGGTATATATTTGATGTTCTGGTGCTTGTATGTAAATTTTATGCACAGGTATTTAATGAAGGTAACATCTCACAAACTATGATGTCATGTAACGCCAGGGAGAGTATGACTCTGTTGGGTGACGGTGGTGAGCGACGCTGGGCAGAGATGCAAATGAATTTTGGTCTTCGGCAAATATTTCTGAGTAACATTTTCTACGTTGCTTCCTTTGCAAAGGAACTTTGGTGGGTTTGCAATAGTATGCAGGATTCTGTGGTATGTTCTATGGCACATACCCATTTCACAGAGTTTTATTGGGTGTCACAATTTTCATTTGAGAGTGCTCTCTGGGAAATCCAACATTCGCACGCTGCTTATCTTTTTCTGTAATGTACAATTGTGGTCATCAAATGGTCTTTCAGGAAAGCTTGTCCATGCTTACTGATAGTTTCACCATGGTTAAAGGGGTGTGTGGGGGGGACCCCTTGCTTTTAAAATGTGAATGGTGAAGTTGGAGCAATCAGCAAACTTTGAATATTTGCATTTTTCATTTCTGGTCATTTTGAGCCCATTCAATATCAGTGCAACAAGTTAGTTAGGGGCCATCTCACTGAGCATGACTAACTTGCTTGCAAATTGGAGTTGCAATGTGCTTTTTCAGTAATGTTGGACTAGATTCCCTTTGGAATCCTGGCTCCACAATTCTAAGCAGGTTGAGAATTAAGTATGACCCCTAGTGGGGTTTTTTGAATAGTGCACCATCTGCTCAATACTGTTCTCCCTGGACCAGCACAACAGCTACCAGCTTCAGGTTCTATAGGTTTTGTTGTTCTTCCAAAATATAGCTAATTAATTTGCTTCTGGCCGGGCAGGCATGCTTCTTTTTGTTGTTTAGTCGTGTCCGACTCTTCGTGACCCCATGGACCAGAGCACGCCAGGAACTCCTGTCTTCCACTGCCTCCCGCAGTTTGGTCAAACTCATGCTGGTAGTTTCGAGAACACTATCCAACCATCTTGTCCTCTGTCGTCTCCTTCTCCTTGTGCCCTCCATCTTTCCCAACATCAGGGTCTTTTCAAGGGAGTCTTCTCTTCTCATGAGGTGGCCAAAGTATTGGAGCCTCAGCTTCAGGATCTGTCCTTCCAGTGAGCACCCAGGGCTGATCTCCTTAAGAATGGATAGGTTTGATCTTCTTGCAGTCCATGGGACTCTCAAGAGTCTCCTCCAGCACCATAATTAAAAGCATCAATTCTTCGGCGATCAGCTTTCTTTATGGTCCATCTTTCACTTCCATACATCACTACTGGGAAAACCATTGCTTTTACTATACGGACCTTTGTTGGCAAGGTGATGTCTCTACTTTTTAAGATGCTGTCTAGGCTTGTCATTGCTTTCCTCCCAAGAAGCAGGCGTCTCTTAATTTCGTGGCTGCTGTCACCCTCTGCAGTGGTCATGCAGCCCAAGAAAGTAAAATCTCTCACTGCCTCCATTTCTTCCCCTTCTATTTGCCAGGAGGTGATGGGACCAGTGGCCATGATCTTTGTTTTTTTTTTATGTTGAGCTTCAGACCATATTTTGCGCTCTCCTCTTTCACCCTCATTAAAAGGTTCTTTAATTCCTCCTCACTTTCTGCCATCAAGGTTGTTTCATGCTTCTTTAGGCTTATGGTATTCTGCAGGAATTAAAAGGTGACAAAACAATGCTTTCAAAGCATATGTGTGTGTACATTTCACACTTCAAAATCACAAACAGAATTGCTAAAGCTTTAGTTGTGTGTCCTAATATATAAATGTATAGGAATAATGCAAGGTCAACACAAGAATAAAACACTTGGCGTTAACCCATAACTTAGTTTACATCCAGATTTCATGCATGTTTTCTTAGAAAGAGCCACTGATTTCTAAGGAACTTTGAATAAATAAGCATAAAATAGGGATTGCTCTCAATGCTGTGTTTTATAACCGGAGAACAAGTTAGCTATTTCGGTATGAATTTTCTCTTAATTGAGGGATGGAAAGTTTTTCCTTTCCTGAGGACAATGTTAGTTTCTACTAAGCCAGAGTAAAATTAACCTGAAAATGTTCTCACTATGAATTTTTGCACCTCAATTAAAAAAGAAAAAACCAAGTTGGGGTGATATTGCATGTTCCATTTTGGGAGCACTAGTTTCCTAACGGAGTATAACTAAAGGCGTATAAATCAGTTACATGCCACTGAAAAAGTTTGTAGTGAAGATTACACACTACTGATTCTAGAATGTATTTTAATTAATTGACAGTGCAATTTTATGTACTGTGCTATTTTTACCTGTTGTTAGGCACTCTGAGCCCGGCTTTGGCCGAGGATGTGGGATATTATCTAATCTATCTATCTATCTATCTATCTTGCAGTGGCCTCTGCGGAAGAGCCAACAGCTCAGAACTCAAGAGAGAAAAGAACAAGATGTGGAGCGTTTTGCAAAATATTTCCCCCCTCCACCCCTTTTCCTCCTCCTTTCACCTGGGAGCACATCAGGTCCAAAGGTTTTTTTGGGGGGGGAGGGGGGCAGAGAGCTGCTCCCTATCTCCATGCGCAGCAGCCTTTGATACTGTTAGCATAGCAGATAACCTCAAATATGGCAAATGGGTATTTTCTGGATTATGACCCCCCCCATTTTATTTTAAATGCCTTTGGTGCAAATGTATCCTCCTAGACCAGGCAGGTCCAACTTCCAAGAGACTGCGATCTACTCCCACTATTAAAAAAAAACTGGCAGTGATCTACCCATTGTTGAGCTTTTTTAAAGGGAGGATGAGCCAATGTTGCTGAGCTTTTTTTGTGTGGAGTGTGGGTGTCTATTTTTATTCAAATCCCATCAATGCTCAGTCTTACAAATCGAGTCTCACCATTCAAAATGATGTCTAAAACAAAGTTCGTAGACAACAGAATAACTAGCTTTTGCAACACACATGTACGGTAGGTATATTGGATTCAAACGACATTTCAGGAAATAAGAAACCTGGGATTGCTGGTATTTAGAGCAAGAGTCAAGCTCCACACTCTCATGAGAAACAGATCCAGAGAACCTGAAATTCCCCATGCAGGCAACACACTAGCCGCTGCTCTGAGGGTTCAGTCAAAAGGTTTGGTCAAAACTGTATTTGCAAACGTATTTTTATTAGCCAAATTTTATACAAGTTTAACACTTCAATATGGCCTCCTTACGAAGTTACATATCCCCCCCCCCCATGATTTATTTTATTTTACAAATTTATACCCTGCCATTCTTGTCAAAACAACTGACAGTGACTTATCGCAGCCGAAACCATTGTCTCAATTTCAAAAACTCCTTTCTTCGTAGAAACTACTTTTTGGTCTTCCAACCATGGTATCCCTTTTCAGGGTTTCATCATTAGATAAGAGCACATGCCACAGAGACTCTAATTTTACAAACAGATAGTAATCAGATTGTTTTAATGGTTGTGATGGTCGTCTGAGCTGCCAGAGCACTTCTGTACACTAATGTGGAACATACCCGTTTCTTTATAATCTCATGTAATTTAAAATCTGTTGCAATGGTCTCATTGAAGCTCTCCTGCCAACCCCCAAATCGGTAAGAAATGCACCGTATCATCCCTCAAGATCAGCTTTCTAGCAGATTTCAGGATGCCAACCACTTTTGTGGGAGTGAGGCAACACACACAGCATGCCAGCTCTCTTTTGCTTGCACCCTAGTGATGGACCTAGCATTCATTCAGAGCACTGATTTTGCTGACATTTCTCTATATCTTTTTGCAATCTGCTCTAGCAGTTCAGGACAAATTACTTAAGAGACATTGCTGTATTCTCATGAATATTGCTGGTTGTGTATAACTGGAGTGATCCAAACATTCAGTCTGTGTACAACATGTTCAATCGAGACTCAGGGATCCTTCACGATCACAGATTCTACTTTGGCCATCTCTTTGTTGTTATGGGGAGTTGCAAGCCTTCTGTTTCCTGGATCATCTTCAAAGCTTTTGCTGCCACGTTTAAATTCCACTGTCCGATCCTGTTGAGTGATGAGGCAGTCGCCGTAATCATACGCAGCAGGTGCTATTGACTGCCTGCAGTATTTGCCCTTCCTTTTGTCAAAATGAAACTACACAAATATGATGGTTCAATTTATTTCACACAAGCGTCTGTAACGGTGAAACAATTTAAAGCTATTTTAATGAAGATCTGCAGAATGCTTCTAAAGGATGTAACAATTATGTGCTAAGAATTGTGTGTTGTTACTGCCACGGGAGAGAAAGTATCATTCGGACAAATCTTTTTGACCATATACGGTGGGCCTTTTCTCAGACGGAGTAGCATCCTTTTGTGGCTCGCAAGGCACATAAATAACAGGCCAGCAGGCCTTTATAATGTTGCAAAATGGAAACAGTACGGGGCAACATTTTAGTTTGATATTGGGGGGAAAAAATGGTTTTATTAATTCCAAAAGCCTTCCACAGTGATGGAAGCCATCATAGGGTTCGGACACAGTTCAACAGAAAATTCTGCTGTTTAAGTCTCATCTCAATGAGATTTGTGCAGGACTTCCTGCTGGATTGTATATCTAAGTTTTTGGGCACATATTCAGGTGAACAACTAACACTCCTTCCCATGCCCATACATTATTATAGAAGGTGCTCCTGTACAAGACTCGTGAGGGCAAGATGTTAAGCTATCCAGTTCTCAATAAATTTTATATCTAGTTAAACAAGGAAGAATAACTGTGCTTCCAGTCATTTTTGGGGTGGGTTGGGTGGGGGGGGGGGGGAGAACTGGCAATAAACAGCGTACAATTTTAGGAACTCCAGCCAACAGATTGAACTATAGCAGAACAATACCAAAATGTAGCAACGGCATTTCCCGTAGTTCACAAAAAAACAAACAAACAAAAAACAATGCATTTGCTGGCTGTATCTAACCTAGTGTGCGAGAAAACTGCTTCATTCCTAGAAGAAGAAAAATAGAGCGAACTCCAGGCAAAGGAAGCATGTGGCCTGTGTCTGGGTGTCCCCCCCCCCTTCTCATGCCCAGCTAGCATCTTGCACTAAGAGTCACGTGGAAAGACAAGACTTAGAAGTGCTGCCATGCTACATCCAAACGACACAGGTGGAATCAGGAGGAAAGAGGGAGAATGAGCAGGATGTCTGGTGTGTGAATTCAGAATCACAGCACTCACACATACGCACACACACACACGCACACACACATAAAGGGCTGGACTGAAGCTGTCTTTTTTTTCCCCCCAGTCCAAGGGTCAGAGTAACTCTGTACTCGTCCAAATTTACAAGTTTTTCTTTTTTTACAAAAAAGAACACTCCAACTAAACTGAAGTAATTAAAAAAAAAAAAAATGTTCTTTTCAAGGCAAGAGGTGCCTAGAACTTTGGCTGATATAAAGAAACACGACCGCTAAGGCACCCGGAGGCTATCTGACAGTGCGTCGGCGAGAACTTGGTGGTCAGGACCACGTCGTTGTGTGAGTAGAGCGAGCGGATCTCTTGCAAGGGGGCGGCTTCTTTGGGCAAACAGTCCACCAGTTCGCTGCACTGGGTGTCAAATCCCAACAAGCGAATCCCGTAGCCATGCGGGGAGGAGATCATCCGGCCGTCAGGGCTGAAACAGAGTTCTTTGATATAGCCCCGGCCAACATTGGCTTCCTCAATGCAATGAGTCAATCGGAGGGAACAGCGAGGAGAAACGGGCCGGACCGGAGTTCCTTCTTGGAATTCGTAGACACAAGTCCACTACAGCAAGGCGGAGAAAAGCACAATTAATCCACTTTGCTAACTGCCAGTTCATCCAACTCATGTGGGCCCAAGAACATAACTTAGACTACTGCAATGCGCTCTACGTGGGGCTACCTTTGAAGGTGATCCAGAAACTACAACTAATCCAGAATGCGGCAGCTAGACTAGTGACTGGGAGTGGCTGCCGAGACCATATTGGTTCCTGGTACATTTCTGAGCACAATTCAGAGTGTTGGCGCTGACCTTCAAAGCCCTAAATGACCTGGGCGTATCCACACTAAACGGCGTATCCACCCACATTGTTCAGCCCGGACACTGAGATCCAGCTCTGAGGGCCTTCTGGAGGTTCTCTCCCTGCAAGAAGTGAGGTTACAGGGAACCAGGCAGAGGGCCTTCTCGGTAGTGGTACCCGCACTGTGGAACACCCTCCCATCAGATGTCAAAGAAATAAACAACTATCTGACTTTTAGAAGACATCTGAAGGCATTTCTCTTCAAGAAAAGAAAATTATTTGCATATAAGGTAAAGTAAAAGGTAAAGGACCCCTGGACGGTTAAGTCCAGTCAAAGGTGATTATGGGGTTGTAGCGCTCATCTCGCTTTCAGGCCGAGGGAGCCGGCGTTTGTCCACAGACAGCTTTCCGGGTCATGTGGCCAGCAGGACTAAACTGATTCTGGCACAACGGAACACCATGACGGAAACCAGAGTGCACAGAAACGCCGTTTACCTTCCTGCCACAGCAGTACATATTTTATTTACTTGCACTGGCATGCTTTCGAACTGCTAGGTTGGCAGATGGGACAGAGCAACGGGAGCTCACCCCATCACAGGGATTCAAACCACCGACCTTATGTGATAACCCCCCCCCCCCCACACACACACAATACCTCTTGGTCATCAGTGTTACTTGAGCATCGAAGAAGTGTAGCCCATCCTTTGGGATGGAGCTGCAGCGATGTGATGCAGTTCCCGCGATCTCTCTCTCCGGGAACTTCTGGGGTTAAAACCTCAAGACTATTGCGTGGAGATCCACCTGCAGGGAGAGAAAGCATCACTGTCGCTATCCCCCTTTCATTTCCCAAATGGCTTGTCAGCCAAAGGAAACAATGGACCATAAGAACTATGGTATGAATGGAAGTCTACTGTACTGCACTGAGCCCAGAGCTCATAGACACAAGCAAGTGTGTGGGCCTGTAGTTATCAAAGGACAAGCACGAAGTTCTGAACCAGTCCTCAAGCGGCCTACATGGAGTTGCAAGGCTGCATTAACTTTATTGAACCTGAATGTAGGAGACCGTTTTTAGTTTCTGGGACACCCTTGTTGGTGGAAACCCCCCCCCCATGGTTTAACCCTGTTTCAACACACCTTCTCGCTGGGTAGCTCGTACCATATGCTTCTCAGACACTGGGTTTGTGTCACTCTGATGACACGGCGACCCAGCGCTCCGAGGAATGGACGATGTGGCAGATGTCAAATCTGAGAAGAAAGCAGTAACGTATAAAACGAAATGTACAGAAGGGATCCTGTTCAACCATTAAATCTCATGTATTATTACGTTGTCGTTTTTATGAGGATATACGTTTGACTTTTATTATACCTGTTTTGCAAAAGTCTAGGAAAGAATTGGAACATCAGAGTTTAAGACTACTGCTAGAGGATAAGAATCCCATGACTACATTAAATGTAGCTAAATTCTGTGCGTCTGCAATTAATCGCAGGAAGCAAGTGGTACCCCATAATGACCAAACCCCCAAATGTTAATTACAGGGGGCACGCTAACAATTAATTTTTAATTTTTATATTTAAATCCTTGTTATATTCATATTGTCCCTTGTATTTTTGATTTTTTTTTTTATGATCTGTGATATTGTGTGTGTTGACGCTGGTCTGTGACTGTATTAATAAATTCATTCATTCATTCAACCAACCATTAAATCTCATGTGTTCCATCACTTTAAACCAGTGGTTCCCAACCTTTCTTTGGCCATGCCCCCCGATATATAATTCTTATTATTCAAAAAGTGAACTCCTATTCACGTGGAGGAAGCCTAAAAGGCCATTCACTGTTAATAACTCATTCTCGAATTGCCCCCCTTAAAAATCAAATTGCCCCCCTGTGGGGCGTGTGCCCCATTTTGGAACCCACGGGTTTAAACTCTTCCCTGTGGATGTCTGCTAATGTCAGAGCCCATGGAACTTCTTGATAAGCTTCTAATTTGGGGAGGCATTATTTAGGTTTCTCTTATTTGCCTCCTAAGGTTGTGGACAACAGTTTGTATTAAATGGTTACCCGTCGTAGTCGCAGAAAAAGGCAGCAGGTTTTTTTTATTAAAAAAAAACACAACTCAAAACCACTACAAAGCAAAGATTTACAAACTGTCTGTTGTGAAACGCTGGGTTTCTGGAAGCTGATCAGAGTTCTTCAGTGAGTAGATCAGTACAGTGGTAACTCGGGTTAAGTACTTAATTTGTTCTTAACCTGAAGCACCACCTTAGATAATGGGGCCTCCTGCTGTTGCCGCGCCGCCGGAGCACGATTTCTGTTCTCATCCTGAAGCAAAATTCTTAACCCGAGGTACTATTTCTGGGTTGGCGGAGTCTGTAACCTGAAGTGTATGTAACCTGAAGCATATTATCATATTTTTCGCCCCATAGGACGCACCGGCCCATAGGACGCACCAAGTTTTTTTGGGGGGAAATAAAGAAAAAATCCCCCCCCCAGGCGCTTGTGGGGCCGGCAGCGGGGAGAAGCGCTCTTCTCCCCGCCGCCATCCTGCAGACCAGGTCCGGGGACAGCGGGAAGACGCCCTGCGCCTCCCAGCTGTCCCTGGAGCTTGCGGGGCAGGCAGCGGGGAGAAGCGCTCTTCTCCCCGCCGCCTGCCTGCAGACCAGGTCCGGGGACAGCGGGAAGACGTGCTGCGCCTCCCAGCTGTCCCAGGAGCTTCTTGTGGGGCAGGCAGTGAGGAGAAGCACGTGTCTCCCCGCCGCCCGCCTGCAGACCACATCGGGAGACAGCGGGATGGCGGCGTTCCGCCTCCCCGCTGTCCCCCAACCTTGTGGGGCTGGCGCTGCGGCTCTCCGGAAGCCTGGAGAGCGAGAGGGGTCGGTGCGCACCGACCCCTCTCGCTCTCCAGGCTTCAGCGAAAGCCTGCATTCGCGCCATAGGACGCACACACATTTCCCCTTCAATTTTGGAGGGGGAAAAGTGCGTCCTATAGGGCGAAAAATACGGTAACCCGAGGTACCACTGTAATGGTGAATCTGAAAGGCATCTTGCACACACCATTACCAATGTTCCTTCCACAGATGCTGCAGCCACAGGGAAGCCTTGGGGTGGGGGAAGTGTAACACATTCAGTTCACATGAGCTGATGGTGGAATCACAGCAGGGACTATATATGAACTTTGAGCTCACGTCCTAAAAACTACCCAGAATCCAATGCATCATGTAAAAACTTTTCAGTGGACAAGTCAATCTCCTGTTGTAAACCGCTTTGAGGTTTTTTTAAAGCAATGAAACGATGCATAAACTTGATGAAATGCAATAAACAACGGAGGGGTTGGCTAATTCACTGCTCACAGCACAGCTCCCCCAGCGCTAGCTATCTCTTGTTAGGCAAATGAATAACAGACATGACACGGGTATATACTAATCAAAACATAAGGACTGACCCGAATTGGATGTCGTTCTCCTAGCTCTTAAAATCGGATAGCTGACAACCTCTAAGGATTTGGTTAAGTCAAGATCGTGTAAGATCAGGAGATACCCAGATGAGGTTGAGATCAACATTTTGGAACAGTCTGGTGTTAACCTCATGCGCATGAGAAAGCGGGTGTGAAAGAACTTCTTGTGAGGGCAACCATCTTCTGTGCACCTGGGGAAAGAGAAGCGTCAAACCACATCCACTGTTGGCTTCTAGTTTCAAGAATTCCATTTATTATTATTTATTAAATTTCTATTATCACCCTTCATCCGAAGATCACAGGGAGGTTTACAATATAAAAGCACAAAAATACATACAGTGGTACCTCAGGTTAAGTACTTAATTCGTTCTGGAGGTCCGTTCTTAACCTGAAACTGTTCTTAACCTGAAGCACCACTTTAGCTAATGGGGCCTCCTGCTGCCGCCGCGCTGCCGGAGCACGATTTCTGTGCTCATCCTGAAGCAAAGTTCTTAACCTGAAGCACTATTTCTGGGTTAGCGGAGTCTGTAACCTGAAGCGTATGTAACCTGAAGCGTATGTAACCCGAGATACCACTGTAACATAGTGACAAACATACACAATACTCCCTCAGTTTAAAAGGTCATAGATTATTTAATTACCCAAAGGCCTGGGAGGAGAGGAATGCTTTTGCCTGGTGCCTAAAGATATGTAACAAAGGCGCCAGGCGAGCCTCCCTGGGGAGAGCATTCCACAAACGAGGAGTCACCACAGAAAAGGCCCATTCTGTTGCTTTTCATGGAGTAGGCACATGTGGAAGAACCTCAGCCTTATATTTAAGATGGTATGTATCTTAACAGTAATACAGTGCCCATTGTAACTCCTCGCTTTCTACTTCATACAGTCATACCTCATGTTATGTTTGCTTCAGGTTATGTGTTTTTGAGTTGCGGACTGCGGGAAACCCGGAAGTACTGGAACAGGTTACTTCTGGGTTTTGCCGCTTGCGCATAAGCGCCAAATCGCGCCGGCACCTGTGCAAAGTGGTGCTTCAGCTTGCGAACACTGTGGGTTGCGGACGTGCCTCCATCACGGATTATGTCCACAACCCGAGGTTCCACTGTACAATGCAAGGAGGAGATAAGGCTGGTCTCACTGGGTTACTTTTCTGGTCTGGGGTTTGTCTATACGCAAGCTCTGCTTACAAGACAAGGCTACCTGAGCCAGATCTCAGGGAGGAAATTTTGCATCAACATATCCAGCTACACTGGGTGTTTTGCTGTGAATACTGAAAGACTGTTGAGACCAAACCACACAAGTTCCAATGTTCTTTCATTCCTTCTCTCTTTCTCAACTGTTCCATGTTTTCAGGCTTAATACAATCACAATATTGTTTAGTAGTGACAAAGGATTACTACCTCAAGCCATAGGATTGGTTAACTATAAAGCATTGTAATTGTAATTCAGCAATTAGTATTTAAACTCCCTCTCATGCTTTGGCTCCCAGTATGTTTCTGGGCACAAGTCAGTGCTGACCTTTAAAGCCCTAAAAAGCTTCGGCCCAGTATAACTGAAGGAGTGTCTCCACCCTCATCGTTCTACCCAGACACTGAGGTCCAGCACTGAGGGCCTTCTGGCGGTTCCCTCATTGCGAGAAGTGAGGTTACAGGGAACCAGGCAGAGGGCCTTCTCAGTAGTTGTGCCTGCCCTGTGGAACACCCTCCCATCAGATGTCAAGGAAATAAATGACTATCTGAATTTTGACTTTTAGAAGACATCTGAAGGCAGCCCTGTTTAGGAAAGTTTTTAATGTTTGATGTTTTATCGTGCCTTTAATATTCTGTTGGGAGCTGCCCAGAGTGGCAGGGTATAAATAAACTTATTATTATTATTATTATTATTATTATTATTATTATTATGAACTATCAAGGTTTGCTTCAAGTGAGCATGCCCAGAAGTTCATTCTTATCAACTGAAACCAGAGTTATATAGTGGTGCCTCGCAAGATGAAATTAATCTGTTCTGTGAGGCTCTTCGTATAGCGGTTTTTTCGTCTTGCGAAGCAAGCCCATTGACAGCTTAGCAGATTAGCGCTATTAGCGGTTTAGCGGCTTTTAGCGGATCAGCTGATAAGCAGCTTAGCGGCTTAGGAAAAGGGGGGAAAAAGGGAAAAAACCCCGCAGGAACTCGCAAGACATTTTCATCTTGCGAAGCAAGCCCATAGGGAAATTCGTTTTGCGAAGCGCCTCCAAAACGGAAAACCCTTTCGTCCAGCGGGTTTTCCGTCTTGCGAGGCGTTCATCTTGCGGGGCACCACTGTATTCGTTATTTGAATTTTGAGAGGGATGCCTTGGCTTACTGCAGATTGTGGGGGGATGGGGATGACAGCAGACAGACTTTTACCCAGCCCCTTTTTCTATACACATCTACTTGGCACTTGTTCGATTTAACCCACACACTGAGTCTATGCAACCCCAGCTGCCATAACACCATGTTTGCAACAGGCAAGTTTGCAAATGAGGTACAGAATAAAGGCATTTCAGAGCAACAGACATCTATCTCCCTCAATATTTCCATATCAAGAGGGATGCCAGTTTAAAATCTGCTTACCTGTTGGTATCCCAAATGATAACATTTCCATCAAATCCCGATGTTACCAACAGTCTTGTGTTAGTGTCATATTCAATGTTCTTTACCCAGCTAGTGTGACCATGCAGAGTACACACTTTCGTGTCCAGCTTCCTCAGATCCCAAAGTGCTATGGTAGTGTCATCAGAGCAAGTTGCAAACAGTCTGTTATCAAGAAACCTACAAATAAAATGGACAAGGAGGGAGGCCATTTCGTATCTTGAAATTCATGCAAAACCCCTCTAAATCGCCCCCCCCCCAAAGAAACTTTGAGATGACAGCCATATGAAGAGAAATGCCAGGATATTGATTTTCATAACATCTTGATGTGGAAACAAAGACAGACATTGTCAGATTGGAGGTGTATATGCGGGCGGCTAGCTAGAGTTTCAGAAACAGATTTAGCAAGCTGCCAAAACGCATTCCCAGGTTTGGATTGGTTTCATCATCCTTTCAATGCACATTTGTTCCCGAGATTTCAATAACCTCAAAACATGCAAAATTTCAACAGAGCATTACACTGTTATCTGATGCAATGAGCTGTCCAAGATGCACACACACCTGTGCTTTAGGGAAGGCACCAGCCGAAAAACAAAAACACTTAGCAATTTTTTTGGGGTGGAGGAAGGGAATGGCAAGTGACAATTACAACTATTTGGGGATCGGCGGTGAAGCAGTGTACAGAGGGAAAGGTCCAACTTGTACACCAAGAAGGCAGTTTCCTTGGTTCCATCGCAGACTAGCTTCAAACCAAGAAACAGATTCAGGGATGGGCAATGCAGACAGGGCCTGCCTCAGTTTTCTGTGGCTGTTTATGGGCAACAGCATTCAAGTTCTGGCTTGGCTTGCAGCAAAAAGTTAAAAATTAGTACTATGACTCTCATTACTAATTGATGGGAGGGAAAAACATAAAAGAGAAAATAGAAGATATGTTTGTCACTACAGCATCAATGCTTCCAGAGCTTAAATAAAACAAGTACTGGAATTTTAGATATCTGTAACTGGTTTTCATTTCCCAGCCAACCAACCTGATATTATTTACACAGTCCTCGTGAGCTTCGGAGAGAGTTTTGATGTGCTTTGAAGATATGGGATCAAAAAGAAGGACTTCTGTCTGTTCACAAGCAACAGTTAGCACTGACCTGGATAGGAAAGAAACAAGAAACAGGCTATTATGCCCAAAGAAACTCAACACCCTCTCGGTGACATCTGGTAAAGAACAGAAAGGTTTCCTTATTTAAAGGGCACACAAACACAGAGCTGAAACGTGAATAATAGTTCCAAAGGGAGAGGCGTTAGATGGAGTAACTTGAATTTCTACGCACTGGATTTTTTAATTAGAACTACATTTATTTTCTCTTATTTGCTGCAATGTAGTGGATCGTGAATCAATTAATTAAATGTCACCAATTGATCACATGTTATATGACCACAATCAAATGATCCCTGAAACCAGAAGGCAAAGGGACATGCTCCTCTCACCACCCATCCCAACCATATGTTTAATGAGAGTGTATTATACCACTTTAACTGTCACAGCAAGAATTCTGGGAACTTTGGCTTGCTAAGGGTGCTGGGAATTGTAGCCCTGTGACCAACTACAGTTCCCAGGATTCTTTGGGGAAAGTATGACTGTTAAAGTCGTTTAACAGTATGGCGTGCATGTTACTTTGCTCTTGCCTACCCCAAAAGGCCACTCCTATTGCAGTGTTTCCCAACCTTGGGCCTCCAGCTGTTTTTGGACTACAATTCCCATCATCCCTTGCCACTGGTCTTGCTAGTCAGGGATGATGGGAGTTGTAGTTCAAAAACAGCTGGAGGCCCAAGGTTGGGAAGCACTGTCCTATTGGATCAAACTTCAGTGCCCAATTCTCCTCCCCCAATTAGGTATGTGCAACAAAACTCTTAGGCGTGATGTCATCATGTTCATTAAGTAAAACAAAGATGAATACCACTCAGTTGCTTCATCCATAAAACTCAGAAAGCACACTTCCAATGCCAATTGACTCACTAGTTGCTATGTCAATGGACTAAGCATTAGGACCACCGTTTACCAAGCATCACTGGGGGTGAGGAGTGCAGAATGAAAGAAAAGAGGGGACAGAGAGAGAAGACTCTCGTCACCATTATCTCAAGCACCCAATTTACTTTTCCTGTGAGTAAATGACTGGGATGGAAGGGGAAAGACTTCTCCACTCCTGGTGTAGACAATGCCAGGCTAGACAGACAATGGTCTGAATTGTTATCCGGCAGCTTCCTATATTCCTGCTACTAGAAAATGCACAATAAGTACTGAAGCTTAGACTGGGAAGAAATGCACTTATGGACATCAGTTATTGATAAACTGTAGGCATCAGAGATATGCCATGTGTTTCCAGGGATGCCCAACAGATGGGGTGAAAGAGCAGAAAACCTTGCTGAAAGTCAGGGACAAGTTCATAGAATAACAGAATTGTGGAGTTGGGACCCTAAGGGTCATCTAGAACAACCCGCTGCAATGCAGGAATCTCAACATGCAGTGCCCCCCACATCTAATTTGAAACCATACCAGACCCTGCTTATTTGCAAATGTGCTGCAGTTTTATTGCTGCGCCACTATCTCTAGTTGACGTAAGACTGAAATGAAGGTGGATTTACAAATCAGGTTTAGGTTATTTTAAAAACATCTGTATGTGCCATACGAATGCACACCAACAGTTTTAAATGTGGCATCAACCCTCATGTAGTTTATGAATACTGTGTTCTTACATTCATGTTGGAATACACTTCAAATGGATGGCGGCTAATGGATTGAAGTTGAATCCTGACAAGACAGAAGTACTGTTTTTGGGGGACAGGGGGCGGGCTGGTGTGGAGGACTCCCTGGTCCTGAATAGGGTAACTGTGCCCCTGAAGGACCAGGTGCGCAGCCTGGGAGTCATTTTGGACTCACAGCTGTCCATGGAGGCGCAGGTCAATTCTGTATCCAGGGCAGCTGTCTACCAACTCCACCTGGTACGCAGGCTGAGACCCTACCTGCCCGCGGACTGTCTCGCCAGAGTGGTGTATGCTCTAGTTATCTCCCGCTTGGACTACTGCAATGCGCTCTACGTGGGGCTACCTTTGAAAGTGACTCGGAAACTACAACTAATCCAGAATGCGGCAACTAGACTGGTGACTGGGGGCGGCCGCAGAGACCACATAACACCGGTCTTGAAAGACCTACATTGGCTCTCAGTACATTTCCGAGCACAATTCAAAGTGTTGGTGCTGACCTTTAAAGCCCTAAACGGCCTCGGCCCAGTATACCTGAAGGAGTGTCTCCACCCCCATCATTCTGCCCGAACGCTGAGGTCCAGCGCCGAGGGCCTTCTGGCAGTTCCCTCACTGCGAGAAGCCAAGTTACAGGGAACTAGGCAGAGGGCCTTCTCGGTAGTGGCACCTGCCCTGTGGAACGCCCTCCCATCAGATGTCAAAGCGATAAATAACTACCTGACATTCAGAAGACATCTTAAAGCAGCCCTGTTCAGGGAAGTTTTTAATGTATGATATTTTAGTGTATTTTTGGTTTCTATGGAAGCCGCCCAGAGTGGCTGGGGAAACCCAGCCAGATGGGCGGGGTAAAAATAATAAATTATTATTATTATTATTATTATTATTATTATTATTATTATTAAAAAGTCTTGTGGGGTCAATTACTTGACTATAGAATTCCTCAACACTTTCACAAACAGTCACAGGGGGGCAGAAAGATCCGAAATCACATTGCAATGCAATACAGTATTACAGAAGATTAAGATATGGGGACAAAAGTCAGTAAGCATGTGCGGGGCACAATTCTATGCTTCAAATTTCAATACCGGCTGCTAGACCCATACTTCGGGTTTTTGGGTGGGTGGGTAAGACAATATAAAGAAGCGAAACATAATGTAGCTCACTATCTAAATAGATCCCTTTTGAACACTGCAATACTCTGTCCAGTTCTGGACACTGCAATTTAAGGATATTGACAAGCCGGTGTATGCAGAGGAGGGCGACCAAGATGATCAAGGGTCTGGAAACAAAGCCTTAAGAGGAGCAGTTGAGGGAGTTGGGTATTTTTAGCCTGGAAAAGAGGAGAGATGATAGCCATCTTCAAATATATCAAGGACTGCCACACGGAGGATGTAGCAAGCTTGTTTTCTCCTGCTCCGGAGGATAGGACCTGAACCGAATAACTTCAAGTTACAATAAAGGAGATTCCAACTAAACACATGGGAAAACTTTCTGACATTTACAGTAAAGGTAAAGGTAAAGGTACCCCTGCCCGTACGGGCCAGTCTTGACAGACTCTGGGGTTGTGCGCCCATCTCACTTAAGAGGCCAGGGGCCAGCGCTGTCCGGAGACACTTCCGGGTCACGTGGCCAGCGTGACATCGCTGCTCTGGCGAGCCAGAGCCGCACACGGAAACGCCGTTTACCTTCCCGCTGGTAAGCGGTCCCTATTTATCTACTTGCACCCGGAGGTGCTTTCGAACTGCTAGGTTGGCAGGCGCTGGGACCGAGCAGCGGGAGCGCACCCCGCCGCAGGGATTCGAACCGCCGACCTTTCGATCGGCAAGCCCTAGGCGCTGAGGCTTTAACCCACAGCGCCACCTGCGTCCCTGTAAATGTAAATTTACATTTACAGGGTCCTCTGTAAATGTAAATTTACAGGTTCCTCTGTAAAATTTACAGATTCCTCTGTAAATGTGGATATGAATGGTTGTATTGTTATCATTTTATACTTGTAAAAGAAAACAAAATCCATTTCAGGAAGAAAAAAGCAAACTTTCTGAGAGGAAGAGCTGTTGGACAGCGGACGGGTCTCCCTCGGAAGCTGAAGGACTCTCCTTCCTTGGGGCTTCTTTTAAGCAGAGGTTGAGTGGCCCCCTGCCCTGAATGACCCAGCCGAGCTTTCTGCCTCGCAGAGGGGGTGGGTCTGGATGACCCTCGGGGCCCCTTGCCGAGATTTTACGAGTCTCGGAAGGGGAGTTTCCCAGCGACGGTCCCTCCGCCTCCCTTACCCTCCAGGGGAGTACTCCAGGTTGAAGACGGCGCCGTGCGTGCGGGTGATGGGCGAGACCGAGTCGGCGGGCTGGATGGCGCCGTAGAGCCCCGTCATGGCGCGGAACGTGTCCCTCGCCGGCTCCACGCAGCGGCCGCCATGGCCCAGGCGCCGCCCGCGCACCCACGCGAACAGGCCCCCGCCCGGCACCGAAACGGCGCCCGCCGCCACCGCTGCTGCTGTTGCTGAGGAGGCTGCTGCCGCTGAGGCGGCGGCGGCGTCCGGGGGCGGCGGTTCCCGGGGGGGCGACGGAGGCGGCGGCGGCGTCTGGTCCCCCTCGCCGCGAGGAGGCCGCTCCGGCGTCGGGCCCCAGCGCGCCTTCCAGCTCATCCCGAGCCCGGCCCCGCCGCCACCGGCAGCGGCATTCCTCGCTCTCCCCCCCTCACACACACCCTTCGGCCTCCTCCGCCTCCTTCCCCCCGACTTCCGGTGCGGGGAGCACCCTTCGAAAAGGCGCCGGCCGGAAACGCGGACCCGGCTCTTGAGGGCCGCCGGGATTCCTTTCCCCCCCAGAGGGGAGGTTCCCTGGCGTCCTGCTTTTAAAGCCGCGCCCCTTATCAAGGCCACGCCTCCTTCGTGGGTCGCCCCGCCCCCTGCGATTTCTGCCCCCCCCTCCCAGAAGCAAGCTGGGGGGGGGCGGGTGGGGGAATAAAAAATAAATTGTTACGGAAATTACCGTCTTTAAAGTTGTTAAATGATACAAATATTATGCCTGAATGTATCCTTTCAACTTGACAGCTCAGGGAAGTTAAAGGTAAAGGTAAAGGTACCCCTGCCCGTACGGGCCAGTCTTGACAGACTCTGGGGTTGTGCGCCCATCTCACTCAAGAGGCCAGGGGCCAGCGCTGTCCGGAGACACTTCCGGGTCACGTGGCCAGCATGACATCGCTGCTCTGGCCAGAGCCAGAGCCGCACACAGAAATGCCGTTTACCTTCCCGCTGGTAAGCGGTCCCTATTTATCTACTTGCACCCGGAAGTGCTTTCGAACTGCTAGGTTGGCAGGCGCTGGGACCGAGCAGCGGGAGCGCACCCCGCCGCAGGGATTCGAACCGCCGACCTTTCGATCGGCAAGCCCTAGGCACTGAGGCTTTAACCCACAGCGCCACCTGCGTCCCATCAGGGAAGTTACCTAGCTTTAAAATAATATAAAATCAACTCCTTGCCATTCCAAAGCTATTTTCCCCTTGGAAAAGGACTCCAGGAAATTCCCAGAGGTGACAATTGCTGGGCTCATTGGTAGCCAAGGGAAGCCAAATCTCATCACCGGACTCGCCTCAGGCTCCAGACATGCAAAGGAAGTTCTATTGTACTTTTGGATGGTGGACACTTAAGACATACAGTGGTGCCTCGCAAGACGAAATTAATTCGTTCTGCGAGTTTTTTTGTCTTGCGATTTTTTTCGTCTTGCGAAGCACGGATTTTGGAAAAGCTTCAAAAATCACCAAAGTCTTCAAAAACCTCAAAAAAGGCTACCACACCGCGTGCTATGAGTTGCTCCTCGAAGTGAATGCACAGTTTTAAGAAAAAGGAAACAAACTTGAAAGACAAAGGAAACAAACTTGCAAGACGTTTCCGTCTTGCGAAGCAAGCCCATAGGGAAATCCGTCTTGCGAAGCAACTCAAAAAACGAAAAACTCTTTCGTCTTGCGAGTTTTTCGTCTTACAAGGCATTCGTCTTGCGAGGTACCACTGTATTTGTCTATGCTAACTGCGTTGCCCTGAGTCTTGCCCTGCCATGTCTGCCTATGCTAATCTTGTACCAAGGACTTGTCTGAACATGTTTGCCAAAGTTAACCCCTCCCCTTTTGTGACATGTCAGTGATGTAGCAATGATGCTGTACGAACTGTATTCTGGGATATGGTGGGAAAGTTTTAAAAGTCTTTGTCACCCCATCCTTGGGGTTCAAATTTGCTCTTTGAACCTACTGCGCAATAAACTTTGGTCTACAGCTATTTGCTCCGGTTGGTTGGAATCCTTCCTTTATTCCGCATGGACCCGCGGGCTCTGCCCGACGAGCTGGGTGACTGAGCAGCCTCACACCTACTTTTTTCCGTAACAAAATGTTTGTGGGGGAACATTTGTAATTTACCTAGGAGACCCCTGTAAGCAGGTGGAAACATTAGCAGGATGGCAATACCACTTGTAATGTAGTACCGTATTTTTCGCCCTATAGGACGCACTTTTTCCCCTCCAAAATTGAAGGGGAAATGTGTGTGTGTCCTATGGGGCGAATGCAGGCTTTCGCTGAAGCTTGGAGAGCGAGAGGGGTCGGTGCACACCGACCCTTCTCGCTCTCCAGGCTTCAGGAAGCTATCAGCAAGCCTGGGGTGCCCGCGGGAGTTCCCCAGGGTTCCCTAGGCTGCGGATAGCAGCCTGCTGCCCGGAGCGCGGGGCGCGCTGAAGCAGAGCGCCCCGCGCTTCAGGCAGACACCTGCACAGAGCGCAGGACGCGCTGAAGCCGCGGCTGGGGGGGGGGGATAATTTTTTTTCTTATATTCCCCCCCCCAGCAAAACTAGGTGCGTCCTATGGGCCGGTGCATCCTATAGGGCGAAAAATACGGTAATTATTATTATGGACAAAATGGAGAGGCATAAAATACAGATTACTAAATAATACGGATATGCAGTTGAAAAGGTTGACAATAGGTCCCATGGAGGGGAAGGTGGGAAGTCCAGGGATTCAGAGAAATCTCTAAATATGGGTATGTATTTTGCATTGTTAGAATTGTAAAATCAAATAAAAATTATTTCAAAAAAAATATGTTGGTAACTTGAGGAGGAGTGATCTTGCACTGTTGAGATTGCCGTGTTCCTTCATGCCATCAGATTTATCTGAATTTTTAAAAATAAACCATGTGTTTTTGTGTGTATTCTCACTGAGTAGCAGATCCATCTGAGGTGTAATTTCAGCACTTATTAGAATGATTTCAAATTGCCAGCTGGCTGCTAAGATAGTACACACAGCCATTGCTGCCAGAGTAAATAAAGGAGTAAACTGTTTTCAGGGATTTAGAAAGCACACTAGTACCATTATACTTGACCATTTTTATCTTGCTTATTTACCAGTCTGAAATGGAATGCAATGACCAAAGTACATCATTAAACCTGCAAAGATTTACTTTCTTGCACAATGGGGTTGGTTATTTATTTAGCTGTATATTTTCACTGGCTTCCTTGCATACCAGGGTTAAATACTGACTTCCTGGAAGACACAGGATGATGAAATGAGAGGCTCCGTAATTACTCTTCGTAGGCTCGCCCTCTTAATTTTAACAGATAACTTGGGAAACCTTTCACATCTTTATGATTTGAGTTTGAGATGGTGCAGATGGAAATGTTCCTAAGAAGATATATAGGGATATAGTTTATATATAGTACTTGTAAAGGGCTATCCCCTTCAGCAGGGCTTTTTTTCAGGGGGGACTCACCTGAACTCAGTTCTGGCCCCTCTCAAGTGGGTGCCATTATAAGAAAACAAGGGAGGCACTCATGGTGAGTTCCAGCTCCTCTTTTTCTAGAAAAATAGCACTCCTCTTCAGGACTATTGTGCAATAGAAAGTACATTTCCCTTCTCACTGGATTCTTTGCCTGCCATTTTTAACTTGTACCCACTTGTACAAGTTATTGTACAACTTGTAGCCACTTACTGAGGCATCTAATCATAGCCTGCATTTTTATCAAGGCTTATATTTTGATCAGGGCCTGTATTTTAAAATGAGCTTAAAGATTTTCAAATGTTTTATGCCAGGCAGAAGACCAGCTGCCTAAGTACTTTGGCAAGATGTTTATCCTCCTGGACAAGGGGGCCCCTTGATTTATAGCAGAAAACAATTCTCAAAGTCGTAAAAAGGGAATTACAGGCTGAGAGCAAAGGTTACACTGACCCTAGATATTACAGAATATAAAAAAGCTGAGAAAAAACATAATTAAGAGTTGGTAAATAGTAAAATAAAACCATGTGCCTCCCATTAAACTTGAGCCATATTTTCCTAAGGTTAAAAAGGCAAAAGCAAATGGAAAAAGCAGCTGGCTTGGCTGGAGAAGGGGGGTGTAAACAGAAGAAGAGGTTTCTTCCTATTTTATTTTGAGGCTGTAAACTGTTCCTTCCTTTTTACTTTGAGAAGGTTTATTCTTCTAAAAAGCTATCTATGTTAATGTATGAAATATATTGGCTTAAATGTAATTATGCAAAGGATTTAAGAAATGTTGGATTCTTATTTCATATAGTTGTAAGAGTTGTAACTATCCTGAAATTAAGTCAGCCATCAGCCCAGCCCCCTGTCAGGCAGGAAAACACCATCAGAGCACTCTAGACAGATGGTTGTCAGGTTTTTGTTTAAAGACCTCCAAAAGAAGGAGATCTTTCAATGATGATGTGAACTCAAGATCCCTTACATCTGTTTAAGATAAAAATTTAAAACTATTAACCATCTGTTTTGGAGGGCAATAGGGCAAGGAGGGCAAGAGGTGAGCTGGTAATTAAGGTTCCTTGTTGAGACAAATGTAAGATAAATGACTACTTATTTGTCATTTATAGATAGAAGAATATATAGCTTTTATTTCCCATAAAAGGCAATAGGAAATGGGTGTATCTTTTGTGATTGGTTTTAGCAAACAGCCAATAGGAATTTCAACCAGGCTGATTGGACAGAGGCAGCCAAAGGAGGAGCAAGGGGGCTAGGTTAAGGAAATATAAGTGCTGGCCATAATGGCAGGAGGCCAGGCCAGAGCTTGGTAACCATATACCACTGTGCCTCTCATTTATTTGTCTGACAAATAAATTATTATTTTAATTTCTCTATTGCTGCGTTGAATATTTCATTCCAGCTAAGCGTTAACCACAAGCAGGGTGCTACATTACTAATTAGTGAACTTTGGTCCTAGCATCTGGAGTCCAATTTCCTTCCAAAGATTTGGTCTTCTCTTTCTCTCTCAGTGTCCTTCCCATGGAGTAGTATTCTGGGTTTGGCTGCATATCTGTGAGCTGAGCTATGCGATTTGCCATGGCAAAAAAGGCTGAAATGGCGCCTATGTCCCAGGCATCTTCTCTGTCAAACCCGTGTGCCTCCAGCTTCTGAAAGTGTTCTTTGGTGATGGTATCTGCTCGACAGACAGCGAGTGCAAACTCGAGCATGGCTACCTCGCGATCACTTAGGTCAGCCATTTTCCAGTTCACCATGATCTGCACAGAAACAAAGCAGCAGGAAATCATAAACACAGCTGCTGGGGTACGTAATGGCCAAGTGTGGGACATAAAGGACCATATATACAGGCAGTATCAGACCAGTGACAAACAGACTGAGGGCTGAAAAGAAGGATTAGGGAGTGACCTTGAATATGAACTGCAATGCATCGCTGCAAAGAAGTAAAGTGCTTCCCCAATCTTTGCTCTTGTTTTGGGTTGTTGGCATTCGGCTGTCTCAATAAACAATAGAGTGTGCCTCCGGGGGTGAAGTCAAACCACTAAGTTAGCAGCAGTGATTTGACCTCCCTAAGACGCAAGCTTGGACAGTGTGTATGGAGGTCCAGGGATGCCCAGACAACCAGACCCACCATCTCAGCCTCGCTGATGTGCTCCAAAAGAAAGCAGAGCAACATGCTTGCAACCAGCTTGGCTGTACAGAAAAGGGAATATTGCCAAGTGCAACCCCTCAGCTTTGTGGCATGAGAATAAGCACCTAGCAAACTGCCCTTTTCCATACAATTCTTAGCCTTGGGCAAGGGCCTTTTTAAACACTGCTGCATAAGGCTTTTAAATGCATTTATCTAGTTATAAAGTGCCCAGCATCTTGTAATGTTATAGTCTTCCCCAACCTGCTGCTTTTAGATAGAATCCAGTTTCCATCTGCTGCAGCCAGCTCGGTCAATGATCAGGAATGATAGAAGTTTCACTACAAAACATTTAGAGGCCACCAGGTTAGAGAAAGCTAATATAAACTAATCATAAAGATGAAGGTAAAGGGACCCCTGACCATTAGGTCCAGGCATGGCCGACTCTGGGGTTGCAGCGTTCATCTCGCTTTATTGGCCGAGGGAGCCGGCGTACAGCTTCCGGGTCATGTGGCCAGCATGACTAAGCCGCTGTTGGCAAACCAGAGCAGTGCACGGAAACGCCGTTTACCTTCCCTCCAGAGCGGTACCTATTTATCTACTTGCACTTTGCCGTGCTTTCGAACTGCTAGGTTGGCAGGAACAGGCACTGAGCAACGGGAGCTCACCCTGTTGCGGGGATTCGAACTGCCGGCCTTCTAATCGGCAAGTCTTAGGCTCTGTGGTTCAACCCACAGTGCCACCCGCGTCCCAAAAAGGTTTGTATAAATATGAATATAATAAATTATAATCCCATAATTTTTGTTCAGTAATCTTTCAAAGTTTCTTTTAAATTGCTATACAGTGGTACCTTGGTTTACGAACAGTCCTGTTTACGAACTATTCGGTTTACGAACTCCGCAAAATCGGAAGTAGTGTCCCGGATTGTGAACTTTACCTCGGTCTATGAACAGAAGCCGAACAGTGGAAGGGCACCGGCAGCGGGAGGCCTCATTAGGGAAAGCGCACCTTGGTTTAAGAACGGACTAAGTTCGTAAACCGAGGTACCACTGTATATACTAATTTACAATCATATTTCCAGTGCACTGCACAAAAAGTAAAAAACCTACTATAAAGATTTCACCAGAATAATTTGCATAAACTAGCATTCAAATTCAGACTCAAGTCCCCTTCATACAATTCATTCATCTCTCTCTCTTTTTTGCAAGCTGTAGGTAGAGCCCGGATTTTTGCCTGAACCTGGAACAAGCGCAGAAGCAAGGTCGCAAGTGGAAGCTTGCTGGTTAAGACAGCACAGAAGTGAAGCGTGCACATACACACTAAGACTAGCAAATATGGGTTCTCGCCTGATCTGCCAGCACTGGTTTCTTAGAGCAGTGTTTCCCAACCTTGTGCCTCCAGCTGTTTTTGGACTACAATTCCCATCATCCCTTGCCACTGGTCTTGCTAGTCAGGGATGATGGGAGTTGTAGTTCAAAAACAGCTGGAGGCACAAGGTTGGGAAACACTGTCGTAGAGTACATCCGATGTAAGGCACCGTGTGCAATTACACAGTAGGGAACCTTGTTTGCAACACTCGTAGCCACGATAATGAGCTCTTTGTCAGCCATGCTAAGGTTTCCTGTGGGAGGAAAGACAAGCAAAGGGTGGATCATATATCTAGTCATGGGAATGAGTCACTTCATCCTGGGCTTATGCGCTTATATCCTGTATCTGAGTTTGAGGGTACTATGCATCTGTTCTATACAGTGGTGCCTCGCAAGACGAAATTAATCCGTTCCGTGAGTCTCTTTGTCTAGCGGTTTTTTCGTCTTGCGAAGCAAGCCCATTGACAGCTTAGCAGATTAGCGCTATTAGCGGTTTTTAGCGGCTTATCAGCTTAGCGGATCAGCTGATAAGCGGCTTAGCTGCTTAGAAAAAGGGGGGGGGGAAGGGGAAAAAACCCGCAGGAACTCGCAAGACATTTTCATCTTGCGAAGCAAGCCCATAGGGAAATTCGTTTTGCAAAGCGCCTCCAAAACAGAAAACCCTTTTGTTTTCCGTCTTGCGAGGCGTTCGTCTTGCGGGGCACCACTGTAATTGCTTTAGTGCCGTAGCACCCTGGAGTGATTTGAATGATGCTTAGGGGTGCTGTGAACAGCACTGGCTCCATCCTGCCCTCATTCCTTCCCTCCTCTCAAGTTCTGGGTGTTGTCTAAGTCAGCTTGGTTTCATTTCTGATGAGGGGGTGGGAGAAAACTGAAGCCTCAGAGCGCCTTAAAAGCTTAGGGAGTCCCAGGTCCACCTTGAGGCATCTTCTTCATGGTACGATGCAACTCAGAAACCGGAGGACCTTTCCCAGATTGGCCCAATTTGCCCTATAATTTGGAGTGCACACAGAGCCGTTGCTCACCCCAGCATATTTTGGTGTGAACTACTCTGGGATTTCTCTTTTTTTATGAGAACTGGTATAAAAATAGAAGAGTAGATGATAATAAAATTGCCACTGGGGGTTTATGACTGTTGGAACAGGAAAGAAGATCATAGTCTGATCGCCATGCTTACCTGTCTCCTTGTTCACGACGGCACTGAAATAAGCAAGGAATGCTCTGAGTTCTGTTGGGCGGTGAGACATCACCTTGAGCACATTGGGCAAAAACCCACGCTGTTCGGGAATCGAGGGGGGGGGGGAAAGCTAGTCAAATTGCCATTAAGGGAAGAGTCTATACAATGCCATCCATTCTCAGATATAGCACAATTAGCTAAGGGCCATTCGCTAGAAAACTGCAGGCTGATGCCAAGTCTCCCGTTCCGAATCATCCAAGCAGTGGAGAAGAGCCACAGCTGACGTGCTTTGCAGAGAAGATCCTAATTTCTCAGCCTAATCTCTCCACTCAGAAGAATCAGGCAGTGGCAGAGATCCGCTGTCTGAGGCTCTGCAGAGCTGCTACCAGCCAGAATAGACCATACATGGGGAACATGCTTGATGCTTTACTGTGCTTAATGTGTTTAATTACCGTATTTTTCGCTCCATAAGACGCACATGACCATAAGAAACACCTAGTTTTTAGAGGAGGAAAACAAGAGGAAAAAAAATTCTGAACGAAACGGTGGATGTATGATTTTTGTGGTTCATGCTGTGGCCACAGACATGTGATTTGATGGTGAGTTTGGGGTAGCCCAATGCAGAAATCCTGAGGATCCATGTGGATCTGTGCTTTGTAACCACGTTTTTGCGCCATTGCGGCCCCACAAAACAGTGGGTGCATGTGTTTTTTGGTGCAGGCTGTAGCCATGGACATGCTATGTGATCTGATGGTGAATTTGGGGTGACCCAATGCAAAAATCCTGAGGATACATGGGCTTTTACCTCCCCCCTCCTTTATCGCTAGTGTCCCTTATCTCCCTCCCAATCGCTTACTGATCAGCTGCTTCCTTTCAACACTCCTTTCCTTCTTGTCTGCCTTAGTGTCTTTTCCTTAGCTGGAGCAGTTTTTTGCTCCTCCTTTTCTTCTAATTTCTCTCCTCATTGCTTTAGTATTCCTGTCTCCTCTCCTTGCAAGTTTGCTTTCTTTACCTCCCCGCTCCCAGGCAGCCTCCTTTATTGCTAGCGTCCCTTATCTCCCTCCCCGATCGCTTGCCGATCGGCGGCTTTGTTTCAACACCCACTTTCCTCTCCCCTCCCCCAAAAAGCAAGATCTGCTTTTTGCCCCTGGGCAATTCAGCTCCAGGGACCATGCATTTGCTCCATAAGACGCACAGACATTTCCCCTTACTTTTTAGGAAGAAAAAAGTGTGTCTTGACATGAGCCAACAGTGTGACGCGGTAGCTAAAAAAGCCAATGCAATTCTGGGCTGCATCAATAGGAGTATAGCATCTAGATCAAGGGAAGTAATAGTGCCACTGTATTCTGCTCTGGTCAGACCTCAACTGTGTCCAGTTCTGGGCACCACAGTTCAAGAAGGACACTGACAAACTGGAACGTGTCCAGCGGAGGGCAACCAAAATGGTCAAAGGCCTGGAAACGATGCCTTATGAGGAACGGCTAAGGGAGCTGGGCATGTTTAGCCTGGAGAAAAGGAGGTTAAGGGGTGATATGATAGCCATGTTCAAATATATAAAAGGATGTCACATAGAGGAGGGAGAAAGGTTGTTTTCTGCTGCTCCAGAGAAGCGGACACGGAGCAATGGATCCAAACTACAAGAAAGAAGGTTCCACCTAAACATTAGGAAGAACTTCCTGACAGTAAGAGCTGTTTGACAGTGGAATTTGCTGCCAAGGAGTGTGGTGGAGTCTCCTTCTTTGGAGGTCTTTAAGCAGAGGCTTGACAACCATATGTCAGGAGTGCTCTGATGGTGTTTCCTGCTTGGCAGGGGGTTGGACTCGATGGCCCTTGTGGTCTCTTCCAACTCTATGATTCTACGGAGTGGAAAATTAGGTTAACCTTTGTCCCTCCAGACGTTGCTGAACTACAACTTCCATAGCCCTAGGAAGCATGGCCAGGGATGCTGTGAGTTGTAGTTCAGTTCAGCAAACCATGCAGGGCAAGGCGAGTAAATTGGCTGACCTGGGATTAAGGCAGCTTTTTAATAAAGTCTAGCGCGTATTCTTTGCCGCAATTTTGCAAGCCTCTGACATGCTAAACCTAATGGAGTGAACCGGTTGGCCTGCTAGGTGCTCAGCTGTCTTATAAGGGGATTCCAGTATATCAGTCTTGAGGCATCTAATCATAAGCCTGCATTTTTATTAAAGCTTATATGTTTAATCAGGGCCTGTATCTTAAAAGACCAGTCTTAGAAGAGCAGCTGCCTAGAAGAACCTTGGCAATGTTTTTCTCCTAGACAAGGGGCCCCCCTGATTTATAGCAGAAAACAATTCTCAAAGTCGTAAAAAGGGAATTACAGGCTGACAGCCAAGGTTACACTGACCCTACAAATTAAGGGTGGATAAATAGTAAAATGAGCCATATCTTCTTCCTAAGGTTAAGAAGGTCAAGAGCAGTGAAAAAGACAACTGACTTGGCTGGAGAAAATAGGTTTTCTTTCTTTCTATTTTTGAGGCTGAGAAACAAGAGAAGAAGAGCTGGCAGAAAGGGAGCATTTTTGGGAAGCCTTTTCTAAAGCTGTTTCTTTCTTAAACTAAGATCCTTTTAAGATTTCTTTTCCTTTTAAAAGGTTATTTATGTATTAAATATATTAGCTTAAATATAATTATGCAAAGGATTTAAGAAATGCTAGATTCTTATTTCATATAGTTGTAAGAGTTGTAACTATCCTGAAATTAAGTCAGCCACCAGCCCCCCTTGCCAGACAGAAGACGCCAATCGAGCACTCCTGATATATGGTTGTCAGGCCTTTTGTTTAGAAACCTTCAAATGAAGGAGATCTCTCAATGTTGATGTGAACTCAATCCTTGACATATGCATAAGATAAAAATTCAAGATTAATTATCTGTTTTGGAAGGCAATAGGGCAAGGAGGGCAAGAGGTGAGCTGGTAATTAAGGTTCCTTGTTGAGACACATGTAAGATATATTACTACTTATTTGTCATTTATAGATAGCTTTTTGATTCCCATAAAAGGACAAGAGGAAATGGGTGTATCTTTTGTGATTGGTTCTAGCAAACAGCCAATAGGAATTTCAACCAGGCTGATTGGACAGAGGCAGCCAAAGGAGGAGCAAGGGGGCTAGGTTAAGGAAATATAAGTGCTGGCCAGAATGGCAAGAGGCCAGGCCAGAGCTTGGTAACCATATACCACTGTGCCTCATATTTATTTGTCTGACAAATAAATTACTATTTTAATTTCTCTATTGCTGCGTTGAATATTTCATTCCAGCTAAGCGTTAACCACAAGCAGGGTGCTACAGTCTTACCTTTGCTTCTTCTCTCTTCATAAGCTCTGCTATATCGTTTGGCAAATCCTCCTCCTTAGGTAGCGGAAAGCGCTCAGTGGACCTAGTGGTGTTCCTCTCGCCTGTGCTATATGCATGGTTCGAAGCTACAGTTCTGGGTCTTACCCCAAAGTTCCCCATTGCACCAGGAGGCAGGAGCTAAAACACGGAAAGGAAGAAATGACCCATTTGCCATAGTATCGTGCAAAGTTAGCTCCATCAGCTTCAAGTGTTATTTGTAAAATGATTAACTGCATAGTTTAGGATCTGAAAATAATGTTCGGCACAGGGATGGGGAACCTATAGCTGTACAGATGTTGCTGGACTTCCACTCCCATGATCCCTGACCATTGGCCATGCTCACTGGGACTTATGGAAACTGGAGTTTGGCCATGTTTGCTGGGACTGATGGAAGCAACATCTGGAGGGCCACCAAAATGGTCAAAGGCCTGGAAACGATGCCTTATGAGGAACGGCTAAGGGAGCTGGGCATGTTTAGCCTGGAGAAGAGGAGGTTAAGGGGTGATATGATAGCCATGTTCAAATATATAAAAGGATGTCACATAGAGGAGGGAGAAAGGTTGTTTTCTGCTGCTCCAGAGAAGCGGACACGGAGCAATGGATCCAAACTACAAGAAAGAAGATTCCACCTAAACATTAGGAAGAACTTCCTGACAGTAAGAGCTGTTTGACAGTGGAATTTGCTGCCAAGGAGTGTGGTGGAGTCTCCTTCTTTGGAGGTCTTTAAGCAGAGGCTTGACAACCATATGTCAGGAGTGCTCTGATGGCGTTTCCTGCTTGGCAGGGGGTTGGACTCGATGGCCCTTGTGGTCTCTTCCAACTCTATGATTCTATGATTCTAGGTTCCTCATCTCTGCAATAAAGCAATCTGATTAAAAGAGCTTGGAATCATAGAATTGTTGAGCTGGAAGGGACCCTGCAACCTTGGCGTTATCAGCACCATACCCTTATGGTGAGAACCAGTGTGGTGTAGTGATTAACAGCGGTGGACTTGTAATCTGGGGAACCGGGTTCTTGTCTCTGCTCCTCCACATGCAGCTGCTGGGCGACCTTGGGCTAGTCATACTTCTCTGAAGTCTCTCAGCCTCACTCACCTCACAGAGTGTTTGTTGTGGGGGAGGAAGGGAAAGGACATTGTTAGCCGCTTTAATACTCCTTCCGGTAGTGATAAAGCGGGGTATCAAATCCAAACTCTTCTTATTTAGGTAGAAATATCCTATATTCTTTTGCAATGAAACAGACGTTTGTGCAAACAGAGATATGGGGAAATTGTGCTCTTAACGCTTACAGGAGTCAGGTATTTGTGTAATGGCTGGATAGCAACATAGGGAAACACTCTTTCATCTGTTAAGATTAAAAGTTGATCCCATTGACATCTTGTTCCAAGGCATATTTATGGAGTAGTAAAGGCCCATTTAAATCAGCCTGACACTCTTTGGATAAACACAAGATTCTTCCGAATCCCAAGACTTCCCTCTTCCCCTCCGTGGGTTCTTTAAGTAACTTAAGTCCATCCAATTTACAGTCCTCCAAAAACTATGTATCATTGCAAGAGTTATTTAAAACCAGCCAAAGAGTTCAAGTGTTTACAGTGGTCTTTCAAATATAATATACATTTGTCCCATTCTTTGTTGAAGTTTTGATCCTCCTGGTTTCTGATTTTCCCGGTTAATCTAGCCATCTTTGCATAGTCCAATAGTTTCATCCAGTGCTTTTTTCTGGGGGTACACATACCCCTAAACATTTTGTGAATCTTTGTACTTTTGTCCATTTACTGTATTTATCTTCCCCGATTTGAACTATAAAATGGTGATTTTCTAGAGTCAAAATGAGAGCACCCCTAAACATTTTTAAAGAAAAAAAAGCACTGCTGTCATCTGCCAATCCACCCTGGTAGGTATCTTTTGTTTTCCAATGCATTTCTTATCAATAATTATAATAATAAACCAGTGTGGTGCAAGCAATTTTTTTGTTCTGAAAGTGCGACCCAGAGAATTTTTTTTAGAACTACTAACCTAAAAAGACCAGTTGTGCTAAGGCAATAAATAATGAGAAGGGCACGTAGAGATGCTTAGCAGAACCCAAAAATCATGTAAAAGTATTTTTGTACGCCACAACTGCTGTAAGGATTTTACTAGCCAAAAAATGGAAAACACAAGAACTACCAACGGTAGAAGAATGGCAGATGAAGATGGTGGAGTTTATGGAGCTGGCTGACCTCACCGGGAGAATCCGCGACCAGAAAGAAGAGGAACACCAAGAAGACTGGAAGAAATTTAAAGACTATCTGAATAAATATTGTAATATTAAAGATATGTAATCACTTGAAAGAATCAATTAGGCCTAGGATTAAATTAGGATTAAATACATAAATAAGAAAATGTACGATAAGAAAAGTTAGGAAATATGATTATGACTGTGATATGGTTTTCTGAAATAATGATATTGGAAACTGCTATATATAATTACTAAGAAATTCAGATGGAAGAGATTTGAGGAAGTCAAATAATATGTTTATGAAGATGGATCTTAACCAGTTAATTAAGTGTTAGTGTAGTGATGATTTGTTGTATTTTATGTTCTATATTGGGGACGCAGGTGGCGCTGTGGGTTAAAGCCTCAGCGCCTAGGGCTTGCCGATCGAAAGGTCGGCGGTTCGAATCCCTGCGGCGGGGTGCGCTCCCGCTGCTCGGTCCCAGCGCCTGCCAACCTAGCAGTTCGAAAGCACCTCCGGGTGCAAGTAGATAAATAGGGACCGCTTACCAGCGGGAAGGTAAACGGCGTTTCCGTGTGCGGCTCTGGCTCGCCAGAGCAGCAATGTCACGCTGGCCACGTGACCCGGAAGTGTCTCCGGACAGCGCTGGCCCCTGGCCTCTTAAGTGAGATGGGCGCACAACCCCAGAGTCTGTCAAGACTGGCCCGTACGGGCAGGGGTACCTTTACCTTTACCTTTACGTTCTATATTCTTTTTTCTGTTCCATTCTTTTCCCTTTATTATTGTCAGCTTTTTCTTTTGCTATGTCTATGTATGGAAAATAATAAATATTATTATGAAGGGGAGAAAAAAGAGATGCTCGGCTCCCCCTTTTCTCCCTCTTGGATTTACTTTAATGGTTGCGCATGGCATATAGGTGACCAGAGAGAGGTGAGGGGGTAAAACACTGCAAGACAAAACTGAAGAAGTTAAGTGCCTGCGCCAGCCGGAAGTCCCTCGGCTCTGGCATTTGGCACTCACTCTCCTTAAAAAGAAGTTTTGCACCTCTCGCCCTCGGAGGAGCGCACCACCTTTTGGGAACCAGCGCTGCAGCCATTTGATCTCCCAGCCCGGCAAGCCGCCAGTCAGTGCCGAGCAGACAACATACTGCCCTAAGCTAGGGGGGTGAATGGTCTGACTTCATGTCACCTGTCTGGCCAGGGGCTGAACTAGATTCACCTGATCCAGGTGCTCTCGGTCGCGCAAAGACGCAGGGAGCCATTGGCACCGCTGCGCCAAGGAGACGCGCCCCCCTTTCTTGGACCACTGCCATCCTCCGAAGCGCGCATCCACAGCCAGGGTTGAACGCCTGTGGCGATGGAGATACTCACGGAGGGAGAGCCCCGACGGCCGAGCTGCAGGAGGCTGCTGCGGAGAAGCCGCCACATTGCCAAACCGCGGCTGTTTTCCTTGCGCTCCTGGGCGGCACCGACGGAGGCGCAGGCGAGGCGGAGAGCCGTTTTCTGGTAACGCAGCCAAGCGCGCTTGCAGGACGGCGTCTCCCCTAGCCCGCCCACATTTCGACACTTCCCCAGTGCAAGGGGGACGGGGGGACGGGACACATCTGTTTAGACCACAAGGAACAGCAGCCCGTGGAAGAGTAAAGAGTAACAAGTCGCGCCTTGTTGAAATCCCTATTCAGTCAACAACAATTGCTCCACAGCAGAAGTGGGCAGACTTCAAGTTGTAGGCTCTGCTTCTGTTTTCTTCTGGAATCCTGAGATTCCCCTAAACTGGGCCTGTTGCAAAATCCATGTACTTACTTCCTAACCATATCTATGTAGAGGCAATTGAATTCAATGGAATTCATTCTCATTGGATTAGGATTGCAGTCCTAGAATTAAAGAATTCTGAATCCAGGAAGTTGAGTTGACCGAAGTGACAGGAGCTCACAGTCCTTCCACACACAAAAAGCAATTATTGGTTACCCAAGCTTTTTTTTATTTTAAAAATTTAAAAATTTGGGGTGGGAAAGCAGTTGCGCTATTGCTGCTATTGTTAAAGAAAAGGGGGTCACAAACGTTTTCCAATCTACTGCAAATCACCCAGAGATCAGAAGATCCAGAGATTTCCTGCCTGCCCCTAATCTAGTGACTGACAGCTGTTCTCTGCAGTTTTAAGATAAGCTTTCCCTGCTCTTCCTGGGAACATCAGGGATTGGACCTGGGCCCTTTTGTATCTGAAACAAATACACTACCACAAAACTACCACAAAACCCTTGCATCGATCAGAAAAGACACTACCCATGTGTTATCAGCTGAATGCAGATATATTTTATTCATAGCATGACTGGTTGTACAAGTGTTGTCAAATTATAAGGGAAGGTCTAATCCTTAGGGTGTTTATCAGGAAAGGCCGATGGCATTAGATGTCATTGGAGTAATTTCATAGTGCGGTACACCTCATTCTTAGACAATGAATCTCTTCTTATGCCCATCTCTCAAGGTCAGTATTTATTAGACTTTCTACCTCCAGGGCATCCTTTTCACAGAGAAAAAGCCCACTTTGACCTGGGATGTGAACTGCAACAGATCCCATACGAGGGCATCTAATTGTTTCTTACAGGACCCTCTCATCTATGCAGGGGACAGAATTAGATGAGGTTCAACTCCATTTTAATTTTGACGTTTGATGAAAAATGCAACAAGATGTGAGGCTGTGAATCAAGTAGAATGCATTTTGGACCCAGTACCTGCCTGCAAACCTAGACAGCATATTAAAAAGCAGAGACATCACCTTGCCAACAAAGGTCCGTATAGTTAAAGCTATGGTTTTCCCAGTAGTGATGTATGGAAGTGAGAGCTGGACCATAAAGATGGCTGATCGCCGAAGAATGGATGCTTTTGAATTATGGTGCTGGAGGAGACTCCTGAGAGTCCCATGGACTGCAAGAAGATCAAACCTCTCCATTCTGAAGGAAATCAGCCCTGATGCTCACTGGAAGGACAGATCCTGAAGCTGAGGCTCCAATACTTTGGCCACCTCGTGAGAAGAGAAGACTCCCTGGAAAAGACCCTGATGCTGGGAAAGATGGAGGGCACAAGGAGAAGGGGACGACAGAGGACGAGATGGCTGGATAGTGTTCTCGAAGCTACCAGCATGAGTCTGACCAAACTGTGGGAGGCAGTGGAAGACAGGAGTGCCTGGCGTGCTCTGGTCCACGGGGTCACGAAGAGTCGGACACAACTAAACGACTAAACAACAACAACCTGCCTGCAAGTAGTTCTGAGAGCTCCTGTACAATGGGCAAAGGCCTCAGACAAGTTAGTGTTAAAGCAGATATGGAATCCAAACTGTAAAATACATTCTTTCCAGGAAAGACGTTTATACATATTTTACAACTAAGGTCAAAACTGCAACCAATGTGTGAGACAAGGAGCATGTTCCTTCATGGAAAATAGTTGCTTATTCCCTTTGGAAGAATTAAGGAAACAGTAAGACATCAAGTTTGCTTAACAGATCTGTGGGATGCCGACTAGAAAACTTTCCTCATTTGTTCAGGTTGGGAAAATGCAGGTGGAATTGTTCCTGAGAAGACCTTCCAAGGAGACCAAGGAGATTTTACACTTGTAGAGGAAAGGAGATCTTCCTCCAGATCTTCTCCAGTGTATACATAAAAAGCTCTTTCCAATTTCTGGCCGTTAAAAGATTTGCCACAGCAGATGTGTATTTGCTCAAATACGTTTATTAGAAACAACAGATATGACAAAAGTGTTAACTCTGCAGTTATGAAGAAATCACAGTATACAGCTTATTACAATCAAAAGAAACTGAGCAGCAAATCTCCAATCTTGCCGTGTCTTCAGAGCACCTCATTACAATCGAGACCCTACCGGAAAACGTTTTTCAAAAGTATAGCACAACAAGCAAGTGAAGCACATTTCATTTTTCAGTGGATGCAACATTTGCCCATCTTGACCTTCTGCCTGTCACTGAGCCCAATGTCCTTGGCAATGATTTGGGTGCCAGCAAGCCTTGTTAGGGGGTGTCGTTCTTCTCTTTCTCTCTCGGTATCCTTCCCATGATGTAGAATTCTGGGTTTGGATGCATATCTGTGAAGTGAGCTATGCGGTTCGACATGGCAAAAAAGGCTGCAATCGTGCCTATGTCCCAGGCATCTTCTCGGTCAAACCCGTTCGCCTCCAGCTTCTGAAAGTGCTCTTCAGTGATATTATCTGCTCGGCAGACGGCGAGTGCAAATTCAACCATGGCCCTCTCCCGATCACTCAGCTCGGCCATTTGCCAGTTCACAGTGACCTGCACAAAATCAGAGCCAAGGGAGGTTATTGGCAGTTATGGCCAACCGCTAGACCAGTTAAGGGGGCCAAATTTACAGGCAGCATTAGGTCAAAGAGAAGGAGTGTTGAAAAGGATTAGGGAGCAAACGTGAACATGAACCACAGTGCATTGCTGCCAGATTCTGAACAGTGTGATGCAAAGGAGTAAAGGGTTCCTCTATCTTTCCTCCTTGTACAAGAGAGGGAATTATGCTGACCGCAACTTCTTATTTATTTATTTATTAATAATTATTTTTATTTATTGGACTTATATACAGTACAGTGGTACCTTTGGTTACGTACTTAATTTGTTCTGGAGGTCCGTTCTTAACCTGAAACTGTTCTTAACCTGAAGCACCACTTTAGCTAATGGGGCCTCCTGCTGCTGCCGCACAATTTCTGTTCTCATCCTGAAGCAAAGTTCTTAACCTGAGGTAATATTTCTGGGTTAGCGGAGTCTGTAACCTGAAGCGTATGTAACCCAAGGTACCACTGTACTGCTCTTCATCGTAAAATCTCAGGCAGTTTGCAATGTAAAAATGCAAGGTAAAAGCACAAACAAATAGAACAAAGACAACAAAACAATACCCCCATCGCAAAAACACATTTAAAAGGCTGTGGAATATTAAGGCCTGGTTGAAGAGGAACATTTTAGCCTGGAACCCAACGATATGTAATGAAGGCACCAGGAGAGCCTCCCTGGGGAGAACATCCCACAGATGGGGAGCCACCACAGAAAAGGCCCTGATCTTGTGTTGCCACTCTCTGAGCCTCTCACAGAAGAGGCACACAAAGAAGGGCCTCAGAGGATGAACGCAGAATTTGGGTTTGTAGCATAACACCATTTTATTTAATTTACCGTATTTTTCGCCCTATAGGACGCACTTTTCCCCACCAAAAATGAAGGGGAAATGTGTGTGCGTCCTATGGGGCGAATGCAGGCTTTCGCTGAAGTCTGGAGAGCCAGAGGGGTCGGTGCGCACCGACCCCTCTCGCTCTCCAGGCTTCAGGAGAGCCGCAGCGCCAGCCCCACAAGGTCGGGGGACAGCGGGGAGGCAGAATGCCGCCATTCCACTGTCTCCTGATGTGGTTTGGAGGCTGACGGCGGGGAGACGCGTGCTTCTCCCCGCCGCCAGCCCCGCAAGCTCCGGGGACAGCTGCGCCTCCCAGCTGTCCCCGGACCTGATCTGCAGGCGGGTGGCGGGGAGAAGAGCGCTTCTCCCCGCTGCCGGCCCCACAAGCGCCTGGGGGGGGGGAATAAAAATATTTTTCTTTATTTCCCCCCCAAAAAAACTTGGTGCGTCCTATGGGCCGGTGCGTCCTATGGGGTGAAAAATACGGTATTTTACTTGCCAAAATTTTATATACTGTCTGATTGTAAGAGAACCTCTAAGTGGTTTACAAAAATAGAAAGCAAAACATTAGAATTATCAGTAAGCTTGTGGACAATTGGATTTCAAACAACAACCCGTGAGTAGAATGGAAATTGGATTTTTAAAGTATTTTTAAATTGGCACCGATCGGGGAAGGTCTAAACAGGAAGTCCGCCTCCCCTTTCTGTAAATAAACTGAAGCAAAAGGTACCCCCCCTGCCCGTACGGGCCAGTCTTGACAGACTCTGGGGTTGTGCGCCCATCTCACTTAAGAGGCCAGGGGCCAGCGCTGTCCGGAGACACTTCCGGGTCACGTGGCCAGCGTGACAAAGCTGCATCTGGCGAGCCAGAGCCACACACGGAAACGCCGTTTACCTTCCCGCTGGTAAGCGGTCCCTATTTATCTACTTGCACCCGGAGGTGCTTTCGAACTGCTAGGTTGGCAGGCGCTGGGACCGAGCAGCGGGAGCGCACCCCGCCGCAGGGATTCGAACCGCCAACCTTTTGATCGGCAAGCCCTAGGCGCTGAGGCTTTAACCCACAGCGCCACCTGTGTCCCTTAAACTGAAGCAAAGAACCTGTCAACTAAGGTCGTGGAGAGTATTATGTAAAGGATTTTAATTCTACTGATTGAAATGACCACCAATTTTTCTTGGAAGCAGGGGAGCCTGCAGGAGAAGGACAAAATTTGGGATTTGAAGTGCCATCTCCCTGAACCCGGGAGTGGTCTGTGAGAGCCCGTTGACGATGAATAGATCAATTTGACAGCTGTCAAGTTAGCTGTCAAGATACAAAAGAAGGACTTTGTTTCTACTGTCTATTTTTGTTACAAGCTTATGTTTTAAACGAAGGAAGGACTGTTACAATTTAATGTATGGGACTTTTGGGTCTGTGCTGAAAGGAGTGAAATGGAACTTGATTCCCTCTAGAGGGAGCTTTGGGACATTGTCTTAAGGAGCAGCTGGGAAATTGTTTTTTGACCTTGGGCTGTTTAAGGATGGCGGTCGGGAAGGAAATTGAGTCTGAACTGAACAGGACATTTTTTCTCTTGGGAAAGCTGCAAGACCAGATAAATGTTTTGACTACTAACTTTGGGAACAAAAGTGGGTATTAGTAAAGAACCCGATAAGAATTCGGCACAGGAACCTCCTTCAACTGAACAAACTGGAAAATTTGAGGAGAATCATGTTGTGATTGAAGTGAAGAAAGGGGGAGCCGTAACCCTACAGATGCAAATGGTGATTTATAATTTGAGGCCTGACATGACGGCAACAAGGAGGAGCAAATTTTTGGAGATGGAAGCCTGGCCTGGTTTGGAAAATGAAAGATGGAGAGATCACCTTATGTGGAGATCAGATGACCTTTGGATTACAAATCTGAGCCAGGTGGAGGTTGGAGTTTTGGGGTCCTTTGGGTTTGAAAGAGCGTGAAACAAGATTTGGAATATCCTATAGGCCCTATTTTTAACCATGGAAGTTCGGCAGGAAGGAATATGATTACCGTTGGGTTGGAGCTCCCCGAGATCTGGTTTTCAATACCAAAGAATGTCAAAAAGACCGGCAGAGGGGACATGAAAGAGATTTAAGAGCCTCGGATTTAAGATCTCCGGGTTGATGGCTTTACGAGATTGATGGACTTTTGATGGGGACCGAAACTGGGGAGGGGATCTGGTGGAAGGAAATTGGGAATTTAAAGTGTATATAATATAATTTGTTTTTTTGTTTTCTTAATGAGAGATGGGAAATTTGTGGAATGGAATATTTCTTGACCTTAGGGAAACGTCTTAAGAATAAGTATAGATATATAGGTTTGGATGAGAGTTAAGTTTGGATAAATTAAAAGTGGATGGTTATTTGGTGAAAGAAAGAATGGGAAATTATAGTATAATAAGATAAGATATAAGGATAAAAATAAGATGAAGGATTGGTTGGAATATTTATATGAATTAGAATACAAAGAGGGGAATTATAGTATGTTAAAATAAATTATTGGGATTAAATTAAAACTGGAAGGATTTGCTGGAATATCTAATTGAATTAGAATACAAAAAGGGGAGGTGTGAGGAAGTCAAGAAAATAAGTGAATGTAAGTAAGTGAGATAAAGGTTTGACTTGTTTTTTATTTCTTTTTCTCTTTTTTAATTTTTTTGGTTTTTGGATGTGTACTGTTTTTCTTTTCTTTTTCCTCCATTTTTGATTGCTCTTTTTTTCTTTTTTTTTCTTTTTTTCCCCTGTAACCTTTAAAATCTTAATAAAAATTTATTTAAAAAATAAAAATAAAAATAGAATTATCAGTAAGAACCAGGTATTTAAAAACATTCAAAAATGTTTAAAAGTGCATGAATGGCAGGAAGATTAGCATCTGCTGAAAAACCCTATTCTATAGAATTCTAAGCCTTTGGAAAACTGTTTTTTCCAGCTGCTTCATAGGACCTTTAAATGACCCGATCCAGTGGCAAAGCACCCAGCATCTTGTACTATAACACAAACTTATCAAGCCCACGGTTTTATATCATGCAGAATGCAAGGAATCGTAACTGCATAATTTTTGTTATGCCTTCTTCAGTAACCTCTCACGGTCACCTATCATAAATATCCATCAGAAAGCACTTTTAGACTGCTTTGCTATCATATTCCCGGTTTGATGCACAGGAAAGTATAAAACTGCTTTGCAGATTTCACAAGGGCAATTCACATACAGTGGACGCTCAGGTTGTGAACGCGATCCGTGCGGGATGCACGTTTACAACCCGCAGCGGCTTGTCTGCACATGAGTGGGTTGCGATTTGGCGCTTCTGCACATGCGCAAAGTGCGATGTAGCGCTTCTGCGCATGCGCGGCCGCCGAAACCCAGAAGTAACCTGTTCCGGTACTTCCGGGTTTCGGCACGTCCGTAACCTGAAAAAACGCAACCTGGAGCGTTTGTAACCTGAGGTATGACTGTATTGAGAAAACTAGCATTTGAATCCGGAAAAAAAAAATCCCCTTCATACAATTCCTTTCTCTGTTTGGCAATTCTTTCGCCAAGTATCTATGTGAAACTAGCCAACGAGTGGCAAGGAAACAAATACAGTGGTACCTCGAGTTACAAACCCCCAGGTTACAAACTCTGCTAACCTGGAAGAGTGACCTTGAGTCGAGAACTTTGCCCCAGAATGAGAACGGAAACTGTGCGCCGGCGGTGCAGCAGCAGCAAGAGGCCCCAAGCAAAAGCACGCCTCTAGTTAAGAACAGTTTCAGGTTAAGAATGGACCTCCGGAAGGAATTAACTAGAGGTACCACTGTACAGGAGAGAAATCCTAAGCAAGGAAGTGAAACAGAATAAGATGAGACAGACGAGCAAGACAGACACGTGTACCAACCTGATCTGCTAGCGCTCCTTTTTTGGAGTATATCCGATGTAGAGCACCGTGTGCAATCACGCAGTATGGGCACTTGTTAACAATACTCGTGGCCACAATAATGAGCTCTTTGTCAGCCTTGCTTAGGCTTCCTATAGAAGAAGAGACATGCAGAAGGTGGGTCATATTTCTAGAGCGGCAGTGGGATTGAGTCACTTAACCAACATGCACAAATGCCACCATATAGAGATAAGAGGAGTTTGGATTTGATATCCCGCTTTATCACTACCCGAAGGAGTCTCAAAGCAGCTAACATTCTCCTTTCCCTTCCTCCCCCACAACAAACACTCTGTGAGGTGAGTGGGGCTGAGAGACTTCAGAGAAGTGTGACTAGCCCAAGGTCACCCAGCAGCTGCATGTGGAGGAGCGGAGACACGAACCCAGTTCCCCAGATTACGAGTCTACCGCTCTTAACCACTACACCAGATTGGACTCCCAAATAATAAGGGTTGGAAGATTTCCAAATGCTATCAGTTAGAAGCAGCAGCAGGTATATTGAAAAAAAGCTCTGGATGGCTCAGTTGGAACAGCATGAGACTGTTAATAGCAAGGTCATGGGTTACAAAACACATCATAAAAATAAAAACAAGAACCACCCAATAATCCCTCCTGCCCCCAACGCATTTAAAAGGGCATTGACTGTCAATCAGTCAAAGGCCTGGTTAAAGAAGAACGTTTTCGCCTGGTGCCTAAAGGTGTATAATGGAGTTGCCAGCCGAACCCCCTGGAAATTAATAATAATAATAATAATAATAATAATAATAATAATAATAATAATAGTTTATTTCTACCCTGCCCATCTGGCTGGGTTTCCCCAGCCACTCTTCCAACAGAAGTTTAAAAATACATTAAAACATCAATCATTAAAAACTTTCCTAAACAGGGCTGCCTTCAGATGTCTTCTAAATGTCATATAGTTGTTTATTCCTTTGACATTGGATGGGAGGGTGTTCCACAGGGCGGGTGCCACTACCGAGAAGGGAAGAGCATTCTACAGACAGGGAGCCACTGCAGAAAAGGCCTCATCTCATTTTGCAACCCTCCATATCTCTCATGAAGAAGAGCCTCAGAAGATGATCTCAGGGTCTGGGTAGATTCATTAGGAGAGAGGCGGTCCTTGAGCAGTGCTGAGCTAGGGGTTCCGGAATACCATTATTTGTTTGTTGGTTGATTAGAGGCCTTAAAGAATCTTGGAGCCGGTGGAAATTATTATTGCCTGGTACTTATTTCTGTTGACAGAACCAAGGAAGGCCTTTAGCATGAGTGCTCATCTTACCCATAGGTAACCCTAGTGGAATTCAACAACAGTCACGTTAAGATAGACCAAGTATGGTTTCTGTTCTTACCTGTCTCCTTGTTCATGATGGCATTGTAATAAGCAAAGAACGCTCTAAATTCTGCCGGTCGGTGAGACATAACCTTAAACACGTTGGGCAAAAACCCAGTCTGTTGGAAGAATTAAGAAAAACACACCAGTCAATCACCTTAAAACAGTTAAGAGAAGATGCTGATACAGTTTTCTTCTTCTTCTATTATTAATTATTATTATTATTATTATTATTATTATTATTATTATTATTATTATTATTTCAATTTAGATACTACCCTTTATCAGAAAATCCCAGGGCGGTGTACAACGTTAAAAAACACTTTACAGAACATCAATAATAAAAGCGTAATAAAAACATGACAGAGAGCCTAACAGTAAAATAATCAACCTAATAACATTCCACTCCCCCACACTTTCACGGGTCAATTACTAAAAAACTGCAAGTCTCCCCTTCTCAATCCTCCTAACAGTGCGGGAGGAAGTGGCAGAGAACATGTTTTGCACTCAGGTCTCAGCTTATCAATCCTTGGCTTCTCCACTTAAAAGGTTTAGGGAAGCAGGGACTAGGAAAGACCCTCTCCTCTGCCTAAAACCCAGGGTAAAACCGGGACCCCTGACCATTAGGTCCAGTCGTGACTGACTCTGGGGTTGCGGCGCTCATCTCGCTTTATTGGCCAAGGGAGCCGGCGTACAGCTTCCGGGTCATGTGGCCAGCAGGACTAAGCCGCTTCTGGCGAACCAGAGCAGCGCACGGAAACGCCGTTTACTTCCCGCCGGAACGGTACCTATTTATCTACTTGCACTTTTGATGTGCTTTCGAACTGCTAGGATAGCAGGAGCAGGGTCTGAGCAATGGGAGCTCACCCCGTCGCAGGTATTCGAACTGCCGACCTTCTGATTGGCAAGTCCTAGGCTCTATATTTTAACCCACAGCGCCACCCGCGTCCCCGTAAAACCATGGGTAACTGCTACCTATTACAGTAGACCAATATACAAATTGGCAGAGCTGGGATAAAGGTAAAGGACCCCTGGTCAAAAGCGACTATGGGGTTGCAGCAGTCATCTTGCTCTCAGGCCGAGGGAGCCAGCGTTTGTCCACAGACAGCTTTCGGTCATGTGTCCAGCATGACTGAACCACTTCTGGCTCAACAGAACACCGTGATGGAAACCAGAGCGCACGGAAACACTGTTGACCTTCCTGCCGCAGTGGTGCCTATTTATCTATTTGCACTGGCGTGCTTTCGAGTTGGTAGGCTGGCAGTAGCTGGGGCAGAGCAATGGGAGCTCACCCAGTCGAGGGGATTTGAACCGCCTACCACCTGATCGGCAAACCTAAGAAGCTCAGTGGTTTAGACCGATGGGCAATGAAGCAAGACACAGATGCCGGCCTAATCCTTTTTTCTTTTGCCTAGAATGTTGTTTTTGTTCCAAACATTGCAAATTGTGGATAAAATGGAATGTTTCAAGGGTTGGCAGCAAGACATTTCTAAGTTTACCTGGCAGGGCAAAAAGCCCAGAATAAAATTTAAGATTTTAACTGATGCGAAAGAAAGGGGGGGATTTGCCCTGCCAGATTTGAAACTTTATTATGAATCAGCAGCCTTCTGCTGGTTAAAAGACTGGCTGCTTCTTGAGAACACAAACATTTTAGATTTGGAAGGTTTTAATAATTTTTTTGGGTGGCATGCATATCTGTGGTACGACAAAGTTAAGGTTCATAAAGGTTTTAAAAACCATATTGTTAGGAAAGCATTGTACAATGTTTGGATTAAATATAAAGATTTGTTGGAGAACAAAACTCCAAGGTGGCTGTCACCAATGGAGGCAAAGGCATTGAAAAAGCTCAATACGGAGTCTAAATGGCCAAAATATTGTGAAATCTTGGAACAGGAGGATAACAAGTGGAAATTGCAGAGTTTTGAGAATCTAAAAGATAAAGTGCGAGATTGGCTTCACTATTATCAAATAATGGAGGTTTATAAGTTGGACAGGAAAATTGGTTTTCAGGTGGAAAAATCAAAATTAGAAACAGAACTGTTAGAACCCAATACTAAGAATTTGTCAAAAATGTATAACTTGCTGTTGAAATTGAATACACAGGATGAAACGGTTAAGTCAGTTATGATTAAGTGGGCACAAGATATTGGTCATAACATTATGTTTGCTGACTGGGAAAGGTTGTGGACCACCGGTATGAAATTTACGGCGTGTAACGCCTTGAGAGAGAATATTATGAAAATGATCTATAGGTGGTACATGACCCCAGTCAAGCTTGCAAAAATTTACCACTTATCAGATAACAAATGTTGGAAATGTAAAGAAAATGAAGGTACATTCTTTCACCTCTGGTGGACATGCCCAAGGATTAAGGCTTTCTGGGAAATGATATATAATGAAATGAAAAAGGTATTTAAATATACCTTCTTGAAGAAACCAGAGGCCTTTCTCCTGGGTATGGTTAGCCATGTGGTGCTAAAGAAGGACAGAACGTTTTTTATGTATGCTACAACAGCAGCAAGGATACTTATTGCAAAGTATTGGAAGACACCAGATCTACCCACTTTGGAAGAATGGCAGATGAAGATGACAGACTACATGGGACTGGCAGAGATGACTGGCAGAATCCGAGACCAGGAGAAAGAGACAGTGGAAGAAGATTGGAAGAAATTTAAAGACTATCTTAATAAACATTATAAAATTAATGAAGGTTAGAATTGACATGGGTTTAAAAACTATGTGGTTTTCAGGGGTGTTGATTATGGAAAAAGAATAAAATTATTAAAAAATATGGGAAGTAAGGGAAGGGTTTTGCTGATTAGATAATGAAATTGGAATACAGAAGGGGGAGGTGTGAGGAGGTCGGGGAAATTAGGTTTAAGAAAATAAGGATGGAAATTATACTTGTTTATTTTTGTTTTTTGTTTGTGTATGTTTTTATTGTTAAATTTTAATAAATATCATTAAAAAAAAAAAAAAGATGCCGGCCTAATCCTGCCGCTCTCTTGTAGCCACCAAGCACACAGAAATTTTTTTGCTCACTGCTACTATTTCTAGTGTGGGTCCACCGTGACCACATGGAGATCTCTGAATGCCAGGTTGACAAATGACATCTCCATCTGGCTGGCCCCTCCAACTTTCTTAAGAAACTAAGCAGAAGAGCAGGGAAATCAGACTTTCGTCCTTAGGTATGTTGGTCGATGAATATAGATGAAGGTTCAGTGAGGATGGCAGAGCCTGGTCGTCTCGTGATGTAGCGCACGGGGCAGAAACAACTTGAAGATTTGAGTCTTGTCGGATGGTTTTTGTTTTCAGAGTGGGGCTGAGCTGAAGAAGGTCAACCACTTCTGTCCTGTGAGCCCAAGTGGGATTATTTGAGACATCGTTAGTATCTTCCCCTCTATGTTGGACTTGCAAAAGCTGAGATTTAAGCGTGTCAAATCTTTGCATCATCGCCGACTGTTCTTTTGGAGGGAGGGCTCTGAATGAATCAATAAGTTCCCTTTCGTCAAGGGCAGTCTGCAGATTCTCGTCCTCATATATGGCTGTTTGAGAGGGTATCGAGTTTGGTCGAGGATGGCACGCTGCAGAGTCATCGCGGTGGGGCCTGACAGTATTTTGAAGTAAGGCAGAGTCTCTTGTCCTAACGTCCTCACCGCCAGGGCACCTATTAAGAAGGGGTTTGATCTTGGTGTCTGTAAAAACCCTCGTTGCTACAATGTCGGCCATGGACAAAAGCGTTTTCCTCCTGACAATAATAGATGGTATCTTTTCAGAGTGGAACGCAAGTATCACCTTCAAGAAGTTGGTCTGCCGGGGAAGGGGCATCACAGCATGTAGGTCAATCTGATGTTTCTTAATTTTTAAAAGTTTGCTTAAACAGTCTTTAGCCCCTTCTAGCGTTGACCATCTTCCTATTTCCGACCTAACAGAAAGGCAACTTTTCTTGGGTTGCAGAGTTAATATCTGATTGTTCAATTGGGAATTTAAGATATATTTAATTTTAGTCTCCTTTATTTTATCTGAATTGGGGTGAGGCAGTAAGTTTTTGACCTCACAAACTGAGGATTGTGTTGTTGATTCAAGTTTTTCAATTTTCAGCAGGATATTGGATAATTGTGAAGATACCTCGTCCAGCCTTTTAAAAATACAGTGAAGGGTCTTAATTACTAAGTGTAACTGCTCACAACCGGGGAACTCCCCCATGTCAGATGTCAAACCATCTTCCTGTGCTGAGAGTTTTTCTTTCGTATTCTCCTTTACAGGCTTTACTTTTGAAACATTTTGAGTCATCGAAATTGGAGTAGCTTCTAAATCAATTAGAGGTAGGAAGCGATTTTGGGTTTCCACTGCAAAGCACTGCTCGGCATGGTCACTCCCTCCTCTATTCCGGTGAGGCACCAGCCTTGATAGTTTTGGTTTAGGGGATGATAGGGGCTCGTCAAAGTCTCTCAAGCGTTTTTTCTGCCCCATACTTTCCTCAGGCCAGGGATTATACGATTCTTAAAATAACATAACACTTGACACACAATTAAAATAATGTCTCAACTCTTTTAGCAGCTGAGGCCGGCTCGCTGATAAGAGAGAAACAAAAAGCAGGCAGCAGCAGTCTGGAGCAGGGCCAAATCTCTCAGAGAGTTTCCATAGCATGCGGCTGCAGCAATTATAAAATACTTCAAAAACTGACTGGGTCAGTTAAGATAAAATATAAAAGATTAAAAGAAGATTAAAAGAAGTCCGAAGAGCACCGGTAAGCGCGTCTTACCTCGGCGCCATGTTGGCCCCTCCTCCTAATAATGACAAGGTGGAATCGAACCAAAAGGAGGAAGATGGCGTGAAAGGAAATAATATAACCTCAAACGGGAGAACCAAAGTATTTTTTTAAAACCTATTTATTGCATTTCTCTCCCAACTTTTTCTCCAAGGAGTACATGGTTCACCCTCCTCCCCAGTTAATCCCTACAACGACCCTGTGAGGTAGGTTAAGAGGCTGGGACTGGCCCAAGGTCACCCAGTGAGCTGCATGACTGAGCGGGGTTTTGAACCCTGATCTCCCAGGTCCTAGTCCGACACACTAACCACTACACCACACTGCCTTTCTAGAGTACTTCTGCTATGGGCAAGCTACTTAAATTCAGTAGGTAAATAAATATGAGGAAAGCAAAATGCCATCTGAAATATTTTCCTCGAAGCTTGAATTTGTTTTATTCTGGATTGTTTTATTTGATCTTTTAATGAGTTGTAAACTGCTTTGAGATTTTTTCTTTAAAAGGTAAAGCGGTATAGAAATGAAAAATGGTAATAGTAGTAGTAGTAGTAATAATAATAATAATAATAATAATAATAATAATAATAATATTATTATTATTTTATTATTTATACCCCCTCCATCTGGCTGGGTTTCCTCAGCCACTCTAATAATAAAGTGCATTGCAAAAAAAAGGGGGGGAAAGGTGACCATAGCCTAGGTTTAAGGTGCCATTTGGTGATTAGCTTATATATTTGAGTTTCTAACACTGTTTCTAGTCAAAGATAAATCATACAGCTCGATAACTTCTTGATATGAAGGTCATATCACCTAGTGTGCCAAATCAAGACAACCTGGGTTTTGGTTCTCCCTCCCTCCAAAATCCAACCATTCATTAACATCTGGCTTTAAGATAGTTCCAAGTTTCTTTGAAAGGACAAGATTCCACCTTCCCCAGCAGATTTTCCCCTTACCTTTACTTCCACTTCCTCCATGAGCTCTACTATATCATATGGCAAATCCTTCTTGTTGGGTACTGGATAGCGACTGGACGGTTTCCTGGCACTCCCTCCCTCTGTGCTGTACACATGGTTCTGAGGTGCAGAGTGTTGAGGAGTTTTCGGGGAAGACGTCAAACTGCGAGGCAGAAGCTGGAAACACAGAAATAAAGGGAAATATATTCTGTTTGACAAAGCGCAGCATCATGATGTTGGCTTCGTCGGTGTAGAAAACAAACCCAAGTTGTAAACCCACTAGCATGGGGGTGGGGGAACCTGCAACCCTCCAGATGTTTCTGGATCCCATCCCATCATCCTTGACCATCAACAACCATCCCTGGTGTTGATAGGAGCTGGAATCTAACAACATCTGGAGGGCTGCTGGTTCCCCATCTAGCAGTTCCATGCAGTTCTAGAACAGCTGGATTTCTCTGCTTTTTGGCACCACTGCAGAGCTAGGACGCAAAAAAGGCTAGGATCCAATGCAGTGGGTTTTTTTAAAGGAAATCAACAAGGTAAAGGTAAAGGACCCCTGGGGGGTTAAGTCCAGTCAAAGCTGACTATGGCGCTCATCTCGCTTTCAGGCCGAGGGAGCCGGCATTTGTCCACAGACAGCTTTCCGGGTCATGTGGCCAGCATGACTAAACCGCTTCTGGTGCAACAAAGACACTGTGACGGAAGCCAGAGCGCATGGAAATGCCGTTTACCTTCCCGCCACAGCGGTACCTATTTATCTACTTGCACTGGTGTGCTTTCAAACTGCTAGGTTGGCAGGAGCTGGAACAGAGCAACGGGAGCTCACTCCGTCGCGGGGATTCGAACTGCAGACCTCCCGATGGGCAAGCCCAAGAGGCTCGGTGGTTTAGACCACAGCGCCACCCGTGTCCCTACAACGCTTGAAGAGGAGAGCTTCAAGCAGTGCTGAAACTGAGTGACTTTTTAAAAGCAAATACTGTAACTGTTTGCCAGATGGCAGAGGACAAAGCCACTGGCCGCATGCAGAACCACTTGCATGGTTCTATCGCTCCTGGCACAGATATATAAATCTGAGTGTCTTCAATTTCCCAGGGCTCACATGCCTCAGTGTTTGGGGCTCAAATATCCTGGGTTTTTGTGTTAACTTCCCATCATCTCCTAAGCACTCTCTCCCATTACGCTTCTTCCAGCCATCTGGACTCATGCTCTTCTCTTCTCATTATTCTGGAGGGCAGGGATAGCCAATAGCTCAGTTTGTCAGAGCATAGTGCTGATAACACCAAGGTTGCAGGTTCGATCCCTGTATGGGACAGCTGCATATTTCTGCATTGCAAGGTGATGGAGTAGCATACCCTCCAACGTTTCTCTGATGAAAATAAGGACACCCCATTCCATAATGATAATTTTACTATTTATACCCCACACATCTGACTGGGTTGCCCCAGCCACTCTGGGCTGCTTCCAGCATATACAAAAATATAATTAAACATTTAAAAAACTCCCCTATGCAGGATTGCCTTGCAGGCCGGATAACTCCATACCTGCCAACCTTTCTCCAATGAAAATAGGGACATCCTAAGGAAAAGTGGAACATTCCGGGATTAAATCAGAAACCAGGACGGCTTCTCTTAATCAGGGACATCCCTGGAAAATAGGGACACTTGGAGGGTCTGCAGCATCAATTAGAGGCAAGAAACTGAGCTTAGTCTTCCTGCTGGGGAAGGCTTAGGGAATGACCTCTCAGAATACTGGATTAGATGGGAGCTTTAGTCTGATTCTGAAGGCTGCTCTTAAAATTCCTACATTCTAACACATTCCAGTTCCAGGCTTCTGTGAATGGAATGTGAGGCTGACTTATTGGTTCAAGCAAGCTATCTCAAGATGGCAAGAAATATGATATGGATAGCTCAGCTGGCTAGCGCATGGCGCTGATAATGCCAAGGTTGCAGGTTCGAACCCTGTAGGACAGCTACATATTCCTGCATTGCAGGGGGTTGTACAGTACTAGATGATCCACAGAGTCCCTTCCAACACTACAATTCTATGATTCAGTGTGGTGCCTTCCATATTTTATGGACTACAATTCTCACCATCCTTGAATATTGGCCAGGCTGGCTGAGGCTGATGAGCGTTGGAAACCCCCCATGCTGACCAACGCCGTCTCTTAACCGCAGAAGAAAGAAGGCTGCCAAACATTTTCCTACTTTAGAGCTCTTAAAATTAAAAGGTCTAGTGTGCATTCACAAGAGAGGGAAATCAGCTAAGCTTTAAAGTCAATTTGCATAGGCAGTAAAATTTGCTTGTGCTTTTCCAAATCACATTTCTATTCCCGTGGGCTTTTTGCTTTCCTATGGGCAAATGATGTGTTCGAGACACTGTGTTCTTATTTTTAAAAGCAAACAGACCTATTGTTCTAACTAAACATGGTTGCTGCCTTTCTTAAATGCACCAAGCGCTTGGGAGGCAGCATACAGTGTTGCTATAGAACAATGGATTGACTGTTATGATAATAGCTTTTAAAAAGAAGAATGGTATCACCAAATTTGAAATAAGCAGTGGCGTAGCGTGGGTTGTCAGCACCCGGGGCAAGGCAAGTAATTTGCGCCCCCTAACCTGTGGATTTGCGCCCCCTAACCCTAACCTCCGGGTGTTGCGCCCGGTGCGGCCGGCCCCCCCTGCACCCCCCACGCTACGCCACTGGAAATAAGACCTCAAGTGTGAACGTGCAGAATTGGGGGAAGGATTTACTTGTTGGGCCGTAGATGGGGATGGGCAAATCTGGCCCTCCAAATATTGTTCAACTCCATCTCCTATCTGCCTCAGTCAGCATGGGCACAGGTCAGAGATTAAAGGAACTGGTCCAACAATATTTGCATGGCCCCAGGTTCCTGATCTTTGGCATAAAGCAATGAAATGAGCTGTTCACAGTGTGAAAAAATACCAGCCATTCTTTTGCAATGAAACAAATACTTGTGCAATTAAGAGGCACACAGAGCAATAAGCCATTTCACTTAGACTAGCAAAGGCAGAACTCGTCTTTCTGTTGAAATCTCCTTGCATTGTTTGTTAGTCAAACAACACCCAGTTAGTGAAATTTCTTCAGTCATCTCTTTCTTCCTGACCATAATAGAAAGTCCGTTTCTGAATGTCAGCGTTATCAGGATGCCCCTGGGTTAGAGTTTCACCAGTGGGTCTGCATAAATATGCCTTTAACATGCAGGTTGTTTGGGGAGTATCTGAGGCAGTTTGTTGGAAAGTGCATATAAAATGCACCCCCAACATAAAGGTAAAGGGACCCCTGACCATTAGGTCCAGTCGTGGCCGACTCTGGGGTTGCGGCGCTCATCTCGCTTTATTGGCCAAGGGAGCTGGCATACAGCTTCCAGGTCATGTGGCCAGCATGACTAAGCCGCTTCTGGCGAACCAGAGCAGCGCACAGAAACGCCGTTTACCTTCCTGCCAGAGCGGTACCTATTTGTCTACTTGCACCGGTGTGCTTTCGAACTGCTAGGTTGGCAGGAGCAGGGACTGAGCAACGGGAGCTCACACCGTTGCGTGGATTCGAACCACCGACCTTCTGATCGGCAAGTCCTAGGCTCTGTGGTTTAACCCACAGCGCCACCCGCGTCCCTAACCCCAACATAAGGCAAAGCAAAACATTATATATTTCAAAAAGCAGGATTTTTTTTTTACTTTGCGGGGATTGCATTTATGTATTTCTAACCAAAAACTGCTAGAAGCTCTTGGAACTTCTAACAACAGCAGCACCACCCTCTCTCTCACACACACTCCTGCCTTACACATAAACATTTCCAAGCGTGAAGAAAGAAATTGGTTAAGTAACAGAGGAGTCACTGGTGCAGCTTCTCTTTGCTGGACTGCATTCCAAAAAGTGACCCCATGAGTTCATTTAAAAAGCTACCCTGCCAGTGTCAGTGCAAACAAAGTCTTATCATTAATACACTCACTTTGGAGGTGTGGGGCTGTGGCTACACCAGTCCTGCAAAGTATAGAATCATAGAATTGCAGAGCTGGAAGGGACCTTAAGCATCATCTAGCCCAACCCCCTGCAATGCAAGCCATCCCATACAGGGCTTGAACCTGCAACCCTGGCCTTACCAGCACCAAGCTCTAACCAACTGAGCTATGCAGGCTCCATAGTTCAAATGCTATACCCATTTTGCTGGGTGGAATTGCAAGCAGCGTGTGCAAACTTTGAAGTGCTATCCTTGCTTTAAAAAAAATGAATTTTTTTTCTGGAGGGGGGAGGGGCTTCTGTGCACCTGGTTGTAGCAAGAATGAAATTAATTAAGAGTGAGAGGGTGGGGCAAGGGATTCAAGGAAAGAACAGAGGCTTTCGGCACTTAAAAGCACATTCAAAGCACACGGTTCCCCCCCAAAGCGGAATCCTGGGAGCTGAGGTTTGTCAAGGATGCTGGGAACTGTAGCATCATTTTCTTTAAAGTAGTTTTGGAGAGTTTTGGGATACTCTAATTCAGGCATACGCAAACTCAGCCCTCCAGATGTTTTGGGACTACAACTCCCATCATTCCTGCCCGCTGGTCCTGTTAGCTAGGGATGATGGGAGTTGTAGTCCCAAATGGCCAAGTTTGCCTATTCCTGCTCTAATTTATTTGTGGTTAGGATGGGACTGAAGGACCACGATGGGGTGGTTTGTGTTTCTTCTCCTGTTTTAAGGGTAACTTCTACTGGAGCTTTTTAATGATTTTAATGTTACCTATGTTCGTTGATTCAGCCAAGGGGATCAGACCTTACCCGAGCAGAATGCTATTTAGTCTGGGCAATGTGCCCCGGCACCAGGACTGCAATGTGTGGCTGGTGTCTCCCGGGTTAAACGTTATAGAGACCCCTGGTTTTTTTTTAGTGTTTTAGCAATTTGTAAGGGTGTGTGTGTGTGTGTGTGTGTGTTGGGGCTACATGACCCTCGGGATTCCTTCCAACTCTACCATTCTCTGACCGGTCGCCTCCCCTTGCCTCCTGGGTGCGCCGGCCCTGCCTACCCAGAGCGCAAACGCGCAACCTGAGCCGCGCGTAAAGACGCAGGAAGCTGCGCCAAGGGGAAGCGCCCCCTTCTGGAGCGCTGCCCGCTTCCCGGACGCACATGCCTCGCGAGGACATCCCAGCCGAGCCGGGCTGCCTTTTGCGCTGGCCTCGGGGATACTCACGCCCAGGGAGCCCCGACTGCGGAGCTGCAGGAGCCGGGTACCCAGGAGGAGCCGCCTCGCCATCATGGTGCCGCGATCCGGCCGCTGCGCGATTTGGGAAGGGCCGAAGGACGAGCAGGCGCGGCGCGGCGCCTCCTCCTTTATACCCAAGCGCTCCTCCGGAGGCGAGAGCATGCGCGCATGGCCGGAAAGGCCTCCTCCCTTAGCCCGCCCCACCCCCCAAGCCACCGCCCCCCATGTCGACACGGGACCCTACTTCCCAATGATGGAGAACTTCGTTGGGTTTCCTCGCGCGCTCCCATGCGTGTGTGCATCGCAGTGGGGTGGACTAGATGTCCCTTGGGGGACCCTTCCAATTTTATGATTGTGTCTGTGTGTCACATTGCACCTTCCCAGAGCGAATGGCAAATGCGGCCAGGTGCTATTGCAGAAAAACTCACCTTTTGTAGATGGATTCGCAGGCTCCCTGCAGTCAAAAAAGCCTTTATGTGCCATGAGAGTCACACGCCCCCGGCTTCTTTAATTGCACCAAACAGACACTTGACATTGTTCTTTTTGCAATCAAGCGTTGTACAAATTTTATGAAATAAATAAAATAGCCAGGTTTCCCACAGTAGGCTTTTATTTACAGCCCGACCTGGAGATGTCGAGTTTTCCATGCAAAAGGATGGCAGCTACCATTGAATTGCAGTTTTAACATCAACTTCCACCCTGCCGCAAATAACTACTGCTTGCTCTGCCTCTGCATTGCCGAAGGGGAACTTTTTCTGGCCGGCAGCCGGAGGATTGAGGATTGTCGGGTTTCTGTGGGCTTTTGAGTTTATGCGTGTGGTTTTTCAAAATTACAATCTGCTTTGGAAAGGCGAGGTAGAAATCTTCCTGGACACTGTTCTAAAGATGCTATTAGTATCATGTCTCCGGCTCCTGGGCAAGCAGTGAGGGAAACCAGCGGCTCAGGCGTTTAGCGTTAAGCACCAGAAATCAAAATATAAAATGGCTTTTCTTCCAAATCAAGTGATAACGCTTTTTGAAACACTCAAACGCTGCCTCGTCCCAAATATCACCGCAACTGGGATAGCTCATGGGACTCTTAATCACAGAGTCGTGGGTTCAAGTTCCATACATTGCACGGGGTTGGACTAGATGACCCTAGGAGCCCTTCCAGCTCTTTTCATGCTATGAATCAGAGCCGTCCAATTAAGTAAACTACAACCCCCAGAATGCACCTTGACTGGTTCGTGACGTTAGAGGGAAGTCTCGCACAGTGATACCGCATCACATGTTCAAAGCGATCCTCATGTTCTCAAGGAAACAGTTCCCACCTGGGCGCCTTTAACTGCCCTATTTCTGCAATCGGATTGACTCCGAAGCAGAGAAGAGGAGCTTGTTCAGCGTCTTGTTATTTAGTCTCCGAGGGAGGTGAGTTGCAAACGTCCAGCAATTGCCGACCATTAAATGGCAGTAACTTCTTCAGCTGATTTGGGCGTTGGTTGCGCCCGCATGAGAGCTAAATGAGTCTTGGAGTGAAGTCGGTTTTATTTTACATTTAAGTCTTTCGCTTGATCAATTTTGTTGCAATGCTAATTAAGGCATCCTAGCTGATTGGATCCCATTATGTAGAAACAGCCCCTTTTAAGACATTATATAGTGGGAGGGGAAGGAGGAGTCGTGTACTCCTGATCTCCTTGTGCTTATTATAACGTCTGAAAGAGCCCCTGCGGGTACAAGTGGACATGCTTCGTTTGGGAAAGCATGTGGCCGGTGGGGAGGCTTGTGGGCTGGCGGAGGAGGGTGACTTTGTGCCATTCGCATATTTGCGAGGGGTTTGTTGTGTGTCAAAACACGACACACAACCTCTGTTGTGTGAATGTGCACAGAGACCAGCCGCATGTGCTTCTCCCCGTCCATATTTTTATGCTCATTATGATCACTGTAAAGGTAAAGGGACCCCTGACCATTAGGTCCAGTCGTGGCCGACTCTGGGGTTGTGGCGCTCATCTCGCTTTATTGGCCGAGGGAGCCGGCGTACAGCTTCCGGGTCATTTGGCCAGCATGACTAAGCTGCTTCTGGCGAACCAGAGCAGCGCACGGAAACGCCGTTTACCTTCCCGCCAGAGCGGTACCTATTTATCTACTTGCACTTTGACGTGCATTCGAACTGCTAGGTTGGCAGGAGCAGGGACCGAGCCATGGGAGCTCATCCCGTCATGGGGATTCGAACCGCCAACCTTCTGATTGGCAAGCCCTAGGCTCTGTGGTTTAACCCACAGTGCCACCCACGCCTCTTATGATCACTGTAGCAGACACATTAAGCACGGACAAAAATGCAAATCTAGTGCTGCATTGGCAGCAGTCTAGAGGGCCGATTTCTGCCAGATCAAGTTAAAATCTGTGTTTCAGTGTATTAACATCTTCTGCATTTGTCTCTGCACAGCTCCCCAAATTGACCTGCAAGGGGATAGCAAAAATGACGACCTACCCTGAGTATGCAAGCGAGACGAGCGCTTGTGGAGACCAGCAGGATCAGTGTGAGAAGCATGAGGTTGTTTTCCGGGAAAGTGGCGATGGGGAAAACCTCTGGGACACCTTTGGGCTTCTGCAGATTGACGTGGGATGTGAAAGCCCCAGGGACCGGTTGGCAGAAAACAAGAATTGGTGTTCGGTATGTACAGTGAAAACGGCAGACCTGTATTTTGAAATGAGTCTGTAACGCTGTGGGGCCACAATAATCCACACAAACAGCAGCTGCTACCAATATCATCATCATCAATCTTTATTACGGTCCAGAGACCCAACAAATCATTACAAAGCAATACACAATTCATATAGCCTACCTCCAGGGTAAACAAGCATTTTGTTCAGAATATAGGGATCTTTTGTTCTTGCAACCACGATAAAAACTTTGCCACTGCTAACGTTCTAGCATTTGTCTGATCTTCCAATAGGAACCTGACATAGTGAGCCTCTGATTTTCCCGGGAAAGGTACCAGCGAGGGTAGTATCAGTTCAGCCCTGGCTTGCTCATATTTTGCACAATGCAGCAAAATATGTTTTATGGAATTGATGTCTTGAGCACATGAGCAAAGTCTGTCCTGGTAGGGAAATATATATCCAGCCAATATAAATCCAGCCACATGGTTTGAGAGTCTAAGCATTGATGACTGGCAATTTCTTTTTCAAACAAGGGTGATATTTTGCGTTCAGAAAGTCCGAAAGGTCAGCAACGTTGTCTCTTGCGAGGCAAGACACATGACACTCTTTAATCCATTTGTTAGCAGCACTCGTTAAGGCAGAGGGCAAGGGTAGTGTAGTGTAGTGGTTACAGTGAAGCACTAGCACTGAGGAGACCAAGGTGCAAAGCTCCATTCAGCCATCAAGGTCCTTGCATGACCTTGAGGCGCTCCCTGCCTCTCAGCCAAGCCTACTTTACAGGGTTGTTGTGAGAATGAAATGAAGGACAGGAGAAGGAAATATTGGATATAAACATGGTGGGGGTGACAACTGTAGTAGTTTGTCCCTTTCTTCCCGGTGTGAACTACAGTCAGGGGCCTTGCATAGTTTCCCCTTTATGCTTCTCAGCTGTTGACTCCTTTGTGTGTGAGCCAAGCTGGCGTGAAATGAGGGTAACTGGTGAATATATTGTAAAAACGATATTATCCTAGCAGAATTGAATGATACTTGCATATAATAAACAAAAGGAATAAATATCTCAGAGGAAAAAGTTATAAAACAAACTGTGCGATAAAACCAAGACAAGATAAAAAGTACAACGAGAACAATTGGAAGTTTATTACGGAAGACTTTATTGGATAAGCTATGATGCCATATGATGTATGGAAGTGAGAGCTGGACCATAAAGAAGGCTGATCGCCGAAGAATTGATGCTTTTGAATTATGGTGCTGGAGGAGACTCTTGAGAGTCCCATGGACTGCAAGAAGATCAAACCTCTCCATTCTGAAGGAAATCAGCCCTGAGTGCTCACTGGAAGGACAGATTGTGAAGCTGAGGCTCCAGTACTTTGGCCACCTCATGAGAAGAGAAGACTCCCTGGAGAAGACCCTGATGTTGGGAAAGATGGAGGGCACAAGGAGAAGGGGGCGACAGAGGACGAGATGGTTGGATAGTGTTTTCGAGGTTACCAGCATGAGTCTGACCAAGCTGCGGGGGGCAGTGGAGGACAGGAGTGCCTGGCGTTCTCTGGTCCATGGGGTCACGAAGAGTCAGACACGACTAAACGACTAAACAACAACAACAAATGATGCCATATAAATAAATGGCTTTTTAACTGATATTCTTTTGTTATTGTTAATTCCTTTTTTATTTTTATTTTCTTTATATATTTTTCTAATTTTCGTGTATAACTCTGTTGTAATCATTTGTAATGTACGGCTTTATCTGTAATACAAGACGGTATTTTAAATCAATAAAGACGATAAAAAAAAAAGAGGGTAACTGGTGAATAAGGAAGGCTGGCTCTGTCAGAATTCCTGTTGTTGCCTGCAGTGTGGAGGTGGATATTAAAGAGCCCATTGGCTTATATATGCATTTCACTTCTCTCTACCTGCGTAAGTACAGATCTTTTAAAAGCGGTGTAACACACAGGATACCTACATTGCAAGGGGTTGGACTCGATGACTCTTGTCGCCCATTCCAACTCTATAGTTCCATGATTCTATGTGTCCAAATGTAAACATGATTACATCTAAGTTAAGACTAGGGCTGCAAGCCTTGACGCAAGGAGAACAAGCAAGGTCAGTCAAGTATCTCACCAGGTAATGTGCACCAATGGAGCTGTGTATGTTTAGGAGGGCAAAGTTTGGGAGCTTAGGAGGGCCTAGGACCCTCGTACCTACGGGACCGCCTCTCCTGGTATGTCCCACAGAGGAATTTGCGGTCTTCAAACAAAAACATCTTGGAAGGTCCCAGGCCACAGAGAGGTTAGGCTGGCCTCAACTAGAGCCAGGGCTTTTTCGGCTGTGGCTCCGACCTGGTGGAACTCTCTGTCATAAGAGACTAGGGCCCTGTGGGACTTGACATCTTTCCGCAGGGCCTGCAAGACAGGCCTTTGGCCAGGGCACAGCCTGACTCCCTCCTTTGGCAATCTTCACAGAACTCTAGCCCAATGGTTGCCATCAATTTGATTTGAATTAATTTTATAATGAAATGATTTTAGAATGTTGTATTATTTTATTGTTAGCCGCCCTGAGCCCGGCTTCAGCTGGGGAGGGTGGGATATAAATAAAATTAGTATTTTATTATTATTATTATTATTATTATTATTATTATTATTATTATTTTAAAAGCACGCACAGCATTTTGAATTCCGACAGGACAGCTGTGTTGATGAATGCTCCCCTGAGTAATTTTAGACTTTTTCCTGTTTTCTTTCCATTAAGAGAAACGTTTTAAGGAAACAGAGGCACTGGGAGAAGATAATTTCAGCAAAAAAGAGCAAAAGGAAATATGAGCGAGAACGGCGCAAAGCTAAGCACGCGGAAGGAAAAGGTACAAGCAAAATTGCATTTTTTTCTCTCCACATCTCTTAAGAATGTTTGGTCACAGCTGATCACAGGCCCTTCATGAAGTGGGAGAAGCCTCCCCAAAGGACAGGAGCAGAACATCTGCTTTGCATTCAGAAGGTTCCGAGTTCTAATCCTGGCATCTCGAGGTAGGACTGTTAAAGGCTGCCGAAAACCCTTGCGAGCTACTGCCAGTCAGTGTGGGCAACCTGAGTCAGTGTAAGGCAGCTTCCTCTGTTCCTGATAACATTAGCCTTCTCCTGCAATGTGCAGCTGCAAGAGAGGTCTGTGTCTGTTTTAGGGCACACTTTCAGTTCCTGCAGGGTAATGTTGACGCTTTACAGGCCTGGCTGCTATTCTGCATGAGCTGAGTTTACATGCCAGAAGATGCTCCACCATCTTTTCCAATGTTCTGGGGTGCTGGGCTTGTTGGCAGAAAGCATCAAACGTGGAAAGGCTTCTCTGAAGCTAACAGGCATGTCTTCAAATGGTGGTGCTTGATTTAGAGGCATTGCTGATTTATTCTCTTAAAAACATCTTCCATAGGACTTTTACTCAGAAATCTGTCTATTTTAAGACTCTCTGTGTACATAGATACAGTGGTGCCCCGCAAGACGAACGCCTCGCAAGACGGAAAACCCGCTAGACGAAAGGGTTTTCCGTTTTGGAGGCGCTTCGCAAAACGAATTTCCCTATGGGCTTGCTTCGCAAGACGAAAATGTCTTGCGAGTTCCTGTGGGTTTTTTCCCCTCCCCCCCTTTTCCTAAGCCGCTTAACAGCTGATCGCTAAAAGCCGCTAAACCGCTAATAGCACTAATCCGCTAAGCTGTCAATGGGCTTGCTTCGCAAGACGAAAAAACCACTATACGAAGAGCCTCACGGAATGGATTAATTTCGTCTTGCGAGGCACCACTGTAGTTTTAGATGTGGGAGCCAAGCTTTTTAGATGTGGGATCTGAGGTTGAAGCAATCAACTTGGGATCTCTTAAGGGGCCTTGTTGGCACCCAAAACATTCTGAGAGATCTGCATTGGCTCCCGGTACATTTCCGAGCACAATTCAAAGTGTCGGTGCTGACCTTTAAAGCCCTAAACGGCATCGGTCCAGTATACCTGAAGGAGTGTCTCCACCCCCATCGTTCAGCCCGGACACTGAGGTCCAGCGCCGAGGGCCTTCTGGCGGTTTCCTTGCTGCGAGAAGTGAGGTTACAGGGAACCAGACAGAGGGCCTTCTCGGTAGTGGCGCCCACCCTGTGGAACGCCCTCCCTTCAGATGTGAAGGAAATAAGCAGCTATCCTATCTTTAAAAGACATCTGAAGGCAGCCCTGTTCAGGGAAGTTTTTAATATTTAATGCTGTACTGTTTTTAACACTTGATTTGGAGCCGCCCAGAGTGGCTGGGGAAACTCAGCCAGATGGGCGGGGTATAAATAATAAATTATTATTATTATTATTCAAATAAATGGAGTGTGCTTGTGGATCTTGCTCTCACATTCATTCTGGTAAGATGCATAGCTACTGTTCTTCCACCTATGAATATGGACCGTGATAATTCCTTCCAAACTCCACCATCAAGCTGTAAAAAAGACCTGAGTACCTAGAAGGCAGGCGAGTAATCTCACTGACTTCATCAGACAGCCTCTCTCTACAGGGAGATTTTGACCCATGAGGACTTTCAAATAGGGCAAATCTCATCAAGGACCTTAAAAAAAAGGTAAAGGTACCCCTGCCCGTACGGGCCAGTCTTGACAGACTCTGGGGTTGTGCGCCCATCTCACTTAAGAGGCCAGGGGCCAGCACTGTCCGGAGACACTTCCGGGTCACGTGGCCAGCGTGACATCGCTGCTCTGGCGAGCCAGAGCCGCACACGGAAACGCTGTTTACCTTCCCGCTGGTAAGCGGTCCCTATTTATCTACTTGCACCCGGAGGTGCTTTCGAACTGCTAGGTTGGCAGGCGCTGGGACCGAGCAGCGGGAGCGCACCCCGCCGCAGGGATTCGAACCGCCGACCTTTCGATCGGCAAGTCCTAGGCGCTGAGGCTTTAACCCACAGCGCCACCCTTACTATGCACTAATGCTACGTCTGCACGTTTTAATTTGGCTTAGATGTGAGTGACTGGATGTTCTCTTTTTCCCCCTCTCTCTCATACAATTCTCATATTTGCCTGGGTTTCAGATGCTGTTCCCCAGCTCAGCAAGCGGGATTTGAAATTGATTGCCAAAGAGCGCCTTCTGGAAGCCAAGGAATCGGGCCCTCGGCTGTGTATCGATTTGAGCATGACCGCTCACATGACGAAGAAGGTAGTGGCAGTGAATCATCTCCACCATTTTTTTTTTCAGAGGGTATTGTGGGCCTCTGCTCTTTGGCTGAGTAGCCATTGCAGTGGTACCTCTGGTTACAAACGCTTCAGGTTACAAGCTCTGCTAACCCGGAAGTAGCTGCTCCTGGTTGTGAACTTTGCCTCAGGATGCGAACGAAAATCGCGCGCAGTGGGAGGCCCCATTAGCAAAAAAGCGCCTCAGGATAAGAACGGTTTCAGCTTAAGAATGGACCTCTGGAACGAATTAAGTTTTTAACCGGAGGTACCACTGTATTGAACACATTACAGGCCACTTGTAAGAGAACAAGGGTGTGTTCAGCGACATCACTTGGCGATGTCTCGATTTACCACCGAGAAATGCTGGTGGGGCAGAGGACTGGACCTTTGAATTCTTCCTCATTTTAAAATACAACACTTTCAAAGCTCGGGTAAGGGTCTCCTCCCTAACACACAAGTTGTCTGTGTGCAAGAGGAAGATTTATTTCTTTTCTTTCCCCCCCCCCCAAATTATTTATTAGTTTTTCAAATTGTTACAAATCAAACCAAATTGCTTTAATTTAATACAGTTTCTTTTTTAAAAAAAAATCAGGTTTCCCGCTCCTGTTGCAAACATATGTCCATCGTTTCCTCCTGTAGCCACCTCATCTCTTCTTTAATATCCATTTCATCCTTCACTTGTTGTTGTCCGTTCTTACAGCAAGCCATTGTTTCCTCCCCACACACAGCGCCTCTGTTATGTCTTACAAATATAGAATCCATTTCTCGTGTGTAGTGCTTCATAAACCTTGTCGTCTCAGACCTGGGGAGAGTTGATTACTATCGAGGGAGATTTTTTTTCAACGCACAGGGTCCTGCAAACATTCCTCCCACATCTGCAGTCTGAAATAGTACAGGCCTGTAAGATGGGGGTGAAGAACCTCTGACCCCATAGGTCAGATCACATCTTCCAGATCTCCCTATTTAGCCTGCTAGGCCATTTTTCTGAAACCACGCTCATTTCCCCCACACCAAGATGTCTAGTGGGACGCGGGTGGCGCTGCGGGTTAAACCACAGAGTCTAGGACTTGCTGATCAGAAGGTCGGCGGTTCTAATCCCTGCGACAGGGTGAGCTCCTGTTGCTCGGTCCCTGCTCCTGCCAACCTAGCAGTTCGAAAGCACATCAAAGTGCAAGTAGATAAATAGGTACCACTCCGGCGGGAAGGTAAACGGCGTTTCAGTGTGCTGCTCTGGTTCGCCAGAAGCGGCTTAGTCATGCTGGCCACATGACCCGGAAGCTGTACGCCGGCTCCCTCGGCCAATAAAGCGAGATGAGCGCTGCAACCCCAGAGTCGGCCATGATGGTCAGGGGTCCCTTTTCCTTTACCTTTATGACGTCTAGTGTAGGGCAGAGAGCAGGCTGCAGAAAGCAGGATTGAACTCCTTGCACACCATCTGATCTGTGGCAAGTTCAGTCCTTCTTGAGCTGCTGCTGGCATGCCTGATCCATGCACAGAAAGTGCAAGATATTCCTGTTGTTTGGTTCTGAGTTACGCAGACTGGAGACCAGTGGAGTCCTACTCAGAAGACACTGGCTTTTACTTGGCTACTGACACAGATTTTCCAGTTTTGCTTCCATAGCCTACTTAACTTTGGGTTAAGTGGTGAATGGGTCTGTTTTACCACGCTGGTGAGGAGGAGTAGCTAATTGAGATCAAGAGCTATGTTGAGTTTAGCAGCATCCCTTACAGTGGTACCTCGGGTTACAGACACTTCAGGTTACAGACGCTTCAGGTGACAGACTCTGCTAACCCAGAAATAGTACCTTGGGTTAAGAACTTTGCTTCAGGATGAGAACAGAAATTGCTTGACGGCAGCGGGAGGCCCCATTAGCCAAAGTGTTACCTCAGGTTAAGAACAGTTTCAGGTTAAAAACGGACCTCCAGAACGAATTAAGTTCTTAACCCAAGGTACCACTGTATTTTGTACCGAGTGTATGGTGATTGAGTCAGCCATTTTGGAAAGTACACAAAGTGCTAGGGCAAAAAGGCCTGTTGCCAATTTTCCTGATCATTTTTCTTTTCTTCCTCTCAAGGAAACAAGCCGGCTTGCTGCTCAGATAAGGCGGCTCTATGGGTCAAACAAGAAAGCTCAAGCCCCCTTCTGGATCTACCTCACAGAGTTTGTGAAAAACAGCCCAATTTACGAAGCATGCCAGAGGATGAATGATGGATTTGCCAGTTATCTTGTAAGCATATCCCCCTCCTGCCTTCAAGAAATACAGTGGTACCTCGGGTTACGTACGCTTCAGGTTACATATGCTTCAGGTTACAGACTCCGCTAACCCAGAAATAGTGCTTCAGGTTAATAGCTTTGCTTCAGGATGAGAACAGAAATTGTGCTCAGGCGGCAGCAGGAGGCCCCATTAGCTAAAGTGGTGCTTCAGGTTAAGAACAGTTTCAGGTTAAGTACAGACCTCCGGAGCGAATTAAGTACTTAACCCGAGGTACCACTGTAAAGTCAGTGACATTTTGAAGAGCAAACAAAGCCATTTCTTGCTGGAAGAACCAAGAATGTTGAGGTGATTAATCCTGGAAATGTCCTTACTTTCTAGAGTTGCTCAACGTTGAAGCTGTGGATAAATGCTAATTTCATTCTCTGGATTTCTATTTGCCAGCTTGATTAAATGCTAATTTCATTTCATTCTCTGGATTTGTAATTGCCATTTGCTTATTATTTAGCAGACCTTGGAAAAACAAATACCAGAGATGGCCTTTTGTTTCCAAAAGATGTCTGCCGATTGCCTTTTAAAAAAATCAATCCCATACACATGTGTTATATTGTTTTACTATTTTTCAGATGGATGTTACTCCAGAAAGTTACCTTGACCTGTTTCCTTTAGAAAGAATTGTGTACCTCACTCCAGACTCCGAGAACGGTACAGCGTTGCAGCTTTCTGTTAAAGCTTTTGATTCTTTTAAATGAATAAGTTCTTGCCTTGGGGATTTAGGTTTCAAGTCATCCTGGCCAAACTTGTCTCCAGCCTTTTGTTTGTCTTAGGCGGTAATATTCAAGATGAATTTTAACAGGGAGAAATGTAAAGTATTGCACTTGGGCAAAAAAAATGAGAGGCACAAATACAAGATGGGTGACACCTGGCTTGAGAGCAGTACATGTGAAAAGGATCTAGGAGTCTTGGTTGACCACAAACTTGACATGAGCCAACAGTGTGACGCGGCAGCTAAAAAAGCCAATGCAATTCTGGGCTGCATCAATAGGAGTATAGCATCTAGATCAAGGGAAGTAATAGTGCCACTGTATTCTGCTCTGGTCAGACCTCACCTGGAGTACTGTGTCCAGTTCTGGGCACCACAGTTCAAGAAGGACACTGAGAAACTGGAACGTGTCCAGAGGAGGGCAACCAAAATGGTCAAAGGCCTGGAAACGATGCCTTATGAGGAACGGCTAAGGGAGCTGGGCATGTTTAGCCTGGAGAAGAGGAGGTTAAGGGGTGATATGATAGCCATGTTCAAATATATAAAAGGATGTCACATAGAGGAGGGAGAAAGGTTGTTTTCTGCTGCTCCAGAGAAGCGGACACGGAGCAATGGTTCCAAACTACAAGAAAGAAGATTCCACCTAAACATCAGGAAGAACTTCCTGACAGTAAGAGCTGTTTGACAGTGGAATTTGCTGCCAAGGAGTGTGGTGGAGTCTCCTTCTTTGGAGGTCTTTAAGCAGAGGCTTGACAACCATATGTCAGGAGTGCTCTGATGGTGTTTCCTGCTTGGCAGGGGGTTGGACTCGATGGCCCTTGTGGTCTCTTCCAACTCTATGATTCTATGATTTTCAGATTCAGGTCTTTTTCTAAATTTGAAGTCAGGGATCAACTTCACTTTGGGGTGGGTGAAACAGATCCCAGGCTCTCTACAGATGTTTTTGGCCATGCTGGCTGGTGGCTGAGGGGAGTTGGAGCCCTAACCACATCTGGAACTTCCACCCCACTCTGGTGATAGAATGCAGTTCTGCCTATGTGCTCATTGCTAACAGAAATATAAGCAAACCTTTGATGCGAAGCTTGGAGAAAGTGATTATCTTGAACAGGGGTCTGTAAACTTTTTCAGCAGCGGGCTTGTCCACTGTTCCTCAGTCCTTGTGGGGGGCTGGACTATTTTTTTTTTTTGGGGGGGGGAATGAACGAATTCCTATGCCCCACAAATAACCCAGAGATGCATTTTAAATAAAAGGACACATTCTACTCATGTAAAAACATGCTGATTCCCAGACTATCTGCAGCCTGGATTTAGAAGGCAATTGGGCCGGATCCAGGCCCCCGGGCCTTAGGTTGCCCACCCATGATCTTGAATAATGGAATACTGAATGGTATAGTTTTTGTAAAATATGCAGGGATTCATGATATGTAAAATGAACCATGGAAAGAGAAGAAGGGAATTCACTGATATCTTAAGGATGTAAAATGAGTATTTTTAAATAGTATATCGGAAAATTTAATAAAAATTATATGTAAAAGAGAGAGAGAGGGAAAGTGATTATCTTCTGCAGCAAACTTCGCATGGACATCTCAGATTTCCAGAGTGCTTGTTAGCTTACTTGCGGATCAGCTTCACATGTCTGGAATGACACGTTTTTGTCTCTCTATGTCCGTCAGTAGAGCATGAGACAATTGCAGGGTTGTGGGTTCAAGCCCCAAAAGATCCCTGCATTGTAGGGGGTTAGACTAGATGGTCTTTGTGGTCCCTTCCAACTCTGTTTGAAAAGTAGTGATGTATCCACAGTTGCCTTGCAGAATAGAAATTTTTTCAGCAGCGTTTAGAAGCTGGCAGTGATGGTGCCTGCTGAATCTCTGGTTGCAGAGAGTTTTATTTTATTTTATTTCATTTTCAATTTTTTTTTTGGTTTTCACAACATTATAAACAAACAAACAAACAAACAAACACATAAAACAAACAAACACAAATCATAGCCTTATTAAAAATTACACTTATTAACATTGTTAAGTGACTTCCTCGCTTCCCCTTGGTTGAATTTCATTGCATGTCCTTTTAAAGGTTTTCCAAATCACAGTTCTTAAAAAAAAAATAACTTAAACATTAACATCCTTAGATCTTCACATTATGAAATTAAACCTATTAATTCGACACTTAACATAAATAAAACCCTCAGCCAATTAAGTATCTGCAAGCTGTTTTCAGTTAACTTAACTTAACATATTTAACTAAGTAATCATTAAATTTGATCCAATCTTCCTGATACTCCTCCTCCATCTGGTCGCGGACTCTTCCGGTTAGGTCGGCTAGCTCCGAAAAATCCATCATCTTCATCTGCCATTCTTCTATCGTTGGTAATTCTTGGGTTTTCCACTTTTTAGCTAACAAAATACGAGCCGCAGTCGTGGCGGCAGTTGTAGTTGCAGAGAGTTTAAAGGAGAGTTTGGATGGCCATCTGTCACAGATGAGTTACTTGAGATTCCTGCATTACAGGGGGTTGGACTAAATGACCATCAGGGTCCCTTCCAGCTATTGTTGTTGTTTAGTCGTTTAGTCGTGTCCGACTCTTCGTGACCCCCTGGACCAGAGCACGCCAGGCACTTCTGTCTTCCACTGCCTCCCGCAGTTTGGTCAAACTCATGCTGGTAGCTTCGCGAACACCATCCAACCATCTCGTCCTCTGTTGTCCCCTTCTCCTTGTGCCCTCCATCTTTCCTTTTTTTTTTTTAAATATTTTATTAAGTTTTACAAAAGAAAAGAGTTAACAAACCAACAAAAAACAACAAATATCACAAAAAACCAAAAGGAAAAAACACATAAAAAAGCAAATTTAGCATAAAAGAAAAACTCTCTTTCAAATTTGTAACCTTCAAAACCTTATTTCCCTTACTTCCACCCGCCTCCCTTTCTTGTATTCCATTTAAAGAATTAATTCAGCAAGATCATTCGTTATTCATTTTCATCCTTTATCCCTCCCTTTGTACTCTTATTTATCTTGATCACTAGAACCCCTTTGTTTCATTTTCAATGTCCTCAACATTCATATATTTTACAATGTTTGCCCTCCATCTTTCCCAACATCAGGGTTTTTTCCAGGGAGTCTTCTCTTCTCATGAGGTGGCCAAAGTCTTGGAGCCTCAGCTTCAGGATCTGTCCTCCCAGTGAGCACTCAGGGCTGATTTCCTTCAGAATGGAGAGGTTTGATCTTCTTGCAGTCCATGGGACTCTCAAGAGTCTCCTCCAGCACCATAATTCAAAAGCATAATTCAAAAACTATTCCAGCTATACAATTCTATAATGTTTCTGTTGCCATTCTAATGCTGTCATTTAATATGTCACTGTTGTTTTGTTTACACACGTGCTCGTGTTTCTTTTTTGCACTCCAGCTCTCGAGGAAGTCGACCCGCGAAAAGTGTACATCCTTGGAGGTTTGGTGGACGAAAGCATCAAAAAGGCAAGTGCGTTGCACACGATTTACCCATGGTTTTGATGGAAACTTCTGCACGTTTTCAACTTTGAACATTAGTCACGTTGCGGCTTATGCTGTGCTTCGGTATCCTCTCGTAATAAAAAAGTTCCATACCTTTTCAGGCAGTTGTTGGTAAGAGGAAATTTCAGTGAGTTCTGCTTTCTTCACCTTTCCACAACACTGTATTCCAGTTCTTGCTGCTAGAAGAAAAATATTAGGGTGTCCTGATGCAACTCTGTTCCTTTTAAAACTAGTGAACGCTCTGTGGTGTGGCTGTAGCAGCTGTTGAGTCTTTTTGTCTATAATTTTATTAAGTTTTCTGTTTTACAATTTAAAAGACTTATTTTACATCCTTAAGATGTCAATGACATCCCTTCTTCCCTTTCCATGGTTCATTTTTCATATCGTAAATCCCTGCCTATTTTACAAAAAACTATGCCATTCAGTATTCCATTTTTACATCCACCAAAACTTACTTGCACCGCTTAATTTATCTTAATGCTGCCAGCGTTTTCAGCTGTAAAGTGGTACCTCGGTTTTTGAGCGTCTCGGAAGCCGAACGTTTCGGTTTTCAAATGCTGAAAACCCGGAAGTAAATGCTTCCGTTTTCGAACGCGCCTCAGAAGTCAAACGACTTCCGCTGCATTTCCCCCCAATTTTCTCCACTGACTTTGCAACCGCTTCGGTTGTCGAATGTTTCGGAAGTTGAACGGTCTGCCGGAACGGATTACGTTCAACAACTAAGGTACCAGTTTGAATCCTGACAAGACAGAAGTACTGTTTCTGGGGGACAGGAGGCGGGCAGGTATGGAGGATTCCCTGGTCCTGAATGGGGTAACTGTGCCCCTGAAGGACCAGGTGCGCAGCCTGGGAGTCATTTTGGACTCACCGCTGTCCATGGAGGCACAGGTTAAATCCGTGTCCAGGGCAGCTGTGTACCAGCTCCATCTGGTACGCAGGCTGAGACCCTATCTGCCTGCAGACTGCCTCGCCAGAGTGGTGCATGCTCTGGTTATCTCCCGCTTGGACTACTGCAATGCGCTCTACGTGGGGCTACCTTTGAAGATGACCCGGAAACTACAACTAATCCAGAATGCAGCAGCCAGACTGGTGACTGGGGGCGGCCGCCGAGACCGCATAACACCGGTCTTGAAAGACCTACATTGGCTCCCAGTACGTTTCCGAGCACAATTCAAAGTGTTGGTGCTGACCTTTAAAGCCCTAAATGGCCTCAGTCCAGTATACCTGAAGGAGCGTCTCCACCCACATCGTTCTACCCGGACTCTGAGGTCCAGCACCGAGGGCATTCTGGCAGTTCCCTCACTGCGAGAAGCCAAGTTATAGGGAACCAGGCAGAGGGCCTTCTCGGTAGTAGGGCCCACCCTGTGGAACGCCCTCCCACCAGATGTCAAAGAGAACAACAACTACCAGACTTTTAGAAGACATCTGAAGGCAGCCCTGTTTAGGGAAGCTTTTAATGTTTGATGTATCACAGTATTTTAATATTCTTTTGGAAGCCGCCCAGAGTGGCTGGGGAAGCCCAGCCAGATGGGCGGGGTATAAATAATAAATAATAAATTATAATTATAATTATAATTACCACTGTACACAATTATTTCCCAAATATTCAATAAACGTTTTCCCGTCTTCTTTAAACGTATGTTCTTATTGTTCTCAACTCAGATGTTGAGTCTTGGGGTTGAATTGCAGCTTGCTCACGGGCTCCTGGTGAGATAGTCCCCAAGGGACCATTTGTGTTACTTTTCTTTTATATATATATATATTTACAGAGACTCACCTTCCAAAGAGCCCAGGAAGAACATCTGCAAACAGCACGGCTGCCAATCCAAGAGTACATGGTAAAGAACGTCAATGCAAAGAATTATCACTCCACAACATTGGCCATCAATCAAGGTGAGGTTCTTGCAGTGGCATAGCGTGGGGGGTGCAGGGGGGGCCGGCCGCACCGGGCGCAACATCTGGGGGTTAGGGTTAGGGGGCGCACATCCATGGGTTAGGGGGCGCAAATTACTTGCCTTGCCCCGGGTGCTGACAACCCACGCTACGCCACTGGGTTCTTGCAGTGTTTGCTGGAAGTTTGTTAGAATTCCTGATCCACGATTGCAGTCATAGGATGGTTGTCTTTCCCATGACGGTGTATGTTTTGACTCCACAGAGTGGGAAGTGACGAAGACAGGATGTTTGTTTTAGTGTGTTCCCGTGAAGTGGGACTATTGTCCTTTGTTCTTTTTCCCGTTGCTGAGAGAGAGGGAGCCATGTTGCAGTGCTCCGTGTGTGTTGATATGTAAATAAAGTAGATTAGCCAAAATGCTGAGTTGCTGAGGTCTGTTATGCAACTGCACAAACTCTACGGATCCCTAAGTGTGCCGGTGTCAGTTGGCATCGGTCGCTGTGATGTTCGGGTAGAAGAAAGCTCTTGAAGCTCCCGAACGAACGACCAGGAGGGAGAGAACATGCCAGTCAGGCATGTGTCTCTATCAGGGTCCTACTCGAGTGTAGGCTGAACTCCTGATATTTGCATCCCATAGGTGATGTTCTGCCACCAGTTTTCAAATGCAACCTGCAGCTGCTGTTTGTTCCATTAAATAGGAGGGTATCATAAAGTATTTCCCCCTCTTTTTGAGCTGGGACACCATAATGACGCTGTCTGCTCGGGTCCCAATGCAATGGTCTTATTAATGTTGCTTTATGTAGTGCTCAGTGGAAGCTGGTCCATTGATATAATCCCATATCTTAAACCATTATTTATCCTGATATAATTTTGCCTTGTCCCTGATAACTGTTGAAGATCTATAAGATTATATTGGAATTTTGTGTAAAGGAATATATGATAAAGTACACTTAGGATGTAGGAGAAATAGGCCTTTATCAGTTTGGGGAGGATTTCTGGGGGCATTTTTCAATATGATGTTGGAGATCTTCTAAACCTTCTATCTATATGATATTGCTCCATTTATTTTGAACAAAGGAAACAATAATCATAATCCCTGTTGCTAGAAATGTAATTGGAAGGGAGGTTTAGGGTTTGATTTCAACCCCAAATATCGGGAAATTTCTACAGTTTCTACAATTTTTTATATATGCTGTAAGCCACTCAGAGTGGCTGGGGAAACTCAGCCAGATTGGTGGGGTATAAATATTAAAATGACGATGATGATGATGAATGGGTTAGTGCCCTACCAACCTTAGGCTGCCATCAAACCTAGTTGTCTGCTTTATTACTTCCAACCAGCTATGGCTCCCCCTGGTGTTGGTCTTCCAGCCTTATGCCCTACCCTTCCCAGTGGGTACCGGCCGCTCCTGGTAGCTCGGTCTTGTGAAGAATGGGGAGTTTGAGAAGCAGGGAAGGGAGGAAAACTTTAGATGAAGCAGAAAGCCTCCCATTGTGGTTAGGCTGGGTGAAACAAGAGCATTCTAGAGCTCTTATGTGGTTTGTTATTTTGGCCCATTCTTGCAACCAAATGGCCGCCTGCACCTATACTAAAATGAGGGGCATAATTCAGCCAAAGTTACCGTATTTTTTGCTCTATAAGACTCACTTTTTCCCTCCTAAAAAGTAAGGGGAAATGTGTGTGCGTCTTATGGAGCGAATGCAGGCTGCGCAGCTATCCCAGAAGCCAGAACAGCAAGAGGGATTGCTGCTTTCACTGCACAGCGATCCCTCTTGCTGTTCTGGCTTCTGAGATTCAGAATATTTTTTTTCTTGTTTTCCTCCTCCAAAAACTAGGTCCGTCTTGTGGTCTGGTGCGTCTTATAGAGTGAAAAATATGGGTAAATAACTTCAGGCACTATTGATTTTACTAGGTTACAGTTGAGCCTGTGCCTGACACTACTGTTGAAATCAACAAGTCTTGCTTACACAGCAATGCTTACACCCCTTGCACCTTTTAAGCTTGTGACAATTTTGGTGTCTGGGATTGAAGAATATCCATTTTGCTGTCTCTCACTTGTTCCTCAGGTTGCACTGTTATAAAAGGTACTGTGTAACTCGATAGTATGAGGACTCCTGAGCTAGCTATGTGATCATGGAGCATTAGATTTCAGCTAATTCTCTATTTCAGAGATTTTAGGAGACTCGTGGAGAATTAGCTGACTCCCTGGAAAAGACCCTGATGTTGGGAAAGATGGAGGGCACAAGGAGAAGGGGACGACAGAGGATGAGATGGTTGGATAGTGTTATTGAAGCTACCAGCATGAGTTTGACCAAACTGCGGGAGGCAGTGGAAGACAGAAGTGCCTGGTGTGCTCTGGTCCAGGGGGTCACGAAGAGTCGGACACGACTAAACGACTAAACAACAACAACAACAATGCTCCATGAACACATAGCTAGCTCAGTAGTCCTCATACTATCGAGTTACACAGTACCTTTTATAACAGTGCAACCTGAGGAACAAGTGAGAGACAGCAAAATGGATATTCTTCAATCCCAGACACCAAAATTGTCACAAGCTTAAAATGTGCATTGCTGTAAGCAATGGGGAGGTTTCCATAAACAAGACGTTCCAGCTGCTCTGCCGCCTGACAATAATAATAAAATTCTGCAATGTCACGATTGTCTCCCACCTTTCATCCAGTTCCAAATAATCCCTATAATAATCCCATGTGTTTCTCTCAGTGCTTGATGCCTTGTCAACTTTCTACGAGACCAAGAGCTGGGTAGAAGCCCTCAAAGCCGCAGTTTCTCCTGGAAAAGGATACGTTCTTCGAGACCCAGCACAGGGAAGTGAGGAATCGGCATGCAAAAGCGGGAGAGAAGTTGATAAGGAGGCGGCTGGGTTAGGACCTGTCTTCAGTGACCCTCACCTGCTGAACTGATCCCCACATCTCTGGAGCCAGTCCGTCGTGGGGCTAAACAGTTGCTTGTTCTTGTTGAATCTGTGTTAGGAGAGGGGGTTAAAATATCCTTGACCTTCTTTAATATTGTTGTTAGCAACCAATGGCGAGAACATTTTTTCCTTGGGTAAACAGGGCATTTGTTCTGAGAGCTGCTGCTTCTTTTTTTAGCGGTAAAGTGTTTAATAAATTTATTTAATAAACAAGCAAGTGTCCCCGAAGCTTGGTTGTGCAGACACCGGTTACATAGCGCTGCGTACGGGGTGCCCTTGGGCTCAGTTTGCGGAACTCTTGACAGGAGAACGTGTGGCGGCGGCTTTGCATCCCTTCCTCTACTTTGCGTGCTTTGACCATGGGAGACGTTGAGATGGGCAAGACTAGAATTGAAGATCGCATCCTTAGAAACTTGCCTGTGGAAGCAAGTCTTCAATTATTGGTTATCATTGTGGCATAGACTACCAAACCACTACCTTGTCCAATGCTTATGGCGAGATGAATTCTCTAGCCCTTGGACTAGCAGAATTCATGCCAAACTCCTGAGTTATGGAATCTCTCCTTCAGATTCCCTAAAACTAGACCAAATTACTGCTCAAAGACTGATCCGCCAAAGACTGGATGACATCGATCTACAGCGAAATTATATGCTGGGGGGAGGTGTTTGTTCGCCTCAAAACATTGGTATCACATTAACTTACTGCGTTCCATCATACCTCTCCTCCCTTTCGACTGTTGCCCATAGACTGGCCTTCACCAAAGCGAAGTTCAACGTTTTTCCCTCCAACGTCCTGAGACATAGATTCTCAAAGGGCCAAGCCCCCGCCATGTGCGAATGTGATAAGGAGACACCGGAGTCGCTCCAGCACATTATGTTCACTTGCCCCCTGTTTAATGTGCCACGGGCAAATTTGTTGGGATCAATCATACAGAAACTAGAGGGCACCCCACCAAAATTCCACCTTGCCCAAATCTTGCAGGATAAGGATACTCATACGACCCTCAAAGTGGCAAGGTTCCTGGTCGCTGTCCTTACCCAAAAGCGATGCCAAGGGGCACTACAAGCTAACTAAGGCGTAGTATGCCATTCTATTTTATAGTATTTTATTGTTATAGTGGTGCTTTAGTGGCTGTTTTCCCCACGTGCACAAGTTGTTATTTATGTGTCGTTTTTACCTGTATGGGCCTATGGCCGTAAATAAAATTACTTACTTACTTACGGGCAAGAAGATCTTTGTCCAGAAGTGTTCGCAGTGCCACACAGTTGAGAAGGGAGGCAAGCACAAGACTGGCCCTAACCTTCATGGTCTTTTTGGCCGAAAGACTGGTCAGGCCAAAGGCTTCTCTTACACAAAAGCCAACGAAAGCAAAGGTATAACCTGGGGAGAAGATACACTGATGGTGTACTTGGAAAACCCCAAGAAGTATATTCCAGGAACCAAGATGATATTTGCTGGCATTAAGAAGAAGGGGGGAGAGGGCAGATTTAATAGCATACCTTAAGGAGGCCACTTCTAACTAATGGCTTCTGCTGCCTTATTTATTTCAGCACACAAATGGAAATGATGAGATTGGATTTTAAACTTTCTATTTTTACATGCATTGTATTGTAACAACTTCAAAAAGCCTTCTCGTACAGTCAGAGAACTTTTGATCATGGATGGTTCTTAACACATGTACTTGTTCTTGTATTCTAATTTATAGAATTGTGCAGTCAGGCTTGAATGAGTACAGTCAGGGTGACTGTAGTGTTTCCTGATCATGTAATTAAAAAACAAACAACCCCTGTCAACCCCCCCCCCAAAAAAAACAAAAACAAAAACAAAAAACAAGCAAGTGTCCCACCATTGGCTAATGGGTGGATGACTCTTCCAACCCCTTAGCGGCAAGGAAGCTGATTATATGACATTCTAGTTCTGTGTGTCAAGAGAGCGATGCCTTATCCCAAGTGCCAGTTCTCCAGGACTGCAGATCGGGCATTCCCAGCCCCACCTTGAGATGCCTGGGATTGAGACTTTCCGTGTGCCAAGGCAGCCCTGTTTAGGGAAGCTTTTAATGTTTGATTTGTTGTTGTTTAGTCGTTTAGTCGTGTCCGACTCTTCGTGACCCCATGGACCAGAGAACGCCAGGCACTCCTGTCCTCCACTGCCCCCCGCAGCTTGGTCAGACTCATGCTGGTAACCTCGAAAACACTATCCAACCATCTCGTCCTCTGTCGCCCCCTTCTCCTTGTGCCCTCCATCTTTCCCAACATCAGGGTCTTCTCCAGGGAGTCTTCTCTTCTCATGAGGTGGCCAAAGTACTGGAGCCTCAGCTTCACAATCTGTCCTTCCAGTGAGCACTCAGGGCTGATTTCCTTCAGAATGGAGAGGTTTGATCTTCTTGCAGTCCATGGGACTCTCAAGAGTCTCCTCCAGCACCATAATTCAAAAGCATCAATTCTTCGGCGATCAGCCTTCTTTATGGTCCAGCTTTATGTTTGATATATTACAGTAATTTAATATATTTCTGGAAGCCCAGCCAGATGGGCGGGGTATAAATAATTTATTATTATTATTATTATTATTATTATTATTATTATTATTATTATTAATTGTTGTTGTTGTTGTTGTTGTCGTCACAGAGTGAGCTGGACAGTGAATTACACAGTTAAAAGTTGGAGTTATGCAATTCTTTATTAGCAAAAACACGATGGCTGAGTGCTGGGCCTAATGAACACAGCAGTTCAATCCTGGTAGGTCTTCCTCCATGAAATCAGGTGCTGAGGCTAAAAGTCCTCACTTCCTCACAGCCATCAATGTCTTGTCCTCTCCAGGGCTTTCCCCAAGCAATCGGAGACTGCGCCTGCATGCCTGTCTTTGCTCCTCCTGTTTCATGCCTCTTCTGGTTCTGGGAGTTGGGGAACTAGTTGCAACAGGAGGGGGAGACATCTCTCTCTCTCCACCAGAGTAATCTCATGTCTCCTGGCTCCCATCCTCTCCTGCCTCCGATTCTGGACTTCTGTTAGAGACTCTCCCAGGTCACTAAGCCCTGTTACCTCCTCAGCTTCTGACACTTCCTCTTTCCCCGTCTTCTTCTGATCACTCAACAACAGTCCATGACACAGAAACTGTGACCCTTCTATGAATGTGTTGCTCACGTAGAGGAGAACCTACAGTGATGGATTATGGGACTTTAGGACAGGACAGTAACGTATCAGTCATTTCATTTATTGTTGTTGTTGTTCAGTTGTTTAGTTGTGTCTGACTCTTCGTGACCCCATGGACCAGAGCACGCCAGGCACTCCTGTCTTCCACTGCCTCCCGCAGTTTGGTCAAACTCATGCTGGTAGCTTTGAGAACACTGTCCAACCATCTCATCCTCTGTCATCCCCTTCTCCTTGGGCCCTCAATCTTTCCCAACATCAGGGTCTTTTCCAGGGAGTCTTCTCCTCTCATGAGGTGGCCAAAGTATTGGAGCCTCAGCTTCAGGATCTGTCCTTCCAGTGAGCACTCAGGGCTGATTTGCTTCAGAATGGATAGGTTTGATCTTCTGGGGACTCTCAAGAGTCTCCTCCAGCACCATAATTCAAAAGCATCAATTCTTCGGCGATCAGTCTTCTTTATGGTCCAGCTCTCACTTCCATACATCACTACTGGGAAAACCATAGCTTTAACTATATGGACCTTTGTTGGCAAGGTGGTGTCTCTGCTTTTTAAGATTCATTTATTACATTTGTCTTAATCATACAAATTTTCTTTGTCAGGCATCCAAATTTGCCGGGCCATCTCATCCAGGTTATGCCTAGCAGGGTGAGAATGGGATCCTCCATCTCCCATGGGGCGTCCAGTGAGAATGGGGCTGACACCTGGTGTGGGCTTACCTGAAAGTTGAAGACCACTAAAGTTTCTCCTTGTCGTCCTCTTCCCAATTGAAGTGCAGAGTGTTTGAGGACGGGGACATTTGCAGGGAAACCAAAATGCTTGTTTACAAAGCTATTGTACTAGCAACCTTACTGTATGCTTGTGAAACATGGACCACTTATAAATGCCATCTCCAGCTCCTTGACCCAGTCAATTTATTATCAGTTTATGATGGGGTGGAAGGTTCACAGGCTATGAAGGACTTGCTCACAAATTTATTGACAGCTGCACAAATAATTACAGCTAGGAAGTGGAAGGGGCAAGCAGAATATAAAATGGAAGAATGGTATAAAGAGGTGTGGGATATAGCTATGAATGACAAATTAACACACGCCATTAAGGTAAGATGGGGAATATGCAGGTGAAGTTATTTTGAGGAGATATGGAGGGTGTTTGTAGAATTTGTACTGTTAAAATGGAAAGGGGTCAAACCATTGCAAGAGGTGTTGAAATTTCGGGAGATTGGATAGTTACAGTGGAATAGTTTCGGTGATGGGGTGCACATTTTTATTTATGATTTATTATTTTGTCAAAAAAGAAGAAAATAAAAGAAAGTCATCCTGCTCAGACAGCACCATGAGTCAGGTGTTCAAATAACATTTTAATATCGAGTAAAGAGCTCTTTCCCTTAAAATCCATGCCATCAGCTCAGCTGGTTAGGGTGTCATGCTGATAACGCCAAGGTTGCAGGTTCCAAAAAGGGACAGCTGCACATTTCTGCATTGCAGGGGTAGATGATCCCTTGGGTCCCTTCGTTTTGATTCCTTGAGTACCACTTTGTTTTTTTACTATATTAATTTTGTGCCTGGGGCTCACTTGCATCCTTCCTTGCCTGTCTACCATGAGTTTGGACTCTCCAAATCTGTTGGTTCTGCCTACTTGCAAGATGTTTAATGAGGTTTCCACCAGAGACCTGGTTGGTTTCTAGTGAACAATGATTGTTTAAAAGTTAGGGGTAGCCAACGTGCTGTCCTTTAGATGTTTTGTAGTACAACGCCCATTATCCCTGACCATCGGCCATGCCAGGATGTCTTATTCCAAAGCATCCAGAAGCAATCTCATTCACTGATTATCCTGCTTGGGGGAATCCCTGTACCCTCCTATCACCCGCAATCCATCACGTGGGTACCAAATTCAAGCTCTTGTGGCTATCGTCAAAGTACCCTACAATTTTGAGACCCTAAATGTAGTTTTTGGATTGGGGGAGTGTGTGTTTATTTGCTTTTAAAATAAACTGTTTCTGGTGAGGGCTGACCGATTGGAACTCAGATGAAGAAAGCTCTATGACAAAACTAACTGGTTTATTGTGGCAGGAACTTTGAGAAGACAACAGCTCAGTCCATACGAGATGCATGAAGTAGACAAGAGTACATACACAGGAGGCCTGACAGATGAAAAGCCAGCGGGGGGGGGGGGCGTCCCTCTATAAGTGCAGCTACGAGTTTGTGGAAAGGTAACAAGCAGTGGACAGATTTTGCTTCTCAGGTAAACTACCTGTATGTCGCTTTTAGAATACTGGCTGCTAATGGAATCCATTTTCCAAGGAAGTTCCAAGGACGCTCGGGTTGCAAACATGATCCATGTGGGATGCACGTTCACAACCCGCTGCGTTCGCAACCCGTGTCTGTGCATGCACAGGTTGTGATTCGGTGCTTCTGTGCATGCGCAAAGCATGATTTAGCGCTTCTGCACATGCACGACTGCCGAAATCCAGAAGTAACCCATTCCGGTACTTCTGGGTTTTGGCAGTGCGCAACCCAAAAAAACCCAACCTGAAGTGGCTGTAACCAGAGCTATGACTGTACTGAAATCCAGTGAGGAGGCATGTCCAGCATGACAGCTCCTCCAGGTGGCACTGAAGCAAGTGGCTATAAGCAAAGGAAAGCATCTCACAACGTGCACTGTCAACTTTCTGGATCACTTCCCGTCAGCCATGTCCACTGACAGGCCACTGCTGGGGAGTCAGGGGTGGCTAACCTGGACTACAACTCCCATCATCCCTACCCACTGACCATGCTGCCTGGAGTTGATGGGCATTGGCACAGGTGCTGGGTTGCTTCAAAGACTGAGAGGGCCTGGTGTGCGTGTGTGATGTCGTGTGTGTCTCGTGAGGCTGGTGCAGCCTTCTGCTAGGACATGTTGGTCTAGCGCAGGGATGTCCAACAGGTTGGTCGCAATCTACTGGTAGATCCCTGGGAGGTTTTGGTAGATCGCGGTCGATCGCTGGGTCCCTTTCCTTAGCATTGGTAAAAGAGAATCCGCCCCCGCCCCCCCTCCATTGTTGCACGATCTGCAGAACGGAAGACGGAGTTTACTCAGTGAGGCTGTTTGTTTCCCCAGCGATCTGTTGATGAGTGGCTGATCCCCTTTCTCCCTTGAGCTTAGGCGTGAATCCTCAAAAATCAGGGCTTTCCTTCTGCCTAAAAAAAAGCTCAACAACTTTGACCCGAACCCCCCAAAAGGGGGTAGAGTTTTTAATTCTGTGAGTAGATCACAGTCTCTTGTGATTTGGCCACCCCTGGTCTAGCGGAAGGCTGAACTGACCTTCGCAATGTCGGGAGCTCCTGAGCAGTTCAGTACGACCTCACGCCTGCACTGTGGTCCCCACAGCATTTCCGAACACTGCGCACACTGCTGCAGCCTCCTGCTGGGCCACGCAGCACCGGGAGGTGCCCCGGGTACCAGTGCGCTTGGTGTGAGGTCGCACCAAACTGCACAGCATCTCCCAACACCGCCACACCTGTGGGAAGGCCCAATGGGGCCTGCAACAGGCTGTGGAATATTGAACTTTGGGGGGGGGCAGCTGCCCAAGATGGCACCCCTGGGAGTTAGAATCCAATAGGTACAATGAGGCACTCTGTCCCCGACACTGGAGCCACTTGGATTAGATAATTATCTGCTCTGCGTGTTGTTTTGTTTGTAAACCCATCCCACTGTGCATTGCTTAAGCACGAGGAGCCCTGATTTTCACCCAAGTGCACTGAATCGTCTGATGCGCTTCCCCCAACCTTGGCTGTTATCTGTGCAGGTTGGCACACCCAAACTATAACTTTAGAATGTTCTCAGTACTTCAGTCCGGGCGACAGACAGCACTCTCTCTCAGCTATTATGGGTTAGCGGCAAATTGACACTGGAGACTGCATGCATATAACTGCAGCTGTTTACACCCTGAGTCACACAAAAGAGATGAATCTCTTGTGTTCTTTACCTGTGGAGCATGGGGGGGGGGGAAAGCAAGTTGGACATGCACCAAAATACTATTCTGCATGAAGGCTGAGCAATCCTGTCAAGCTCAACTCATTTAAGCCATGAGCACTGATATCCATTAGAGAGGGGGACTGTTCAATTGCTTGCTTCAGCCCAGCTGTTACATATCAGCTTGTCTTGACTGGGAGGAGGGCTTTTAAGGGCAGACACTCGGCTAGGTCGTTCCCCGTTGAAAGTCGGACAGGCACCTGTGAAAAATCCTCCCATCTCATACACAAGACGAGGCCCTGAATCGTTGCATGAGGCAGAAGAGGGCTGCACTGAGGGCAGTGTACTGGCACACAAGGAGTCTTAGGCTCAACTGGGAATAGCCCCTCTCCCAGGCTTGCTGTGCCGCTTGGACAAACTGGCGATAGCTGTATGCGACATCTCTCAGGTTGACCGCGAGGTCTTTGTGCCTCTTGCTGCAAAGGCCACAGTTTGTGAACTGAAAGCACACTTCGGTCAGCTGGAGAAGGTTCTGGAAGGTCTCCCGAATGGCGTTTTGCGTCTCAGAGGAAGGCCCATGTGCTTTGATAACTTTCTGGCAACTGGACATCAGCCTTTGTGATTCTGTGTGCAAGGTGTTCTTGTTTTCTGAAAAATGGGCCAAACATTTATCCCGAGCGTGCTTTATTCTGCTTCCCCCAAACTGCCGCAAAATTCCCTGTAGGTCTATAATATTATCTAGCAACTGGTGGAAGTCAAAAGGTGAGGCACACGTTCTATCCTTTAAACAGCTCAGCACTTGAATATGAGAGTCTGGAAGCAAGACGTGATTTCTACAGTCTTTGGGGTTACCATTCACGTAGTTATGCTCTAGAATAAATCTTGTGGAGTTAATATCTAAAGACGGAGAACTTCTTGTTGTTGGTGGGGTTGTTAATGGCTCCTCAGAAGGACCATGTGCAACTGGACTGGCAAATTCTAATTCTGCCTCGTCTAGCCCATGGAAACAACTTGCATACGTCAACCGGCAACTGCACCTGTCTGTTTTATGTTTTGGCGAGAATGACTCTGCGGTGTTCACTGCAGGTGGAGACACACTGGTCTTAGAGCTCACTGGTCCTTTAGCATCAACTGTTGAGTTACCAGAACACAAAAAAGACAACTCTGAAATACCGCTTTCCTCACTGAGCCTCGTAGACTTACACGGATTGTCATGCGAAAAGCCATCCACTCCATCTGAAATGCCAGCTTTTCCATGCTCCACACTCTTCTCTGTAGGGACAACTTGAGGACTGGGCAGTTTATTTTTACAATCCACATGGGAGGCATCATTTGTGAGCGCTCTCTCCTCTGGCTTCTGGTCACCAGCAAGCTCTGAAGACCTATCCAGAGGAGTCATGGTTGACGACGACCATTGACTTGGGACATCATCGTTTAAAGAGACCTGATCTGCAACCAGGTCACGTTGGCCAACAATTCTCTGGTACTTGTCATCTACCTGGTGCTGTGTTTCTCTTTGACCTCCCACTGAACTAAAACCAAGCTGAGAGTGGTGTGTCTTGATCCCTGAAGCACCATCACACTTGGAAAGGAGCTCATTTGCTTTGGAGAAACCCAGCCGTTTGGCATCTTCAGATGTTGCTACAGAGCCTTCACTCAGCGTTTTGCTGGTGTCTTCTTGGAGCAGTAGGTTTCCGGGAGGTGCCTGGCTTGAGCTACGTGAGGCCAGCTCACCTTTGATTCTTTTGCAGGGACCCAGCACAAGCTGCTCGTATTTCTCCACCTTCTCAGCAGGAAGGAGATCCTGTTCCGAGGTTGGCACGCGAGGCAACACTTTCCCTTGGTAGCTGTTCAGAGACCCAGAGGGTTTGGTAGTGGTGTGTATTATTTCTTCAATCAATACATAGCTGACTCCTCCTGCTTCACGTGAGACTTTTGCTGTCCCTGCTGCATTGCCAGATATTTTCTTTCCTCCAGACACACAATGGTCCTGAACTCTGCTAGCTGTTTCTGTAAGACCTTCTGGTTTTTCTTTGTAAGTGGTGTCAAGATCGTGAAAGGATATTTCTGACACGGCTAAACTACCGTCTTGCTTCACTGTGGAGAAAGAGCTATGGGCGAAGTCTGAACTCTCTCTCCCTTCCTGAGCACCCTGAAGACGAATGGCCAAGACAGGGCACACAACTGAATCGGTTAATGACTTGGTTTCTAGTGAATCGGGCTCCATCTCCATTAAGACAGGTGTATTTTTGGCTATCTGAGCTATGTGTTCGACCTCAAGAAGAGCAGAATCTCTCTCAGGGTCCTTCAAGGAGCACACAACGGGCGAGGAGGAAAGACCTGAAGACCCAGGTTCTCCTTCACAGGACAACTGATCAATGTTTTCCAGGGACTGAGTTGGAGCTTGAGGGAAAGTAACTTGGGAGGTGTAATTCGTCTCCAGGAAAGACCTCCTCTTTCTTAGGCTGTTGCCACACCTTGGTTCCTTTTCTGGCCTGTGTTTTGTCCTCCTGCTTTGCCTTGACAGAACATTTTCACCCGAGCTGCAGCTGGAAGACACTTTCAGGGTGCTGCAGTCTTGTACATTTGGCAGGACCGGGCCTGCAGAACCTAAAAATAAGGAAGAGACTATCAGTGTGAAGAAAGAAATGTTATTTTTTAAAAAAATATTATGAGGATAAATGATCTGCTCGTTTAAAACCATTGGCTATTGATACCTCAATGTTTGCACTACCAGTTTTTAAGGCTTTGTAAACTGCTTAGATATCTACTTTGGCATTAAGCAATATACAGTGGTACCTCGGGTTACAGATGCTTCAGGTTACAGACGCTGCTACCCAGAAATAGTACCTTGGGTTAAGAACTTCGCTTCAGGGTGAGAACAGAAATTGCGCAGCGGCGGCGCGGCGGCAGCGGGAGGCCCCATTAGCTAAAGTGGTGCTTCAGGTTAAGAACAGTTTAAGGTTAAGAACGGACCTACAGAACGAATTAAGTTCTTAACCTGAGGTACCACTGCACATGCATGCATGCATAAATACTTGCCTGAAACACTTTACAAATGTGAAAGCACAACGTTTATGTTAAGAATTATTATTTGCAACCCACTACTATCCTTGAAGGGACACGGGTGGCGCTGTGGGTTAAACCACCGAGCCTAGGACTTGCCGCTCAGAAGGTTGGTGGTTCAAATCCCTGCAATGGGGTGAGCTCCCATTGCTCGGCCCCTGCTCCTGCCAACCTAGCAGGTCAAAAGCACGTCAAAGTGCAAGTAGATAAATAGGTACTGCTCTGGTGGGAAGGTAAACGGTGTTTCCGTGCGCTGCTCTGGTTTGCTAGAAGCGGCTTAGTCATGCTGGCCAAATGACCCAGAAGCTGTACGCCGGCTCCCTCGGCCAGTAAAGCGAGATGAGCGCCGCAACCCCAGAGTTGGCCATGACTGGACCTAATGGTCAGGGGTCCCTTTACCTTTTACCTTTACTATCCTTGCTGGGCTCTAGTCCTCAGACTGAAAGTCAGAACAAAAGAACATTTGAATTGGGGTGAAAGTCCACCCCTCTCCCATTTCCCTGTCTCTGTGGCAGCTCACTTAAAGCCGTTCTTGTGTTATCTTCACAATCAGTACATTCACAGAATATTCTCTCCAGGGAGCTAGGCCAGGCGCCATCGCTACCTGTTTTCAGCAGCTTGCCACAGCATTTTTCGTTACCCAGGTTTTCGGTTGTTAATTTGTGGCCTCTTTCCGTAGGTGAGATGCATTAGACCTGCATTTTTAATATATGGATGTGTTTTGGGGTTTTTATTCTGTTTCTTCTTCATCATCATCATCATCATCATCAAACTCTTATTGAGGTTTTCCCCTCAACATGATAACAGAAACCCAAAACTGTATACTTTACAAGGTTGTTACTGTACTTTACCAGATCTTAACCTATTACAGTATTTGTAAGAATGGATTCCAAATATCATTGACTTTCTCCATGGCAAGTCTGCATTTATATGCAAGTTGTTCCTATGTTGCGAGCTTGTATAAGTCTTCAATCCAATCATAGAAAGGAGCCGCATTTTTATTTTTCCAATTCATCAGAATCAAGATTTCCCCTCTTCCCCCTTTATTTTCTCTTCTACACGGGTTCTGTTTCTCTTCCTCTTTCTTTCATTTACGTTTCACAATGTTGAGTGCATATATAATTATGCACTTTTTGAACTTTCAATAAAGGTGTTAAAAATAAAATAAAATAAATAACAGGAACGAAATACCACTGTGCCTTCCTCCCTTTCTTCCGTTTCCCTGTGTCCTCTTCACATTTAGTGCAAGGCACTGTGTATTAAAGACTTTACAGTCATACCTTGGGTTACAGACGCTTCGGGTCTGCCCACTGCACCGATTTCGGGTTGCCCACTGCACCGAACCCGGAAGTACCGGAATAGGTTACTTCCGGGTTTCGGTGCTTGCGCATGTGCAGAAGTGCTAAATTGCACTTTGCGCGTGCTCAGAAGCGTTGAATTGCGACCCGCGCGTGCGCAGACGCGGTGCTGCGGGTTGCGAACATGCTTCCTGCACGGATCCCGTTCGCAACCCGAGCGTCCACTGTATTCTCTTTTGCTTTTATCCTGCTTTTAATCTTCGTACCATTTTGCAAGGTTACCGTATTTTCTGCTCTATAAGACACACCAGACCACAAGACGCACCTAGTTTTTGGAGGAGGAAAACAAGAAAAAAAATATTCTGAATCTCAGAAGCCAGAACAGCAAGAGGGATCACTGTGCAGTGAAAGCAGCAATCCCTCTTGCTGTTCTGGCTTCTGGGATAGCTGCGCAGCCTGCATTCACTCCATAAGACGCAAAGTGAGTCTTATAGAGCAAAAAATACGGCACTTTTTTGTAAAAGTAAAGCGACAGTTCAGTGCAATCTGTCAATCAGTCCATCAACTGATCATGACCCCCACCCCCGGGGAATCCCTTTGGCCTCACCTGCTTGTGCCTCTGCCTGTGTCACCCTTTCGGCTGCGTCGTAGAATTCCTCGTCTGAGCTGGCATCTCCAAAGCCGGGGGGAGGAGATAAGATGAAGCCCCGCATGCCACCTCCGCAGAGCCCCTCGTCTCCCTCGGGGCCGTTCAAAGAGCCACCCTCTGGGCTGTCACTCTGGGCAGTCTTCTCTCCGCTGCTGGCTGGGGAAATGTTGGCACAAAGGCTGTAGTATTCCATGATGTTGCTCTCCGACAGCTTGGACTCCAGAGCAGAAGCAGCCAGCTCACTTTCCCTTCGGGATTCTCCGTCCGGCTGCGCAAGCGGCTGGGGTGGCAGGAGGAAGGAGAACACAGACTCCTGCGTCACTCGGTTTCCCTCTTCTCTGTCTGTACCCAAGAAGGCCTTGCCATTGCCCATCAGTTCCTGAAGGGTGGGGGCATACAGGTGGAAAAACTCTGGCTTGCTCGTGGAGCACGTTTCCAAATCGTCCTCCTCAAGAGCGTCCAGAGAGTCGCTTGAACCGCTGGTCTTGAGTCCCTGACTCTCTGTGTTGGCCGAGTCAGAGGCTTCCGACAAGCTGTCATTTGTGTTGTCGTACCCATTGCAAAAGCTCGTCCCTTCGACCTCCAGATCCTTGTTTTCTTGCTGCAATGACTCCTGCTCTCCTTTGTCCTCAGGCAGGGGGCTGACGTAGTTGTGCCGGGGCGACTGCGTGTCTGAAAAACGGTCCAAGGAAGAGTCTGGCTCAGAAGACTCTTCGGAATCACTGCAGGTCCTTGACTCATACCCTGCCAAGCAAGACATGGAAAGAGAGCTTGTGGGAAAGGGGTCAAAGCACCGCAAGAGGTGTTGAAATTTTGGGAGGTTGGATAGTTACCATGGAAAGGTCTCAGTGGTGAGGTGCACATTTTTATTCTTAGTTATTTATGATTACAGTGGTATTTGGTTCTCAAACATCTTGGTTCTCAAATGCCTTGGTTCCCAAACGCCAAAAACCCAGAAGTAAGTGTTCTGGTTTTCAAACGTTTTGCGGAAGCCAAACATCCGATGTAGCTGTCGGCTATTGTTTCCGGGGCGCCTGCACCAATCAGAAGCTGCACCTTGGTTTTTGAACATTTCGGAAGTCAAATGGACTCCGGAACGGATTAAGTTTGGCGCTTTTGTTTTTGCTATTTATTTTGTCTTTTTGTTTTTGAGGCTTTTTTGGTTAATTTGTTTTTGTGACTGTGTGGAACCCAGTTCAGCTACTGACTGATTGATTGTGTGACTGCGGAAATGGATAAAAGCCCCCCATCCAAACAATGACTATCATCAGTGCAGGTAAGAAAAAAAATTAATTTTAATTTTGATCATCTACAATACTGTCTTATTTATTTTATTGCACAGTACATTGATTATTGCTTTCATATTATGGATCAATGGTCTCGTTAGATAGTAAAATCCATGTTAAATTGCTGTTTTAGGGGTTGTTTTTAAAAGTCTGGAACGGATTAATCCATTTTGAATTGCTTTCTATAGCCGTGGTTCTGGAACACTTTGGTTTTGGAATGGACTTCCGGAACAGATTTATACCACTGTATTCCTTTGTCAAAATAAAAAAAGAATCTATAAAATGTATTTTTGATTTTTTAAAAAAAGGAAATACGGCTTGTGTGGAGTTGTTCAGGTCTGCATTACTGATTAGAGCAGTGGTTCTCAAGACTTTTTTCCTCTGGGCTGCATATTCAGAATAAAAACCTACTTGTGCCACACTGATTTTTTAATTGATAAGAAATACGTTGGAAAATGAAAAGAATAAACTCCTAGCAGTGCTTGATTTATAACACAGAACACAAATACTGTATCGGCCTGAATATAAGCAAGCAGCATCTTTAAAATTGGAGGGGGGGGGAGAGAAAAAAGGAAAAATACCCGAATATAAGCCACTCCATTCCTCGCTGCTCCTGGATGCATACTTGGGGGGGGGGGGACAACACTGCGTTGCTGGTGGCCTTCCCCCTTCCTCACGCTCTCCCTTCCCAGCCTTGGGGGAGAGGACAGGACTACGCATGGGGTGCATAGCTGTCAACTTTCAGATTGAAAATAAGGGACCAGCAACCTCAAAAATAAGGGATCAGCAGCAAAAATAAGGGATTTTTCGGACACAGGTATGTTCAACTTCTGAGCCCCTCCGAGCCAAAGGCAGAAAGCCCAGCCAGCAGCCAAACAAAGCCTCAAGCGGTGGTTCCCACAGCGCAGCAACCCAGCAAAGGGGATGCAGCAAGGAAAACCACCATCACCTCTCCGCTGGGAAGCACTGAGCAAAGGCGAGTCCCCAGGCAACGCGGCCGATTTGATCAGCACAAGGCATGCAAGCTCCACCCCCCCCAGTCGTTCTCAGACTCCTTATTGGGTGAGCAACGCAGCCAAGCAACACAGTTGGAGCCTCCCTCCTCCCTGGCTGGCAGGGAGGGAGGGAGAGGAGCTGCTTCCTTTGAAACCCGGGAAATTTAAGGGACATCATCAGTAAGGGACAGCAGTGGGACACAGCGCTGGGATAAGGGACCTTCCCACCAAATAAGGGACGGTTGACACCTATGATGGGGTGGGTGCTGCTTTGCCCTGCTCCTGGCTGCATACCGTAAGGTCATGAATATAAGCCGCACTTCAACTTTTCATGGTCGGAATTTGGGGGGAAAGTGAGGCTTATATTCAGGCCAATATGGTACTTCACAATATGTTCATGGGACTGTAAGAGTCTTCCTAACTGTTTGGTCACTCCTCTCGGGTTGTTTTTACCTTCCTCGGCAGAGATACGATGCACAGGAGGCCTTTTCTCCCCCCAGACGAATATGGAACTGCTCGAATCGACAAACAGCCTGCAGTAGCCATGGATGAGACAAGCCAGGTCTTTGGCGTTGTTCGTTTCCAGAAGCAGAGTCAGCAGCTTGAAGGAGGGGAAGAAAAAGCAGGTTGAAGACATCTGCACAAACCCTCACCCACACCAAGAAACCTTCTTTGCCTGTGCCACCTTTCCCACGCATAAAATGCCCGCATACATGTTACGACTCCATGCTTGGTGAGTGTGTCCACACACATTGTCTATGTACACTCACACGTGTGGTCCAAGGAGGAAGAAATGCAGCGGGCATTTATTACGGTTTGCAAAACAAAAGGAGAAGGTGCCCTCAAACTGGTTCCAGCTTCTGGTTTGTTCATACTGTGAACAAAATATACCGTACCCTGAAAGCACATTTGAAGCACATTTCCGCCCCCACTGGAGTTTGTTGAGGGTTGCTGGGAATTGTTAACTCTGCGAAGGCGAAACTACAGAGCCCAGAATTCTTTGAGGGAAAGAATGTGCTTCAAACATGGTGTTACAAAAGTTGGGTTCCTTCCCCTCTGTCCCGGACTGTGTTCCATTGGAAGATTGAGACACGACAGAGACCATTGTAGCTTTAAGAAATATGGTCTATTCACCTATTTACACCTTCAGTCTGCATGGGGGCGGGGGTCCATTTCTTCTTTCTTATTAAAGCACAGAATGGTGGATTTTGAAACATGACATAAAATAGATCTCCCTTCCACCCGTAGTCAAAAGAATTCTTAAAGTTATGGCTCAGGACCGCAATACCTCAAGGACCGCCTCTTTCCATATGAACCTACCCAGACCCTGATATCATCTTCTGAGGCCCTCCTTCCTCTGCCTCCTCCTTTAGAGGTCCGGAGGGTGGCAACACGAGAAGGGGCCTTCTCTGCAGTGGCCCCCTGCCTGTGGAATGCTCTCCCCAGGGAAGTTGGCCTGGCACCTTCATTATACACTTTTAGACACCAGGCAAAAACGTTCCTCTTCAACCAGACTTTTGTCGGACATCCGATGCCCTTTTAAAATGTGTTGCGGAAATGTGTCTGTTTTTATTATGTATTTTCTGTTTTTTTATATTGTGATTCTGTGTTGTGAATCTGTGGGTATAGGGCGGTATACAAATTTAATAAATAGAAATAAGTAAGTAAGTAAAAGCCATATTTACCTTGATATCTTGGAGGTAGATTTTCACCATGCTCACTTTGTCGGATTCTTCAGTCAGCTCCAGTCTGCTGATGTTCGCAAATTCTGCCAGCATGGTGACAATGTTCAGTTTGTTATTAACCACTTGGCTGATTCCATATTTGGCTCCCACCAGGAGGGCCACACATGATTCTCTGTCCTGCAACTACATGGAGGGAAAGTTTGCTTACACTCCTGCGGGCAACTTCTTACCCATGGTGAGATCCCATGCATGCATGTTCATGGTCAATGAGGAGTTGCATGTGGGAATGAGCCCCCATGCATCAAAGACCACAGACAGAACTTTCTACCACCGCCCTCAATATTTTACAAAGAAAAATGTCAACACACTCAACTGCAAATCAAGGAATGGAAACGGGTGACTCAGTTTCTACACTGATTGAGAAACAGTGGGCTCATTCCCAGAGAAGAATAGTTAATAAAGATGATGGACTAAGCCGAAATGGCAAAAATGACCGGGAAGATCAGAAATCAGTAAGATAAAAAATTGAATAAAGAATGGGGAATTTTAAAAAAGTTACTTAGAAGAACTCTGTAAACAATTAAAAACATTGGCAGGATTTTGACAACACTTGTAACAATAATTATGGTAAGAATTGAGCTTTAAGGAAATATGGAGAACATTATATGATGCAGCTGGGTTGGAGGGAAATCCAAGGATTCAGAGGATTCTATTTGTATATGATTATGATCTATATATGAATGCAAATGTTAAATGCAAAATAAAAGACAATAAAGGAAAGAGTAACAGTGGGCTATTGATCAAGTTAGTTTCAATGCCCTTTGACCTCAAACAGACATTTCTGAAAAGTTCAAATACTCTTTTAAGCATAATTTTCGAGCTATATCATCTAAAAATAATATAAATAATGGGCAGGATTCAACTAAATTGCTGCATGTGCAGAATAAATTTAGCTCATGCAATGAGACATTTTGCCCTCTCCCCTTGCACCACCTAAATCTGCTCTGGAGGACTGGGGGAACCCCCCCCCCCAAAAAAAAGATTTAGAAGGAGAGTTGGCGGCCGGGGGTGGGGGGAATCTTGTTGCACAAGCAGACCTTATTCCATGCACAAATGCTCCATTTAGCGCTATGTTGAATTCCACCTGTTTTCCTATTCTGGAACCTGGTTCTACTACTCTCCTAGCAAGAGCATTTATTTTTGTGTTTCTATATCGTAAACTGCCCTGTGATCTTTGACTGGAGGGCGGTACAGTCGTACCTTGGTTCTCGAACGCCTTGGTACTTGTACGTTTTGGCTCCCGAACACTGAAAACCCGGAAGTAAGTATTCTGGTTTTTGAACGTTTTTTGGAAGCCGAACGTCTGATGCGGCTTCCGCTTGACTGCAGGAAGCTCCTGTAGCCAATCGGAAGCTGCACATTGGTTTTTGAATGTTTTTGGAAGTCAAACAGACTTCTGGAACGGATTATGTTCGAGAACCAAGGTACGACTGTATAGAAATTTAATAAAGAAGTAATTTTGACAAACTCCTCCAATGCAGTTCTCCTGTGAAGTATTGTGTTTGTGTGTGTGTGTGTGTGTGTGTGTGTGTGTGTGTGTGTGTGTAAATAGCATTAAAATGCATTATATTAGGGAAAGTAGCTTGCAAAGAATCATATATTAGGTAACATTGCATACAAAAATTGCTTATTAGGTGAAATTCGCACCAAAATGCTGATGCATTTTCTTAAGGACTTTAAAAAATAAATAAATCACAGGCTGAGATGGATATGTGGAGAAGTGAAATCAAGGTTGGAAAAGTGAGAAACGACGAGTACCCAAAACTGACAAATTTGCCCATCCCTACCCTGGACCCAGACTGCTTCCACACTCTTGAGTTCTCACAGTAAAGGAGCCGAAAAAATACACCAGAAGTGTATTTCAAAGATTGCTGATACACTGTGTTAAACAGATAACGACCTTACCATTAGAGTGGCATTGAAGATCTTTCCTCCGTAGAGTTTCAGATCCCCCAGGATCTGCAGATAACACAGACGCACATGTGCTGCTGAGAGGAGGTGCTGCAATGGTGGAGAAGAATGCTTAGCAATAGTTCAGAAAACCAGCCATTGTACAAATCAAGGTAAACAATGGGATCTCAATGCTGAAAGGATAGTCTAAGACTGGGTGGGAAGCCCTGGGAAATAATGCATACCTCCAGGTCTCTCCATATGACCTTTGGGAGTCTCACCAAACTACACCCTCTTCCAAGACATACCCTCTTTCCCCAAACCACACCCCTTGCCAGCCCCTCTACCTACGCTCCTTGAGTACTTTTGCCTGGCTGGAATTTGTCCTTGGACCTACCTTCTACCCTGGGACAAGTGGCGGTGACTATACAGTGGTACCTTGGTTCTTGAACTTAATCCGTTCCGGGAGTCCATTCCATTCCCAAAACCATTCAAAAACCAAGGTGTAGCTTCTGATTGGCTGCAGGAGCTTCCTGCACTCAAGCGGAAGTTGTGTTAGATGTTCGGCTCCCGAAAAACGTTCGCAAAGCAGAGCACTTACTTCCCGGTTTGCGGTGTTCGGGAGCTGATTTGTTTGGCAACTAAGCCGTTCAAAAACCAAGGTGCTACTGTATTGCTCTACCAAGCCCCATCACTGCTAGCCAGGTGTTTGAATCAACCTCTAGTGTATGAGTCACTTAGTAGGCTTAAGAGTTTAATATTCAGGGAACATTCTTTCATATGCGGTGGACTTGTAAAAGGGTACTGGGAAATGATCCATAATGAATTGAAATAAATGTTTTAAAGTACTTCTTCCCCCACAAACCAGTCTCCTTTCTGTTGGGGATAATTCAGATGAAAATTTCCAGGTCTCAAAAAAGGTTATTTATGTATGTCTCTACTGCGGCCCATATTTTGTTAGCCCAAAAATAAAAAATGAGTGAGGTCCCAACCAAAGAAGAATGGCAACTTAAGTTGACAGCATATGCACAGTTTGCAGACTTAACACATAGAAGAAGAGAACAAGAAGAACATATGTTTAGAGAAGAATGTTTATTGAATATATGGGAAATAACTGTGTACAGCTGAAAATGCTGGCAGCATTAAGATAAACTCAACAGTGTAAATAAGTTTTGATGGCTGCAATAATGGTATGTAAAATGAACCATGGAAAGAGAAGGGAAGTCATGGATATGTTAAGGATGTAAAAATGAGTACTTTAAATTGTAAAACAGAAAATTAATATATATATTAATACACACACAAAACACACACAAAAAGGAGAGAGTTTAATATTCAGCTTGCATCACATGCATGCAGCCAAACCAATCTAACTTTTCCCCACATTGTGTTCTTTACGTTAGTCCACTAAATCCGGAATGGAGAACCTAGACTACTCTAGAATACTGATCAAAGATCACTGAACAGATTTGTTTAACAGCAGCAAGCAAACTCAGCGAAACAAAGCAGTCAGGGATCTTTCTGAGATGTGCTAAAGCAGTATTACCTTTTGTCTCGGATCCAGCAAGAGTTGGTTCCTCTTCATGTGAAAGCTAATGGCCTTTTTGATGTCTTTGCCTTTCATGTTTCGGAGCAGAGTTGGGGAAATAAAGTTTTCGATTCCCCAGTCCTTTCTGTTCAAAAACAAAACAAAAAACCCAGAGAGCAAATGTCAGAGAGGATAACCCTACAGAACTCTTTGCGTTTAAAGAAAGTCATCCCAGAGGGGGAGGGGGGGGTCATTGGTTGCATATGATAGAGGTGATCAGAAACTGCTTGACTCTGCCTTTCTGGTGCTAGGTAAAGGTAAAGGGACCCGTGACCATTAGGTCCAGTCGTGGCCAACTCTGGGGTTGCGGCGCTCATCTCGCTTTATTGGCCGGGGGAGCCGGCGTACAGCTTCCGGGTCATGTGGCCAGCATGACTAAGCCGCTTCTGGCGAACCAGAGCAGCGCACGGAAACGCCGTTTACCTTCCCGCCGGAGTGGTACCTATTTATCTACTTGCACTTTGATGTGCTTTTGAACTGCTAGGTTGGCAGGAGCAGGGACCGAGCAACGGGAGCTCACCCCGTCGCAGGGATTCGAACCACCTACCTTCTGATCGGCAAGCCCTAGGCTCTGTGGTTTAACCCACAGCGCCACCCGCGTCCCTGGTGCTAATGGCAGTGTTAAAGGAAGCATTTGCTTTTTCCTTCTCCCCCACCAGTGCCATCATTATTGCAGGAGATCATATGCAATGGGGAAGAAATTAGCACACCAGGAGTTGCCATTGTGGCACTAAGACATAGAGATGGGAAAATCTGTCTCAGTTTCCCCAATCCTAAATTCAATTTGGGATAGTTTTCTAAGCCCTCATAAAAAACCGCTCAGCATTTTCCCCTAATACAATGCATGCTTCTATGTTATTTCTGTTAGCTTTTATGCATTTCAACACCTATTTGACACTAGTTTTGCACATACCTACTTGACTAGAGAAGCACATTGCCATATTCGGAGAAGTGTGACTTACTCTATATATTTCAGAGAGACTTTCTGTGGCTGAGCACAGGCGATAATCCGCTCTTGGATGTGCAGCGCAGCCAGCCGTAAAGCAACGCTGCACTTCATCTCGACAGCAAATCTCTCCTGAAGCACATCACTGCAGCTCTGAAAATGACAGAGCCAGGTTAGCAAGATGAGAAAGACACCGTTTCATTTATGCAAGCTATTCCTAACCACAAGCAACCACTCCACCCACCCCGCTAACCCAGAAGTTGGTGTCCCTGGTCAATGGTCCTGTCAAGGCAGAATTTTAGGGCAGAAGTCTAGGGTCCCACGCAGCAAAACGAGTAGGAGGGCTCCCAAATGCAGCTGATCTGGCTTATAACATTTTAAAGTATTGTTGTTGTTTAGTCGTTTAGTCGTGTCCGACTCTTTGTGACCCCCTGGACCAGAGCACGCCAGGCCCTCCTGTCTTCCACTGCCTCCCGCAGTTTGGTCAAACTCATGTTTGTAGCTTCAAGAACACTGTCCAACCATCTCGTCCTCTGTCGTCCCCTTCTCCTTGTGCCCTCCATCTTTCCCAACATCAGGGTCTTTTCCAGGGAGTCTTCTCTTCTCATGAGGGGGCCAAAGTATTGGAGCCTTCACGATCTGTCCTTCCAGTGAGCACTCAGGGCTGATTTCCTTCAGAATGGGTCGGTTTGATCTTCTTGCTGTCCATGGGACTCTCAAGAGTCTCCTCCAGCACCATAATTCAACAGCATCAATTCTTTGGCGATCAGCCTTCTTTATGGTCCAGCTCTCACCTCCATACATCACTACTGGGAAAACCATGGCTTTAACTATACGGACCTTTGTTGGCCAGGTGATGTCTCTGCTTTTTAAGATGCTGTGTAGTAATACATAATACCATCCAAAGAGCCCTTTTACCATAAGACCATTACATCCAGACTATAAGATGACCCCAATGCACCACTGATGATGGTAGAGGACACCTAGCAACAATTCTAACAGTAATTGTTTGTTTTTCCCAGTGGCTTCCCAAAGCTGCAGAGTCAGAGCATCCCCTACATATGCATACATGAATACATACATACATATGCAAGCACACTGGAATCCAAAACAATGACTCTCAAAATGTAATGAAACACAAATGTGAATAAACATGCACAATGAATATACAAATACAAAATACTATGTACTTGCTTTTATATTCCTATTACTGTATTTGTGAAGATTTACAACATACATGCTTTGGGTTTTTCTCCTTGATAAAATCCAAGTAAAGAAAAAATCATAGATCAAATTATCTGAGTCAGATTCACATCTGAATGTGGCTGAAGTTCTCAAGAGCTGCAATTTTGAAAATCCTATCAAGTGCATTGTGTTTTGGATTTTGTTTTAAAAATGCATTTTAAAAAAATGAAAAGCACCATTTGTGTGGGATCTATGAGCTATGTATGTGATGAACAGTTGCTAATCTATGCAGGCACTTCAGTGGGATGTGACAACAGCAGAGCTGTGGCAAAAGTATAAAACTTGAGAAATACCTTTCGGGTTCCTGTTAGGTGTTGCTAAAAACCCCAACCAAGGCACATAGGGCTATAGACTGACCCATGATGCATTACCACATCACCTGCAAATAGAGATACTCAAAGGCAACTGGATCTTGCTGCAACAGATCCAGTGGATCCTTGGGTACAAAGCAGACTCTGAAGAGGCAGCGGTAATCATGAGACTCTTTCCTCTGAACTACCTGAAATGAAGAAATAAGAGAATTACCGCCACAATGCAGTGATTTGGCTCAGTATCCAGCTTCCTGAAAATGTCCACTTTCATTTTTATAATAAGCAAGTTCTTACAGTTTGCAAGGATGGCTGCTTGAAAAAGTGTGAGCAATTCTTAATTTGTGTGTGTGCTCTAATGGAATAACATTGAGAGACCCAGCATGGTGTAGTGGTTAGGAGCCATGGACTCGTAATCTGGTGAACCGGGTTCGCTTCCCCGCTCCTCCACATGCAGCTGCTGGGTGGCCTTGGGCTAGTCACACTTCTCTGAAGTCTCTCAGCCCCACTCACCTCACAGAGTGTTTGTTGTGGGGGAGGAAGGGAAAGGAGAAGGTGAGCCGCTTTGAGACTCCTTCAGGTAGTGATAAAGCGGGATATCAAAGCCAAACTCCTCTTCTTCTCTTCTTCTAACAAAGCTTGATTGCCATTTTCTTTCACGATCAAATCAATACTATTTTGATCCATTTTCATGGGGCCCCTAAAAGGCACGGGGCCCACAGGCAGGTGCCTATTCTGCCTATTTGGTAACCCGGGACTGGGGGAACTGTTGAATATGATATCTTATGGCTAAGTGGGTGGAGTTTCACTATCCAGTTTAGCTCCTCGCACCTCCCTTGTCTATAGTGGAAGTGGAATAGATTTTGCAGAACAGTATATTTATCAGGATTATCTGGAGTGTATTGGGGGGGGGAACCATTTGCCTGAAGTCCACCTGAAGTCTGATATGACTCAAAGGACATTCCAATGGTGTTTTAGACAAAGAACAAACAAACAGATGATAAAGTCATCACTTATGAGCTACCACCACCAGCAACACCTAGAAAGAGGGCCAGAGATTTGCTTTGAACAACAGAATGCATGGCTGTTGGAACACTATTCTTAAATGCTAGCAGTTCATATGACAGGAACAGATCCATGTAAGAATTGGCATTTTTGGAGGGCTCCAATGAAGCTGCTCCCAGTCACCCACAACCCACACATTCTGAGGAGCCATCCCCCCCCCTTTAGTAGCTGCTAGTCTAGATGAACTAGCAAGATCATTCATTCATTTATGTCTTCCGATGAAGTATCTCAAAGCGATTTCACAATACAACACAGGCAATTGCATATAGTGGTACTTCGGTTTTCGAACGTAATCCATTCCAGAAGACCGTTCAACTTCCAAAACATTTGAAAACCGAAGCATTTACTTCTGGAAGATTCAATACGGAAGCCGCGTGGCACGTTTGACTTCCGAAAAGCATTTGAAAACCGAAGCAGTTACTTCTGGGTTTTTGGCATTTGAAAACCAAAATGTTCGACTTCCGAGACATTCAAAAACTGAGGTACCACTGTATTTTAAAAATCCAGCTAAAATAATTGCACAAACATTTAAAGATGGGTGCTGCCTTTCCCCTCAGAATGGAGCCCAAGGCTTGGATTAGTAAAGGAGCTGGGTAGGAGTAATAAAGGAGATCAGAGGGACCATTGTGCCAAAGCATTGGCGGTAGCTCAAACTCCCTGCAACAGGAAGTTAATCTATTCTGTAATGTACTTATTGTTGCTCTTCCCATTTGTCCACCACCCTTTTGCTGATGGGAGCACCAAAAGTACTGCAACTGACCTGTCCGATGAGTTCATCCTCGTGCAGAAGATACATCTTCAACACGTTGTACTGCTCTTCCAAGACCAAGGCAAAATAACCAATGCTCCGGATGGAGAGCTTCTCTTTCAAAGTGAGAATAATGTCCTGCCAATTATTGATGGCAAAGCAACAAATTAAACAGCAAATCTATGCCCCAGATAAATTATCTAGGACTACGCATGGATATTCCCGCAGCTGGGAGTACACGTCAGGCAATGTGAAGTGTCCATCTTGGGTGGCAGATCTGGAGCACCGTTAATGGCAGCAGAATGGGCGAGAGGCAGAGCTGACCCATGGGGAGAATTCCTTGACAAACTACCCTTTCAAGTGTGTCCGAGATGTTTCAGAGCACAGCAGGTTTCTTGGTACAAAAGCTTACCCATTGCGATGGACTGTCTAATTCCAGGGGTTACTAAGCACCCCAAATCTCATGGGTCTCAGTGAGTTTTTATAATGATTTGGGGAGGGGGGAAGTCACGCCCATATGGGTTAAAACAGATATTAGCATGGGGTACAACCCATCACAGAGTTATGGATGCTTGCCTTGTTTTTGCATTTTGCGTTCCCATTTTGTATTTGTATATTGTGAACCGCCCTGTGATGTTCAGATGAAAGGTGACATACAAAATTCAATAAAAAAATATTAAAGTAAAAAGAACCAGTGGTACTTAAGCATGCATAACCGGATGGCGGACCTAGATTTTTGTGATAAGACACATCAGGCCACAGCAAAATCTACCATGCAGAGCATCCTACGGAAACGGTATGAAATCAAAACTAGATAAGCTTATCAAATAAGCCCTAGTTCGGTATTTCTCTCTCTACATGTCAACTGTAGACCCATCACCTGGCCTCCTGCCAGCCCCCCCTGCACTCTGTCTATGCACTGGGGAACGTCTGAATAGAGAAGCCCGCTGAATGTGTGTAGGATGCCCACATGACCCTGTGCTCAGCAGACTCCCCCTGTCAATTCTTCCCCCAGAGCATGGATAGCATGAAGACAGGGCTGGGAGGAGACAGGACAGTGGGGTGGCACTAGCACGCACAGCCCTGCTACCCTTTTGCACAATGTTACATGGAGAGGGAGCAAAATTGCCTGAATGGGGCTACTGATACAGGTAAAAGGGTAAAGGGACCCCTGACCATTAGGTCCAGTCGTGACCGACTCTGGGGTTGCGGCGCTCATTGGCTGAGGGAGCCGGCATACAGCTTCCGGGTCATGTGGCCAGCATGACTAAGCCGCTTCTGGTGAACCAGAGCAGTGTACGGAAACGCCGTTTACCTCCCTGCAGGAGCGGTACCTATTTATCTACTTGCACTTTGACGTGCTTTCAAACTGCTAGGTTGGCAGGAGCAGGGACCGAGCAACGGGAGCTCACCCCGTTGCGGGGATTTGAACCGCCGACCTTCTGATTGGCAAGTCCTAGGCTCTGTGGTTTAACCCACAGCGCCACCCGCATTGATACAGGTAGGAAGTTCTTAATAATAATAATAATAATAATAATAATAATAATAATTTATTTATTTATACCCCACCCATCTGACTGAGTTTCCCCAGCCACTCTGGGCAGCTCCCAATCAAGTGTTAAAAACAATACAGCATTAAATATTAAAAACTTCCCTAAACAGGGCTGTCTTCAGATGTCTTTTAAAGATAGGATAGCTGCTTATTTCCTTGACATCTGAAGGGAGGGTGTTCCACAGGGTGGGCGCCACTACCGAGAAGGCCCTCTGTCTGGTTCCCTGTAACCTCACCTCTCACAATGAGGGAACTTCCAGAAGGCCCTCAGCGCTTTACTGGGGTGGCACAAGTCACCCATTCAAGACGTGTGTGTGTGTGCGCAACCTCCATATTCTATTTCCAAGGCACTTCTCAATACCCAAATGTTCATTTGTGCATCAGGCCCCAGCACTTTCTGCAATATAATAGAACTCAAAATATAACAGGTAAAATCGAGGGTCCAGCTCAGAGTACCTTGACAGTAGTGCTGGAGTCAAACTTGAAAGCTTTCGTCTGTCCGTTTTCCAGATACACCTTGAGAACGTTGGGCATACACAGCAGAGAACTTCCCTGGAAGAGCAAAAGACACCATCTAGCCGCCATACAGTTTTTTTCTTTGGTTCAAGTGTTCTGCTTGGCAGATCTATCAGGAACATGTCATCTTCGGTGATGACATACGACCCAAAGGCAAACAACGGGATCTCTTAATACAATTATTATTGCACCTACAAAATAAGCTTCACTTAGCCCAGGGTCAAGGACCTCAGACTTGGGGGCCTGAATATGGCCCCCAGACCTCTCAATTTGGCTTTCGGGGCTCTTCCCTCTCCCCAGGTCACACTTTGCCCTGGTCTTCCTTTGCACCTGGAGTGGTTTTGCCTGGCTAGAATCTGCTCTTGAACTCTGATAACAACTCTTCCTTATCTGGACGGAGGATAGAGAGGGGAGAATGAGGATGTACAAAGGTAACAGATGCCCCCCTTTTTTGCCTCTGGCCCTCAGGCTCCCCATCCTTGGCTTAACCAAACTGAATGTCATTGCTACATCCCCCATCTGCAACATCCCCAATGCCCACCAAAGTCAATAGGGCTCAAGGATTAATTTAAATTAGGGATGGGCTAGAAATTCGATTCAGTTCCCATTTAAAAGCGAACTTGCCAGATTTGCCCTTTCCAAAACGATACGAAAACTGAAATGCAGCCATCCTGTAAAAGGCACACTGCTGCAAATTTTGCAATGCACCTCCCGAGCCACGTAACGTGTGCATAAAAATGCCTTTGACAATGAAAATAATGTACAAAAGCATTCAGTACTGTATTAGGCAAAAATGCTCTGTAAAATGTGTGACAATATTGCATACAAATGTGCATATTATGAAAATTTCGCCCAAAAATACTAATGGATTTTAAGAAAAGTGAATAAATTTGATTGTAATTGGAATATTGTTGTTTAATAATGATATTGGAAAGCTCTTACATTCAGATACAAGGAAACTCAGAAGGGAGGGGCTAGAAGAAGTCAGTTAATATGTTCATAAGGTTGGTTTTTTTAAACAATTAAGTTCGTTTTTATTGTTTGTTTGTCGTCTTTTTTCTTTGATGTATTCTTTCGTTTTTGTTTTGTTTTGACCTTCGGTTGTGCAATGTTTGATGCAATATTTGTTACAATTGTGGAAAATTTAATAAAAATTATTGGGGGGGGGGAAATGCTAATGGATTTTTGTTAGGACCTTTTTTTAAAAAATGCTAATTGACATGGAAATGTGGAGAACTGCATCTGAAACAGATCAAATGAGAAACAGAGTGGAAGTGACCTTGACAATATTAACTCATCCCTATTTTAAATTGAGCAGCTATTAATAATAATAATAATAATAATAATAATAATAATACAGTGGTACCTCGGGTTACATACGCTTCAGGTTAGATACGCTTCAGGTTGCAGACTCCGCTAACCCAGAAATATTACCTCAGGTTAAGAACTTTGCTTAAGGATGAGAACAGAAATTGCGCTCCGGCGGCAGCAGGAGGCCCCATTAGCTAAAGTGGTACCTCAGGTTAAGAACAGTTTCAGGTTAAGAACGGACCTCCAGAACGAATTAAGTACTTAACCCGAGGTACCACTGTAATGGGGAAGGAGGTTTTCCACCACTTTCAGACCACGTACAAAGTCTGTACACTTAGGCCTCAGAGAACTCTCAAATGACTACAGTGGTATCTCAGGTTACATACGCTTCAGGTTACAGACTCCGCTAACCCAGAAATAGTGCTTCAGGTTAAGAACTTTGCTTCAGGATGAGAACAGAAATCATGCTCCGGCAGCGCGGTGGCAGCAGGAGGCCCCATTAGCTAAAGTGGTGCTTCAGGTTAAGAACAGTTTCAGGTTAAGAACGGACCTCCAGAACGAATTAAGTACTTAACCCGAGGTACCACTGTATTATGTATTAATTTATATACTACTTATATGCCAAATTGTCTTCTAAAGGGTTTACAAAGTAACATATCATGAGGCAGCACACCACCTCATGTCATTTTTAAATTTTTAAGTATTACGTTTGTAAACTGCCCTTCCTCCAAAGGATCACAGGGGGCGCTTCCAGCGTAAAAACACAAAATAAAAACACAAAACACACAAGGTAACAATAGCAAACAAAGCAAAACACCAGTGTTTGGGAGATGTCAAAGATTCTCTGCCATTTCCACGGACGGAAAATATCCTCTTTGCCGTCTCCCAGACATCTGGCAGCATATTGCCTTCTCCAGAACACACTGTTTTCTAGCAACAGAATCAAATTAAAGTATTAGTCAAATTGTGGCACTGCAGCCCCCAAACAGACACTCATTTGCTGAGTTGCCCAATGCAGGCACGCTCTATTCTACTTGCCCCATGGGGCCAGGATCCTAGAAGATGGGATTTGGTCAAGCGCCATCAGTTTCCAGGCCCTTGGTGCAATGTGGTTTACTTATATTTCTGTACCATCCTCCCAGAAAAAAGGTTAGGGCAGTGCACAGCAATACAAAAAAATAAAAGAATTAAAGTCAGACCATTCGTCTGGCTACCTCAGTATTGACTGCTAACAGATCTCCAGTGTTTCAGACAGGGAACATTTTTACCCCACCCCGGAACCTTCTACACTAGTGGCCAAAACTGTGGAAACCTTTTGGGGAAAGTGTATTTCCGAGGTTTGATGGCTCATGGTGCTGTGGGTTAAACCATAGAGCCTAGGACTTGCTGATCAGAATGTCAGCGGTTCGAATCCCCGCAATGGGGGTGAGCTCCCGTTGCTCGGTCCCTGCTCCTGCCCACCTAGCAGTTCGAAAGCACATCAAGTGCAAGTAGATAAATAGGTACCACTCCGGCAGGAAGGTAAACGGAGTTTCCGTGCACTGCTCTGGTTCACCAGAAGCAGCTTAGTCCTGCTGGCCACATGACCAGGAAGCTGTACGCCGGCTCCCTTGGCCAATAAAGCGAGATGAGCGCCGCAACCCCAGAGTCGGTCACGATTGGACCTAATGGTCAGGGGTCCCTTTACCTTTAACAACTGTTTGGCTCTCTAAACACTCATGCTCATTGGCTACATTCAAATGAAGCCAAGCTACTGCATATCAACCTAAGCAAGTGGTGCTTCCTTTTTCTGGTTATTTGACTGTAACGTTTGACCCAATTGAACAAACTTTGTTGCATTACATCCTTCATTAAATTATCTTTCCATTTCTTTGGCAAACATTGAATAACTCTTGCAACGTTACAAAAACTTTGGAGGATTATAAAAATTTGGAGGAACTATAATAGGCAGTTGAATAAGATATTTAAAAGACCCACAGAGGGGAGGAGGGAGTCCTAAGATTCAGTAGAATCTTTATTCTAAAACTTAAATGTGCAAATTGTGTGTATTATTTTGAAAAAAATCAATAAATATTATTAAAAAATCTTTCCATTGATAAATAATCTTATGATATTACTCCAAAAAGAAAGTGGTGTGATGAGCCATCAAACCTCAGAAACATACTTTCCCCAAAAGGTTTCCACAATTTTGGCCGCTAGTGTACATGCAGAACAGATGTGCAACTGCTGTCCATTCTTGTACTAGTTTACTTACTTAAGCAGTTTGTACAGTCAGTCAATGACCATTCGGCTTCCAGAAGGCATTTTGTGGCTATCCGTGGTGGATTATTTCTTAGCAGCCATTCTTTAATATTAATAAACTTCAATATTAAAATTCCCAACCGAATAGCATTTGGATTTTATTATTCTGCGATTTTGGTTTAAAGTCTCCTTTGAGCCCTTTTATCAGAACAGCAACTGGCAAATCATTTGTAAGCAGAAACCGAAGTCTTGGGCTGAATCAAAAGCCCATGTTGCGCAATGCACTTTCACTGGACATGACAAAGTGTACGCCGATCCGGAGCTCATCATTTTTACCTTGCAAAAAATCCTTAGATGACCTCGTGCTCCCATATAGCTTTGTCTTAAAGCAATAAACAAGACTTACCCTGGAAAATTAAGGTTTTAAAAGCATTTGGTCTCATCAACAATTCATGCCCTCAGACCGAAGGTTCATATTTCAGCTGTGTGAAAGCCCTTCTGGGCTTTTTCCAAGCAAAACTTTTGTTTCGGAACAATGTTCTCATTTAAACTGATCATTCTGATATGCATTTTTTTTTTTTAAAAAAAGCAAGTTACTATGCCGTTTTTGAAAACCTGCTAAAATTATTTGGAAGTGCTCTTTTCCTGCACAGCCACAGTGGCTGTGCTCAGAGGGATCGCCATAGGGTACAACTTTGTGTCATTCTCCCCACACCCTTAACCTTTGGGGCATGCATTCTGGGAGGCCAACAGTAGGTGGTGCCAGGGTCAACATAAAGCAGAGCCAAATGGAGTTGACTGATGGTGGGGCAGTGACCCTTTCCCCTTAAAGGGCCAACCTGCACTACTATAGCTTATAGGGGACGCGGGTGGAACTGTGGTCTAAACCACTGAGCCTCTTGGGCTTGCTGATCAGAAGGTTGGCGGTTCGAATCCCTGTGACAGGGTGAGCTCCCGTTGCTCTGTCCCAGCTCCTGCCAACCTATCAGTTCGAAAACATACCAGTGCAAATAGATAAATAGGTACTGCTGAGGCGGGAAGGTAAATGACATTTCCCGTTACGGTGTCCCGTTGTGCCAGAAGTGGTTTAGTTATGCTGGCCACATGACCTGGAAAGCTGTCTGTGGACAAACGCCGGCTCCCTCAGCCTGAAGCGAGATGAGCGCCGCAACCCCATAGTCACCTATGACTGGACTTTACCATCCAGGGATCCTTTACCTTTACTCTAGGTCAGGGGTTGTCAACCTGGTCCCTACCACTCACTAGTGGGCATTTCAGGATTCTAGGTGGGCAGTAAGGGGCTCTATGGCACAAGCTGAATCCTCTTTCCATCGAGCACTGAAAATTTTAACACCATGAAAGATGCATTAGTGGGCGGTAGGTATAAAAAGGTTGACTACCCCTGCTCTAAGGGATGCGGGTGGCGCTGTGGGTTAAACCGCAGAGCCTAGGACTTGCCGATCAGAAGGTCAGCAGTTTGAATCTCCACTACGGGGTGAGCTCCCGTTCCTCGGTCCCTGCTCCTGCCAACCTAGCAGTTCGAAAGCACGTCAAAGTGCAAGTAGATAAATAGGTACCGCTCCGGCGGAAAGGTAAACGGCATTTCCGTGCGCTGCTCTAGTTCTCCAGAAGAGGCTTAGTCATGCTGGCCACATGACCCGGAAGCTGTACGCCGGCTCCCTCGGCCAATAAAGCGAGATGAGTGCCACAACTCCAGAGTCGGTCACGACTGGACCTAATGGTCAGGGGTCCCTTTACCTTTACCCCTGCTCTAGCTTATACTCCTTGGGCTGGATGGGGCTGTGGACTGCATTCCCAGACCTCCCATTCCTTGTTCCAATAACCTGTTGCAGTGCTTGCTCTGTGTACATTCATGCACCAAGAGGTTTTGTGATGAAAAACAAGGATATTTCAAGTGTGGGCTCTGAACACCCATGGAAGAAAGTTTTCTCTTTATTCCAGAAAGTATAACCTGCTTTTCTGCAGTTGAACACAGGGCAGCTTGCAATCAGCACACACACACAAATGGACTAAATAATGTAAAACAATTTTAGTTTCCATTTTCTACCAGAGGAAATCTTTTTTAAAAGAACAGTAAAAGGTTAATTGCCTGACTTCAGTACTCTTTTACCATAGTAGGGAAATAAACTATTAAAACAGCCCAGCCCTTCTAAGAGTGAGCAGTCTCCAGGATTTCCACTTGAAAAGCTGTGCATCTGCACAGGTTTGTTTCTTTGGTTTATTGGTGTGCTCACCTCAAAGGTTTTCAAGTCAGATGCTACAGTTTTCAAGAACTCAGCTACGTTAGTAAAGAAACAGAGATTTGAATGTGCTATAAACATGCAACACCAGGTGCCGTCAGAGAGCAGGAAATTTTAAAACACGATTTCCCGTAGATTTTTTTTTTTGGTTATAATCTAATTTCTGACTTATTTATAGCAGGTTTTCCCTGTGTTTATTTTTATTTTATTTTGTTGGGTTTTAAAGAATAATGTTATACAAATAAGTATACCAAGTTTTCTCATGTCATTTGTATATCACAAAACAGCATAATAAATGTGGAGTAATATCTACAACATATGGTTCATTATTAGTCATCAATGTATAAGTCACTGGTTCATGAATTGGTTTAAAAAACTAGGATGGAAAGAGGGGGAAAGACGGGGAGGGGGGATGGTAAGTGGGGTGGGGTGAGGTCGTTATGCTTCTATTCTGTTTTTCCTGTGTTTAGATCTAACCCAAGTTGGATCAAAGCTGGCTTGTGGCAGGCTGGAATGAGTCAAACTGCAGCATTTTGCAATAAACCACAGGATAGCTCTGTGGATTAAAAAAAAAACGAGCCGTGGAAACGCACAGGATTCGGAGTAAACCGTAACGGGTACACAGCCAAAGAGAGGCACAAACAAGGAGGTTTTGGCAATACACAGATATACCATATTTTTTGCTCTATAAGACTCACTTTTTCACTTCTAAAAAGTGAGGGGAAATGTGTGTGCGTCTTATGGAGTGAATGCAGGCTGTGCAGCTATCCCAGAAGCCAGAACAGCAAGAGGGATTGCTGCTTTCACTGCGCAGCGATCCCTCTTGCTGTTCTGGCTTTCGAGATTCAGAATATTATTTTTCTTGTTTTCCTCCTCCAAAAACTAGGTGCGTCCTGTGGTCTGGTGCGTCTTATAGAGCGAAAAATACGGTATATAAATTTAAGGAACTAATAAACCATTCACAAGGCCAATAACTAGTCAGCTAAGTTTTCATAGAATCATAGAATTGTGGAGTTAGAAGGGACCCTGAAAATCATCTAGTTCAACCCCCTGCAATGCAGGAATATTCAGCTGTCCCATACAGGGATTGAACCCTCAACCTTGGTCTTATGAGCACCATGCTCTAACCAACTGAGCTATCCTTAAACTGGTTATCAGCCCTAAGCACAACTTTCAATTCCACTAGCCCAGTGCAGGGGCAGCCAACAAGGTGCCTTCATGATGTTAATGACCGACAACTCCCATGCATATGTATTTTGACAATCTGACCATTGCTCCAAGGCTGTTTCTTCCGGCATAATGGCCGTGTTGGCACATACCTGAGTATGTCCATTCACGACTACTTCTTCTGCAAAGCGGACTTTGACGGGATTTGTCTTTAGCCTGGCTCTTTTCTCAGCTGTAAGAAAGGAGGATTTAGGGCCACCCTGCAAAGACAATGGCATTGGGTTTGCAAAGTACAACACCCTGACAGCAACATGGTAACATGACAACAAACCCTGTCGGTTTGACATCATCACGATTTTCGCAATCTCACCTAAGGAGCAGCAGAAGAAGGAGAGTTTGGATTTGATATCCCGCTTTATCACCACCCGAAGGAGTCTCAAAGCGGCTAACATTCTCCTTTCCCTTCCTGCCCCACAACAAACACACTGTGAGGTGAGTGAGGCTGAGAGACTTCAGAGAGAAGTGTGACTGGCCCAAGGTCACCCAGCAGCTGCATGTGGAGGAGTGGGGAATCGAACCCGGTTCACCAGATTACGGGACTACCGCTCTTAAACACTACACCACAATGGCTCTCCCCCCACTGGTGAGGGTGGTCCACCCCAGGTGTCATCACTGAGGGGGGTGACATTCAGCGTGCTGCCCGCCCATGACTCCCAAGCCTACCCCAATCCATTGGGGGAAGGGATGGCTTTGCCAACAGCCTTCTCTGCTTCATTTTGACAACTCGGGGGAGGCTTGGGAGTCACAGGTGGGCAGCGCGCTGTTGCCCCCTGCTCCCGGGCTACTTCCTGGGGTGTGTGTGAAGGAGTGTTGGGATATTCCGTTCCACCTTAGGAACAGGCATGATTGTTGTGTGTCACATGTCTGTTTACACTCCAGCACAGTATGCTGAGAACTTCCGTTTGTGTATAGCTTTTGCTTTAGCCGTTTTGCTTGGGACACGAAGGAGATCAGACATGCTTCCTTTTGCCCTGATGTACGCTGAATGTATGCCTGTAAATATACTTACACAACCTCCCCTGCCACTTCTGTTTGGGCAGTGTTTACTCTGCTGAGTAACGTGCCCTAGCTTTTGACGCTCGGGTCGCAGATTTATGCTGCACCAAGGACTGGAGTTCGCTTGGCACACCGGCCGGTGGGCCGGAGCCAGCTGGGGGCCAATTGCCCCCATTTCCTTGGTTGCATGCCAACAGGGTTAGCCTCCCCCAAGCTGTCAAAAAGAAGAGGGAAGGGAGAAAGGCTGCTGGCAAAGGGGTGCGGCTCCCTTCACTCACCCCCAGGAAGCAGCCCGCCATGGGCGGCTCAACCTTTGGGACGCACGCCTCTGCACCCCCCTGGGACTCTCACCCCGCCCTCCCTGTGGGGGGCTCGCCCCGCCCCTGGGAGCACAGCATGTGTGCTGCTCCGGGTGCCGGAGCAGCTAGCTGCGCCTCTGCCATCAAGCCATTAAAAATAGTCCTGCTGGATCCGATCAAGCGTCCATTTTGACCAGCGTTCTTTCCTGCAACAGCTCTCCTGACGCCTCTGGGAACTTCACAAAGAGCACTTTAAGGAGAAGGGCGTCCTTTTCATTTGCCTACGGCAACCCAATGCAGAGAAATGGTAGCCTAATGATCTATTGTTGTTGTTGTTGTTGCTTGCAGGGAGGGGGCGGATCAGAAATGGAGAAATGTGTGGAGTGGGAGACAACGCTTTCGCTGTTTGAATTGCTCCAAATTTAGTGACTCAATGTGCATCGTCACCCAGAAATAAATAAATAAGTGGCTTACACAACAAAACAAAGCAAAACCACGCTCAAAATGTGAAATGTCATCATTAAAGCCCACCAAAAAGCTGGGGCAATATCCAAGTTACAATGGAGACAGAGTAAAACAGCTCAGATTGAATGGATTATTGCAATAACCTGCAGTTTCTACAAGAGTCTGTATTTAAAGCAAGTGAATAAATGAGCAAATTGAGTGAATTTGGATATGCAGAGGAGATTAAAAATAAATTTAAGGAACGGCAGAAAGAGGGGGAAGGAAGTCCAGTTTTGAAATGTTAAAATGATTGTAAAATTAGCGAAATGTATACAACTAGTGAAATGTGTAAACTTGAAAAGTATAAATAAAAATTGAAAAGCTGGGAAAACCCCCCAAAATAGCTCAGATTTAAAACACAATGAAAACGTCAGAGTGAATTAGAAAGTCTTCACTGGGCACCAAAGTGGACCGCACCCATATGGCTGTTCTTACGGGAGGGTTCTAAATGCAGGAAAACATATTTGGAGAGTGATTTGGAACGGGGAAACAGCAGGAGGGCAAGGGTTAAGCACCACCTTGTGCCTGCTTTTCTTTACCCCCTAGCTGCCCCCTGGAAGCAGCTTATCTTTATCTCGACAGGCTGTCAACAGGATACGGTCACACACGTTGGCATGCAATGAGTGGTCAACTCTCTGTCCATAATGTTGCACTAATGCCAGCCTGGCAGCAACATTACGGTGAGGGCAAAATGTCCGCCACTGATGTGCGTGGCCTCTCCAGAGTTGCAAAAAGCGCATGTTCCCTGGTCTCAGGGACATCTCCCCCTACTCATCCTTTGTAACTCTTAAGATTACCTCTGGGAACATCTCGTTTGCGCACACCCATCAGGAGGCCAAACCCTGACCCCCCAAGGAGCATTTCAAACCCCAGGGGTACATGAAGGCAATTTACCGAGGTGCATCGGAGAACTGTAAACTGGAGAGTGTCTTTTGATTCCCTGTAAGGCAAAAAAAGAAAAGAAAATGAAAATATACAACAGCTGTTTCCACAAGGGAGATAATACATACCCTCGATAGTAGCAAAACCACCTTTTATCTAAGGACGTACTATGAGTTATTGACTTCATCCAGGCCCCGTTGCTTTCAGTACCACTTATACACAGATGGTAAAAGGTAAAAACGTAAAGGACCCCTGGACGGTTAAGTGCAATCAAAGGCGACTATGGGGTTGTGGTGCTCATCTCGCTTTCAGGCCGAGGGAGCAGGCGTTTGTCCACAGACAACTTTCTGGGTCATGTGGCCAGCACGACTAAACCGCTTCTGGGCGCAACAGGACACCGTGACGGAAACCAGAGCACACAGAAACGCTGTTTACTTTCCCGCCACAGTGGTACCTATTTATCTACTTGCACTGGTGTGCTTTCAAACTGCTAGGTTGGCAGGAGCTGGGACCGAGCAACGGGAGCTCACCCTGTTGTGGGGATTCGAACTGCTGACCTTCTGAACGGCAAGCCCAAGAGGCTCAGTGGTTTAGACCATCAGCGCCACACAGATAACACCCAAGTTACCTCTATCGCTCTACTTTTAAACTGTCTTCCTCATTCAAGTCCTCCATCTCCGACCGTCTCCCCAATATCCCTGTCTGGATGCTTCACTGCCATCTCAAACACCATATGACTTGTAAAGTGGTCCTTCGGGTTACATACGCTTCAGGTTACAGACTCTGCTAACCCAGAAATATTACCTTGGGTTAAGAACTTTGCTTCAGGATGAGAACAGAAATTGAGCTGTGGCAGCAGCAGGAGGCCCCAATAGCTAAAGTGGTGCTTCAGGTTAAGAACAGTTTCAGGTTAAGAACAAACCTCCGGAACGAATTAAGTACTTAACCCAAGGTTCTACTGTATTCTGTAAAGTGCTATGTGTCAGGTATGTGTGCAGAAGCCAGGCCCTGTGACCAGGACTGGGGCCTTCCTAAGTTTGTTCTGAAGAGGCAAGGCGTGGCCTCACAGGTGAGGCCAATTGGTAACTCACAGCACCTGGTGGCAAGAGCTGGGAAGGGATATAAGGTCAGCATTTCCCTTCAGCTCTTTGCCACAGCTGAAGGAGCGTCTCCACCCCCATCGTTCTGCCCGGACACTGAGGTCCAGCGCCGAAGGCCTTCTGGCGGTTCCCTCACTGCGAGAAGCCAAGTTACAGGGAACCAGGCAGAGGGCCTTCTTGGTAGTGGCGCCCTCCCTGTCGAACGCCCTCCCACGAGATGTCAAAGAGAACAACAACTACCAGACTTTTAGAAGACATCTGAAGGCAGCCCTGTTTAGGGAAGCTTTTAATGTTTGATGTATTACAGTATTTTAATATTTTTTTGGAAGCCACCCAGATGGTTGGGGTATAAATAAATAAATAAATAAACAATTATTATTACTACAAAACACGTTCCCTGCCTTGCTGCGTTTGGTTCCTTGACTCCTTGCTTCTTGATCCTTGGACCCTTGACTTCATGACTCCCAGCTTTCCTGGTTTCCTGACTCCTGGCTTCTGGACCTCTGTTCCTGTTCCCACCCCACCATCTTGCCCCCAGTCCTGACGTCCCCTGCCGGGACTTCGATCGCCCGTGAACCGGACCGTGACACCATGGGACTTCAGAAATAAGTAACTCTTGATTGAACATAGTTAGGAGATGCCACAGAAAAATCTGGATCCTCCTTGGGATACTCAAACTCTGTCTTTGCTAGCACAAATCTCTGGTGAGAACCTAAGCTGTCCCTGTCCCTGTCCCTACCAGAGAAGAATGGGCAGATTAAGTTGATGGATTATGCCAAAATGGCAAAACTGACCGGAAGAATCAGAAATCAGGAAGACCAAAATTTTAATCAGGAATGGGGGGAATTTATAATTTACCTTAAAAACCATTGCAAACAGTTAAAATCGCTAGTAGGATTGGAATAACACTTGCAGTTTAATGGTAAATTTTGGACATGAGATGTAAAAGATTTGGATTATTATAAAAGATGCAGGAGGAAATGATTAACAATAGGACCAACAAAAGGGAGGAGGGAAGTCCAGGAGATTCTTTGGAATCTTGTTTTTATGTTGTATATGCGATTGTAAAACTTTAATCTGAAAAGTCAAATAAATGAATTTATATATATAAAAAGAGAGAACCTAAGCTTTTCCTGGAGTTCAGCTGCATTATCTAATACTTTGGGCATGCTCATGTATAGCACCTTAAAAGAGCGGCTGCTTGTTCCCCGGTAACGTCCTCTTCAGCTGCTTTGTTGTTTATTGCAATGATGTGATCCCCCGGCAAAAGCTTCCCGTCAGCGGTGCTGCCTGCAAAATGTCAGGGCCTTGTTAGGGACAAATGATCTCTCTGCGTTTACAAAATCAACTCAAACTGCAGAAAGCTGGAGCCTCACTTCAGACATCTTACGACATGAAAATGCAAACCAAAGTTACCCAAAGAGACATAACTGCACCATTGAGCGACTCCATCCCACCCTAGTCAGCTCAGGAAGGAATGGTCGTGCTCCTCCTCAGAAGCAGGAGATGAGTCATGCTGGGCATGTCCCCCTCTTGCTGCAACAAGCTCCCCTCTCCTCGGTCTCCCAGAACCAGAAGAGGTATGAAGAGAGAGGAGCAGAGACAGGCACATCGGTGTAGTCTCAGATTGCTTAGGAAGGACCCAGGAAGAAGGAGATTCAGGCAGTTGCGTGAGGCTGGGGACCTTAAGTCTCCACAACTGTGACATAGGAGCAAGACCTATGATGAAGAGTTGCTGTTCCCAAAAATGGAAACTTATGGAATATACAAAAATGGCCAGAAGAATAAGAAATAAAGATAACAAACTTTTTATAAACAAATGGAAATGGTTTATTGAATATTTACAGATACAGTGGTGCCTCGCAAGATGAAAAGAATCCGTTCCGCGAGTCTCTTCGTCTAGCGGTTTTTTCGTCTTGCGAAGCAAGCCCATTGACGGCTTAGCGGATTAGCGCTATTAGCGGCTATTAGCGGCTTATCGGATAAGCAGATAAGCGGCTTAGCGGCTTAGAAAAAGGGGGGGGGGGAGGAAAAAAAACCGCAGGAACTCGCAAGACATTTTCATCTTGCGAAGCAAGCCCATAGGAAATTCGTTTTGCGAAGCACCTGCAAAATGGAAAACTCTTTCGTCTAGCGAGTTTTCCGTCTTGCGAGGCATTCGTCTTGCAGGGCACCACTATAAACTGTAAACAGATAAAAACATTGGCAAGATTATTGTAATAACCTGCAGCTATATAAGTGTGTGTGTGTGTGTATATGTATATATGTATATATGTATATGTATATGTATATATATATATATATATATATATATATATATATATATATATATGTATGTATATGTGTATATATATATATATGTGTGTGTGTGTGTGTGTATATATATGTGTGTGTGTGTGTGTGTGTGTGTATATACATACATACATATATATATATATATATATATATACACACACACACACACATGAACAGCCTTTACCAAAGGTGTCATGGGCTTTGAAGACTCAGAATGCAAGGGAGAAACGTGCTACGAGGAAGGCACGCTTGGCAAATCCACATTGTGATCAACTCCCACCCAGGAACCAATGTCCCCACTGTGGAAGGACGTGTGGGTCCAGAATTGGCCTCCACAGTCACTTACAGACTCATTGTTAAAACCGTGTTTATGGAAGACGATCTTACTCGGCTACGAGTGATCGCCAAAGAAGAAAGAAGAATATATGAATGATAAATAAACGAGTAAGTAAAGTTAATTTGGATATGCAGAAGAAATTGAAAATAAATTTAAGGAACTGCAGAAAGAGGGGGGAAGGAAGTCAAGTTTTAAAATGTCAAAATGAATGTAACATCAGTGAAATGTATGTACCTGAAAAGTATATATTTTTTTTAAAAAAGAGAAGAGTTGCTATACTCATTAGATCTGGCGCTCCTGAGCAGACCTTGTTTCGTCGAATATAGAGTCAACTTTGCCTACTCTGTGTGATTCATTCCTGCCACCCACCTCACCCCTCTGTCATCATTGCATGTTATTTGGTGTTACCTTAGAGAGATATCATCCCTACCTGCAGCAACTGAGGTGATAAGCAGGGGAAGATGCTGGGAAACTTCAAAGCCATAATGTCCAAGCAGCACATCTTTTTGGACCTCCACTGTGAGCTTCACGCGGGTTGGAGGCTGATTGATGCTGTCCGATGCTCTGTCACCCACTGACGATCTCCCCCTGCAAAAAATTTTTTATAAAAAAAAATGCTTAAGAAGGTTGCCCATAGGTAAAGGTAAAGGGACCCCTGACCATTAGGTCCAGTCGTGGCCGACTCTGGGATTGCGGCGCTCATCTCGCTTTATTGGCCGAGGGAGCCGGCGTACAGCTTCCGGGTCATGTGGCCAGCATGACTAAACCGCTTCTGGTGAACCAGAGCAGCGCATGGAAACACCGTTTACCTTCCCGCCGGAGTGGTACCTATTTATCTACTTGCACTTGACGTGCTTTCAAACTGCGAGGTGTGCAGGAGCAGGGACCGAGCAACGGGAGCTCACCCCGTCGCGGGGATTCGAACCGCTGACCTTCTGATCGCCAAGTCCTAGGCTCTGTGGTTTAAACCACAGCGCCACAGGAATTGATATATAATGAATTGGGGAAAAAATGTTTGACATAACTTTTGTTAAAAAAACCAGAAGCTTTTTTATTAGGAATTATAGGTGCAGAATTACCCAAAGAGAAGATTTTTTTTTACAATGTATGTGACGACAGCAGCACAGATGCTCTCAGCCCAGAGACGGAAAGAAGACAAAGTACCACCCAGAGATGAATGGCAGACTAAATTGATGGAATAAGCCGAAATGGCAAAAATTGACGGGAAAGATCAGAAATCAGGAAGACCAAATCTTTATTAAGGACTGGGATGACTTTAAAACATATTTGAGAGATCACTGTAAATGGTTAACATTGGTAGCAGGAATATAAAAAACACTTGAAAAGAAAGGTGGACTTTGGATATTATGGACATTTATTATTAAGTAGATTACAGTAAATTGGATATTATGGACATTTATTATTGCAGTAGATAGATTACAGGAAAAGATGCAGGAACAAAATTATAAAAATGGAACCCATGGAGGGGTAGATGGAGGTCTGAAGGTTTGAGATAACCTTTTGTGTTCTTTGTTGTTGTTTGTTTGAACTGATATGTTTGTTATGTATAACTATTATGTAAAATTAAATAAATAAATTTATATATGGAAAAGAAGGTTGCCCATAGGGAGGCAGGAAGGGATCCTTTTCCATCCCACTCTGTAGTGCTTCTAATTCTGTTGGGAGCCGCCCAGAGTGGCTGGGGAAACCCAGGCAGATGGGCGGCGTATAAATAATAAACTACTACTACTACTACTACTACTACTACTACTACTATTATTATTATTATTATTATTATTATTATTATTATTATACTTTCCAGTGCATTTTTCTGTCACTTTCCATTTTGCAGGATGTCTGATCTTTTTGGAGAACTGAATCTATTGCACAGGGCCTCCCAATCACCTAGAAATTCACAACCTGAATTTGCTAGGACGTTATTGATTCCTTCCTGAAAATAGCAAACATTTGGAAGTGTCTGTCATGGACTGGCTTGGATACAGAGGAATGGTGAGAGGCACAAACTGGGGAACCCCCAAGAGAAGAAGGCTCAGCTCTCCAGGGTTTCAAACAGGGCTCTCTCTCAGCTGTACCCAGAGACACTGGGGATGGAACCTGAAATCTTCTGCATGCAAGGCAGATTCTCCACCACTGAACATCTTGATGGGCAAGAAATCAAATACAACAACAAAAGTAATTTTGTTATTTATACCCTGCCCATCTGGCTGGGCTTCCCCAGTCACTCTGGGCAGTTCCCAACAGAGTATTAAAAACACAATAAAACATCGAACATTAAAAACTTCCCTAAAGAGGTTTGCCTTCAGATGTCTTCTAAAAGTCAGATAGTTGTTTATTTCCTTGACATCTGAAGGCAGGGTGTTCCACAGGGTGAGCACCACCACCGAGAAGGCCCTCTGCCTGGTTCCCTGTAACCTCCCTTTTTGCAGCAAGGGAACCCACAGAAGGACCTCGGAGCTGGACCTCAATGTCCAGGCTGGATGATGGGGGTGGAGATGCTCCTTCAGGTATACTGGGCTGAGGCCATTTAGGGCTTTAAAGGTCAGCTCCAACACTTTGAATTGTGCTTGGAAATGTACTGGGAGCCAATGTAGGTCTTTCAGGGCCAGTGTTATATGGTCTCAGCGGCCACTCCCAGTCACCAGTCTGGCTGCCGCATTCTGGAATAGTTGTACAGGGAGTAAATAATAAGTAATGGCAACAATGTGCAGGTATTGGGGCATAACATTTTCTTTTTTTTGTGCCAGAAGGACAGCACTGTGGGAGGGGACCACCTGTTCAGGTGGGCAACACCAGGATGATGTTACAACAGCCACTGTCTGCATCAGAAAATGTCAGGATGAGGTCACAGCCTTTGTTCTCCAGGCAGGCAGCCTGGGAGCCCAAGGAGAGAGGCTCTTATTGAACTGCGCAGCGGCAAGGAAGGAAGGGGGAGAGTTGGCAGGCAAGTTGTTTCAGCCATTCTAGGACTTCTGCTTACAGCAAGTGCCCTGGGCAGCCAGGGAGGGAGGGAGGAGAGGCTGGCATGAAAAGAAGCGGAGATAATGGAAGTAGGCACAGGAATGTTGGCAGCACTCCGGGTATCGCAGGGTGACAACTTCCAGAGCTTGCCAGGACATAGCATAGTTTAAGTGGCAGACGGGCAGAAAGAATAGCAAGTGCTGGCATGGCAGCCTGGATAGATAAAGGCTCCAGCTTTCAGCATATGCCCCAGAGAGGGCAAAGGAGGTGAGGGAGAAATCAGAGAGCAGCAGTGTCGAGTGGAGCAATTGCAGGAAGCAGAGGCGGGCATTTTCTGAGACCACACAGCTTGGTGTGTGTGTGAGAGAAAGGCAGGCGGGCAGACCAGGAACAGAAGGATATGTGAGAAGAGGAGAATAAAGAGAAGACTGGCAGGGGCAACCAGGATTTGGACCGGAAGTGTGTGTGTGTGTGTGTGTGTGTGTGAGAGAGAGAGAGAGAGAGAGAGAGAGAAGAGGTAGGAAACAAGGCCAGCTCAGTACATTTAATGGTGTATTGTTTTTAACACTCAATTGGTAGCCGCCCAGAGTGGCTGGGGGAACTCAGCCAGTTGGGTGGGGTATGAATGAATGAATGGAATGAATGAATGAATGAATGAATGAATGAATAAATAAATAAATATTATGATCAACATCAGAATCTGCTGCCCCTGTGGATCTTGCCACCCAACATGGTTGTCTCACCTCATCTCATGGGTGGGCCGGCCTTTGTGGGGAGGGATAGCAATGCTCACCCTGAACTTGCAGGGCAGCTTGGGAAGTTCCATCAGCCAATGGAAAAGAGAAAGGGCTTGGGGATGAAGGCAGGAGGCAGAGGGAGACAGGGACAGGAAGATCAAAAGGAAAACCCAAAACTGCAATAAAAGCGGAAGGAGAGAATGCAGGGACATTATGGAGCGATGAACTACATAACGGGATGGGAAGGAAGGGAAGCATCAGCCGGATTCGCCCCACACAAAATTAGCAGCTGCCAGAAGTTCAAAGCAGTCCCCTATTGCAGGGGTGGAGACCCTTAGGCCTGGGAGGAAAATGCAGCTCTTCAGACCTCTCTACCTGGCCCTGAGGACTCTCTCCAGGCCACACCCCCTTTGAAGCCACACCCCTTCTCCCTGGGCTGCATCCCTCACCAGGCCTGCTATGCACTTGCCTCGAATGTTTTAGCTTTGCTCACTCATCAATTTTGTTCCTTGGGCAGGATCCAAGAGTCGCCCTTCGATCGCCCTCGCTGCCCCACAAACAGGCAGCAACGTTATTTCTTGGGGGTGGGGGAGAAACTGGATAGAAAGCAACCATCTACAGCAACTTCCAAGACGAAAGGGGAGAGAGGCCACAGCAGCACTGGGTACCGCATAGCTGTCAACTTACAGATTTGAAAATAAGGGACCAGCAGCCTCGGAAATAAGGGATCAGCAGCCAAAATAAGGGATTTTGGCTTAGTTTATACAGAAATCCAGCACTGATGGAGCCAGGCTGCCTTGGCTGCCACTGACTGTGTTTTGCAGGGAGTTAGACTAGATGTTCCTAAGGGTCTACAACTCCTACCAAAGAAGAGAGGCAGACAAAACGGATGAACGCCGTCGAGATGGCAAAGCTTACAGGCAGAATTAGAAACCAGGAAGAGGACCTCTTTAATAAAGAATGGGGAAAGTTTATAATTTATTTGAAAAGCTATTGTAAAGAGTTACATACATTGGTAGGCTTGACAGAAAACTTGTAGTAAAAATTTGAACTATGGGTGGACAAATGATTTATAAAAATAGAGTTATGAAAGGGATGCAGAGGGGGAAATCACTACATTAAGATGCTGCACTGGTTGGAGGGGATGCTAAGCAACACGTTGGGGCTGCCGTCGTCCTGGCGCAAGGAGTTCCATCGGCACTTCCCCACCCGAGAGAGAGGGAGGGAGGGAGACTCTCGCCCACGCCGCCCGCGAGCCCGGCATGAGGTGGTTGTGGCGCCGTGGCAGCCGCTGAAGTGCCGCCCTTCTGCGTCCCTCCCCATCCCCTCCTCTTCCTCCTCCCTCAGGCCGCCTCCTCAGCCGCCGCCGCTGCCGCCTCTGGCTTCCCCTGGCAGCGCGGCGGAAGTCTCGCAAGAGAGGGGCTGGCTGCCCACCCGCCACCACCCGTCTCCTCACGACGTGCCCCTGAGGGGGGAAAGGGAGAGACGGGGATGCGGCAGCTTGTGCGCGCGCTCTCTCTTGCTCTCTCGAGACGGAGGACCCCGAGCCGCTGCTTCCCTCCTGAGCTGGGTGAGCATGAACCTGGGTGAAATATACTCGGAGTCGCAAGGTGATTTCATGCTCTTTATTCAGCTCATGGTGGTGAGGAGGAATGAATGAAAGCCCCCTCAAGGTATCTGCTTTATATACATTATTTACACAATGGGCTGCACATGATTGGCTAATTCTGGAATTCTACTGTAAGCCAATCAGGTTGTGGATTCACTTCAATCTGGAGCATGATTGGGTGGTTCCTGCCAACCAATCATACTGCTGCATTGTTCTCGGACCAATCAGACTGCTGCATTCTGAATCCTATTGTTCTAGGACCAATCAGACTGCTGCAGTTTGGATCCTATTCGACTCAGTACATAACACTGGGAAACTTAAGGAACATCATCAATCCGGGACAGCAGGAGGAAACGGCGCTGGGATAAGGGAGTTTCCCACCAAATAAGGGACGGTTGACAGCTATGGTACTGGGAGCCCCCAGGAACCAACCCATCAACTCCCCAGCTCAGCTTTCCGTAACCGGAGGCAGCCAGCAGGGACCATACATGCTGAGGTTCATCACCACCCGGAGAAGGTGGGTGGGATGATCAGGATCCGTTGAGAGAGAGAGAGCTGTTTCACAGCCTCTCTCAACAGTGCCCTCCCAACTTTACGCGGTTTCACATATATGTGCAGAGTACATAACCCTCTCGTGGTGAGACGCTTGTTTCCAACAATCTATTAGAATACCTTATAGATAGGACTGCCTCTGAAGATGGTTTGGAAACTTCAGCTGGTGCAGAATTCAGCGGCCAGGTTGCTCACCGGAGCAAGACGATCTGAGCATATTACACTGATCCTGATCCCACTGCACTGGCTACCAATTAGTCTCTGGGCCCAATTCAAACTGCTGGTTTTGACCTAAAAGGTAAAGGGACCCCTGACCATTAGGTCCAGTCGTGACCAACTCTGGGGTTGCGGCGCTCATCTCGCTTTATTGGCCAAGGGAGCCGGCGTACAGCTTCCTGGTCATGTGGCCAGCATGACTAAGCCTCTTCTGGCAAACCAGAGCAGCGCACGGAAACGCCGTTTACCTTCCCCCTTTTAATGACATTTCCTTAAAATACCTACCTGGCTGCATGATCCCGTGACCGCCGCAGCCATTTGGCTACCATCTGCTCTATCCGACGTGCCTTGCGTGTCTCCAGATCTTCCATTTACCTGTGCAAGAAACATACCATCTCTATTATTATTATTATTATTATTATTATTATTATTATTATTATTATTAATATACCGCCCTATACCCGGGGGTCTCAGGGCAGTTCACAGAATAAAATCAAGCTATAAAACCACAAAATACCTAATAAAAATAAAAACAACAACTCAATAGCCCCCCGCCCCCCAAAAAAACACATTTTAGAAGGACATAGGATGTCTTTATCAGCTGACAAGACTTGACTGGATTTTCTCCAAAAAGGTTCACTTTTGGAGTCTTCAGACAAAGAGACCCCACATTCCTTCCTGTTACAGAAATATTCTTCATGTGCAAGGTTTTGTTAAGAGTTATTACTAAGACCTATCTCTGTAAACCTAAAAGCAGAAGTTATCGGTGTGTAGATAATGAGTTCCAAACTCTTTTTAAAGGTAGGCATGCATAAAGTAATTTGGAGGCATGGGAGGGAGAAAGAAATCTTTTCCTAAGAATGATCTCTAACTAGGGAGTCAGTGTGTTGAGTTTGAGCTGGGGGAGAGTGGATTTAAATAATTATTTCAGCCAAAACGCTTAGGCCCCATCTGCGCTATACATCTAAAGCAGTATCACATCACATTAAACAGCCATGGCCTCCTGCAAAGAATCCTGGGAACTGTAGTTTGCTAAGGGTGCTGAGAGTTGTTAGGAGACCCCTCTTCCCATCACGGAACTACACTTCCCAGAGTTCCATGGGAAGAGGTAATCTGAGGCCACAGTCCCTACAGATTTGCTTGAAGGAGGGTTCAGGGTCCAGTTCTACAGCAAGGATAGGGAACCCATGGATCATAACAACAACAACAGTTTATTATTTATACCGTATAAAACATCAAACATTAAAAACTTCCCTAAACAGGGCTGCCTTTGGATGTCTTCTAAAAGTCAGATAGTTGTTTATTTCCTTGACATCTGATGGGAGGGCGTTCCACAGGGCAGGTGCCACTACCAAGAAGGCCCTCTGCCTGGTTCCCTGTAGCTTCACTTCTCACAGTGAGGGAACCACCAGAAGGCTCTCAGAGCTGGACCTCAGTGTCTAGGCTGAATGATGGGGGTGGAGACACTCCTTCAGGTATACTTCAGATATTGTTGGACCTAAACTCCCATCATCCCTGACCATTGGTCATATTGACTTGGTCTGGTGGGAGTTGAAGTACAATAACACCCAGAGGGAACCTGCAACCTTCTTTCTATTGCTGGTTAACATCTGCTCAAGTTCAGCCCTCGGAGGTTCTAGCTTAGATCCTGGTGGTCCCAAAAGCTGGCTAGAACAAGGCAAGCATGAGACCCAAGGGGAGAGGAGTATAATCCGGAGAATAACTGCTGGATGTTAATTGCCTCAGGTCTTTATTATGAATGTCTTAGATGCATTGCAGGATGGTACTTCGGAAGACCAAAACCCAGAGGGGAAAGTTTTACAAAGGCAACAGTGGCGATCACAGACAAAGTACTTGTTCTCCGTAAGTATGCATACATCCAGTTTCTTCCAGGAAGGTTGAAAATGTTCTTTGCTGGGATGTCTTATGAGAGAGAACAAGTTCTTTGATGAGTGTCTTTGATGAGTGTTCAGTATGGAAACATACACTGTGTCCTGGGAGCATGAAGAGACCGTAATGGAAACAAAGCCCATTGCTGCTTTGAAAACTCTAGCTAATTAGAAAAATTGGCTGACCCAAGGAGAGAACTGACGGCTCCGCTATGGGGTGGCTGTCTCAGGTGGGTCATTAAGGCTGCAGATGGGAAGACAGACAGATCGGACTCAAAGAGTCTGCCAGGAAACTACTTGCAAAACCCATACTGAATTGAATGGGCAGCTTGCAAGACTCACACTTGGCTAGTTATCATTAAGCAAGCATTACCTCCTGCCCTTGATTGGCTCTGGGATTGGCCTGGGACTTGGGCTCGGGCTCGGAACCAGAGGAGACTCAGTCCGCACCAGATCCTTTGCCTCAGGCATCATCTGAACCTAGTCTGGGGCCTGATCCTGAAGAGTCCCAGTCTGCACAGGTTCCCCTGCAACGAACACCAGCTGGGCCAAGTCAGGGGCCGGAGCCTGCCCTGGCTCCAGATGTGGGGATTACCTCGTTGCCTTCAGCTGGGCCATCACTTATAGCTGCTCCACTACCAGTTGGGTCAGGGGAGACTGAGGTGACCCCTGGGTCTAGTAAACCACTGACGTCTCCTGAGCTGCAGAGACTAAGGTCTGAGAGAAGGAAAGACCTGAGTACTTGCAGGAGGAGTGCTCACCTTTGGGTGAGACAGGGAGGTGAGTCGCTGGGGGATCAGGACCGGCCGTTACCCTGACAAAGATAAAAGGCTGTTGGACCCTGCCCCAGGTTGCGGGAGCAATGTTGCTGTATGCCAGATCCTGTATCTGTCCTTGCCTGGTTTCCTGCCTTGTGTCCTGCCTTGGCCCTGTCGGACTGATTCCCAGCGGAACCTTTGGATTCTTGACCGCGTTTCATGGGTTACCCCAAGACCAGCACACTCTGCCTAAGCCAGGGTAGGCAACATGGTGTCCATTGGATGTTGTGGGACTCCAGCTCTCATCAGCCCCAGCCAGCATGGCCAATGGTCAGGGATGATGGGAACTGTAGTTCCGCAGCTTCTGAAAGGTGCCATGCTAGCCCCTCCTGGCCTAAGCAATAGCTCTATTTACATATCGTCTCAAAGCAATACATGTGGGATATTTACTGTGACATCAAACCAACAATGCATGTTTTCTAGATAGGCACACGATAGGAGCTGAAGCTCAGAACTTTCCCGTAAGTTTGCTAGAGAGAACTCCCATTGTGCCCTAACAGGGGAAGGGTGTAGCCATATAAATATTCTCCTTGTGTGCAGTGCTGGATTTACGTATAAGCTAAACAAACTATAGCTTAGGGCCCCACTCTCTTGGGGGCCCCTAAAAAAATTAAAGGAAAAAAACACCTGGATGTACATTTCCAAAATATAAGATAAAAATAAAATAAAACCTACATACAGCAACAGTGTTTTGTGTTGTGTAGGCTCCTGTTATGTAAGTAATGGGCTCCGCCTGCTAGCCTGCTCCCTAAAATATCACTGGTTTGCTCATTTCTGTATATAGGGTGCCTACATTCTGCATGGACTGGTTGCATGGCTACATGTGCAAATGGCTTTAGATACCTATTAGGTCCATAAATTACCATACACCATATATTCAACACAAAAAACAGTGACAATTTGTTGTTGACAAAGGACAGCTGGACATATAAAGGGCTCCATTGCGTGGACAGGCGGAGTCCCCCAGATCCCGAGCGGCCCCCCCACCATGTGGAATAACGACTCAAGACAACGTGCTATGGGATTAAATGGGCCACAACATTATTAAATTTCAAATGTGGGTAGACATTGGCTCAGACATTGGGTGTTCTCCCTCCCCAGTCCCCAGCCAGGACCTAGGGAGCATCAGGGTTATCCAGTGTGTGTGTGTGGGGGGGGATGGGCTGGCTCTGGAGAACATATGTTCAAGCAGAGGTAGCTGCCCCCGTTACGCCGCCGCTGCAGGGGAGAGCAATGACGACCTTTCGGCGTACGGTCAAAGCCTACCTTCAGAAAGCCCTTTAACGGGGAACCCTGGTATCATCGCTGCAAAGAGGAAGATAGACTAAAGGATTCCGTCCAAGGCCTGATACCGCCAAAGTTGTGACGTTTTGCTACGGGAAAGGTGAAACCTGCCCATGCAGGGAAATTCCTTTCTGGCCCTTTAACAGAGACCTTAACGTAGCAGCGCCCGCATACCTGTGAAGAAAAGTTAACCTGCAAACCTGTGAAGAAAAGTTAATCTGCAAAACAAGACATTAACTGAGGGTGGGTAGGGTGGGAGAAGCTCTGGAGTCAAGTGAGGATTCCCAGGTAAGATCTTCCCTCTATTGTGTGGGCAGGTAGTCTCTCCCCTACCTGGCCTGGTCTCCTTGGCAACACTTCCCCCCAGGTGGGATTGGACAGCTGACTGAGGTAGGCGGAGACCTCCAGGTATCCCACCTGAGGGAAGGCAAAGCCAAGCCTATGCTGATGGAGCCGCTCCAGATCCAGGGGCTGCGCGCGTCCACGCAAAGGGCCCCCCCCCCCGTTTTTATTCGGGGAGCGGTCATTACCTTCATTAGCTTAGGGCCTCATCAAACCTAAATCTGGCCTTGCCTGTGTGGGCACATCCTTTTTTGCCTCTCTTCACTCTTACCTCTTCATCTCAACGCCAAGCCAGAAATGTCAGAACAATCTGCATATCTGAGCTTAATTGCTCAGACACCATCTTAAAGCAGACTTAAGCATGTCTTTGAAACTGAATTACCATTTTAAGCCTGCCTGAACAAAGCTGCTGTATCTGATATTCTGCAACAGAAACTATGAGTGAGTAGATGTTATTTTTTTTACCTTTTACAAGGCTGTTTGGGTGATTATGGTTTTAAATATATCCTCTCCTAGCAAAGGTATTTCAGAGGCAGGCAAGATCTTTTTTTCACCAAGCGCCTTTTGGACAATTCCATTTACCCATATTTGTGGCTTTACGGTGGAGCCTTCAGAGCTATAGTTGATGAACATTTTCTCTTTAGAATGTTATTTTCTCATTGAGTGAGTCAAATTTATTTGCCTACCACCCCAGTTCATTAGAAAACAAGGCTCCATTTAGAACATAAGAGTCGTGCTGCACAAAGATGCAAGTCAAATGAATACAAGCACTGAGATTGCTATGGTTACAAAAACCAAGGGAAACGCTATCTGGAAGAGGAAGCTGATAAGGCATTTCCACAGCAGTTTATACCGAATGACACAGGGCATTAAATTAATATCCTCATTTCTAATTTTCTCAGCAAATCAAGTTTCTCATAGGTGGTAAACTTGCCTGAGTCAGATAAACAAACAAGCAAGCATACTGAACTTCTGGGAGCCGTAAGTCTATCTGAAGGCAAAATGTTCTCTGGTCCTTTTCATTCATTCCCATGCTACATTGAGGCTCCATCTGCACCATACAGTTAAAGCAGTACTGTACCACTTTAAACAGTCATTACTTCTCTCAAAGAATCCTGGGAACTGTGGTTTAAGAGAGCTACTGGTAACACTTGTTACCCCTGCCCGTACGGGCCAGTCGTGTCCGACTCTAGGGTTGTGCGCCCATCTCACTTAAGAGGCCGGAGGCCAGCACTGTCCGGAGACACTTCCGGGTCACGTGGCCAGTGCGACGAAGCTGCTCTGGCGAGCCGGCACCAGCGCAGCACACGGAAACGCCGTTTACCTTCCTGATATAAAGCAGTACCTATTTATCTACTTGCACTTTGATGTGCTTTCGAACTGCTAGGTGGGCAGGAGCTGGGACTGAAAGACGGGAGCTCACCCCGCCGCGGGGATTCGAACTGCCGACCATGCGATCGGCAAGCCCTAGGCGCTGAGGTTTTACCCACAGCGCCACCCGCGTCCCTAACACTTGTTAAGAGAGCCCTATTCCCTTTGCAGAGCTAGATGGGCCTTTAATCTGCCTCATTTTTCTAACGTAGAGGTGAGCTTCAGTTACTTAAGTTTTTTTGTGTGTGGAAAGCACAGAAAAGTTCATCCCATCTTCTAATATTTCCATGTAGAAACCGCATTGTTGTTAAATATAGTGAGCAAATCACACGTAGAAAGTTGCGTAATATAATGGTATGAGATTGTGGGTGCCTTGACTCCCCTAAATTCCAGGGTGCCAGATTCTCCACTAAATTCCTAGGTCGAGTGAGTGTTGGGGTTTAATCATTGCTTGGAGTACTGAAATGGGCTGCTAGATGCTGAATTTAGCAGTGTCAAAATACAGACCAAACCAGATTTTCTGTGCTCTGGAAATCAGTCTGGAGAAGAGCCATTAGGGAGAATAAAACAAGAGGTAATAGGTGATTAACAAAGAGATACTCTGCTGGGTGGCAGTGAGCCTCCCCTTTCCCTACGACTGAAGCCAAACTGAGATATCTACTAATTGATGATGACCCCCTAAGATCACTCATGGTTGCCAGATTTTTGATCAGTGTCCTATCCCTAAAGAAGAGAAACGGACTCCTGTGTGGCTCGGATAATCCCTTTAAACCATGACCTATGTTTTAGGATGTAATTAGGTGATATCACTATTGATATCCTTGATTAATTTATGAGCAGAGGGCGATGTTTAGGTTACAAATTTACTGTAATGTATGATGGTGGTCTTTGTTTTTGGTTTTGCTTTGGCTCCTGTGTGTCTTTTGTAAGTTTTAGCGATTTTAAATTTGGAGGTTTAAGTATATTATGTTGGTATGAAACTGTCGTGTGACGGGCCAATGGCCATAATAAAGATCAATCCAATCCAATCCTCCCCTTTCCCTGGGGGGTAGTTCGCAGGAAAAAAGCAGAATTGGCTGAGATATAGGATAGACAGAAAAAGTGTTGGTTAAACGCAGAAAGCTGAGCAGGGGGACAGAGGGCCTTTCCGATTTCTGCTGGCATCCAAGACTATGGCTGTGGGAGAAGCAAGAACCTATTAGAGTGTAATGCTGTGGCCCCCTCCATCATTGGCTCAGGTTGTATATATACGCGTAAATAAACCATATATCATAAAGACACCACAGTTTCCACTGCCTCATTTCCAAAGGAAATACAAACCCTGGATAAACACCTAGACTCCTGGAATCTCGCACCACTGATAGATTGGGATGGTGTGTAACCATATAGTGTAGCCCACTGACCCATGCAACCCTCATACAGGCCTCATTTGTACGTTGTGACCAGCCATGGTTAATGGTGCACCATGTTTGTGCCTTTCTAGGCTGTCACTTTCCCCTGCTAATACACAGAGGAAACAAAGGACGGCTGTATCCGAATCAGGGCTTTTTGGTTTGTTTCACTCTCAACAAACCACAATCTGTTGCTTGAGTTTGTTCTTGGCTTGCCAACCATGGTTTGTTGGAGTGAAACAAACCACAATCCTGAGTTCAGACACAATGCTAAGCCAGGGACCATGGTTTGCTTCCTCTGTGCTAGCTGCAAGGAAATAAATAGTCCAGAAAGGCACATTCATAGCAAACTGTTAACTTTTCTGAAATCCGCAGCTGGGCCAAAATGGCTCCTCCCTTTCTAGAGCTTTCTTTAGGGCCTAAGGTTTAGGCCAAAGTTATGCAAAAAAAGTGCAGTCCTGGACGAAACAAGCTGCTGAATTAAGTGCACACGCCTGCAAAGGAAGAGAGCTCAGCACTTCAGCAGCTATTGATCAACCTGTCATGATCGTTCCAAACTTGCTGTGGTTAAAAGGAAGCATGACTTCTGTTTGCTTTGGGCTTTCCTGCCCTCCCTCAGGATGAATGATCTGACTCAGGACCCAAATGAATAAACTGAATCCAACCGCGCCGCGAGACTTACGTGTGTGTACTTAATGTTGGCTTTAACCCAGCGGAGTTGTTCACGTGCTTCGCATTTTGTGAGATTGGCTCGTGCCTCTGGATGCTACCTCTTGCTTAGTGTTTGGGACATTGGTTCATCTGCCTTTCTGCCTGTGCAAGAAGATGAGAAGTATGAGATAATTCAGACAAGACTTTCAGTAGCATGTGGGTCTAGGATATTCTCCCCTTTTTGTGCTATACAAATATTAGTATTCTAGTATGGTGGAGGGATGCGGGTGGCACTGTGGCCTAAACCACTGAGCCTCTTGGGCTTGCCGATCAGAAGGTCAGCGGTTCAAATCCCCAGGATGGGGTGAGCTCCCGTTGCTCAGTCCTAGCTCCTGCCAACCTAGCAGTTCAAAAGCACACCAGTTCAAGTAGATAAATAGGTACTGTTGTGGCGGAAAGGTAAAGGGTGTTTCCGCGCTCTCTAGTTTCCATCACGGCATCCCATTGCGCCAAAAGCGGTTTAGTCATGCAGGCCACATGACCCGGAAAGCTGTCTGTGGACAAACGCCGGCTCCCTCAGCCTGAAAGCAAGACGAGCACCACAACTCCATAGTCGCCTTTGACCGGACTTAACTGTTCGGGGGTCCTTTACCTTGGGGGTAAGACACATGTGCCTCCTTAATTTTCTTACCCCTACTGCAACTCAAGAACGTTGGATGCCCTGGAATCAAGCATAAGCTGAATATACTCGCAATTATTGCCTGTGCCACAACTAAAAAAAAGTAACAACAGAATGTCTGTGCTAAGTTGTGGGTGAACATATCACACAACACAGCGATTCTTCAAACAGCTCTTGTTTATTCACAGGCCAGGACAGAACTGAACTGAAGGGCTCAGTCTGCCTGCTTATATAGAGCTCCAGTACAATGTAACTGTAACAATTTTCTAAAACTATCCAATCACTGAATGTCACTTTCGATCCCTTATTTGCATAACTATCTACAGTATCCCCCTGCTGGCCCAGGATGAGAACTTCAGTACATAACAGCCTCCACTGATGTTCTAGTGCAGGGATGAGGAACCTGCAGATGCTATTCTGCTCAGCTTCCATCAGCCCCAACCAGCATGGCCATTGGTCAGGTATGATGGAGGATCAGAGCTTAGCCACTCCTGTTCTACTGGCACACGCAACTAGTCGCCTTCAGTTTCTATGGCTCCAGATGAAAAGAACATTTAGGTCTCAGTGAGCATTGCAATGAGAGAGCAAACGAGGGCTGCACAGGTTATGTTTGCGCAGTTCCTTTGCTAAGGTAAAGGTAAAGGAACCCCTGACCATTAGGTCCAGTCGTGACCGACTCTGGGGTTTCGGCTCTCATCTCGCTTTATTGGCCGAGGGAGCCGGCGTACAGCTTCCGGGTCATGTGGCCAGCATGACTAAGCTGCTTCTGGCGAACCAGAGCAGCGCACGGAAATGCCGTTTACCTTCCCGCTGGAGCGGTACCTATTTATCTACTTGTACTTTGACGTGCTTTCGAACTGCTAGGTTGGCAAGAGAGTTCCTTTGCTAGGTTGCGACTAAAGATGGAGAAAGGAATCATTCTGCACTCCACTTCATCACAGGCAGCCCTGTTTCTGTTCCTCTGCAGTTCATCTTCTGCCACAGACTATGTTATCTGTCCCACAGTCTGTTCTGGCAAAATTACATAATTGATGTAATTAATTAGGTAAATTACATAGTTTACATTGTCATTGTGTTACTGCATCCTATTCATTTCAGTGCAAAGGAAACTCAAGGCAAATGAGGGGGGACTATAAATGATGTATCATTTGTTGACCAAATGCAACAGCAACAAACGCTGAATTATATTTGCTGGATTGTTCTCTGTTCCAGACATGGGGTGAATAAGTGAGCCCTGGTAATTTCTGCTCCTGTTTTTGTCAGGATTCTCTGGCATCCCCAGTTGGAAGAACCATCTTTTTATTTTAATTTTTAGGAGGTGGTTGCAATGCTTCTCACCCCTCCTTTCCAAGAGCACCAGTGAATCCAAACATAGGCCAAAGATCATCTCAGTTGTCCCTGTCAATTTTGGTTCTTTCGGTTTCTCATTTTTCCAGTCTTAGATCCAGCTCTCTACCTTTCTGCAGCAATTTGCATTTTTTTAAAAAAAAAATATTTGTGGGAATTCCTCAGCATTTTAAAGTGAATTTCTCCTAAGAAACACATTTTCTCATATGTGTTTTTGACTAATGTACACATTTTTTGCAAGCAGTTTCTCCTAATACAGTGGTACCTCGGGTTACATATGCTTCAGGTTACATACGCTTCAGGTTACAGACTCCGCTAACTGAGAAATAGTACCTCAGGTTAAGAACTTTGCTTCAGGATGAGAACAGAAATTGTGCTCCAGCGGCGTGGCAGCAGCAGGAGGCCCCATTAGCTAAAGTGGTGCTTCAGGTTAAGAACAGTTTCAGGTTAAGAATGGACCTCCGGAATGAATTAAGTACTTAACCCGAGGTACCACTGTATAGTGTACTTTTGTATGACATTTTCACTAATATATCTGCTTCTTAATATATTCATTTTTGTAATTATTGTTTGGTTGGAGAACTGCACTGTAAAATTCGGAGGAGTGAGGATAGCTGTGTTTCGGTTCTCATATTGTTTTGGAAAGTCCAAGTTTGACAGAGTTGGGTTTGAATGAATACCAAATCAAATTCCCCCTCCATCCCTGCTCACTGCCCTTGCAAAAACCAACACAGAACTCCTTCCCAATGACCCTGGGTTCCTTAAACGATCTCCTTCTAGCAGAAGTGGTTAAATGTAATACATATACTTTAAGCAGGAAAGAACCACTTTCTTGCCACATCATGATCATTAAAAAAACCAGGCTTGCAAAACAGACCTTAGGAAGGGGGTGGGAAATCCTAAAGCTATAGCTGACAAGCTTAAAAGCTTTTGTGATGGGCCGAGAGATGCACTGCCTGTGATAATTGCCAACTGAAGGCACATGATGCTTTTCCATCATTTCAAGGACAGGAGCGTCGAGAACTGTGAAATCCCATCGGAGCCGATCCCTTGCATTAGCCACGCCGATTGTTAGAAACATGTCAGTTGCCATTTGGACGCAGACATCACGCAACCCGGCCTTGTCAGCGTGGGAACTGCAGCAAGCACGTCAATTGCATCTAAAGAACACAAGAAGGGCAGGTAGTCACAGGCCACCCGACATTTTGCTCCTTTCTACGGGCTGGTAAATCACATCGGTTTCTGCTGCTGGAGGAGTGTGTGTGTGTTTGCAAAACCTGTTTTCCTGCAGTACATCCTATCCCGGGAACACAAGGCACAATGTGCACCATTAGGCTTTGTGGCAGGAAGCAGAGTCCCTCATTAAAAAATTGAGAACAAACCGTCCAAGCGTCCCCTGAGCCAAGGAAATAAGAAACTATACAACCTTTAGAAGACATCTGAATGCATCCCTGTACAGTGGTATCTTGGTTCTCAAATGCCTTGGTACTCAAACAACTTGGAACCCAAACACTGCAAACCCGGAAGCAAGTGTTCCCGTTTGTGAACTTTTTATTGCTTTCATTTTATGGATCGATGGATTCATTGGATAGTAAAATTCATGTTAAATTGCTGTTTTAGGGGTTGCTTTTAAAAGTCTGGAACAGATTTATCTGTTTTGCACTGCTTTCTATGGGAAAGCGTGCATTGGTTTTGGAACGCTTTGGTTTTGGAATGGACTTCCAGAACGGATTAAGTTTGAGAACCAAGGTACCACTGTTTAGGGAAGTTTTTAAATGGCTTGGGGGTTGTGTAACTCCATACCCTCCAGCGTTTCTCCGATAGAAGTAGGGACATCTTACCATACCCACCAACATTTTTCTGAGGAAAAGAAGGATGTCCTAAGGAAAAGCGGGACGCGGGTGGCGCTGTGGGTTAAACCACAGAGCCTAGGACTTGCCGATCAGAAGATCGGTGGTTCGAATCCCCACAACAGGGTGAGCTCCCGTTGCTCAGTCCTTTCTCTTGCCCACCTAGCAGTTTGAAAGCACACCAGTGGAAGTAGATAAATAGGTACTGCTCCGACGGGAAGGTAAATGGCGTTTCCGTGTGCTGCTCTGGTTCGCCAGAAGCGGCTTAGTCATGCTGGCCACATGACCCAGAAGCTGTACACCAGCTCCCTCGGCCAATAAAGCGAGATGAGCGCCCCAACCCCAGAGTCGGTCACGACTGGACCAAATGGTCAGGGGTCCCTTTACCTTCACCTTTAAGGAAAAGCGGGACATTCCAGGACCTAATCAGAAACCGGGATGGCTTCTGTAAATCCAGGACTGTCACTGCAAAACCGGGACACTTGGAAGGTCTGCATCCAGAAACTCAACAGACCAACATCTGCTTAGGTTCACTCTGACTATCTAACAGCTATGCAGAAGATGACCTTGGCAGATGCAGTCTCTGCCCCACCCCAAACTTGCCAGTGGCGTAGCGTGGGTTATCAGCACCCGGGGCAAGGCAAGTAATTTGCGCCCCCTAACCCGTGGATTTGCGCCCCCTAACCCGTGGATTTGCGCCCCCTAACCCGTGGATTTCCCTAACCCCCAGATGTTGCGCCCGGTGCGGCCGGCCCCCCCTGCACCCCCCACGCTACGCCACTGAAACTTGCATAACATATTTGCAGTTGCTGGAAACCCCTTTCTGTACAGGATGGGAAAGGTGTACAGGGCGCCTCTGGTCAGACCGGAGTCTTTGTATGGAAAAGTCCCCTCCCACTCTGTAAACAAAAGACTCTGGCTAAGCTGTCCATAATAGCCAGAACAAGACCGACACAGTATCTAATGTAAAAAATCTATCTGTTCAGTACAAAACAATGTGGCTTCTTCTGTCTGCAAAGGCTAGACAAATGTGCTTCCTTCAGGAACATTATAAAGCAACACACATTTAATGCATAATGGGCTGTATCTGTACAGCCACTCTGGGATTTGGTTCAAAATATTACAAAAAGAAAACCCTATGATTTTGAACAAGAGCTGCGCAGTTGGAAACAAGATGTCCGTTCCATTGCCTTCCTGACCCCGCGCCCCCCCCCCAATCTCAACGTAACATTAGATGCTTGTGGCAGATAACACTGGCAATTCACTTTTCATGTGGACCATATTTTGAACGGACAGTGACAGAAAGGCCCTTTGATTCTGCCCACTGACTCACTTCAGTGTAAGTGAGGGGAAAGACTCTGTAATATTCTGTTCTGTAGCTAATAGAAGAAGAAGAAGAGGAGTTTGGATTTGATATCCTGCTTTATCATTACCCGTAGGAGTCTCAAAGCGGCTAACATTCTCCTTTCCCTTCCTCCCCCACAACAAACACTCTGTGAGGTGAGTGGGGCTGAGAGACTTCAGAGAAGTGTGACTGGCCCAAGGTCACCCAGCAGCTGCATGTGGAGGAGCAGAGAAGCGAATCTGGTTCACCAGATTATGAGTCCACCACTCTTAACCACTACACCAAACTGGCTTAAAGTATATTTACATAAGAGAATGAGTGACACTTTTTTTTTTTTCAGGTCAAGCAACTTGCACAAGCAATAAAGCAAAGACTGTTGGCTGACACAGCATAGGAAGCAACTTTTCTGCTTCGTGTTAGAAGAATTTAAAAATAACTAACTTTCGAATCATAGAGCTTAAAGGGACCCGAGGGTCATCTAGTCGAACCCCCTGCAGTGCAGGAATTTCAAGACACAGTGCCCCATCCAAATTGAAACCCTACCAGACCCTGCTTAGCTTTGCAGGTGTGCTAGCAGTTTTATTGTTGCCCCACTAGTCATAATAATAATCACTACCACCAATCATTTTCGTAAGCACTATGCAATTAATTAACTGTCCTTAGGTTTCCCCCCTTTTTATATAAACTTCTCTTAAACAACCAGAATAGGAAGCCACAGTTGAATGAGGCTGATTTTTTATTAAACTAGTAAGTGTGGTAATAACACAACCTTCATTATGGCCCAGAGCAAGGTACGCAAGTTGTTTCCTTAACAAATTTCTTCACCTGTTGAGATCTAACCCCAGCTGGGAGCTTTTAAATATTGTTATAGATTTTTTTGGGGGGACCCCCTAAACCCTACAAATGGTAGGATTTTGATTAATTTGGAGTATTGAAGGGAAGATTGGAAGCCTGTGGGAAAACACAAGCTGAGTTTCCTTTCTGAGCCAGGGTCTCTCCTGGGTTAGATGCATTTACATGGCATAAGGCAGGGTTAGGCAACCTAAGGCCCAGGGGCCGGATGCAGCCCAATCACCTTCTCAATTTGGCTCGCGGATGGTCTGGGAATCAGCGTGTTTTTACATGAGTAGAATGTGTCCCTTTATTTAAAATGCATCTCTGGGTCATTTGTGGGGCCTGCCTAGTGTTTTTACATGAGTAGAATGCATAGCTATCAACTTACAGATTTGAAAATAAGGGACCAGCAGCCTCGAAAATAAGGGATCAGCAGCCAAAATAAGGGATTTTCCGAACACAGGTATGTTCGACTTCTGAGCCCCTCCGAGCCAAAGGCAGAAAGCCCAGCCAGCAGCCAAACAAAGCCTCAAGCGGTGGTTCCCACAGCACAGCAACCTGGCAAAGGGGATGCAGCAAGGAAAACCACCGTCACCTCTCCGCTGGGAAGCGCTGAGCAAAGGCGAGTCCCCAGGCAATGTGGCCGATTTGATCGGCACAAGGCATACAAGTTCCACCCCCCAGTCGTTCTTAGGCTCCTTATTGGGTGAGCAACGCAGCCAAGCAACACAGTTGGAGCCTCCCTCCTCCCTGGCCGGCAGGGAGGGAGGGAGAGGAGCTGCTTCCTTTGAAACCCGGGAAATTTAAGGGACATCATCAATAAGGGACAGCAGCAGGACACAGCGCTGGGATAAAGGACTTTCTCGCCAAATAAGGGATGGTTGACAGCAATGGTAGAATGTGTGCTTTTATTTAAAATGCATCTCTGGGTTATTTGTGGGTGATAGGAATTTGTTCATTCCCCCCCCAAAAAAAAAATATAGTCCGGCCCACCACATGGTCTGAGGGTTGGTAGACCAGCTCACGGCTCAAAAAGGTTGCTGACCCCCGGCATAATGTGTTGATGGCCCATCTAAGAGGAATCTTGGACCTGGGCAGACAGAGGTTGCCAAGGTGAGGGGATGCATGTGTGAAGTGACAGGAAAAGAGTATCCTTAGCAAGGTGTGCTGGGAAGAAAAGGGGAAAGAACAGAGACTAAGATCCATCTTGGGCAGGCTGGCTGAAGGCTAGCTGGGAGAGATGCATTGGACTCCAGTGCTGTACTGCTATGGGGAACAAGCCCCACTTGAAATGACCACGCTGTAAGATCTGGACTCCCTCCATGCAGACTGAAGGTGAATAAATAATATTTCTTCGACAGTAGCATGGATGCTGCTAGCTTAGAGATGGAAATACGATAAAGTCCCAACCAGAGAAGAATGGCAAATTAAACTGTTGGACTATGCCAAAATGGCAAAATTGACCAGAAAGCTCAGGAACCAAGAAGACCAAAACTTTCACAAGGAACGGGGAATTTTTAAATAATTTATCTTGGAGACCACTGTAAGCAGATGAAAACATTAGCAGGATTGCAATAACACTTGTAATGTAACGAGTGCTATGGAGATAATGGAGTTATAAAAAAGCATGGATTACTGAAAAAGATGCAGTAGAAAAGGTTTAACAACAGAACCCATGGAGGGGAAGGTGGGAAGTCCAGAGATTCGGAAACTTCAAATCTCATTAACACAAGAAGTAATTTAATAAAAGCATTGACATTAATTTTTTAAAAAAAAAATTCTTAAAGCTACAGCAGTCTCCGCCGCATCTTCAGTTCTTCAAAGTACAGTGGTGCCCCACAAGACGAACGCCTCGCAAGATGGAAAACCCGCTAGACGAAAGGGTTTTCCGTTTTGGAGGCGCTTTGCAAAACGAATTTCCCTATGGGCTTGCTTCGCAAGACGAAAATGTCTTGCGAGTTCCTGCATTTTTTCCCCCTTCCCCCCTTTTTCTAAGCTGCTAAGCCGCTTATCAGCTGATCCGCTAAGCTGATAAGCCGCTAAAAGCCGCTAAACTGCTAATAGCGCTAATCCGCTAAACTGTCAATGGGCTTGCTTCGCAAGACGAAAAAACCGCTATATGAAGAGACTCACGGAACGGATTAATTTCGTCTTGCGAGGCACCACTGTAGCACAAACCCTGGCTGAATGCTTGGAACCCCCTGGAATTTTGCTACTGCTCGGCAGAGAATGGGGGGTGGCAGCCAACTCCGGTAACAATATGGCTTTGAGCCACACAAAGCATAACTCCAAGAAGTTATCCGATTTTTGCCTGCCTGGTCTAGCCCTTATCAGATGGGACAACTGTTTCACCGAAATGGTTCCGCACATTCTGCGTGCTACTTTGCGATTGAGGTTGCAGTCTTTTTGATTGTTCCCATAGTCAACACTGTTACCTAACAGCTGGCTAGTTTTTGTGGTGGCATGGGCGGTCCTTTGCATCTATTAGATTTAATGGCAATTGTTTTCATTTCAAACCGATGTCCTGTGATCTTGCATCTATCTCTCTATTTTAAAACGGGCATCTATTAAAAAATTGGGGGCGGCGGCGATTGGGGTGTTGTTTTTATTTTTATTATGTATTCTGTGGTTTTATATCTTGATGTTATTCTGTGAACCACCCTGAGACACCTGGGTATATGGTGGTATATAAATTCAAACAACAACAATAAGAATAATAATAGCTATAATCTGTGGCCGTATCATTGCAGAACACAACTTATGAAGCTGTGTTCACCCAGCAAGTGAAGAACCTGCCGTCTCTTCTCTTAAGAGTGCCTGGGATGATGTATAAATTGCACCTTGGAGGAACTTGCCCAGTTTTAACCAATCCTAACTATTCTCCTGTGATGCATTTTATGAGTGGTCCTCTTTGTCTTCACTCTTTGCTACAGCTTTGTTGATCCTTCTTCGGTTCCTCAGGTGTTTTCCGTCCCATCACCCAAGAAAAACAACTCCTCAGGAGCACACGGTCCGATCCTTACAAATCTCCTTAATCGGATTAGACTCTGAATTATTGCGTCAATTACTTATCTGATCGTTTCCCCCAGTGCCCTAATTTTGGTTACTTTGGTAGCAAGGAACAATTCACTTTTATGAAGAATGGAAACAGCAGCTGTGTGATCATTGCTCCTTCTGGGTGGGGGAAAGCAACTCTTGCTAAACAATCCTCAGGACGAAGGCAGGCTCGTTCCAGCAGCGTTTAACAATAACAATACAGAACTACCCCAAAAATACATAGTCAAGACACAGGAGCTTCCAAGCTGTTAGCCTAATTATGATGGACAATTAATGGGACTTCACTTCTGAGCCAGCAGCTTTGCAACCCAGAAACAATGTGGCATAACAAAGCCATCTGTTGCAGACAATACTACTCCTGTCCTCTCAAAGCCTCCAAGGATCTAATAGCAGACTCGTTGCAACAGAGTGGGGAGAAAGAACATTTTCATTTGAGAGAATCTGGTGTTTCCAAGAAGCTGGGTTCTTCACAGCAGAGGAAGTTCAAGCTAAATATCAAGGGAAGCTCTTATAAGTTCTTGCGAAATATCTTCCCTGCAGTGGTTGCCATAAAGGGGAGTTTAACCCCAGCGATGCATAAGCATCATGCATCATGCAAATGTGCAGCTAATTGGTCCCCAGAACTTCTGCTACATCTTAATGCGAGTAAATACACTTGCATTTTTTCCATGACATGCTATTGATGAAATAATAGTACATCAGAGGTGGATTTATGTTGGACCATCTACACATCATTCCAACTTATTTGTTGCTTTGTGGTGCTTCTTATGTACTGAAGTTCTCACCCTGGGCCAGCAGGAAGATACTGTAGATAGTTATGCAAATAAGGGATCGAAAGTGACATTCAGTGATTGGATAGTTTTAGAAAATTGTTACAGTCACGTTGTACTGGAGCTCTATATAAGCAGGCTGGCTGAACCCTTCAGTTCAGTTCAGTTCTGGCCTGTGAATAAACAAGAGCTGTTTGAAGAATCGCTGTGTCGTCTGATATGTTCACCCACAACTTAACAGTGCTTGCTCAGTTTTCCTGCACTGTTGCCATCCGTAGGGGCACTGTTGCACTCTACCACAACACAAGTAGAACAAAAACAACAACAACTGCCCTCTTGGGACATTTGTGGTATGAAAAAAGTTTACTTGATTTCAGCAGGACCAGCAGAATGTCCACCACAAAACTTCTACAGATGGAACAATGCTGAAAGCAGAATCATGCATAGCAGCCCTGGTACCATAATGAGCACAAATAATCTTGAACACAGAATGAAGTGGAGGGGTTATTATTATTATTATTTTAATTTATTACTCCCCATCACCCTAAGCTGCCAAGGCAAGTTACAACAGTTTATAACACAACATTAAAACATTATTTTTTTAAAAAAACTTACAATTACAAAAAACCTCAAAAAAATCTAATAAAAATGACAAAAACATCTAATAAAAAGCAACAGAAGTTCACACAATTGCTTATATTTAGATTTCTAATCTTTCTGCATTGGGAATATTCAAGGCCATATTCTTAAAAAAGAAAAAAAAAGACTACTTTCCCCATGCCAATTAGTTTTAAATTAATTCTGGACAGTCAGTAAGGGACACCTGGGAAATTTTGATTTCCTGGGAAAACGCCTCTGTCCTGATGTAAGCAATAATTTACCATAAGAGCAGGCTATGATTGCCCCATAGACCCCATGTGACCTTCCTGCCACTCTGGGGCAGGAAGCACCATCATCTGAAGGGTCATGACAACCCCCTCTCTGCCTTTTGACATTTGACATCCCTCCACCCAACCCTGTCCTTATGAGATGATGCTGTTTGCCAAATCCCCCACCTGTCCGGAAGCCCCTTTCCTGAGACTGGGGACTGCTCAGACCCCAGTTTGGTCAGTCTTCCCCACGCCAGCTTTGCCATGCTTCTCACCATGGTCAGCATGCTGCCCAGATGCCCTCTAAGGCTTCCACAAGAGGGCACTGGACATTGTCAGAGGGTTCATGAGCACGTGAGCAGATGGGCGAAGGTGCTGAGAGATGGCTGGAAGAGGCTTATCCACTGGTAATGACAGCAGCTGTCAGAACTGATAGCTGCTCCAGCCACACTGGAACGAGCCCAAATCGCTTAGGAGCTGGTAGGGTGACAGTGGAAATCCTCAGCAAACCCTCTTCCCCATAAAGTCCAGGGCTTCTTCGTGTGCTGACCACCTATGCCACACCAGAGTTATAAGGGGAGAAGATGGTGCTGTGGTCTAAACCACTGAGCCTCTTGGGCTTGCCGATCAGAAGGTTGGCGGTTCAAATCTCTGCAACGGGGTGATCTCCCGTTGCTCTGTCCCAGCTCCTGCCAACCTAGCAGTTCGAAAGCACAAGTACAAGTAGATAAATAGGTACCACTGTGGTGGGAAGGTAAACGGCGTTTCTGTGCACTCTGGCTTCCGTCATGGTGACCCGTTGTGCCAGAAGCGGTTTAGTCATGCATGCCACATGACCTGGAAAGCTGTCTGCGGACAAACACCGGCTCCCTTGGCCTGATAGCCAGATAAGCGCCGCAACCCCAGAGTCGCCTTTGACTGGACCTATCTGTCCAGAGATCCTTTAGCTTTAGCTTTACCTTGTTGGATTTCTTTTTTAAAAAAACTCCCCACTGCATTGGATCCTAGCCCTTCAGTGGTGCCAAACAGCAGAAAGATCGAGCTATTCTAGAACTGCCTGGAACTGCTAGATGGGGAACCAGCAGCCCTCCACATGTTGTTAGATTCCAGCTCCTATCAACTCCAGGGAAGGTTGATGATGGTCAGGGATGATGGGATGGGATCCAGAAACATCTTGAGAGTTGCAGGTTCCCCCATCCCTATGCTAGTGGGTTTACAATTTGGGTTTGGGTTTTACACTGACGAAGCCAACATCATGATTCTGCGCTATGTCAAACAGAAGCTACCATATTTTTTGCTCTATAAGACTCACTTTTCCCTCCTAAAAAGTAAGGGGAAATGTGTGTGTGTGTTATGGAGCGAATGCAGGCTGCGTAGCTATCCCAGAAGCCAGAACAGCAAGAGGGATTGCTGCTTTCACTGTATAGCGATCCCTCTTGCTGTTCTGGCTTCTGAGATTCAGAATATTTTTTTTCTTGCTTTTCTCCTCCAAAAACTAGGTGCGTCTTGTGATCTGGTGCATCTTATAGAGCGTAAAATATGGTATTTCCCTTTTTTCTGTGTCCTTTACCTTTTACCTTAGCTATGCCACACCAGAGTTGCACAGTAACCCAGCCTTAGCTGAAGGCTGCTTTGAAACGGTACTCTTAAGAATCTCAGGGATACAGTCTGTGCCCAGATATGTTTAGACATTAAATCGCTGTTCCCGTCAGTCTGGTTATTCTGCTTGTTCCTGCCACAGCACACAAGCGTCGCTTGGGCATGCGAACGAAAGAGGATACACAAGCTCATTGCGGAAGTGAGCTGGGTGTGTACAATGTAGAAGCTATACTTTTAAAGCACATTATTTCCCTCAAAGAATTATGGGCATTGTAGTTTACCTCTCACAGAGTTACAACCCTACAGCGCCCAGAATTCTTGCTTTGCATTTATAGTATGCACACAGAGCATTGTGCGAGGGAGAAAGGGAGGCTCTGATATCAACTCTGTGGCAGGCAGGCAGTCCTTCATGATTCTGTTCAAATTCAGAATCAAGTAGAGATTCCTATACTCTCCGCCACCCCCGGATGATATCTACGTTTCAGCCCACTTCTTCCATAAAAAGGACTGCCTCTCCACTCTCAAATCTGTGGGGTGCCACAGAGTTAATTTAGCATGAGCATAAAGGTCAAATGCCAACTGAAAAGACATTGTATACCATAGCTGTTGTAGTTGCAGGCAGATATAGTACTTTCCTTTTTTTTATATACGCACAGAACATAGCCAGACATCATCAAGGAGTGCCAAAAACATCATCTCCAAGATTACCCATGCATTTGCAGAAAAACAAGCCTGTCAATCATTTGTACGAGTTAGAAGATATGCCTTGATGGTGATGATGAAGACACATACGTGTTGTCTGAGTCTGACAACTTTGTGACAGTTGCAAGATTTGCTATGGCTGCCCCAAAGCGGAGGATAAATTTTATTGAGGTCAATATGATGCATTGCAAAGGTTTAACTGGATGAGTTAATTAAAGATTTAATGTAATGATTTAATTGGATGATTTTAATGTAGTAATTCATTTAACCATTTATTTATTTATTTATTTTTATTGGTATATTTTGCAGGTGGCGCTGTGGGTTAAAGCCTCAGCGCCTAGGACTTGCCGATCGAAAGGTCGGCGGTTCGAATCCCTGCGGCGGGGTGCGCTCCCGCTGCTCGGTCCCAGCGCCTGCCAACCTAGCAGTTCGAAAGCACCTCCGGGTGCAAGTAGATAAATAGGGACCGCTTACCGGCGGGAAGGTAAACGGCGTTTCCGTGTGCAGCTCTGGCTCGCCAGAGCAGTGATGTCACGCTGGCCACGTGACCCAGAAGTGTCTCCGGACAGCGCTGGCCCCCGGCCTCTTGAGTGAGATGGGCGCACAACCCCAGAGTCTGTCAAGACTGGCCCGTACGGGCAGGGGTACCTTTACCTTTACCTTTACTTTAATGTAAACATATTTTGGTTGATACTGCTCTTTAATACTGTATTACTGTATAATTTTTTGAACTTTTGAAACTCTAAATATATATCCTTTGGGCTTGTGTATACATTGTTGCATTAATTCTTAATTAAAGGAATATAATTTCAACCTTTTTTTTGTCCTAAATGGAATACTAAAATTTTACCCATCCTCTCACCCCTTTCCCAGTACTTCTGGCACAAACATCTCACTGCAAATTCAGCTTTAACTGAAAGTAAATTATTCAGTTTATATGTAGCACATTTACAAATTTTGATAAAGACTCAAGGAAAGACATGATGCAAATTGACTTAATAAAAACTTCAAAATCCAAATTCCTCCCGTGCTAAGCCCTGTGCTTCTCCTCCCCCTCATGTAACTCTTGCAAGACTCCCATGCAATATCACAGGACAAAACAGAACCTTCATTATTTTCAAAATATTCCTGAAATTCCGGCTCCCACTGCATTTTGAAGTCATCACCAATCAAAAGTGAAACATTCAAGCATCAGGCACCAGAGGATTTAAGAAAGTTAGCCAGCAGCATAATAAGAGAAAGTGGAGTGTGATCTGAAATAGCAATTGTATCGATATGACATGCTGCAAAATACTGAGGTAAAAGACGAAAAGTACTCTGATCTGAAATAATTTTGATACACTTACCAAAAAAAGGTACAACATCACTCTGCAGAGTCTGCTATGTGCCAAACATCAATAATTCCTACTTAAAGTCAAAATGGGGAAGGATCTCACCGCTAGGAAAATTTACACAGCACCCTGACAGCTTTTGTATAACAAAATTACCCTCTTGAATGCCAAACATATGGCCCAGAAGACCACTCACCATTTGCGGTGGGCGGTGCTGGGGCTGGGCATCTGGGCCCTTGTAGTAACCTGGCTCAGGGGTGGGGGAATTGATGCCCCCTCTGTGCCAACCCTGGCCATGTCACACCCCCACCTGGCCAGTCTATATTGGCGGGGGGCATGGCTGCGGGTATTTAAAACCGTGGCACGGCTGGGGGCTTCCCTCTTCCTGCAGATGGGTGGGAGTCAAGATAAGGTCTGGTTTCACCCAATGCCTAAACCAAACCGCTCACACCTGTAACCAATTAAGTTGTGGCCTGTTTTAGTCCATAATTCTAAAAACTCGTGTTGGTGTGTTTATTCATCTATGGGAACTGTGGGGCACGGGGCCCTGGCACGCAAACTGAACCAAAATCCGGGGAGTAGACCAACTGGCTGAGAGCAACTCTAGAATCAACAAGACAATGGCAAGAGGAGAAGAAAGTTCATTCAACCAACACCTTACAACTTCTTGAGGACATTTCTTTTCTTGTTGCCAAATTGGACCACATAGCAGAACAAACAGGATTTACAGGAATGCATGCTTCTAATTAAGAGCAGAGCTGGTACGGTGAGCCAGTTTGCACATAATGCTTAAGCCAAAACCATGGTTTTGTGCGAATGAGCAAGCATTGGTTTCTGGAGAGAAGTTCATTGGGACTCACTCCTCTTCCGGTGATTCCATGCTGCTGTGAGCTGGGTCATGGCTTGGCTTAGCATTACATCTACATGCGGGTGGCACTGTGGTCTAAACCACTGAGCCTCTTGGGCTTGCCAATCAGAAGGTCAGGGGTTTGAATCCGTGCAATGGGGTGAGCTCCCATTGCTCTGTCCCAGCTCCTGCCAACCTAACAGTTCGAAAGCACGCCAGTGCAAGTAGATAAATAGGTATCACTGTAGCGGGGAGGCAAATGCCGTTTCTGTGCACTCTGGTTTCTGTCACAGTGTCCCATTGCACCAGAAGCAGTTTAGTCATGCTGTTCACATGACCCAGAAAGCTGTCTGCGGACAAACTCTGGCTCTCTTGGCCTGAAAGCGAGATGAGCGCTGCAACCCCATAGTCACCTTTGACTGGACTTAACCGTCGAGGGGTCCTTTACCTTTACCTTACTTCTGATCCCAGGCTCAAGGTTATCATCTCCCTTGACAAACCACAAGTGGTAAGCGATAGAACAAAGCTTGGCTACTGTGCATGGTTTATCTGAAATGAGATAAACCACAAGTTCAGACATACTTTTGGGTTTAGGTCCCAGTGGAAAAAAACTTTTGGACTCCTCAACAATGGCAGACTGGCTTTACACGGGATATAAAATAAATGTGTGGCCTCATTTTTATGTTAATAATAAATATATTATCTGTACCTGTTGATCATATTGAGATCCTACAGACTAAGATCAATAATGACCACTCCCCACTTAAAACGGGGGGCGCCCTTTGCGTGGACGCGTGCAGCCCTGGATCTGGAGTGGCCCCATCAGCATAGGCTTTGCCTTCCCTCAGGTGGGATACCTGGAGGTCCCCGCCTACCCCAGTGAGTTGTCCAATCCCACCTGGGGGAAGCGTTGCCAGGGAAACCAGGCCAGGTAGGGGGAGGGATTACCTGCCCACACAATAGAGGGTGGATCTTAATTGGTAATCCTCACTTGGCTCCAGAGCTTCTCCCACCCTACCCACCCTCAGTTAATGTCTTCTTTTGCAGGTTAACTTTTCTTCATAGGTTTTGCAGGTTAACCTGTCTCCACAGGTATGCGGGCGCTGCTACGATAAGGTCGCTGTTAAAGGGCCGGAAAGGAATTTCCCTGCATTGGCAGGTTTCGCCTTTCCCGTAGCAAAACGTCACAACTTTGGCGGTATCAGGCCTTGGGCGGAATCCTTTAGTCCATCTTCCTCTTTGCGGCGGCGATACCAGGGTTCCCCGTTAAAGGGGTTTTTGAAGGGAGGCTTTGGCCGTATGCCGAAAGGTCGTCATTGCTCTCCCCTGCGGCGGCGTAACGGGGGCGGCTATCTCTGCTTGAACATATGTTCTCCAGAGCCGGCCCATCCCCCCCCCACACTGGATAACCCTGATGCTCCCTAGGTCCCCGGCTGGGGACTAGGGAGGGAGAACGCCCAATGCCTGAGCCAAGGTCTACCCACATTTGAAATTTAATAAAGTTGTGGCCAATTTAATCCCATAGCATGTTGTCTAGAGTCGTTATTCCACATGACGGGGGGGACCACTCGGGATCTGGGGACTCCGCCTGTCCATGCAATATAAGCACCCACACAATTGCTGCTGAATTAACCATACACTTTAAGCGTTGAACTTGTATGCATAACACAACACAACACAACACAACCCAACACAGTGTATCATGCAACAACTTCGTTGCAGTTGCACGGTGTTTACTTAGCAAAACATGCAACTGCAACTGCACATAATCAGATGAGGCTGCACTGTCATGCTGTCGGAGCACAGAAGCAAATGTTTGCATGGAGTCAGAAATGTTCAGAAGCTGTTGTTCAGAACGGCGCATGCACTGAACATGAAATATACATTTTGCTACAAATTACATGAAACAAGCTAACAATGGAAAAACAAATTTAAACAATTACCATTGGAAAATATATGGGTTGTCAATGTGAAAGAACCCCCCCCCCCGCAAAGTCTAGCATGCTATTTATTTAATGTTAATATAATAATTGTTTTTTTTAAAAACTCTACACGCCCCAGTGCTCATTGATGATGCCAGTGCGTTTGCACTTATTCAGCCAGTGCATCAGAAGATGGGAACATGTTTACTTCTTACTGAGCAATTGGTTTGAAGGCTGTCTGTATAATTTCCCCTTATCTAACTATAAAAGAGTGAGAGATTTTTGTTGTTGTAAAAATATAGTTAATAAAAATAGCAGCTGAGACTTTAGGGAAGAGGCTTGGAATGCCTCTGAGGAGACAGCCCTCACCCCAACATTTATTATTCTTATATAGGCTGCAGAATGCAAGAGGGATCCCGTGCTGTTGTCACTGACAATATTCTGAAAGGCTAAAATGGAAATGGGCACATTTGGGTTATGGCAAAACACCCCTGTGGGGATCTGGTTTATTTCAGAACACAAGCATGGAAGATAATAGGAATATTGATGCCGAGAGGTCACGTTACTAGAGAACAGTGGAATATGATTCTAAAACAGAAAGGCCGAATGCGTGAGGGATGGAAGGAATCGATACGTTGCCTTTTAAAGGGTTTTTGGCTCTAAAAATATACCTAGCTGAAGTGTAAGGAAGACGTCAGTTCCTCAGGCAATTGCAGTCTGGGGTTGGAAAACAAATATAATATAGATCAACCTGCAAATAATATTCCCTGACTCACTTTCCTTGTCTAAGACCCCAGCCCAATGAAGGTCATCAAAAACCCACTTTGGGAGATAACTAGAGCTATGTGCATGCCAACATTCTCCCAGAGCACAAAACATGGTCCTAGGTGCAAAATTCGGCTTTCTGAGCATCTCTGCGTGAGAAGAAAGCTTCTGTATCTTTTCGGTTGCTCAGGTATGCTTGAAAATGTGCAGGCAGCAATGCCTGCTGAAATCTCAGAGGCTAGAAGTTTTGCTGAACCAGGCGGGGCTTCAGGCCCTACCAGAGATGCTGAGTTCTGCCCAATGTTGCAGGGGGCTGAGGCACTGCATGCATGTGGGTGACATCACACATCATGTGCTATGCTGCAAGGCTCCTGCAAGGCCTGCCACTGCTACCATGAGCCCTAGTGAGGCTCACAGCCGCCACCGCAAGGGACCAGTGAGGTCCGCCATCGCCAGACCCTGCCCCTCAAGATTTGCTGGTGAGGCTCAGCCCCATCCCAACAGACTTTGGCTGGGGCTGAAGACACCACAGTCCTATAGAGTTGGTGCCTATGTGCCCTATACAGGTCCTTGTCCCTTGCCATGACTAGCAGTCCCAGAATTACATAAGTTGTCAAGATGGCAAAATGTGTTATGCAAAGTGAGAAGAGAGCCTGACAAGTTTTCCTAATCTGAAGAACTCACATGGGCTGTGGAAGCCATGCTAAAGAACGGGCATATTTTTTTCCACACCATAAGATCCTGTTTCTCCCCTCCCCTCCTTTTAAGCATATGCTAACCAGGGTGTTACATACATATGAGATTGGATCCGAGATTTAAGATGATGAATTTAAGGATGAGGATGTTTCCTGCAGTGGCCCTATGTCTTGGAAATCAGTTACCAGAGTAGTGCATGCTCTAGTTATCTCCCGCTTGGACTACTGCAATGCATTCTACGTGGAGCTACCTTTGAAGGTGACCCGGAAACTACAATTAATCCAGAATGCGGCAGCGAGACTAGGAATGGCCACTGAGACAATTTAGCACCACTCCTGAAAGACCTACATTGGCTCTCAGTATGTTTCCGAGCATAATTCGAAGTGTTGGTGCTGACCTTTAAAGTCCGAAACAGCCTCGGCCCAGTATACCTGAAGGAGCGTCTTCACCCCCATCATTCGGCCTGGACACTGAGGTCCAGCACGGAGGGCCTCCTGCCGGTTTGCTCACTGTAAGAAATGAGGTTACAGGGAACCAGGTAGAGGGCCTTCTCAGTAGTGGCACCTGTCCTGTGAAACACCCTCCCATCAGATGTCAAGGAAATAAACAACTATCTGACTTTTAGAAGACATCTGAAGGCAGCCATGTTTAGGGAAGTTTTTAATGTTTGATGTTTTAAATATTCTGTCGGGAGCTGCCCAGAGTGGCTGGGAAAACCAGCGAGATGGGTGGGGTATGAATAATAAATAAATAAATAATAATAATTCCAACAGGTCCCTTCCATTCAGGTATTAGGAAAGCCCCAAAGACCCCATTGTTCCCACTCCTCCAAGTTTTGGTGGCAGTTTTGTATCACACTGTAGTGCTTTGGAGCTAAAACGTTTGTGGTTTTATTATAGCTGGGTGTGTTTTTTTATCAATGGTTTATTTGATTGGTTGCATTGGCTCGATTATCAATTATCTGTAGCTGTATTCTACTGCATTCCATCCTAAGCTGCTTTGAAATGGTTTTTGATCCTTAAAAGCAGGCTAAGTACGTTTCAAATAAAAATAAATAAAGATCCCGAGAGTGGAGTTCTCTCCATGGAAAGGCCGTGCGCTCCTGGCACTGACTAATGAAAGCAATTTCCACCCATTTCCCCTGTGGCCCGCTGGAAATCTTCCCTTTCCAGAGCAGTGTGGCGAGGCTGTAGAGAAAGGAGGAATTGGCAAAACACGATGAGACGCCTTCCTTCACTTCTGTTAGAGGGAGCCTCTTCTGTTAGAGGGAGTCTGAAGGCCCTTCTGTGCGAGAAAGGATTTATTCCATGGATAGGCAAACTAAGGCCCAGGGGCCGGATGAGCTGGCCCAGATCTGACCCAATCACCTTCTCAATCCGGCCCATGGATGGTCTGGGAATCAGCGTGTTTTTACATGAGTAGAATGTGTGCTTTTATTTAAAATGCATCTCTGGGTTATTTGTGGGGCATAGGAATTCGTTCATTCCCCCCCCCCCAAAAAAAAATTAGTCCGGTCCCCCACAAATATAGTCCGCCCCGCCCCCCACAGTGGACCGGCCTCCTGCTGAAAAAGTTTGCTGACCCGTGATTTATTCTGTTGCTTTATTGCAGGCGTAGGGAGGGGCCAGGGAGTAGACTTGTTGAATACATCTCAGCTGCCCTCCAACTGGAGGGCACCATAAGAAGGGTGCAACAGTTGACGGCACCCTCCTTGCAAGCCCAGTGCCACTCGCAAAAGCAGTGCTGGGCTCACAGGGCCAGGGCGCATGGCTGCTCATGGTGACCCATGAGCCCAGTGTTGTTATTGAATCATAGAATCATAGAATCATAGAGTTGGAAGAGACCACAAGGGCCATCTAGTCCATCCCCCTGCCAAGCAGGAAACACCATCAGAGCACTCCTGACATATGGTTGTCAAGCCTCTGCTTAAAGACCTCCAAAGAAGGAGACTCCACCACACTCCTTGGCAGCAAATTCCACTGTCAAACAGCTCTTACTGTCAGGAAGTTCTTCCTAATCTTTAGGTGGAATCTTCTTTCTTGTAGTTTGGAACCATTGCTCCGTGTCCGCTTCTCTGGAGCAGCAGAAAACAACCTTTCTCCCTCCTCTATGTGACATCCTTTTATATATTTGAACATGGCTATCATATCACCCCTTAACCTCCTCTTCTCCAGGCTAAACATGCCCAGCTCCCTTAGCCGTTCCTCATAAGGCATCGTTTCCAGGCCTTTGACCATTTTGGTTGCCCTCCTCTGGACACGTTCCAGTTTGTCAGTGTCCTTCTTGAACTGTGGTGCCCAGAACTGGACACAGTACTCCAGGTGAGGTCTGACCAGAGCAGAATACAGTGGCACTATTACTTCCCTTAATCTAGATGCTATACTCCTATTGATGCAGCCCAGAATTGCACTGGCTTTTTTAGCTGCCGCTAAAAAAGTCTTGCAAAAGCTGGGCAGCAGCAAATAGGACTCACTCCCGTGGATTTGCATGCAGAAGGTCCCAGGTTTATTCCCTGGGATCTCCATGTAGGGCTGGGAATCTCCCCTACCCCAAATCCCGGAGAACCACTGCTAGTGGTCGCAAACAATCAGTGGCGTAGCGTGGGTTGTCAGCACCCGGGGCAAGGCAAGTAATTTGCGCCCCCTAACCCGTGGATTTTAGCAGGGGCAGAGAGCTGCGAGTGCGCCCCCCAGATGTTGCGCCCGGTGCGACCGACCCCCCTGCACCCCCCACTCTGCAAACAATATTAGCCCTGAGGGATTGCTTGGTTGGCAGAGCATGAGACTCTTAATCTCAGGCTTGTGGGTTCGAGTCCCATGTTGGGTGAAAGATTCATTTGGATTAGAAGATGACCCCTGTGGTCCCTTACAAGTCTGTGATTCTGCAAGCTATTATTATTATTATTTATTATTATTATTATTATTTAAATTTGTATACATCCCTTCATTTGCAGTTCTCAAGGTGATTCACAACATAAAAATGCCAGAGAAGAATCACAACGCACATAATAAAAAGAAGAACAAAAACAAACCAATAACCCCCTCCCACAACACATTTGAAAGGATAAAAAGGTAAAGGGACCCCTGACCATTAGGTCCAGTCGTGGCCGACTCTGGGGTTGCGCCGCTCATCTTGCTTTACTGGCCGTGGGAGCTGGCATACAGCTTCCGGTTCATGTGGCCAGCATGACTAAGCCGCTTCTGGTGAACCAGAGCAGCGCACGGAAATGCCGTTTACCTTCCTGCTGGAGCGGTACCTACTTATCTACTTGCACTTTGACGTGCTTTCGAACTGCTAGGTGGGCAGGAGCAGGGACCGAACAACAGGAGCTCACACCACTGTGGGGATTCGAACCGCCGACCTTCTGATCAGCAAGTCCTAGACTCTGTGGTTTAACCCACAGCGCCACCCGAGTCCCTATTTGAAAGGGTATTGGATGTTAATTGGCCAAAGGCCTGGTTGAAGAGGAATATTTTTGCCTGGAGCCCAAAGGGGTTTAATGAGCTAGGTGGACTAATGGATCACTTCTGTGCAAGGCAGCCTCCTACATTTCTTGTTGCTTTTTTAAAAAATAAACATAAAATAAAATACAATGTATATCCTAATCTCCTCACCACATTCAAGGTGGCCTGCAACAGTGGAAAATACATGTATCAGAATATATTAAAAACACAACAAACATCCCTGGATGTTGCAGTGCTCAATATTTTGGTCCCATATTTGGAATCTTACTGTGATAGTGACAGGATGCAATTTCATTTGTATTTTATTATTGCTATTTCATTATTGTTATTTTGTAAACTGCTTAGAGACGTTATTTCTTGACAAAAATAGGCAGTCTATAAAACAGATTAAAATAAATAAAAGGAAGCAGATAAGCATCATATATCAGGAGTTAGGAATCTGTGGTCCTCCAGATATTGATGGACTACAACTTCCATCATCCCTGACCACTGGCTATGCCGGCTGGAGGTTGATGGGAACTGGAGTCCAACAACATCTACAGATTTCCCACCCCTGCCATAAAGAATAAAGCTATTATAAAATAATGTTGCCAGGTTTTCGTTTCTGCATGTGTGCATTTAATAGTTGCTTGACATACACAAATCCAGCAGGTGAAGGTTTTCCTGGCATGGAGATTAGTGGTGAGAAAATTTATTCAAGCGTCTTCAAAAAGGCATCAAATCAAGGCCAGTACAGATATGTAAGGTGGAAATGCTCCAAAGCTAGGCAGTTTGACTCAGAAATTGGATGTTTTATTCTGCTCCGAGAGCCATGCAGGGGGCTTGGGAAGCTGGCAGGAAAATAAGCAAAGCACAATAAAATACTGCATGCAATGTATGCCACCTACAATCCTTTCGATTTTTGAAGAGCTGTTATGCTGCCAGCTGACAACCTTCATCTTTTTGAACTGCTATCCAAGACTTATTTGCTAAAACGTTGTTCCGTTCAAATCCCTGCAGAGAGTTTGCAAACATTCCCGGCTACCCACGACGCCCAACGAATGAAAACACGGCAAAAATTGCTGCAGTGGGCAGACACAGTGAAGCAGAACACAAAGGGAGCACTGTCCCAGGCAAGCCGTTCCAGTCTTGGCAAGATTACCATCAATAGCCAAGCCTGCCAGTCCTCCCTTAGCCGTCAGGTTTACTACTGGAGTTAAGGAAGGGCTTTGTCAGCCCATTGTCAGAGACATGGGGAAGTGAACCCAAACTCGACTGAGGAGAAGGTTGTTTTTTAACACAGTGTTCCTCCTTGTCCATCACTGGAACAGGAGAAGTCGCGTTTGAGCCTCAAGTAGGGCTCACTTCATTCTGGTGTTTTTTTGTGGGTTTATTCTACAACATGTCACCGGCGCAAAAAGAGAAGATGGGTGGTAGGTTTCTGACAGGAGCACCTGCACACCATTCCCCTTTATTAGAGGTTCTGTGATGGTAAAGGACCCCTGGACGGTTAAGTCCAGTCAAAGGTGACTATGGGGTTGCGGTGCTCATCTCGCTTTCAGGCCGAGGGAGCTGCTGTTTGTCCACAGACAACTTTCTGGGTCATGTGGTCAGCACGACTAAACCACTTCTGGCGCAACAGGACACCGTGACGGAAACTAGAGTGCACAGAAACGCTGTTTACTTTCCCGCCGCAGTGGTACCTATTTATCTACTTGCACTGGTGTGCTTTCAAACTGCTAGGTTGGCAGGAGCTGGGACAGAGCAACAGGAGCTCACCCCGTTGTGGGGATTCGAACTGCCGACCTTCCGATTGGCAAGCCCAAGAGGCTCAGTGGTTTAGACCATCAGCGCCACACAGATAACACCCAAGTCACCTCTATTGCTCTACTTTTAAACTGTCTTCCTCATTCAAGTCCTGCATCTCCAACTGTCTCCCCAGTATTCCTGTCTGGATGCTTCACTGCCATCTCAAACACCATATGACTTGTACAGTGGTACTTCGGGTTACATACACTTCAGGTTACATATGCCTCAGGTTACAGACTCCACTAACCCAGAAATATTACCTCGGGTTAACAACTTTGCTTCAGGATGAGAACAGAAATCGTGCTCCAGCGGCACGGCAGCAGCAGGAGGCCCCATTAGCTAAAGTGGTGCTTCAGGTTAAGAACAGTTTCAGGTGACTAAACCACTTCTGGCACAACGAGACACTGTGACGGAAGCCAGAGCGCACGGAAATGCCATTTACCTTCCCTACCCATTTAACTACTTACACTGGCATGCTTTTGAACTGCTAGGTTGGCAGGAGCTGGGACAAAGCAACAGGAGCTCACTCTGTTGTGGCAGCAAGCCCAAGAGGCTCAGTGGCTTAGACCACAGCACCACCTGCGTCATTCCCCAGTTACTGCCTTCTGGAGGGGAAATTGCCCCATGTGCAAAATTGTTAGTGAGGGCCTCAAGACAACTGTTTGTGCAGCCTCAAGACAGCTGTGTGCTTCCGTCGCAGGGCTCCACTGAAAATGGCTTCTCCATGCGAACCAGAAAGTGACCTCTCCAGACAGCAAAATCACTCCTCATCTCTGTGGCTGCAATTTCCTGGGTGAAGTGGATGCCTTTAGGCAGTTGAATAAGCATGCATACTCTGTCCATTTCCCTCCCTCCCAAACACCCCTCCATGTGGCCCCGGGTACTAGCAATCCATGGCACGCCACTGCACTCTTCTGCTGCACCTCAGTGAAAGCAGGACATAGAAGCTTCTCAACAAGGGAACATTTGTGGTATGAAAAGTTACATGATTTCAGCTGAATGCGACATGGTACGCACAAAGCAGTATGCCCACCCCGAAGCTTTTGCAGAATCAAACAGTATTGAAAGAGGACCACGTATATAACCACCCTGCTACCCCCGTGAGCATTAATTATCACAAATGCACAATTGAAAGGATGTCAAGAGGAGGCCTAGATCAGGCAGAAGGTACTGCTCTATTATAGGGATGATGGCGCTGTGGTCTAAACCACCGAGCCTCTTGGGCTTGCCAATTGGAAGGTCGACAGTTTGAATCCCTGCAACGGGGTGAGCTCCTGTTGCTCTGTCCCAGTTCCTGCCAACCTAGCAGTTCGAAAGCACGCCAGTGCAAGTAGATAAATATGAACCGCTGTGGCGGGAAGGTAAATGGCGTTTCCGTGTGCTCTGGTTTCCATCATGGTGTTGAGCCAGAAGTGGTTTAGTCATGCTGGTCACATGACCCAGAAAGCTGTCTGTGGACAAACACCGGCTCCCTCGGCCTGAAAGCGAGATGAGCGCCGCAACTCCATAGTCACCTTTGACTGGACTTAACCGTTCAGGTGTCCTTTACCTTTTTACCTTTACCTTTACGGCTCCATTGAGGAAGCAATACAATACTACAAACCAATACTATAATAGCAACGTCAGTAAAAGCATCAGTAGCATCTCAATAAAGGCTGGTCAGTAAAAAAAAATCTTATCAATCCAAATGCTTCATACTGGATTCCAATGGCAGAATCCAGTGCTAACAGATGCTAAATCGTACTGTGCCTGAATAGCAGTTTGAGGCAAGATTGCAACCACACATGAGTGAAACTGATAAGAGTTTCTGCAGCTTGTCAGTTTCGCCATATCAGGGCAGCAGGGAAGGATGTGGTGGTGGAATGAACCAGCAGGCAAATACAGAAAGGGGAGGTTGATCGCACTGTAGGACTGTCATCAACTTCATCACGATTAGAGGACATCTCAGTCTAGTTGCAGGGTTTTTCAGGGCATCACCCGGAATAGGAAAGTGGCTGCATTTTCTTTGTACTAAAAATGGAGTATTGGAAATTGGTTCTTTTTTTGTAAGCACCAATAACTTAATGTGCAGTTTGGCCCTCAGTCCATCAGGTTGCTACAAAAATTAGGTGCTACCCCCATTCTGTGCAAGATTCCTGGGGGTTCCAGGCACTCACACGGGGTCTGTGTTCCTTTGGAGACTGTCAAAGCTTTAAGAATTATGGTTTATTTGTCCCTACCAGAGAGGAATGGCAAACTAATCTTATGGACTACGCCAAAATGGCTAAACTGACCAGGAAGTTCAGAAACCCAGAAGACAAAAACTTCAAGAAAAATGGGATTTTAAAAAATAATTTATCTAGCAGACTACTGTAATGTAACAAGCACTATGGATAACATATAGATTTTGAAATAATATGCAGTTGAAAATGTTGACAATAGGACCCATGGAGGGGCTGGTGGGAAGTCTCGAGATTCAGATAAATCTCTATATACGGATATGTATTAGGCATTGTTATAAATCCACATTTGTAAAATCAAATAAAAACGATTTCAAAAATAAGATTAAAAATGGTTTATTCAACTATTTACACCTTCGGTGTGCATGAAGGAAGTCTAGATCTTGCAGCGTATTTTATGCCACACCTTTCCTTCAAAGTGTTCTCCCCCTCCATTTCATCATCACAACATCCCCGTGAGGCAGGTTAGGCAGAATGGGGCTTTGAATCCTGGCCAATCAGATCCTAGTCTAAACTCTAACTGCTGCACTGCAACAGTTCCCAATTCAAGCTCAACGGTACTGGACACTCCTAGTTTCATGGCATGTGTGGTGCAAATTATCTGGTATTCTCCTTGAAACCTGCATCACCTTGTATCCACAGCAGTTTTTATTTGCAGGCACACACAACAATTATAGCATGTCAACCCCACTTCCTAGCTACCCCTGGAAGATCCAGCAGTTGCGTCGCAGGGGAACCAAACCCACATGATTCTGCAGCTTAGAGTAGCTGCGATTGCCCTCCTTTGCAGGAGCAGCTGGCCAGAGCATACTTTTATCATAAGCTCTGCAAAAGGAATATGGGAGAATAGCTGTTGCCAGTCTGAAATGCAGGAAAAGAGAAACCAGAACAAATGAGAGGAAATTGCCTCAGGAATAATTAGAGTGCATTAAATCTCTATCAGATCTGAGACAAGGCAGGGTACGCATTCCTTTTAATAATTAGAAAGGAAGAGGAAGATGCAGATTCTGGCATCGCCACCTCTTTTCCAGCTTTGCTTTAACAGCAGACCGAAACTCAGAAATTTAACAGTTGAAGATTACTACAATGCCAGGAAAGGCCTGCTGTATCAAATGCCATTAAAAGAACAACAGGAGTTGGCATGCTCAGAATGGACAAAGTTGCCTGAATATTTTGGCATTTAAATGCAAGTAGATAAATAGGTACCGTTCTGGCGGGAAGGTAAACGGCGTTTCCGTGCACTGCTCTGCTTCGCCCAAAGCGGCTTAGTCATGCTAGCCACAGGACCCGGAAGCTGTACGCCGGCTCCCTCGGCCAATAAAGCGAGATGAGCACCGCAACCCCAGAGTCGGCCATGACTGGACCTAATGGTCAGGAGTCCCTTTACCTTTTAAGCTCAGGTGCACTTTTGTACCTAGGGGTGGCCAAATGCAAGAGAGGACAGGTTTTGAGATTTAACCAAGGCACCTTTGAAATTCTCTCTTCTACGTACAGTGGTGCCCCGCAAGACGAATGCCTTGCAAGACGAAAAACCCGCTAGATGAAAGGGTTTTCCGTTTTTCGAGGCGCTTCGCAAGGCGAATTTCCCTATGGGCTTGCTTCGCAAGACGAAAACGTCTTGCGAGTCTTGCGATTTTTTTCGCTTCCCCCCCTTTTTCTAAGCCGCTAATCCGCTAATAGCCGCTTAGCCGCTTAGCCGCTAATAGCCGCTTAGCCGCTTAGCCGCTAATAGCGCTAATCCGCTAAGCCGCTAATAGGGTTGCTTCGCAAGACGAAAAAACCGCAAGACGAAGAGACTCGCAGAACGGATTCTTTTCGTCTTGCGAGCCACCACTGTAATTCTTAAAGCCCTTGTCCTCCTTTGTGTATGGTCACCATAAACATATCAGTTTTTAAGATATGAAGTGGCTGTTACTTATTCAGCAACACTTAGGGTCCTCAACTGACCAGCCACCTTTTATTTTTCTTTATTTAATGAAATAATGGAATACAAAAAAAGAAAAAGTATGGTTAATGTTCTTTGCACACGCTTAGCAATGCACAAACTACAAAACAAATAATAATAAATTAAAGCATTAAAGATCAGAAGCCTTCTACAGGGTCAGAGAATCAATGAGAGTTCACAGATATCTTAGTGCCTAGGTATTCAGAAGTGTTTGTGGAGGACCACCTGCCTTTTATCCAAATTAAACTTAAGTAAATGTGTGCATCATCAAAACCAGAATAAAGATACCTTTTCAGTTGTTCAACCAAGCATGATTTTTTGCAAAATCATCATTCTTGGCATCTGTTTGTTAGACGGAGTAATTGTCAGTATTTCCCTTTTTGATTCCTTTTGATTTCAAAAATAGCTTTGAAAATGGAAATACATGTAAACACATAGTCCACCTATTATAACTGACCCCCCACTGGTTATTCCATAAATCTCTAGTTGATTAATCAAGCAATCAAAGACTGCACACTTAGTAATGGGGTGGGGATGGTACTGAAAGCAGGCTCACAGGTTTAGCCAAAAGCTGATTTGCCAAAAACACTGCGGCATCTACCGGAACTTTCATTTCTTCTGAAAATCCTTGCTAATATAGAGGTAAGCCACAAAGAACAATTTAGCACCCTATAACATCAGCGCCAGTAACCTTGGGTCTTTCTAGCTTAAAGCAGCCAACAGGAGCTCTGAGAAACTTGCATTACTTTGCTACAAACAACAACAAACATGGATCAATACTTTTTTTGGGGGGAACTGTATTTATTTATAGGGACGCGGGTGGCGCTGTGGGTTAAACCACAGAGCCTAGGACTTGCCAGTCAGAAGGTCGGCGGTTCGAATCCCCGTGACGGGATGAGCTCCCGTTGCTCAGTCCCTGCTCCTGCCAACCTAGCAGTTCGAAAGCACATCAAAATGCAAGTAGATAAATAGGTACCGCTCCGGTGGGAAGGTAAATGGCGTTTCCGTGTGCTGCTCTGGTTCACCAGAAGTGGCTTAGTCATGCTGGCCACATGACCTGGAAGCTGCACACCGGCTCCCTCGGCCAATAAAGTGAGGGGAGCACCGCAACCCCAGTGTTGTCCGTGACTGGACCTAACGGTCAGGGGTCCCTTTACCTTATATTTATTTATAGTTTATCTACGAAAGCACTCTATGTGGCAAGAGTACGCAGGATAGAATGGTGGGACCTGAAAAATCCAGGAGATTCAACCTCCCTTTAAATCCATATCAGCGAAAAGACAATAACTCACTCTGAAACTCACTTACAGCTGGTACCTAACACCATGGAAACTAACACTAATACGCCTAGGAACCTCATCAAAACGCTGGACCTCTACAGGCACATGTGGTGGGTATGTCCTAAAATCCAACTCTTCTGGACATCAATCATACAAGAAATATGCAAAATAACTAAGCAAGTATTAGAAGTCACCTCACAACTGGCCCTACTAAACATCTTCCAAGGTAATAATGCCCACTCACATCACAAAGAGCTCATAACCCACCTACTCTCAGCAGCTAGAAACATCATAGCCAGACACTGGAGAGACCTGTCAGGAGTAAGCATGGACCAATGGTATCAAATTGTATGGGAAACAGCCTTATTAGAAAAACTAACAATAATCTGAAACAGACACGGGAACAAATAGAAGACGCCTTCACCCCGATATGTTTACCCTTTATCACATACACAGCCAAACAAGACAACAAGAATCCACCGACAGCATACAAATCAATATGGCTAACCTGATCCAACACACACACACACCCCACGCACACACAAAAACAAATTTCATTCATTAATATAATATTAATGTCTCACAGCGCTGTTGGGACGCGGGTGGTGCTGTGGGTTAAACCACAGAGCCTAGGGCTTGCCGATCAGAAGGTCGGTGGTTCAAATCCCCGCGATGGGGTGAGCTTCTGTTGCTCGGTCCCTGCTCCTGCCAACCTAGCAGTTCAAAAGCACATCCAAGTGCAAGTAGATAAATAGGTACCACTGTGGTGGGAAGGTAAACAGCGTTTTTTTTGGCGCTGCTCTGGTTCGCCAGAAGCGGCTTAGTCATGCTGGCCACATGACCCGGAAGCTGTACGCCGGCTCCCTCGGCCAGTAAAGCGAGGTGAGCGCCCCAACCCCAGAGTCGGCCACGACTGGACCTAATGGTCAGGGGTCCCTTTACCCTTTTAGTGGAGTCTCCACAGAGCTAAGAACCTTCCCTGTATCCACTACCCAGAGCTGCTTGGACAAAGGGCAAGAGACCCACGTGATTAAAAACTGGCCTTCTTTAACACCAGTCAGATGAAATCAAATAAACAAGGAATATTCGGTGTTACATTGGAGGGGATGCCAGGAAACAGGGAATTACGTTCACATGTGGTGGGGGTGTAAATATGTACAATTTTTTTGGCAAAGGGTGTTTAAGGAGATAACAGAAACCACCGGGTTAAAGCTGACTGAAAGTCCAGAGGTAACATTATTATCAATTGACGAAGGGGTGGAAGGTTCGCAGGCTAGGAAGAACTTGCTCACAAATTTATTGACAGTTGCACAAATTATTATAGCCAGGAAGTGGAAGAGGCAAGTAGAATATAAAATGGAAGAATGGTATAAAGAGGTGTGGGATATAGCTATTAACGATAAATTAACATGTGCCATTAAGGTAAGATGGGGAATACACAGGAGAAATTATTTTGAGGAGATATGGAGGGTGTTTGTAGAATTTGTACTGTTAAAACGGAAAGGGGTCAAACCATAGCTAGAGATGTTGAAATTTTGGGAGGTTGGATAGGTACAATGGAATGGTCTTTGTGCACATGTCCTATTAAGAAGTGGCTGTCGAGCTTTCTGCTTTTCAGAGAACCCCTTCCAACTGGCTGGCCTGCCAAGGAATTCTTGCATGTTTGTTACGCAATCCGCACACAGTGCAAAGGGTTCTGGGAAATTGTTCAAGGGTGTACATTCAGTTCCAATTGGATGCTGGCCAAGGCTCTTACCCTCACTCTTCTTGTCCACAGGAACTGATAACACACACACCCTCAGGCAGAGATGGAGAATGGGCAGCTCTCCAGAGACCAAGGGATAAGAGGAGTCATATCCGCCAACCCCTAGAGGGCTCCTGGCTCCCCATCCCTTCCCTAAAGACTCCCCTAATATCCCCTGGCACCCCCCTCCCTATAGAAGCATATTGCCTTGGATGGAAGTAATGAACTGTCTTCAAAGGAAACACATCCACCACAACTGATCATTTAAAGGAGCCATAGTTTTCCGCTGATCATGGTTTTGAAGCCAAATAGGATGGAGGAAGGCGAATAGTGCAGGCAGATCCACACCATGCATTTAAAGTTCAATCAGTGTGCACTGAAAGTACACGGCTTCCTCTAAACCACTTAAAAGTTTCAATTTATAATCCAGATATATACAGTGGTACCACGGGTTAAGTACTTAATTTGTTCTGGAGGTCCGTTCTTAAGCTGAAACTGTTCTTAACCTGAAGCACCACTTTAGCTAATGGGGCCTCCTGCTGCTGCCACGCCGCCGGAGCACAATTTCTGTTCATATCCTGAAGCAAAGTCCTTAACCTGAAACACTATTTTTGGGTTAGTGGAGTCTGTAACCTGAAGCGTATGTAACCTGAAGCATATGTAACCCGAGGTACCTCTGTATACAGTTTGCTAAATAAACAAACCTTCAGTGGCCTGGTTTGCACATGATAAACCAGGGTTTATTAAGCCATTGATTGGCATTATCTGTGAGCCCTGGCCCAGCGGCTTAACTAGAGTTTGTTTGCTGTCAACAAACTATGATTTGAAGCCATGGTTTGTTGCTGGCTTGCAAACCTCGATATGTTTAAAGCATAGCTTGGCATTGTGTGTGAACATTGTGTGTGTTTAAAGCATAGCTTGGCATTGTGCGTGAACATTGTGTGTGTGTTTAAAGCATAGCTTGGGATTGTGCGTGAACATTGCGTGTGTTTAAAGCATAGCTTGGGATTGTGCGTGAACATTGCATGTGTTTAAAGCATAGCTTGGCATTGTGCATGCTGGAAGTTGCCCAGAGTGGCTGGAGAAACCCAGCCAGATGGGCAGGGTATAAACAACAACAACAACAACAACAACAACACAGTACTTTTCCTTAACTATGCTTTGTTTGCTAACATTTCAAAGTTTGACTTCCTTCCCCATCTTTCTGCAGTCCCTTAAATTTATTTTTTAATATCTTCTGCATATCCAAATTCATTTAATTTGCTCATTTAATTATCTACTTCAAATATATACACTTGTGAAACTGCAGGTTATTACAATAATCCTGCCAATGTTTTTATTTGTTTGCAATTTATCTGTAAATATTCAATAAACCATTTCCATTATTTTATAAAAAGTTTGTTATCCTGATTTATTATTCTTGCAGTAAGTATTTTTTTCTATTTCTCTTTTAACTTCTTTCTTATATATTTCTCTATTTCTCCTCCCACCTTCATGATTTTCTTATATCTAAATAAAGTCTTGGTTTGGTTTAAAAAAGGGAAAAGATATTAAGTTTCATGTTTTTCTCTAGAAACCTTAATAAATTTTATTTTAGATAAATAAAATATCAGGTGGCGGTTGAGAGAAATGGGAGGAGAGCAAATAAAATGAAGAAAAGAAAAGAAAAGCTGGCAATGCTTTTGTTGGGCTTTAAATTCACATTGCTAGTGGCACAAAAAAACTAACGCCAAACTTTCTCCCAGCGCACATATATGCACATCCAAACAATGGCCCAACAACTGCCAAGCACACACCTACCTAACAAACAGGCAGGATGTCAAATCCTGCTTTTACTAAACATCCAAACTTTAAAAAACAAAACCAAGCAGTGCCTGATCTGTGCTTCTTTGTGGAAAGGGCGATCATTAGCCTGTGAATATTTCATGCTCTTGTTCCCAGCTGACAGCCAGGCATTCGCAACCAAGTTGTACTTTCAAATTTGCACCTGGATTGCTATTTCTGCAAGCTGTTCAGTCCTGAGGTCATGGAACTTTAGATGCAAGAATGGGATGATGCTGTGCACCTTTAACCCCTGTGTAGAAGGGGTTGTGCCAGGTATAGCTCCCTCGAGCTCTGCCAGGTGTAGATTTCCTCATTTCTCCATTACAGCAGTCTGAATCTGCAAAAATTCCCTCATCCACAGGATAGTTAAAAGGAGCTAGCTAGCGTGATCTGCTGGAAAGGGGGGGGGAGAGAACCAGATAGGTCCCTTGTGCCTTTAATTAGCTGTGTAAACTTTTAGGCACAGCTATTAAAGGTACAAGGGGCGTGGGTGGCGCTGTAGGTTAGACCACAGAGCCTAGGACTTGCCGATCAGAAGGTTGGTGGTTTGAATCCCCGCGACGGGGGGAGCTCCCGTTCATCGGTCCCTGCTCCTGCCAACCTAGCAGTTCAAAAGCACGTCAAGTGCAAGTAGATAAATAGGTACCACTCCGGCAGGAAGGTAAACGGCGTTTCTGTGCGCTGCTCTGGTTCACCCGAAGCAGCTTAGTCATGCTGGCCACATGACCTGGAAGCTGTACGCCGGCTCCCTCAGCCAATAAAGCGAGATGAGCGCCGCAACCCCAGAGTCGGTCACGACTGGACCTAACGGTCAGGGGTCCCTTTACCTTATGAAAGGTACAGGAGCACTGTTTACTTTTTCACCAGGCCCACCTTAACAGGAGTCCTGAGTAGCAGGAGTTCTATAAAGGAAGGACTTTGCCTACAGAAGGTCTCAGCTTCAATCCTCGGCACCTCCAGGAGATTTTGCAGGTGGGATTTGCAAATTAAGGTTGCGAAGTTAAAGGGGATTTTGTGCTTTTCCGCAACAGCCCCCCACCCCAAATCAAACGAGTTGCCCCTTGTGGCAGGCGAAAGGGAAATGCACTTGAAGGTACGGGTTCACAGTTGCTTGATGCAGTTGTCATTTAACCTCCTTGCAGACACATCAGAATGAATGCTGAACAAGCAGCTGCTGCTGCTGCTATATGGTCTCCCCACAAACTGTGGGCACATCCAGTCTAATTTTTGGGTGGGATTCAGTCACAAAGCAGAAAATCCAGGCCGGGCAGTTATTGTTGATTGGCAGTGCTTGCAACATGAACCCGCTCCCTCAAAATATCAGACTTTTTTTGCAGAAAGGAACGTGTGGGATAACACTTGTTTTGACCGAGCATCATCTAACCTCCCTGCAAACAAATAGGAACAAACGGTCATTAAATAGCCACAATCATCTCATCTCCCTGGAAACAAGCTGGGAGGACTGCTCAATTGACAGTCATCTGGTAACAACTGAAGACTGGAAAACCATCAGCAGTTGCTCATGCTTCATCTATGAACACATTAGCAGCTTGAAATGCAACAAGGTTGCTTCCTCCGCACCCTGCTACATTTCAAGCCATTTTTTTAAGTTGCTGTACAGACCAGAGAGAGGGCAGGGGGTGTCTTCACCTGATATGCATTACCTGACTTGTTTTCCCTGCACCGAACTCCAGTTATTCACTGGCACTGTCATCTGAGCATGTGCAATGGCTGCCGGAAGTGTACACACTTCAGCCTAACTCCGGCTTCCATTTTCAAACTGGACGGAAGCTGGTTTAAGGGAAAATGCACCAGACAGAAGTATTTCTCAAAAAACTACAGAGTACCTATGGATGTTGGCTCATGCCACATGTGCTGAGCTTCAACCACTGGCAGTGGTGTCACACTGGAGCCAGAGGAGAGGGTAATATGCACATAGCCTGGCCTATATTATTGCTACTCAGTTCATTATGTGTTTAGCCCGATTTAATACTTGGTGGGAAATATTTTTTGGCCGAGAACAATCTGCTTTGGAGTGATGGCATTTCTGCAGAGACTGTCTATTGGGGCTTGAATATCTCACACTCTTTCACTGTTGCTGGTTGTTGTTTTTTTTGGAGGGGGCGGAGTTATTGGGTTGTTGTTTTTATTTTGATTATGTATTTTGTGCTTTTATATTTTGATTTTATTCTGTGAACTGCCCTGAGACCTCCGGGTCTAGGGCGGTAGGTAAAGGTAAAAGGATCCCTGAACATTAGGTCCAGTTGTGGCCGACTCTGGGGTTGCGGAGCTCATCTCGCTTTATTGGCCAAGGGACCCGGCGTACAGCTTCCGGGTCATGTGGCCAGCATGACTAAGCTGCTTCTGGCAAACCAGAGCAGCGCACGGAAACACCGTTTACCTTCCTGCCAGAGTAGTACCTATTTATCTACTTGCACTTGGATGTGCTTTTGAACTGCTAGGTTGGCAGGAGCAGGGACCGAGCAACGGGAGCTCACCCCGTCGCGGGGATTCGAACCACCAACCTTCTGATCGGCAAGTCCTAGGCTCTGTGGTCTAACCTACAGCGCCACCCGCGCCCCTTGTACCTTTAATAGCTGTGCCTAATAGTTTACACAGCTAATTAAAGGCACAAGGGACCTATCTGGTTCTCCCCCCCCCCCTTTCCAGCAGATCACGCTAGCTAGCTCCTTTTAACTATCCTGTGGATGAGGGAATTTTTGCAGATTCAGACTGCTGTAATGGAGAAATGAGGAAATCTACACCTGGCAGAGCTCGAGGGATCCGAATCGCCAACCTTCTGATTGGCATGTCCTAGGCGCTGTGGTTTAACCCACAGCGCCACTCGCGTCCCCTCTAGGGCGGTACAGTGGTACCTTGGGTTACATACGCTTCAGGTTACAGACTCCGCTAACCCAGAAATAGTGCTTCAGGTTAAGAACTTTGTTTCAGGATAAGAACAGAAATCGTGCTCTGGCAGCGCAGTGGCAGCAGGAGGCCCCATTAGCTAAAGTGGTGCTTCAGGTTAAGAACAGTTTCAGGTTAAGTACGGGCCTCCAGAACGAATTAAGTACTTAACCCGAGGTACCACTGTATATGAAGTCAATAAATAATAATAAGAGATGTCTCAAAATGTCTCCAATATGAAGGCAGCTATTTATCCTCAGAGCGCTTTCCTAGCGCGTACCCAGAAGAGACGTCGGTAAGATCATATGGATAGGATACAATACCCCATACTAGTGAACCCTGAGGATTTCCCCGCCTCCTTTTTGAGAGGGGTTTGGTATTGTGTTACAACGACAGAAACGAAGCAGGAGGCTAGCGTTTTCAAAGCAGATCGTGAAGGAGACGCGCAAAATTGCAGGTTACATTGACTTCAGCATCATTACGCAGAACGCCAAGGCGCTCCCTAAGTTCCAGGCTAGGAGCAAAGCTAGGTTAGGAACGCGGCAACTGGATCGACTTCCTAGCAGTGGCATCTACTACTTTGCGCTGATGCCACTAAGATACTCCAAGCGCAGTATCTCCATTTGGGGCTTGCTTGTTGGAAGGCAAAAGTAAAGCACAACAGAAATATTGGGGGGGGGGGGTTGCGTTATTTTTGACCAAAGCGCCTTACGATCGGGCTATCCTACTTTAAACTCAGTCTCCGGCGACATTAGGAGGCTGGAGGGAGGAAGCGATTTCAGATCGGCAGGGAGTGGCCGGATCGCAAAAGTTAAAACGCACCATTTCAATCCATCCTCGCAGAGGATGGACAGAGGAACGCGGAGGGTGCGAGAGCCGCCTGCCACTTTCCGCCAGGGGTAGGGATACTGAACGCCCCCTAGAAAGCAGCGGAGCACCCCAAGCAAGGAATGGGGTGGCACGGCAGCCCTTGGCACCCGGAGGTAAACGCGCCCTGCAGCTCGGAGCCGCGATCGTCACCTCTCCCTGCCCTCTGCCTGCCTTCCCTGGCAATCGCAGGAGGCGAAGGGCAGCCTCGGCCAAGAGAAAGAGCCCCGTCGGACGCCTCTCCATCAGGGCGACTCAATTCCAGAAGCGCAAACTTGCCTTGCGCTCCCGGCGCTCGCTTCCCTGGGATTACCGGTAAATCCCCCTCCATGCTTATTTCAAGCGCAGGATCGGGACGCTTACCTCTGCCGCCAAACCTGCCCGAGTGATGATGCTCAGAGCGCGCTTTCCCTGCTCCACGTCCCGCCGTCCAGGAGCCGGAGGTCTGGGGAACTTTTTCCGCCGGCGCGCGCAAAGGAGACGGGGAATTACGGTACCCTGAATTACGCCGCTCCGTCCGCACGAAGCAACTGCAAGCAAGCGAGAAGTGGGAGCCTCCATCCGGCCAGCAGTGGCAGGTGGGGGCTGTGCTCTGGGGCCCCGCCCCGCCCAGGAAGCCCCGCCCCTGCCGGCTGGAGCCTCTGCTTCTTGGAGAGCCTGTGATTCAAGGCATTCAAAACTCTGTGATTCAAACTCCGATCTTTCCGGGAAGCAGTTTTGCTGCGCAAGACCTTGAAATCAGCTTTAATTGTGCAAGCTGAATTTACTAAGGTGTGACTGGATCTCACCTGATAAATAGTGACTGCATCCAAACAAATGTTTTAATTACCTTGTACAAGGATAGAAATGGTCACCTGTCCCATTTAATTACAACATTGCATTTGTCAAGAGCAAAAATAATGACTAGCCCCTTGATATACAGTATGAGCTACTGCATGTAGCTTTATCTTTTTTAAAATAATGTTTTAATGTGATTTTCAAAAAGAGAAAAAGAAAGAGAAAATAAACATACATTAAAAAATATTACTCCAGACTCCCCCCCATCCCTTCCACTGGTCCATTCCATTTTCAACTGCATATAAATATATCTCCAATTTTTCATCTTCTTAAGTTATCTATACATTCTGTTACATTACAAGTGTATTTAAAATCCTGCTAATGTTTTAACCTGTTTACCATAATTTTGCATATAAATTATAAACATTTCCTGTTCTTTTTAAAAATTTCTTGTTTTCTTGATTCCTGAGCTTCCCAGTTAGTGTTGCCTTTTTGGCATAGTCCATCAACTGTATTTGCCATTCTACTCTGGTCAGGGCTGTCTCTTCCTTCCATCTCCATGTAGCTCTATCCTAAGCTTCTTTAGCAGAAACCCAGCCAGATGGGCAGGGTATAAATAAATTACTACTGCTACTACTACTTGGATACAAGGTCTGTGGAGAGCAAACCAGCAAGTTAAATATGACTGCATGCAATAAAACCTCAATGGCTGCTTCTTCTAGGGAAAAGCAGCTTCAGGAGGGAGGCAACTGGAAGCAGGGACATTTCACGCCGCCCCACAAAATCCGCCCTCGCCACAGGGTCAGGTTTTTGCCAAAAATCCGACACTGTCCAATTCACTCTAAAGTGGTGTCAAAGACTGACAAATGGCCCTCTGCAATGTTTGGTGGTGGAAACAGCATGTTTTACGGAAGGCAAAAAAAAATCAGCCCTTGGTGCCCTAACCCGCAGAATCAGGATTTTGCCAAAAATCCAACATTGTCCAATTCACTAGAAAATGGCGCCAAACACCTGCAAATGGTCCCCTACAACCTTTGATGGTATAAACGCTACGTTTCACAGTAGGGCATAAAGTGAGCTCCCGGCGCCCTGATTCATAAGGCAAGGATTTGCCCAAAACCCAGCGTCGTCCGATTCTCTTCAATATGGCACCAAACACCCAGAAAAGCCCTCTGCAACGATTGGCGGTGACAATACTATGTTTCATGGCGCCCCACAAAATCTGCCCCTGGCGCCCTAACCCGCGGGGGTCAGGATTTGCCAAAAATCTGACGTCGTCCAATTCACTCGAAATTGGTGCCAAACACTTGTAAATTCTCCCCTGCAACGTTTGGCAGTGCAAACAGCACGTTTTACGGTAGGCCAAAAAATCAGCCCTCGGAGCCCTAACCTGCAGGCGGGGTCAGAATTTCGCAAAAAATCTTACGTTGTCCAATTCACTCAGAAGTGGTGCCAAACACTTGCAAACTGGCCCCTCTTCTATCACTGAGCCACAAGCTCTTCCCCAAGGAGACAGTTCTCTTGGTGTATTATTCTCAGAGAGTGATTGGCGTGCACTCCTCAACAAGAGCACATGATTGAAGTTTAAAGGCCGTGTTGTATTTATGCGGGGACTTCCAGTTCATCTCGCTCAGCTTCCCATTCTGATATTAACAATGCCTCTTGTGTCTCTGGCACATATTTTTAATAAGCTACTCCCTGCCCTGTAAGTACTGTTGAGATCACATGATCCCTTCCTCTCTCTGATAATAGCACACCAGATCTGTGTGATGCTCGATGCTGTATTCTGTTCTGCAGGAGATGCCTGTTTCATAAGTCAGAGAAGGGAGTTTTTAAATGGTATTCAACACCAAATTATAAACATGACTCAGGATGACATTGGGGGATCAGGCTGAGCTGGCCTTGGCTTATGGGTTTGCCAGCTGATTTGGACTCGACAGAGGCTGCCTTTTTTTGAACTAAAAGCCAGGCTGAAAATCAGCTGGAAATGGCTCTCAAGGGATTACAAGATGGAACAGAACAGTGACATCAACTTCCCATTCCTTCTAGCAACCAGCTATTGCAATTTGATTTATATTAAATTACTCAGCATAAGAGTTTTCGTAGAAAAAGCTTATCTGGGTGACCTCTCTTTCTCTCTCTCTCTCTCTCTCACACACACATGGTTGGAAATTGAATTTCTAGCAACAGATATTAACAAATTTTCACAGATTGCTCCCCAAGTGGAACAAAATTAATGGAATGAAATAGATTCACAATTTGAATGTGAGCACAGTCTTATACATGTCTGCCCAGGGGTGAGTACCAATGAGTTCAATGAGACTTACTCTCAGGTAAGTATAGTATAGGATTGCCCTTTCTATCCATCGGCAGAGTACTTATCTGGGAGTAAGTCCAATGAGCAAAGTAGATTTGACTTCTGAGTAAACATGCATGAGATCTCACCGTTAACGATGGGCGGTATTTGGTGTTTTTGTTCTCGGGGAAGAAAAGATTTCTGAGGATCCCAATTCTGTCTTTAACTCCTAAAACCTGCACCTCTCGCTGAAGCCCTTAACCTCAGAAAAGATTGTCACATCTCTCTTTGGCATGTGTGTTGTCCATCGATGCTCCTCCACCTGCTGCTCCCAAGGGGCTCAGGATTCTGCGTCTGCAGTGCTTCCAGCCTCTGCCAAAGGAAGGAGTGAGGATGAATTATAGATAACTGCTAATTGCCAATGTGTGAATGTGTGAACTCCCTAGACGCCGCTGCTTTCCTCAAACTTCTCATATAAAGTGCAGAGCAGTGACGAAGCACTTGCATGACTTCACTCTAATCCCTCAGGAACCTTCAAGCAGCGAGAAGATCAGGAGAAACTTCTCTGAACCTGAGCATTGATGATCCATCTTCTTTGGCGATCGCTCGTAGCTGAGTAAGATTGTCTTCCATGAACATGGTCTTAACAGGGAGTCCGTAAGTGACTGTGGAGGCCAATTCTGGATCCACACGTCCTTCCACAGTGGGGACATTGGTTTCCGGTCGGGAGTTGATCACGGTGTGGATTTGCCAAGCATGCCTTCCTCTTAGCACGTTTCTCCCTTTCGTCCTGAGTTTGAGCGTCTTCAAAGCCCATGACACCTTTGGTAACGGCTATTCTCCAATTGGAGTGTTCGCAGGCCAGTGTTTCCCAGTCATCGGTGTTTATACTACATTTTTTTTAGATTTGCCTCAAAAGAGTTCTTTAAACCTCTTTTGTTGACTACCAGCATTACACTTTCCATTTTTAAGTTCGGAATAGAGTAGTTGCTTTGGAAGATGATCATCAGGCATCTGCACAACATGGCCAGTCCAACGAAGTTGATGTTGAAGAATCATTGCTTCGACACTGGTGATCTTTGCTTCTTCCAGTACACTGGTGTTAGTTCGCCTGTCTCCCAAGTGATGTGTAAAGTTTTTTTGGAGAAACCGTTGATGGAATCTTTCAAGGAGTTGGAGATGGCGTTTATAAGAGGTCCTCGTTTCACAAGCATGCAGTAAGGTTGGCAGTACAATAGCTTTGCAAGCAAGCATTTTGGTTTCTCTGCAAATGTCCCGGTTCTCAAACACTCTGCACTTCAATTGGGAGAAAGCTGCACTTGCAGATGATGATCAATCTAAGGGGTTGGGTCTACTCTCTCTGTATTGTCCTTCTTAAGTCTCACACTGGGAGAGGCAAGGGAGGAGCTTGCATCTTCCCTACCAAGCACTTGCCTCTCCTTTCCTGGGAAAGTTCACAGCAGAGAAACAAGAGTGGCAAATGACACTCACCTCTTGCTGGGACAGTGCCAACTAGTGGCACCTTTTGGCAGCTGCTGGGTCCTGTGTGCTCCAGCAGGGCCCACTCACCTGTTTGCACATTTCCGCAGTTGTTCCTCCTCCTCCTCCTCCTCCTCCTCCTCCTCCTCCTCCTCCTCCTCCTCCTCTTCCTCCTCCTCCTCCTCCTCCTCCTCCTCCTCCTCTTCCTCTTCCTCCTCTTCCTCCTCCTCCTCATTGAATTTATATACCTTGGGGGGGTGTCCTCAGGGCACTTCGCAGAATAAAATCGAGATACAAAACCACGAAATACATAATAAAAATAGAAACAACAACCCAATGGCTCCCCTCCCCCAAAAAAACATATTATTATTATTTATTGAATTTATATTGAATTTGGGTTTATCTGGCAGCAGCGGCTGAGTCTGGAAAGCAGCGGTCATTAAATTTTTGTTTTTTGATATTTATCTAACAAAATTTATATGCAGTTACCGGGTAGGTGACTTTAAATTGGTTCACAAAGGAAAACTGAAAATATCAATACAAGTTAACATAAATGTTTGAATTGGAAATGAAACATGCAATTGCAAAACATGTGTACATGCAGTAATCACTTCCATCCGCAACTGTGCTGCAGAATTCCTCACTAGATGTAGTTGGTTTCCCCGCAGTGCCCTGCAACCCTGGAACGCCAGGGCATTTTGTGGGAAATTTAAATGGCTGTGGTATCTGAGACTCGGCTGCTGCTACCAATTCAGCCAGCAGCCTGAGAAACACTGACCAAGCAGTCCCACTGGGAGGCATAGCTTTGGGAGTGCCCTGAAACCTGGAATCAGCTGTACTATCTTTCTTTTTTTGGATATAATTTTTATTAAATTTTCTGTTTTACAATTTAAAATACTCATTTTTACATCCTTAAGATATCTATGACTTCCCTTCTCTTTCCATGGTTCATTTCACATATCATAAATCCCTGCATATTCTACAAAAACCATACCATTCAGTATTCCATTATTGCATCCATCAAAATGTATTTACGCTGTTGAATTTACCTTAATGCTGCCGGTGTTTTCAGCTGTACACAATTACTTCCAATATATTCAATAAACATTTTCCAATCTTCTCTAAATGCATGTTCTTCTTGTTCTCTTCTTCTGCAAGCTGCGCATATTCCGTCAACTTAAGTTGCCACTCTTCTTTGTTTGGAACTTCGCTTGTTTTCCATTTTGGGGCTAACCAAACAAGGGCCGCAGTAAAGGTAACGGTAAAGGGACCCCTGACCGTTAGGTCCATTCGTGATCGACTCTGGGGTTGGGGCGCTCATCTCGCTTTATTGGCTGTGGGAGCGGGCGTACAGCTTCCGGGTCATGTGGCCAGCATGACTAAGCCGCTTCTGGCAAACCAGAGCAGTGCACGGAAACGCTGTTTACCTTGCCGCCGGAGCGATACCTATTTATTTACTTGCACTTTGACGTGCTTTCAAACTGCTAGGTGGGCAGGAGCAGGGACCGAGCAACGGGAGCTCGCAGTAGTGGCATACATAAACTTTTTTGACACTTGGGAATTTCAGTCTGAATTATCCCCAACAGAAAGGACTCTGTTATTTTTGGGAAAGTACTTTTTAACATTTTTTTCAATTCATTATGGATCTTTCCCCCAATACTCTTTTTCCCTTTTACAAGTCTGCCACATATGAAAGAACATTCCCTCCACCTCTTTGCATCTCCAGCGCTAGTCTGATTCCGTCTTACACATCTTAGCATGCCTAAGGTAAAGGTAAAGGTACCCCTGCCCGTACGGGCCAGTCTTGACAGACTCTGGGGTTGTGCGCCCATCTCACTTAAGAGGCCAGGGGCCAGCGCTGTCCGGAGACACTTCCGGGTCACGTGGCCAGCGTGACATCGCTGCTCTGGCGAGCCAGAGTCGCACACGGAAACGCCGTTTACCTTCCCGCTGGTAAGCGGTCCCTATTTATCTACTTGCACCCGGAGGTGCTTTCGAACTGCTAGGTTGGCAGGCGCTGGGACCGAGCAGCGGGAGCGCACCCCGCCGCAGGGATTCGAACCGCCGACCTTTCGATCGGCAAGTCCTAGGCGCTGAGGCTTTAACCCACAGCGCCACCTGCGTCCCTCTTAGCATGCCTACTTGGAGTTAAATTCCAGCTGTAAATCATTTCCAAGTAGTTCTCCTTCAAAGAGTAACATGCTGTAAACTTCAAGTCACTTTTCCAGAGTTTCCCCCAGAGGTTAAAATCTATATTGTGTCCTATATCTATTGTCCAAATCAGCTGTACTTTCCACTCCCATTTGAAAGCTGTGATTTGGGTGCCAGGCTATGAGCCAGAAACCTCTACCTGCAACCCTCCACTGGACAATGCTTGGCATCAGTTGCCACCACTCAGATGATCCTGTCTGACTAAAAACAAGAAGTGCGGCTCAAACAACCACCTGTGCTGCAATGTGGGTTTGCCATTATTCTGCCTTGCGCCTTTGGGATTTACATTCCTGTTGGACATACATGGCTACCTGCAATTGTGCCACTACTGTATGTGGTTGGCACAGGGAGCCAGAATGAAGGAATGACCAAGTACGCCGTCTTGAGAAGGGGTCACGGGCTTAATTCCATGCAATGGCAGATGTTGTCTTAAGCCAGAACCAACGGCTGCTCCATTTAATCAGGTTACTGGCTGCAAGCAGCCAAAACAAAATCCACATTGCGCCACAATTGAATTACACCCCTGTTGTGATGCCTAGCTGCGATCGCAGTGGGACATGCAACTATCCTGCTGTCGGTGATTTGTGATCAAGGTCACACGCATTAGGGGATTGCCTCTCAACCTGCTCTCGTGCGAAACAGGCCCGTTTGACAGATGAACAACCAGGTACCACGGTTTTCCACCTGTGCCTGGATCCTGCCTCTCATAGGTTTTGAATTCCTGGGTAACCTGGCCAAGCTAGGGTCATTAAGGGAAGACGGGACGTGGGTGGCACTGTGGTCTAAACCACAGAGCCTCTTGGGCTTGCCGATCAGAAGGTCGGCAGTTCGAATCCCCATGACGGGGTGAGCTCCGTTGCTCTGTCCCAGCTCCTGCCAACCTAGCAGTTTGAAAGCACACCACTGCAAGTGGATAAACAGATACCACTGTGGCAGGAAGGTAAACGGCATTTCCATGTGCTCTGGTTTCTGTCACGGTGTTCTGTTGTGCCAGAAGCGGTTGAGTCATGCTCTCCACATGACCCGGAAAACTGTCTGTGGACAAACGCCGGCTCCTACAGCCTGAAAGCAAGATGAGCGCCGCAACCTCATTGTTGCCTTTGACTGGACTTAACCATTCAGGGGTCCTTTACCTATCATCATCATCATCATCATCATCATCATTAGAATAGAGGGCCACTGAGGGCTTGTTGCCAGTGCAAGATAACTCCTTCCCCTCCTGCCCTGAAGTGTGAACAGAGACAGAGGTTTGAAAGGTTGACAAGGTGACGGGGTGTATATTTGAGGTGACAGGAAAAGGGAGTCTGATCTGGGAGTAAGGGTTGCTGGAAAGAAGAGGCAGGAAGAAGAGCTGAGGTCCATTTAGGGCAGGTTGGCTGAAGGCTGCCTGTGCTGCTGCCTCTTGAAATGCCCATGCCGTACGACCTGGATTTCCTCCATGCAGACTGAAGGTGCAAATAGGCAAAGAAATCATATTTCTTAAAGCAACGGCAGTCTCCACAGTGTCTTCCATCCCCCAAAGGGACACAGACTCTCTTTGGGTGCCTGGGACCCCATGGGCTTTTGCCACGGCTCGGCAGAGAGACGGGCAGACACCCGACTTTTGCAACAATACTATTCCTTGCCTTTTTGTCTACCCCATCCATTTGCTCTTGATGTGTTTCATCTCTCTCTAGCTTTTGGGAACAGGAGCAAACTGAAAGATTCACTTAGGCAAGTGAAGGGCAAAATGAGTTTCTAACAGAGAATAAGGGAGGGCAGAGGATCTGGTCTGCATGTGGAAAGGCCCAAGTTCACCCTCGGCATGTCTAAGTAGGATGGGGAAAGTCTCTTGTCTGGGAGCTGTTGCCAGTCAGTGCAGAATACTGGGCCATTGGTCTGACTCAGGATAAGGCCACTTCCTATGTTCCTGTGAGTCTTAAGAACATGGGAGGGAGTGGCAGATATTCACAGGAAGGTCCACGGAGGAGAGTTCAGATTGTACCAAGACTTGCTGGAACAACCAGAACAACAGCAGCTAATGCCCCATTTTCCAGAAATGAATCTCTACCACTGTTGATATCAGGGATACCTAGTGTCACTGTCCGGTTCACGGTCAATCGACATCCTGGCTGGGGACGTTGGGACCGGGGGCAAGATGGCAGAGTGGGAGCAGGAACGGGAGTCCAGAAGCCAGGAGTCAGAAAGCCAAGAGTCCGGGGGTCAGAGAGTTGGGAGTCAAGAAGCCAAGGATCCAAGGGTCAGGAAGCAGGGAATCACGAAGTCAAGGGTTCAAGGAGCAAGAAGTCACAAAGTCAGGGGTCCGAGGATCAAGAAGCAAGGAGTCAAGAAGCCGAAGTTCAAGGATCAGGAAGCAAGAAGCCAAACGCAGCAAGGCAGGGAACATGTTGCTGTGGCAAAGAGCCAAAGGGAAAATGCTGACCTTATATCCCTTCCCGGCTCTTGACACCAGGTGCTGTGAGCTACCAATCGGCCTCACCTGTGTGGCTGCACCTTGCCTCTTCAGAACAAACTTAGGAAGGCCCCAGTCCTGCAGAGTCCTATTGGTCACAGGGCCTGGCTTCTGCACTCACACCTGACACCTAGTTCCTCTTCCTTCCTGTTTTCCACCTACCAAGGAACCTGCGTGTTTTGCCTAGGGATGGAGGCAGACCTGGGAAACAGGTGGGTTTTGCATTTCCAGATGGCGATAATGATAATAAAATGCTGGTGGTGATGATAATGAAAGCAAAGCAGACACAATAGGTCCATTTACACAGCATGCAAAGGATTGCCACCTTTTAAGCTGCATTGTCAGTGCAGCCATTCATCATGCCATTGGGGGAAATGAATATGTTATTTAGGGGCTTAATTTGACTAGTGTATAATCACAGCTATCTGGTCTCATTATTCAAATCTATTAAAGACAGAGATGGAAAATCGATGACTAATGTCTTCATTCAAGGGTCCTTCAGCCCATGTCATTTCTCCAGGGATTGCATAATTTGCTCAATGATGCACCCACACCCACATGTACATTTGGCTGAGTGTGACTGGCCCATTGGGCTTCCCTGCTAAGTGGAAATTTGAACTCTATAGTCTCCCAAGGTCCTTGTCCAGCCCTCTAACAACTATACCACACTGCCTCAGACTGTGGCATTTTATCAATTTCTGTTTTTTACAGAAACCAGCTGCTCTGAAGGACTTCAATGTGGAGTTTGGAACAGACAGGGTTAAAACTCCGTGGTGCCCTGCATCTGGGAGGGGCCGGAAGCAGGGCTTTACGTCACAGGCTTTGTCTGTGAGAGTTACTTTCAGTTCTACCGAGAGACGCTGAGAGACACAGCTAAACAGACAGGCTGTGTCTGTGTGCTTTTGGAAGCACGGAGAATGCAGGAAAACTCCGATGGAGAGACTGATTTATGGCTTGTAAATAAACGCTTCTAGAGATAAGAACCGATCTGTCTTTTGGACTTGATTTATAATTAGATTCAACAACTAGCTTAAGGTTGCAGAGAGGATGATGATGATTTGGAATGGATGTCTAGAGCATAGTGATGTGAAATCTGGGTCTGAATGAATACTGAAAACTTTCCCTGCCCTAATTTCTCCACTTCATCCCAGCTTGAATTACACATCTGATTTCCACCAGGGCAGTTCAGGGTGAAGAACCATAGAAAAAGGATAGTATGAGATGCTCTTAATTTTAAATCTAACAGAGAACGACCCCTGCTGGCAGCGTAATAATTATTTCCATGCAGAATAGTAAAAAAAAACCATACCTGTGGCTTTTGCCATCATCTGAACATCTGCAGCTGCTGGTAATTCTAGAAGGCTCAGATAATAATAATAATAATAATAATAATAATAATAATAATTTTTATTAGGTACTTCCTCCCATGTATTTTACATAAACAAGGATAAAACAGCCCAATATACACAAATAATATGCACAAGAAGAGATACTGCTCTACTGTACTCCTCTAAAATCAAGATCCAAAGGCTGGTGTGAATTTGAATGTTTTGCCTGGCCCCTAAGAGCAGTTCGTGATGGTGAAATAAATAAGTTTATTACCCTGGGGAGAGCACTCCATAAATGGGGGGCCACCACTGAAAAGGCCCATTCTTGTGTCACCAATCTCTACTCCTTGGAGGCAGGCACACACAATAGGCCTGAAGTGAAAACGAAGGTATTGGATTTATCTGAGCCTCCTTTCCCCTTCATCTTCTCCTCTGGTGGGAGTGTTGATGTGCCTGACAAGTGCAAGTGCCTGGACAAATTACCCCTGTTGCCTCCCCTCTGAAAGGCAACAGCACAGAGAAGTGTCCCGAAAATAAAACAATTCCCACAACAGAGCAGGATGCATCTGACAAAACCCTCTTTGAAAGTTTATGCTGTAATAAACACACATCTGTGAGTGCCCCAGCTGCAAGACTTTGCAGTTTCTGCCGTGTTTAGAAGGACGTTGCTTTTTTGTGTGTTTGCAGAGTGAACACACTTTCACCCAGTCACAATTCATGGGTTTCTTCATTTGTTTTGCCCCACCCCACCCAGTCAGAAGCTTTCACTTCCTGTACAGGGAGGGGGAAAGAGGTTTGAGGAACTAGGAAATGGGTGTCCTCCATTAATTAAAAGTCCATGCAGCTAGAGAGATGGAAAAAGATTAGTGTGACATCCATTGGAAATACTCAATGAAGCCTCATTCTTCTTCTTCTTTGCAAACAACTGTTCTTCATTCTTCTTCTTCACCACCACTGATATTTGAAAGGTGCTCTGGAAGCCAGAAGAGCAAGGCAAAAGTCTTTTAAAAAACAAAAAACAAGAGCAAGCACACAAACACAATTTTTATTAAATCGTCTGTTTTGCAATTTAAAATACTCATTTTACATCCTTAAGATATTAATGACTTCCCTTCTTCTTTCCCTGGTTCATTTTACATATCACAAATCCCTGCATATTTGACAAAAACTATATACCATTCAGTATTCCATTATTGCATCCATCAAAACTTATTTACACTGTTGAATTTATCTTAATGCCGCCAGCGTTTTCAGCTGTACACAATTATTTCTGATATATTCAATAAACGTTTTCCAATCTTCTTTAAAATGTATGTTTTTCTTGTTCACTTATTCTGTATTTTAACATAACATAACATAGAACAAGCGCTCTTTGATCTGATGTGATTTAAATATTTGCATTTTGCTTTTCCAACTACAAATGTTCAGCTGAAAGCGGCTCACAATAATCCGTGGTTGACATCCATTTGTCTCGGGAGACAGTGGAAGAGTGCACCTTTTTTGGTGAAGTTAAACTGCCAGACATCTACAGCGCCTGCTGTGGCTGTAGAGTCAGATATGGGGGAAACATGTTTTGTCGCAGCTGTGTAGCACCCTGCTTGTGGTTAACGCTTAGCTGGAATGAAATATTCAACGCAGCAATAGAGAAATTAAAATAATAATTTATTTGTCAGACAAATAAATGAGAGGCACAGTGGTATATGGTTACCAAGCTCTGGCCTGGCCTCCTGCCAATCTGGCCAGCACTTATATTTCCTTAATCCAGCCCCCTTGCTCCTCCTGTGGCTGCCTCTGTCCAATCAGCCTGGTTGAAATTCCTATTGGCTGTTTGCTAGAACCAATCACAAAAGATACACCCATTTCCTTTTGCCCTTTTATGGGAAACAAAAAGCTATATATTCTTCTATCTATAAATGACAAATAAGTAGTAATATATCTTACATGTGTCTCAACAAGGAACCTTAATTACCAGCTCACCTCTTGCCCTCCTTGCCCTATTGCCCTCCAAAACAAATGGTTAATCTTAAATTTTTATCTTAAACAGATGTCAAGGATCTTGAGTTCACATCATCATTGAAAGATCTCCTTCTTTTGGAGGTCTCTAAACAAAGGCCTGACAACCATATGTGTGCTCTAATGATGTTTCCTGCTTGGCAGGGGGGCTGGGCTGATGGCCCCTGTGATCTCTTTCAACTATATGAAATAAGAATCTAGCATAAGGATTTAACATTTCTTAGTTTCTAAATCCTTTGCATAATTACATTTAAGCCAATATATAACATAAATAACCTTTTAAAAGGAAAAGAAATCTTAAAAGGATCTCAGTTTAAGAAAGAAACAACTTTAGAAAAAGACTTCCCAAAATACTCTCTTCCTTTCTGCCAGCCAGATGCTCTTGGCCTTTTAACCTTAGGAAAATATGGCTCAAGTTTAATGGGAGGCACATGGTTTTATTTTACTATTTACCAACTCTTAATTTAACCACTCTTACAGCTTAATTGTACTTTGCAACATGCAAGGTCAGTGTCCTCGCTCTCAGCCTGTAATTCCCTTTTTACGACTTTGAGAATTGTTTTCTGCTATAAATCAGGGGGCCCCCTTGTCCAGGAGAATAAACATTGCCAAGGTTCTTAGGCAGCTGGTCTTCTGCCTGGCATGAAACATTTGAAAATCTTTAAGCTCATCTTAATATACAGGCCCTGATCAAAAATATAAGCTTTGATAAAAATGCAGGCTTATGATTAGATGCCTCAGCTGGGGTTGCGCTGCTACAGACAAACCAGTGTCTCTTCTCTGTGGTTATTCCCCCTCTGGACACTGTCATGGATGCACAACTTGACTGCCCATCTCCAATGCTTGGAGTTTGTTTCCCCTTTCTTACACACACACACATACACACTCCCCTGGATTTTCCTCCTCTCCTTTGTGGGTCCTATTGTTAGATATTTGTGAAGGAAATAAGCAGCTATCTTCTCTTTAAAAGACATCTGAAGGCAGCCCTGTTTAGGGAAGTTTTTAATATTTAATGCTGTATTGTTTTTAACACTTGATTGGAAGCCACCCAGAGTGGCTGGGGAAACTCAGCCAGATGGGCGGGGTATAAATAATAATAATAATAATAATAATAATAATAATAATAATAATAATATTTCCTCCTGCATCTTTTATAATAATCTTTTATGTAATCTCCATTATACCCAAAATTCACCATTAAGCAACAAGTGTTATTTCAACCCTACTAACGATTTCAACTGTTTCAATGGTTTTCAAGGTAAATTACAAGTTTTCCCCATTCCTTATTAAAATTTCGGTCTCCCAAAAGACGATTAATGCGATTCAGTGGAGTCACAAAAATTCAAAATGTTGTTTCCTCGGATTTAATAGGGCTTTTAATACTTCTAAGTAGACACGGCTAAGGGTTGCCCTTCATGCAAACCTAAAAAGTAATAAAAATCCCATGGGCACTCAAGTAGCATCGCTCCATCTTCTTATGGCTCAAGTAGCATCGCTCCATCTTCTTATGGCTCGTAACGCTGCTACTACTTTTCCCGTTCTTTGGTCGGTTCTTGTGGAAGGAAGGAAGCTTGACCCTAGCGGGCACCCATACGGGAGAGCGGTGCAGCGACGGGGAACGAAGCTTGTCCCTAGCGGCGACCCGTAGACGGCACAAGCTAACCGTGAGGAAGGAGGTTTGTCCCTAGCGGGCACCCGTACAGGAGAGCGGTGCAGCGACGGGGAACGAAGCTTGTCCCTAGCGGCGACCCGTACACGGCACAAGCTAACCGTGAGGAAGGAGGTTTGTCCCTAGCGGGCACCCGTACAGGAGAGCGGTGCAGCGACGGGGAACGAAGCTTGTCCCTAGCGGCGACCCGTACACGGCACAAGCTAACCGTGAGGAAGGAGGTTTGTCCCTAGCGAGGACCCGTACAGGAGAGCGGTGCAGCGACGGGGAACGAAGCTTGTCCCTAGCGGCGACCCGTACACGGCACAAGCTAACCGTGAGGAAGGAGGTTTGTCCCTAGCGGGGACCCGTACAGGAAATCGGCGCAGCCGCGGTGGGCGGGAACAGGAAGGCCCTTTTCCCGGCGCGAGTTCTAGCCAGCGGCCTTTCGCTCCAGCCGAGCAGGGAGGGGAGACGCTCGCCCAGCCGACGCCTGAGGGACGCGGTGGTGCGGGAGGCCATGTTCCGCATCGAGGGCCTGGGGCCCAAGCTGGACCCGGAGGAGCTGAAGCGGAAGATGCGCGAGGACGTCCTCTCCTCCGTGCGCACCTTCCTCATCTACGTGGCCGCGCTGCGCATCAGTGAGTGGCGAGCGGAGAGAGAGGCCTTGGGGTCCGGCCGGCTCGTGGGGACAAGCGAGGGCGGGCGGAGGCCCAAAGCCTGCAGCAGCCGGCCCTAGTTTGTCCGGGGAGGGAGTTCCAAAGAGCAGCCCAGCCAAGGCCTTTTGACCATCTCCTTTTCCACACACACAAGGAGTCACAACTGGGTGCAGCTACCCACAGAGCCCAGGACTTGCCGATCAGAAGGTCGGCGGTTCGAATCCCCGCCATGGGGTGAGCTCCCGTTGCTGGATCCCTGCTCCTGCCAACCTGGCAGTTCGAAAGCACATCAAAGTGCAAGTAGATAAATAGGTACTGCTCCGACGGGAAGGTAAACGGCATTTCCATACGCTGCTCTGGTTCACCAGAAGCGGCTTAGTCATGCTGGCCACATGACCCGGAAGCTGTACGCCGGCTCCCTCGGCCAATAAAGCGAGATGAGCGCTGCAACCCCAGAGTCGGCCACGACTGGACCTAATGGTCAGGGGTCCCTTTACCAACGGTGTACTTCTGTTGATATCTGTGAATTGGAAAAATATGTACTTGAAACATTGCATGTTTTTTTGGGAGGGAGAGAGGTGGGGGTCAGATGTACCTAAATGGAAAGGACATTTGATTATGTGTTATTATTATTATTATTTCTTGAATTTCTATATCACCCTATACCCAGGGGTCTCAGGCGGTTCACAGAATAAAATCAATATATAAAACCACAAAATACATAATAAAAATAACCCAGTAACCCCCCTAAAAAACCACACACTTTAAAAGGGCATCGGATGTAAATCAAATCAACCAAAGGCCTGGTTAAAGAGGAATGTTTTTGCCTGGTGCCTAAAGGTGTGTAATAAATTATGTGTTCCCCATAAATTGTTCCCCATAAAGTGCTGGCATACAAATGACTAGCTCCACAGCAGTGCAAGTGGAAGGTCTGTGCAACCTTCTGGATGCAAGAGGGAATGTTGCATGGTGTGAAAACCAAACCACTGCTGTTTCAAGAGAGCTCCCTTTATGACACACCACTTCTTGGAGACGCGATTTTCACTCCACCTTGTAGATCCAAGATGCGACAGAATGTAATTCATGTGGCAGATGCGTCTCCAAACTTCAAAATTCCCAAAGCTCAATTCTACAAAGAATTTTTGGAAATAGTAGGAATGAAAATCCCATTAGAGCCACACACACTTAGCTTGACTCCTTTTTCTTTCTGGGTCTCTGAAGCCAGACAGTGGGCAAGACATGATGAGAGCAGCCTTGTAGGCCAGAGATTCCCCACTGGAGTTGTAATTGCAGTGTTAAGATATGAAAATTCAAAACACGAAGTTATTTTTCATCAACTCATGGTAGGTAGGTACAAATAGCTCACTTGTTTTTGCTGGGATGCGAAATGGAGATTCCATCTATACAGCAGTGAGACAAGAGAGTTGGGCAGCTGTATGTTGCTTGAAATTAATATATAGATTGAGTTGGAGAAGGGAAGAGCAAATATATTTAGAATATTAGAATAATAGATACATTTTCTAGGAATGAAAATGTAATTGGCTAGATTGAGTATTCGAGGAGAGATGCTCTAATAGGTATATAGGAATGCTTTATGGAATAACTGTATCAGAAGCAACCAGTGAATATTGGGAGATGCTCAAGTGTAGAACTAATGTATAGTTCAGAAGCTTCATTTGTTCTAGCATGTGGTTGACCATATTCTGTGCCAATGCACAGTTAACTTATGGAATTCACTGCTATGTGGTTATGACTACAAACCTAGGTGGCTTTAAAAATGGGTGTATGCTTCTTTCTTCAGCTCCATTCATTTTAAAGAAGCTGGAAAGCATATGAAAACAAAAGAACATCAAGGACGGGCTGAATGGAAGACCCAGGCGGACAGTGGTTGCTCTCCCATTGAATGGGCTGCAAAGAAGAGGCTCTGTATCCTGACAAATGCATCCAGACATTTCCTACTGAAATATTTGGGAAGATTGTAGAAGAGCCGAAGAGAGAAAGCCAATAACCGTTATTTACATGTGTCAGTATGTGGTTTCTTTATGTTTGGTACAAATTTATTGTTCTTCAGAGATTATATCAACCGATTTGGGAAAATTGCTACCTGTAAACAGAGTTCTTTGGAGCAGAGCTTATCTCTGAGATGTTAACGATATGGTTATCACCAGAGTATCTCATTGTATCCTGTGCAATCTCGGTGGTTAAATCTTGAATGGCTGAAATAAAATGTGGCATATGTTCTAACATGGCATTCTACAATTACAGTCATTGTAGAGAATTTTATTCCCTTTGCAAATGTCTTTTCACATATAATGCGAGGAGGATAGTAGAAGCTTAGTGTGACTAGGCAGGAATGAAGAACAGTGAGGATAATGTTCTAGGCTTTTCAGAATGCAAAGATTTGAAAACCAATTGATGCTAAGTAGTGCCAAAATTGGGTCTGACTACTCTTCCTCTTTGCTTAATGAATCAGGGTGACATTGGAAAGAAGGCAGCAGAAAATGGTGACAAGCAGATAAGTTCATCCCTCTCATAATTAGAGATTGGGATCCTGCAGTGAAGTTGACTGGCAGGTTGTTTCTGGGCAGACAAAAAGAAGCCATTTATATCAATATGAGGCTCAATGAATGAGAGCTAGGGTTAGGTGTGACAGGGCTGGCAGCATTACTCCACATACCACCATTGGGAACAGCCATATCACAGTGGCTTCTATGCTATTGCTTGCAGCATATGGATGGGGCCTGAGATGGCTTTTTAAAAGCATTAGACAAATTCTTGGGAGATGGGTCAATTAGCAGCCAGAATACCTAAATGGAACATCCACAGTCAGAAGAGGCACACTTTAAAAGGGCACCTGGCTCTTGGGAGACGGAGTGCTCATCTTGGTTCGATTCCACAAGGCAATCCTTGAAACTATTAACAGGCTGGCAGTCTTATTAGTGAGTCTTCCTTTCCCCATATCAAATAGTCAGTGATGCCAGATTTACTATAAGCGAGTTAAAAATCAGTAATGTACCATGTCAATTGCTCTCCTTAACGGAGAAAAGAAATTGCAGTGTATGAAAGTAGCCACCAGGTGTCAGCAGCCAGTAGCTTTTTCTTTGCAAAAATCTAGCGTGGCTGTTTTTAAATAGCTATTTCAGCTGTCGGTCATGCAGATTAGTGTAGATTTCTTTGATCAGGAACGAAACCACTCTTTCAAGGCGTTGGAAGGAGAGAAATCACAGATCTGCTAGAAAATTGTGCCTTGTAAGCAATCAATATTTTGGGAAGGAAAGCTATGCCTACATTTCTCATGCAGACTAATGCTGATAATGAAAAATGTCTTCTGTTTGAGCATCTGAAGATGCTGTTTTGGCCCACAAGTGCTACCAGAATGACTGAATTTGCCTGAAAGTTTGTGGCAGTGTCACAGCACAATCCTACGCTTACATGGAAGTACACTCCATAGAATTCAATGGGACTTATTCCTAGTTAAGTGTATGTAGGATTACATTATTTTTTTTTTGCTGCCCTGCTCTTCTGCCTTGCTTAAATTATGCATGATAGGTTAAAGGCATAGCAGTATGGAAAATGAGGGGAAAGGTCGCAATCCTTTTCTTATTTAAAGGTTAAACAAAGACAACTGACAGTGTACTGCCAGAAGTCAAGACAACAACAAATAGTCTTTCTTTGGGTTTACTTTCAAAGATACAAGTATTATAGTTCTACTGTTGAGATTTGTCTTTTATAGTAAATTGCAGTGAGAAGCCAGTGAGACGAGGAGAGGGTGCTCAGGTGCTGTTCTAGAACTACATCTGAGCGGCAGTACAAAGAGAGAGAAAAATTAAGAGTGTAAAAAACCAACCATGCTTTTATTGAGCATTTATTACATCATTCACTACATGCCCAGTATTAATCAGACACTCTAAGAAAAAGGTGTGCAAATTGCACCATTAATTAATAAGAATATCAAAATGGTATCTTCTAGTCTTCAGCAAGTTAAGAAAGCAAATCACTATTCCATGGGTTTCTAGTCTGCTTGGCTCTGATTCCCTCAGAGGTAGTCAGATCACTTCATCCTAGAAGGAAGGGATGGAGGGGAAAAGACAGTTATTGGGTGAGATCATCTGGAGATGCATTAAGACTACTAACCTCCACCCAAAGGTTGTGCAGCAAAATCCACTTTGAAAGTTACTTTGGCCAAATTAGAGGGCCACATTGCTACGGAAATTGTAGAAAAGCAAGTACTACAGTGTGATGCGGCAGCTAAAAAAGCCAATGCAATTCTGGGCTGCATCAATAGGAGTACAGCATCTAGATCAAGGGAAGTAATAGTGCCACTGTATTCTGCTCTGGTCAGACCTCACCTGGAATACTGTGTCCAGTTCTGGGCACCACAGTTCAAGAAGGACACTGACAACCTGGAATGTGTCCAGAGGAGGGCAACCAAAATGGTCAAAGGCCTGGAAACGATGCCTTATGAGGAACGGCTAAGGGAGCTGGGCATGTTTAGCCTGGAGAAGAGGAGGTTAAGGGGTGATATGATAGCCATGTTCAAATATATAAAAAGATGTCACATAGAGGAGGGAGAAAGGTTGTTTTCTGCTGCTCCAGAGAAGCGGACACGGAGCAATGGTTCCAAACTACAAGAAAGAAGATTCCACCTAAAGATTAGGAAGAACTTCCTGACAGTAAGAGCTGTTTGACAGTGGAATTTGCTGCCAAGGAGTGTGGTGGAGTCTCCTTCTTTGGAGGTCTTTAAGCAGAGGCTTGACAACCATATGTCAGGAGTGCTCTGATGGTGTTTCCTGCTTGGCAGGGGGTTGGACTCGATGGCCCTTGTGGTCTCTTCCAACTCTATGATTCTATGATTCTACTATTCACTTCTCTTAACCCATTTTCTGATTGCTTTCTCTCTCAGATTGTCTCCAGGCTGTCAGTATTTTGTGGTAGGGATTAACTCTTGAGATTTTCTTTCAAGTGGATATGTTATGCTAGGGCCACATGACACTTTAATTGTGCAAACCGAAAGCATCTGCATGAATCTCCTGCAAAATACTGACATGCCTGGAGGCGTACCTAGAAGATGGAAGTACCCAGTGCATGACAAGAATCTTTGCTCTTGGAGAATACTACTTCCAACTACATGGTCCACTCTATTGTGGGAACAGTGCAAATAAGAAAACGCTTTCCCTATCCTTCTGGATTTTGGAGCATTTACATTCAAAGAATAATCTCAATGCTCGCTTGCTGACTTGTTCTGAGCCTTATTAACCCCTCCCATTTGATAGCCTCAAAAGGCTTTCAAAGCAGCTTGCAGCGCTGTGAAAACGCAGTAGTTGCAATAAAATCACATTTAAATGACAAAGTCTGTCGCCTGAAAGAACATGTCACAAAAAAACCCCCAACCTGTCAGCAATAAATTGGGGAAAAACTGTCTACATGCCCACATTTCACCATGTAAAAAGCAGCTCAATAATGAACACTCCTCTCTAGGAAGGAAGTTCCACAGATGGGAGGAGAATGGAGTGCAACTGTTGTATCCACCCATTTACTTGACGGCCAAGAGGCAGAGACACTTTAAGCTGGGCTTCCTTAGCTGATCTTAAAGTACATAGGGGGGTGGGGGAGCAGGTCCCCTGAACCAGGTGTGATATGTCCTCAGGTGTGATGGTGCCAAACCTGTTGACACCATCTCACAACACACTTTATCCTGCAAGGGGCGTTGAAAATGGGATGATGAGCAAAATGGAATCCCTCTACGATTTTTTAATTATTTATTTGGTTTTTCAGATTAAAGTTTTTCAATCACATATTCAACATACAACATAAAAACAAGATTCCAAAGAATCTCCTGGACTTCCCCCCTCCCTTTTGTGGGTACTATTGTAAATCATTTCCTCCTGCATCTTTTATAATAATCCAAATATTTTACATCTCCATTATGTCCAAAATTCCCATTAAACTACAAGTGTTATTCCAGGGACGTCCAACTCCCAAGAGATTGTGATCTACTCCCAGAAAAAGGAGGGGGGGAGTTCAGAGTTGTCAAGCTTTTTTTAGTGGTTCAGGTCAAAGTTGTCCAGCTTTTTTTAGGGGGGTAGGCCAACGTTGTTAAGCTTTTTTGGGGCATAATCCATCAACTTAGTCTGCCATTCTTCTCTGGTCGGGACTTTATCTTCTTTCCATCTCCGGGCCAAGAATCCCTCTACAATTCCTTTTACCTGTCATCCGTAACTACACTAAGCTGCTTAAAAACGAAGCCTTTGACTTAACCCCCCAGTCCTGGAAAAAAAAAACCTTAAATACATTGGAATGAAGCATGATAGTAGACCAGGAATTTCATGGAGGTGAGTGTAGAATTGCAAGCAGATGAGAGAGGGAAGAGGGATGAATCTCCCAGTCCACTTTGTGTGCTGGCTGCAGAGGAAAGGAAACTCATCCATCTGCTATGCTTTATTCCACTAGCTTGTTTGAGAAAAGGCTTTTCCCAAACTGGCTTGCTAACTAGTATTTACATGCTAGTTGGTGAGGAGGGATTTCCCACGTTTGGACCGAAACACTGGCTGCCAGCCTCTTAGTGCCCAATTATGAAGGCTTATTTTTAAGGCTGTTCTAGAAGTTCTTTGGTATTCATGGCTCTGCCTTTCTCTCCATGAGTTGAAATTAACACTGTAAGCTCCTCCGGGCAGGAACCTTTTCGTTAAGAACACCATGTAAACCATGTACAAATCAGTGCTGACTATGACCCAAGCTGGACATACACAATGTCTTAAAATGGCACTCCTAGACTCAAAGAGCACTAGTAGCATCAACATTACCTTGCTACTTCATGTCATCCGATGCCGGGAAATTACCCCTCTTATTTTTGCTTTGCTCTAGGACTTTAATATTCCCCTCTGCCTGTGTTTCTCCCACCATGTTTGTAGCATGGCACTGGTAAATGCCCTCGTCTTCTTTTGTCAGTGGGTTAATCTGGAAGGGAGACAGATACACAAAGAAGAAAAGGTGAACCGTAGCAACCAAAAGGGTTAGTTCATGTCTGTACAATTCATAGATTCAGAATTCACGGCAGCTGCCACAAGGGAAGACTGATGGGTTTTTTCCAGGGATATTCTGCAACACTGATGCAATAATAATGGATTTATACCGGATAGTCCACACATCATCCTGCTCTATTTGTTGTTCAGCAATGCTGCTCCACTACAATAATAATAATAATAATAATAATAATAATAATAATAATAATCTGGTTGAGTTTCCCCAGCCACTCTGGGCGGCTTCCAATCAAGTGTTAAAAACAATAAAGCATTAAATATTAAAAACTTCCCTAAACAGGGCTGCCTTCAGATGTCTTTTAAAGAGAAGATAGCTGCTTATTTCCTTCACATCTGAAGGGAGGGCGTTCCGCAGGGCGGGTGCCACTACCGAGAAGGTCTGGTTCCCTGTAACCTCACTTCTCGCAATGAGGGAATCTACTGCTGTACGGAGGGGCACTCTTGAACTATATAGTGCAATGGGAACTTACCAAAACCCAGCCTGTGCTCTCATGTTTTGAAGGACCGCCTCGGACCTGCACTGCCATGTTGACTCTGTCTCCAGGAAGTTCCTCTAAGAGCTTCACTCCCTTTGGGGACTCCGTGACCTGCAGAGTTTTAGCAAGGTGAAAACACAGTAGACACAGGCTTTAAGCTCAGATCCGATTGTGAACCCCACCCTCCATGAAACTCAGTTTTCCCGGACATTTCCTGGGCTATAAAATTGGATGCTGTTTTTGCATTTGATGTTAGAATTCCTGCTCCGTGATTGCAGTCATGGGATTTTTGTCTATCACATGACGGTGTATGTTTTGACTCCACAGTGTGGGAAGTGACGGAGACAGGATGTTTGTGTTAATGTGTTCCGTGAAGTGGGACTATTGTCCTTTGTTCTTTTTCTCTTTGCTGTCTGATGCTAGAGAGAGAGGAAGCCATGCTGGAGTGCTCCGTGTGTGTTTATATGTAAATAAAGTAGATTAGCCAAAATGCTGAGTTGCTGAGGTCTGTTATGCCAGTGTTTCCCAACCTTGTGCCTCCAGCTGTTTTTGAACTGCAACTCCCATCATCCCTGACTAGCAAGACCAGTGGCAAGGGATGATGGGAATTGTAGTCCAAAAACAGCTGGAGGCACAAGGTTGGGAAACACTGTGTTATGCAACTGTGCAAACTCTGCGGATCCCTAAGTGTGCCGGTGTTGGTTGGCATCGGTCGCTGTGATGTTCAGGCAGAAGCTTTTGAAGCTCCCGAACGATTGACCAGGAGGGAGAGAACATGCCAGTCAGGCATGTATCTCTGCCAGGGTCCTACATGAGTATAGGGCTGAACTCCTGATATTTGAATCCCCTGGTTCCTATTGTTAGTATTGTAAGCAACCTTGAGTGGTGCTGTTATACCACTTCAAGCTTGTTCGGTAGAGCAGGAGACTTAATCTCAGAGAAATGGGTTTGAGCCCATGCTGGCTAAAAGGTGATCCTTCTGGTTCCAACTCTACAATTCTATGATTCTAAATTTGATGTAAACATCTAGGCCATCTGAACTTCTTGGTTATGAGAACAGCCTTCCTTAAGCTAGTGCCCTCCAGATGTTTTGGTAGAGGCTGATGGGAGATGTAGTTCAAATACCTGGAGGGCATCAGGTTGGGGGAAGTCAGTTGTAGGAAAACCAAGATCTGGAGAGGACAACAGCCTATATATCAGTTTCCAGATCACTGGCTCTACCTGAAAGTGAAGCTTCATCTTCTATAATAAATTGATTTTACAAATATAAAATTGTAACAATATAACCATCCACATTTAAAGATTCCTCCGAATATCTAGACTTCCCATCTCCCCTTCCATGGGGTCCTAACCTTTTCTGCTGCATCTTTTTCAATAGTCCATATTTTATACAACTCCATTATCTCCACAGTAATTGCTACATTACAAGTGTTATTACAATCCTGCTAATGTTTTCATCTGCTTACAGTGGTCTCCAATATAAATTACAAATTTTCCCCATTCTTTGTTAAAGTTTTGGTCTTCTTGGTTCCTGCATTCCTTGGTTTCTGGTCAGTTTTGCCATTTCGGCATAGTCCCAACAGTTTAATTTGCCATTTTTCTCTTGTTGGGACTTTATCTTCATTCCATCTCTGGGCTGGTAACATCTGTGTGGCTGTTTTTGCATACATGAAAAGTCTTTCCCTCTCCCTTGGAATATCAGCACCTACAACTCCTAATAAAAAAGCCTCTGTTTTTTTTAAAAAAATAAAAGTTACCGTAATTTGAACATTTTTTTCAACTCATTATATATCATTTCCCAAAATGGCAGAAGCTTCAGCATCTAACATCAGAAACAAGGCTGGCTCAGCTCTAGATCTCTACCCCATAAAACACTTGGCATATTTCACATACCTTCTTCCAGGTGATGATGGGTGTTGGAACTGCTTTCACTTCACAAGACAGGTAAACTTGGGCTCCAGTTACATTGTGAATCCTCTTTGGGGGTACAACAATAGCGGGAGCTGGAAGAGCAGGGGGGAAATACATGCATTTCAGAATGGCAGTTTCGTGGGCTTGTCATATATGTAGTCCTGTGGCATAATGAGTTTTGTCCCCCCCCCCCCCGCCCAATAATATTTATTATTTTTCATACAAAAACATAACAAAAGGGAGAATAAACAATAATAAAAGAAAAAAGTAAAATGAAAAGAAAAAGAAGAATATAAAACATAAGATACATCCAATCACCTCGTAAACTAAAACTTAATTAATTAATTAAAATCCATCTTCATAAACATATTACTTGACTTCCTCTAATCTCTTCCATCTGAATTTCTTAGTAATTATATATAGCAGTTTCCAATATCATTATTTCATAAAACTATATCACAGTCATAATCATATTTCCTAACTTTTCTTATCGTACTTTTTCTTATTTATTTACTTAGTCCTAATTTAGTCCTAGGCCTAATTAGGCATAATGAGTTTTTCTATAGAACGGGAAGCTAGCTAAAAAATTGATTGGCTACACTTTTTGTTGTGCTTAAAGTATGCTAATTCTTTGTGTTAAGGCAGGGCAAATAAAATTCATCCATTGGCTTTAGGACTGTGTTTAGTTTGCTGCTGCCCTGGAAAAAAAATATCTGTCCCCCAATTTATAGCATGCCCCATTTACAAAATCTGAACGCCATAAACTGCTACTTTCATTTCATTTTGTTCATCATCCAAGCCCTCGCGGTTATGGAGCTGCCTTTGACAACAGAAAGGAAAAAGAAAAGAAAAAGAAAAGGCTCCGATTATCCAGCACGTGGAGCTGTGTCCCTTTCTCATAGATTCAAACTGTGTTTCCTCATACTGGACCCAGACTGCTTCTGCATAGCTTTCTTCCTGCCACTACTGAACTGTTTGTAAGTTGATTTCAGACCCTGAAAAAAAACTATTTAAAATAAAAATAAAAAATGTAAATAGAGCACGAAGAGAGGGTGAATCAGTTAATATTCGGGACAACCAGAACAATGATGGGAAAAGTAAAACTTTAGCTGGATTTTTCTTCACAGCTGCAAGAATATTAATTTCTAGGTATTGGAAATATTTGGAAGGCCTCTCTATAAAGGCACAGTATGAAAAGTTGTCATTTCTAGCAGTTTCTGAGCAGCTAACCACTAAAGTGCGACACTTTAGGGGACAAATTTAAAAAGGCAAATTTTACGCCATTAGTGTAATGAGGTTGGCTTGAGATTTAGGAAAACACCTTCGCCCAACTCCTCCTCCTCTTCTTGTAAGGCCTTGAGGAGACCATAAGCACCTCTTCCCTCAGTTAGACTAACCACAGTTTGTCTTTATGTCACGACTGGACCAATTTGTGTTAGATTCAAGTATAGCTTATTAAAGCAAGCCAAGATCAAGCTACGGTTTCTAATCCTGGCTTGTTTCAGCAGACCGCAGTTGAAACAACCTGTTCCCGTTCCCATAAAGCCACTTCCGCCTTAAGGAGGAGGTGGGTTTGCAGGCTCTCACGACCCCTCCAAGTGCGCGGAGCGTGTGGTCAGCCCTGCACAATTGGGGGGGGGGATTCCCAGCTGTGTCACTGCCAGGTGACCAATGCGATTGGTCTGGGGTGTGGCCTGCTTGATTTAAGCAGGACACATTGGGGAGCTTTCCCCTTTTCACGCTTCCAGCTGCTCCGGTTTTCCCACCCACACCCCCTTTAGGTTTTTCATCTCTTGACCTTGCTATGGACTTCGGTTGGTCGCCGTTGAGGGGCCTGGTAGGACTTTTTCCACTTGGCAAATTGGCACGGGCCATTTGGTTTTCACCTACCTCGTAGCAAATCGTCACAACTTTGTAAGGTTTGGCAGTTAGGCATTGGAATATTTCTGGAGGAGAGGAGGGGGCGCCATCACCTCCCCTGCACATTGAAGGGTATTCCGTTAAAGGATTCCGGGGTGTGTGGCCCTGGCTGAAGCCTGGGGAAGCTGGGGTCTAAGGCACAACCCCTATTGGTGACCCCGGGAGAGCTCCTAGTTGATGTGCATCAGCAGGACTCCCCCTAGTGACGGTTAACCCTTCCCAGACTCCCTGCATGAGTCAGTTATAGTCAGTTAGGTCCAATTCCTAAGCCAATACAGTGGTACCTCTCGATGCAAATGTGATCCGTTCCGGCGCCCCGTTCTCATCCTGAAGTGAACGCAACCCACGTCTGCGCATGCGTGGGTCGCGATTCACCACTTCTGCGCATGCACATAATGTCATTTTGAGCACCTGCGCATGCGCGAGCGGTGAAACCCGGAAGTAACACACTCCGTTACTTCCGGGTCGCCGCGGAGCGCAACCCGAAAATGCTTATCCCAAAGCTACTTCAACCCGAGGTATGACTGTACCACTCACAATCTGAAGCCAATAAAGTTGTGGCCTTTTTTAGCCCATTAACCTAAAATACTGGTGTCAAGTGTCTTTATTCAACCTCGGGCGGGGGGGGGGAGGGGCGGTTGGGACCTTGCCACGCAATGCGAAACTTATGGTTTAGCGCTGCATTTGAATTGGGCTAGTGGGCTGCAAGTATTCTCCAGCTGCATCCAGTTGCGATGTTCTTGGGTGTCTACGGTCTGCTCACTGAGCAGAAGAGCTTTCATCGCTGGAAGAAAAAATGCCGCGATGTCTGTGGACCAACAAAGAGCTTTTCATTGAGTTGAAACTGGTTTGAGAGTGGGGGATCACCATAGCTGTCAAGTGTCCCTTATTTGAAGGGACAGTCCCTTATTCCAGCGCCATGTCCCGCTGCTGTCCCTTATTGATGGATGTCCCTTAAATGTCCATTAAATGATGTCCCTTAAATTTCAAAGGAAGCAGCTCCTCTCCCTCCCCCCCTGCCGGCCTGAGAGGAGGGAGGCTCCAACTGTGTTGCTTGGCTGTGTTGCTCACCCAATAAGAAGTCTAAGAACGACTGGGGGGTGGAGCTTGCATGCCTTGTGTGTGGCTAGTTAATGCAAGCTGAGGGGGTTTTTGAATGCTGGACGCCATTTTGTTGCATGTGCTGCTGCAAACTTTGCAGTGCAAAGCCAGGCCGGGGAGCCATCTTAAGTTGAGGCTGCATAGGCCTTGTGGTGCATGTGATTCAGATTCTATTCAGTTGAACCTCTGGTTACAAAGTTGGTTGGACAGTGTTCTCGAACCTGCCTGGCATGAGTTTGACCAGACTGCAGGAGGACAAGAAGACTGGAGTGCCTGGAACAGGTGAGGCTGCAGGTCCCTTATTTTGGCTGCTGGTCCCTTATTTCAAGGCTGCTGGTCCCTTATTTTCAAATCTGTAAGTTGACAGCTATGGAGATCACTGTCTATGAAGCACACACAAATGTATTTTGTGTCGTGGTTGCTTTTGATCAAGGAGGTTTTGTGATACAACGGCAAAACCTTATTAACCAGAAGTAAGAAGGGGCCGAGTTTGCATTGCATACCATCAGAAGCAAGTCCTCTTTCAACCTAGCTTCACTTCTATGAATATCTCTTGGGGGGCTGGGGGTGGCAGGGTTGCGTTTGTCTGCCAAGCCTGTGGCACAACAAAGGGAACGCAACGGTTCAGGTGTCTTCATTTCCCTACATTTCCCCTCGTTTTATTTCACGCAGAGTGCTTTGTTGGCGGTATCTATGGCAACATTTCAGAACAACGGCAAACCTCCTTTGCGGGGACACCCTGGCGAAATTAAGCCAATTTTCTTCCGGCTTTTACGACGCCGAGGAAGACGCGGGCTCCCTGGATTCCCTCGGCATTAGCCCTTTCAGACGGCAATTATCTCAGGGGGAGACCTCCGAATCAGTCTCTGGAAGCACAATGCCAACCCTGCTAGAGTTCCCATCTATACGGAGCTTAGCTCTCGGGAATCGACATGGCAGCACGTCTTGCATGGGGCTGCTGCCATCGCACCTGCCACCCGCCACAGATGCTGGGGGAATAGAGGACACGGCAGAGGATGCCTTCAGCTCAGGAAATAGGAAGGACATGGGGCTTCCTCCTCCGTTGGCACCTGTTCCTGGCTACACTGCTCTTGGGTGGGTGGGAGGAGAAAGGAAGGCCATCTGTTAGAAGCTTTCCCATCTGTAAAATTACAATTGACAAATGAATATTTGTATTAATGCTACTTAACTGAGTCTGTAAGGAGATGAAGCTTCCCATACAGAATGCAGAGTAATTCCCTTTGGATCCCAGGATTAATACCTGCTGAGTCCCTTCTGTTCCAAGATTTTTGTGTGTGTGTGGGTTTTTTTTTTTTGCAGTGTGTATGTGTCTAATGGCATAATTGTTCACACCTGCTTTGAGATGCGGTTGTCCCTCAGATGTAAATGTAACATTTTGTGTACGTGTGTGAAAAACCTGCACCTGACGTACAGAGGGCACAATGGGATCTTGTTTTATGGTTCTTCCAGGGTTTAATTGTCGGCGGTTCATCGTGCAACCCCTATCACTGCTCTTGGTTTGCTGAAAAGATCTGAAATATGCACCAAGGAACACAATCCAAACCACCTGCACAAATGCAAATGTTTGGGCTCTGTCTAATAATACAGTGGAACCTCGGTTTTCAAACATAATCTGTTTCAGAAGACCGTTTGACTTCCGAAACATTCGAAAACTGAGGTGCAAAGGGTGGTCTGCCAATTCAACAGGGAAGACTGTCCTGGGGTCTTTTGATCAAGGGCAATATAAAAATCGAATTTACAAGAACAACCCTGATAATGTCCCTTGATTTCTTCGATGGAGGGAAGTTTGTATGTGTGCATGGGGGGGGGGGGAGGACACCCACCTGTCTGTTGGGAAAAACACATCCTCTGCTTGGCTCTGTCTAGCAGATTCGGAATGAAAGGTCTCAACAACAGGTTTTTGTTGTTGTTGTTTTACAAATTTATTTATTTACAGTGGTATCTCGGGTTAAGTACTTAATTCGTTCCGGAGGTCTGTACTTAACCTGAAACTGTTCTTAACCTGAAGCACCACTTTAGCTAATGGGGCCTCCTGCTGCTGCTGCGCTGCTGGAGCACAATTTCTGTTCTCATCCTGAAGCAAAGTTCTTAACCTGAAGCACTATTTCTGGGTTAGCGGATTCTGTAACCTGAAGCGTATGTAACTTGAAGCATATGTAACCCGAGGTACCACTGTATTTGGTTTTTCAAATTAAAAATTTACAGAGCTATATCAAACATAAATCATAAAAACAAGATTCCAAGGAATCTCCTGGACTTCTATCCTCCCCTTTGTGGGTTCTATTATTCATTAATTCTTCCCGCGTCTTTTATGATACTCCAAATCCTTTAGCTCTTCCAGAATCAACCTTAAACTACAAGTGTTGTTCCAATCCTACTAATGATTTTAAAGGTTTGCAATGGTCTTTAAGATAAGTTATAAATTTTTCCCATTCCTTTTTAAAATTTTGCTCTTCCTGATTTCTGACTCTTCCAGTCATTTTAGCCCTTTCAGCATAGTCCATTAACTCCATCTGCCATTCTTCTCTGGTAGGGACTTTATCTTCTTCCTATCTCTGGGCCAGTAACATCCGTGCAGCCATGGTTGCAGACATAAATAGTCTTTTCTGCTCCTTTGGGATTTCGGCACCAACAACAGTTGTTTTAAATTACTTTCTTTTGACTCCAAGTGCTCAGAAAAATTTGTTGAAATCTTCACCAGAATGCACCACAACATCAACCAAGTGACCTCAGTGAGCATTTCAATTTCAAATTCTTTCATTAATTATACTTTTAGTTAAGTATTTTTATTTATTGACTTGATAAGTGTGTGTGTGTGGGGGGGGGGGCGCAGCTGCCTCCCCCGAGCTATGCCCATGTATATGTGCCCAGAAATGTCAGAATCCTGCATGGCTGGAATGAGTCTCTGGTCATATTCACAAGTACAGTGGTACCTTGAGTTAAGAACTTAATTCTGGAGGTCTGTACTTAACCTGAAACTGTTCTTAACTTGAAGCGCCACTTTAGCTGATGGGGCCTCCTGTTGCTGCCGCGCTGCCGGAGCACAATTTCTGTTCTCATCCTGAAGCAAAGTTCTTAACCAGAAGCAATATTTCTGGGTTAACGGAGTCTGTAACCTGAAGTGTATGTAACCCCAGGTACCACTGTATGTGGCCCTCAGAAAGTTGTTGAAAAGGTTCCTTACTCCTAGTGGAGACATATACCTAGCAGGACTAGGTCTCCAGTATATATTTGGGTTCTTTATTTAAACAAAAGGTTGGGGATGAGGTACAAATGTTGGATTTTGGGAAGCCTTTCCATATAAAAGTGATGCGCTCTCTTTCTTCAAGCCTTCTGATCCAGCCCTTTGTCTAACCAACTTAGCTCGGCTTTTCTTTCTCAAACTGTATTGGCAACAATAGAATTGGCAGCAGGATTCCAACGTGGTGTTTCTAACAAATTGTTAATAAGCAAGCGAGGGGGGGGGGGGCTGGTGTGGCATTCTGGAGTGTTACTCGTGACTGCAGAGACCCAGATTGCTATGAAACTGGTCAGGGGACCTTAGGCCAGCCACTGTCTCTGAAGCTCAGACTGCCTCACATGGTTGTGGTGCAGAGAAGCAAAATGGGACAACTTACCGTATTTTTCGCTCCATAAGACACACCCCCCCTTAAAAACTAAGGGGAAATGTCTGTGCATCTTATGGAGTGAATGTGTGGTCCCTGGAGCTGGGAACCTGGGCTTCCCCCATCAGCCCCCCCCCAAGCTCTGGGAGCAGCGGACAGGCTGTGCGCAGATGCTCCATGCTCCTGAGCAGCTCTGGGGTAGCCCGCGAAGCCTCCGCAGGGCAGTGGGATGAAGGCTCCCCGCTGCCCTGCGGAGACTTCGCGGGCTACCCCAGAAGCCAGAACAGCTAGAGAGAGCACTGTGCAGCGCTCCCTCTAGCTGTTTTAGCTTCTGCTTTAGCGGCACGAAGCCTCCACGGGGCAGCAGGGAACCTTCATCCCACTGCCCTGCGGAGGCTTTGCGCGGCTATCCTTGGCTTTTGCGGGAGGTGAGGGAAGGGACAGAGCGTGGCTGTGTCCTTTCCCCCACCTCCCGCAGAAGTCCCCAAGAGCCGTGCTCCCTTTAAAGAGCTGCGCGGAGTGTGTGTGTGGCACTTGGGGGCTTCTCCCTCCTCGGGGAAAAGTCTGCAAGCGCCGCACACACGCTCCACACGGCTCATGAAAGGGAGCGCTGAGCAGAGCCTGGGATGCATACAGGCTCTGCTCAGTGCTCCCTTTAAATAATATTTTTTTTTTTCTTGAATTCCCCCTCTAAAAACTAGATGTGCCTTATGGTTAGGTGCGCCTTATGGAGCGAAAAATACGGTATGCCCTACACTCAAAGCTCTTTAATGAAAAGGCAGATCTAAATATCATCAATAACAAGGCCAATTTCAGTCCTCTATATTTTAATAAGATGCTTGTGTGTGTATTTCTGCAGAATTTCAAAACCAGCTGGGGACAGAACCTTTGATCCATTCTCAAACTTGACCATTACAAAGCCTTTCCCTTGTGGCTGTTTTGTCCCTTTGCTCTGGCTCTGATGACTACCTCTCTCTCTCTCTCTCTCTCTCTCTCTCTCTCTCTCCCTCCCTCCCTCCCTCCCTCCCTCCCTCCCTCCCCACACAACAGAGTGCACTTCTATAAGGCCATTTCTTATCAGCACAATTTCTCACCACCACATGTCAACACAATTCTTTCCAGGCGCAATCCACCCCGGCCCCACTACAAAGACCGACTGTACAAGCTTTGTGCAGGGAGCTAAGCCAAGCTGGGAGGCAGATGGAGACACCCGGGCTGTTTCTCGTCTCTTGCAGCTTATCCAAGACCCTAAGCAAGGAGGGAGGGAGTGCAAATTAGCGCACAGCGCATCCTTTCCTGGAACTCCTTGATAATTACCATTTGCTGAATATGAGGAGCTGTCATTTCTACTGAAACTAGTTAAGGCTCCTGCAGACAATCTGTTTATTCAGCATCCATCCATCTTTGCTTGCACAAAGTGCATGTGGTGGTCAGACTATGTCTGGTCTTTATCAAGCATTTGTTCTGAGTGGGTATAGCATAATGAGCATTCATCCCAATTTGCTTGTGGGGTGTTTCCATGTCTTCCTAGCACACCACGTACAAGGCTCCACCCAGCTGTCTTGGGACGCTACTCCAGATTTGTGTAGGGTTTACTCCTTTGCCTTTTCTTCTCCCGAAGACATCCCGCAAGGCAGAAGTTTAGGATCAGAGTTTTCCTTCTCTCTGTGAGAATGTTGAGGATGGAAGGACAGGATATATTGATTAAATATTATCCTTCCTCACTCGTGCTAGTGAGCTAGTAGCAGAGCACATTCCCTTGTACATTGCAGGAAGCTAGTTGATGCATTCATTAGAACCATATAAGTTGAGCAATCCAGTCCGGCTTGTCCAGATTGGATTGTTCCTAGTAAATTTCCCTTTAGTTCCCTCTTAAAAGCAATAATGATACAGGCATGTAATGCCCTAAGAGAGAATTTAATGAAAATGATTTACAGGTGGTACATGACACCAGTCAAGCTTGCAAAAATTTACCATTTGCCCGAAAATAAATGTTGGAAATGTAATGAGACTGAAGGTACATTCTTTCACCTTTGGTGGACATGCCCAAGGATTAAGACATTCTGGGAGATGATTTATAATGAAATGAAAAAGGTATTTAAATATACCTTTCTGAAGACACCAGAGGCCTTTCTCCTGGGCATGGTCGGCCAATTGGTGCCAAAGAAGGACAGAACTTTCTTTATGTATGCAACAACAGCAGCAAGAATACTCATCGCGAAGTATTGGAAGACACAAGATTTACCCACCCGGGAAGAATGGCAGATGAAGTTGATGGACTATATGGAATTGGCAGAAATGACTGGCAGAATCCGAGACCAGGGAGAAGAGTAGGTGGAAGAAGATTGGAAAAAATTTAAAGATTATGTACAGAAATATTGTAAAATGAATGAGCTTTAGAAAAATGGTGGAATGAAGTTATATGGCTTTGGCATAAATGTTATAAGGAATTAGGTACAGATAGATTGTTAATGTATTAAAGGGAAAAAACAAGGTTAGAATATGTTAAGATTAATTACAGGACAGAAAACAGAGGAAGATGGAAAGGAATTGCTGAAACAGTTAATTGAAGTGGAATACAAAAAGGGAGGCGTGAGGAAGTCAATGAAACAAGTGAATGAAAGATAAGATTGAAAATATTGGAAGTGTTTTTAATTGTTCTTGTTTTGTTTTGTTAATTCAATGTTTTATGTAGTGTTTTTGTTTTTGTTTTTGTATTGTATTATATTGATTTGTTTAATTCTTTTTCTTTCTTTTTGTAATCTTTAAACTCTTAATAAATATTATTTTTAAAAAAACAACAATAATGATACGACAGTTTTCTTTTAAAAGTAATGGTGAAGTTGACTTACGTTCAGTTCAGAGTATGGTCCTGAAGGCAGGCTTTAGCTTGTAGTTACAGTTACAGAGAAAATGTGGGTTCATCCTTTGTGAGGGATGAGCCCACGTGCTGTTGGCTGAGAGCCGACAGAGAGGAAGATGGCAAAAGAAAAGTAGCAAAAGAGGAAGATAGCTGCGTGACTAGTTCCTTTATAGGGTCTGCTAGGGTCATGCCCATCTACCTGGTCACATCTACCTGCTCCAGGGCAGGTATGACTGGAAGTCCTCCCTGTCTGGAGGAACATTCCCCTGTGTGTCCACTCTAGGAAACAGGAAATGTTGTATTTGATTGCTACAGTGAAGATACTGTTAGGATATAGTTCCATTCCACCTTAAAAGGGCCAGGCATGACTGTTGTGTATCACATGCCTGTTTACTTCCAGCACTCGCTGGGAACTTCCATTGTATGTTGCTTTTGCTATACTGCTGTTTTGCTGGAGACGAAGGGAAGCAGACACGTTTTCCTTTGTTCCTGAACTATGCTGAATAAATGCTGTAAATATGCTTACACATTTCTCTGTCCACCTCTTCTGCTGCAAGATGATTTACACACTCTGCTGATAGAGCGTGCATGGGTCTCTAAACGTATCTGAGGCTCGTGTCGCTAGTTGATGCTGTTCCAAGGGAGACCGGCTGCCAGCCGGTGGGTGGAGCCAGCTGGGGGCCTGTTTGATGCCTGCCTGATTCCCCTGTCTCCCCGGCAGTATCCCAACATATACATCCCACACTGCCTTCCCAGGTTGACGAGACCCATCTGCCCCTCACGTCCCTTTGTAGCACGTGCAAGAACCACCTTCTTGACCATTGGACCCATTATTGGTCTCACCTGCTCAATCCATGGGACCCTGTCTTTGCATGCAAGGGAAGTCCCTAACTCACTGAGTGTTTGAGACCCATCGGCTACCTTCATCTGGTTTAGCCATCTAGTGAAAGCCATTTCCAGGGGTCTATGGGGATCGTTGTCATGCTCCTTCCGGGGTAGCTTGTCCACCTTTGGTCCCCAACCTGCACTCAGCTCTCACCTGTGACTCCTGGAAGCTGTCAGCATGAGATTACCTAAGGAGGTGCTAAGAGGCAAGGGGAAAGCATGGCAGCAATGAAGGTGTAAACGACTATCAGACTTTGAAAAGTTGGTTCCACTGGTCCAAGTTCATCAGTTTTGTTTTATTGAACTAAATAGTTTTAATGGGATTCTGAATTCTTTGTTAGTACAGTGGTACCTTGGTTTTTGAACGACTTGGAAGTCAAACATTTTGGCTTTCAAATGCCGAAAACTCGGAAGTAGCTGCTCCGGTTTTTGAATGCTTTTCGGAAGCCGAACGTGCCACGTGGTTTCCATATTGAGTTTTCTGGGCATAAATGCTTCTGGAAATGCATGCTTCAGTTTTCGAACATTTCGTAAGTCGAACAGTCTTCTGGAATGGATTACGTTCGAAAACCGAGGTACAACTGTATTTTGAGTTTGATTGTTATTATCTTCATTAGTGGGTCATGCAAATGTCTATTCTGAGTAATGCTATATATAGAGAAAGAGTGCTGGGCCTGAGTTTATGGAACCAAGGGAGCGGTGCCCTGAAAAACCTTAGGAATCACTGTCCCAAATGTGGGCACTCTAAGTTCTATGAAAATGACCTACATGTTTTTTTGGGGAGGTGAATACAGCTGCAAAATTACATTCCCCCACACAACCAAAATAAATAAAGGGCAACTCTTCTATTCATTACCACCAGAATCTCTTTTTCATTTGGGAGTGGGGAGAGAAAGAAGAGAGACAGGACATTTCTGAACGTCGTATTTCTACTTGCACTGTTGCAAAGCCATAGCCGGCATCAGTTAAAGCTCAAGGTTAAGCCAGGCCCCTGTCAATCTGTCAATCAAGCTCCTTGTGCAACTATCACATAGAAGAAATCTCTTCTGCTCCCCCCCCCCCGTCTCCCCACTTGCACCTTTTCCCTTCAACTGGAGAAGAGAGGGAAGCAAGATGCAGATGGGAACTTCTTCAAATCCTCCGACTGGCTGATCGGGTATGATATGCGTAGGAGAGATAAGCCGGCCCAGATGGCAAAATGCACCTGGTTTTTTTTTTTTAAAAAAAGCTCCTCTATGTTATGGTACCAGCAGGTTTCACTCTGTCTTTAATCTTTAGTACATCCAAGGTCACAAGGTTTTAAAAAAAGAGTCAAGTGAGAGTTGGTGGTTAATACTTGATGGCATCTGCAGATGGTGACAGCAGCCACAAAATTAAAAGATTCCTGCTTCTTGGGAGAAAAGCAATGACAAACCTAGACAGCATCTTAATAAGCAGAGACCTCACCTTGCCAACAAGGTCCGTATAGTAAAAGCTATGGTTTTCCCAGTAGTGATGTATGTAAGTGAGAACTGGACCATAAAGAAGGCTGATCACCGAAGAATTGATGCTTTTGAATTATGGTGCTAGAGGAGACTCTTGAGAGTCCCATGGACAGCAAGAAGATCAAACCTCTTCGTTCTTAAGGAAATCAGCCCTGAGTGCTCACTGGAAGGACAGATCGTGAAGCTGAAGCTCCAATACTTTGGCCACCTCATGAGAAGAGAAGACTCCCTGGAAAAGACCCTGATGTTGGGAAAGATGGAGGGCACAAGGAGAAGGGGACGACAGAGGACGAGATGGTTGGACAGTGTTCTCGAAGCTACCAGCATGAGTTTGACCAAACTGCGGGAGGCAGTGGAAGACATGAGTGCCTGGCGTGCTCTGGTTCATGGGGTCACGAAGAGTCAGACACGACTAAATGACTAAACGACTAAACGACTAAACAACAACAACATAAAACACACCTCAGCTATATGTACGCGCGCGCGCGCGCTCACACACTCACACACAAAAATTGACCCCTTTCCTGAAGGCTTTCTCTCTCAATAAAACTACCTGTCTGAAACTACTTTCTCCACCTGCCCTGTTCACATGCAGTACTGCAGCCTAATGCATTTCATCGTCGCTTACGCTTGTGTGTATTTGGTGCTGAAATTCTTTATTTAAACAAAGAAAAGAACATTTGGTGGTTAGCAGATGGTATGCAACAGAGCTTCAGATTTCTAAAAGACCCCCAAATAGGTTTCATGATAATTGCACGGGTTTCCCCCTTAAATTAATAATACACTCTCCCTAATAATCCAAACTCCTCAAGCAGCATCTGCAATTTGACGCTTTTAGACTGCAAATCTAAGCAAAGGATCAGCTCTCGTTTTTCCTCTGAAGCCACTCAGGTGGCGATGCCGCATTTGTGTCACCCTAGTTCCTGTCATCTCAAGCCATTTCTGAGATCATTAAAGTGTCAATCTCCATGCATCTAGAATATTCCGGTCCCCCAAGCCTCTTGAACCTTAACTCTTCACTTCCCTGGAATCTGATGGTTTAGCGCCACCATGGATGCAAATTCAACGATACTCAGCTGGTGTTCCACCCGCTAATTAGCTGTCCTATACATCACATGCAGATTGGGCTCTTTGCGTCTAAGTGACAAAAAGCTTGATGTTAAAACTATGACATATCTAAGATTATAACCATAAAGAAGTACAACCGTAAAACCAGGGCTCTGAGCAGGTGATGTTGCACAGGGAATTAGAATAAGCAACGCTGATCTGAGATGAGAAGCAGCAGCCCCAGTTATCACGATAAAATTATTGCTGTATTGTTATAGATTTAAGGGGGAGAACCCCCTCCTAAACCCTGGAAAATAATAAATGCTAGGATTTTGATTATTTGGGACATGAAGGGAGAATGCAAGCTGCAGAGGAATTCCTGTGGCTAAGCTAAGGAACAATAAAGGTAAAGGTAAAGGACCCCTGGACGGTTAAGTCCAGTCAAAGGCGACTCTGGGGTTTGCGACGCTCATCTCGCTTTCAGGTCGAGGGAGCCGGTGTTTGTCCACAGACAGCTTTCTGGGTCATGTGGCCAACATGACTAAACCGCTTCTGGTGCAGCAGAGCACTGTGACGGAAACCAGAGCGCATGGAAATGTTGTTTGCTTTCCTGCCACAGAGGTACCTATTTATCTACTTGCACTGGCATGCTTTAGAACTGCTAGGTTAACAGGAGCTGGGACAGAGCAATGGGAGCTCACACGGTTGCAGGGATTCGAATCACCGACCTTCTGATCGGCAAGCCCAAGAGGCTCAGTGGTTTAGACCACAGTGCCACCCGTGTCCCTGTTAAGCAACAATAGAGAGCAATTGAGGGACATTAATAGTACAAGAGAACTCCTTTCCCCTTGCCCTGATTTGTGAAACAGAGACTGGGGATTTGGAAGGTTGCCAGGGTGAATGCTTTGGGAGCAAGGGTGCCTGGGATGAAGGAGGAGGAAGAAGAGCTGAGATCCATCTTGGAGAGGCTGGCTGCAGGGCTGGCTGTAGAGAAGGACTGCACTTCTGTGGGGTACAAGCCCCTCTTGAAAGGTCTGTGCTGTCAGATCTGGACTCCTTCCATGCAGACTGAAGGTGCAAATAGGTGAATAAACCATACAGTGGTACCTCGGGTTAAGTACATAATTCGTTCCGGAGGTCTGTTCTTAACCTGAAACTGTTCTTAACCTGAAGCACCACTTTATCTAATGGGGCCTCCTGCTGCTGCCGTAGCACGATTTCTGTTCTCATCCTGAAGCAAAGTTCTTGACCTGAAGCACTATTTCTGGGATAGCGGAGTCTGTAACCTGAAGCGCATATAACCTGAAGCGTATGTAACCCGAGGTACCACTGTATTTCTTAAAGCCACGGCAGTCTCCACCGTGTCTTCCATTCTCTAAAGCAGTGTTTCCCAACCTTGGGCCTCCAGCTGTTTTTGGACTACAACTCCCATCATCCCTAGCTAGCAAGACCAGTGGTCAGGGATGATGGGAATTGTAGTTCAAAAACAGCTGGAGGCCCAAGGTTGGGAAACACTGCTCTAAAGACCCCATGTGTGCATTTGGAATGCCATGGGCTCTTGCCACCGTTCGGCAAAGAGGGGGGCAGGCAGACGACTTTTGTAACCATATGTTTTCTGGAAAGGGGAAAAGAGCCTACTGGATCCAGACAAGCCTCCGGTGGCCCATGTCAATGGGTATCCAGGAAGTAGGACCTGGTTGCAACAGCACTCTCCTCATTTGTGATTCCTAGCAGCTGGTTTTCAAGCAGCCAATGACAGTCTTGCCTTCTTTTCCACCACACAGTGCAGCCTCTCTCTCGTGCTCAGTCGGATTTGCCCCAACTTGAACTGCATCTGTGTGCTGTGCAAAAGGAATCATCTTAATAGATGGTCCTGGTTGCGGGCAGGCCCTCAACCCGGTCCCCCCCACCCCAGCGTGGGTGGAGCCATCACCCTCACGCCATGGCGGCACCATGGTGGCACCATGATCACCCAGGGCTATTGCCCAATCAATTTCAATGGGTGATCGTGGGGGAATGTATTAAAGCGGTAGTGCGACGTGTGCCAAGCACCTGTTTCACGCTGCCGAACACCCTCCCTTTAATTTAAGTGTCCTTTGGCCTTACTTTGGACTTCGGTTGGTTGCCCGTCTTGGGTCGGGGACCAGATAGGAATTTTTCCATTTGGCGAATTGGCATGGGCCACTTGGTTTTTGCCTACCTCTTAGTAATCGTCACAAATTTGTAAGGTTTGGCGGTTAGGCATTGGCTTATTGTTGAGTGGGGGAGGGGAGGTCGGCCATCGCCTGCCCCTCCATTTCAAGGGTATTCCGTTAAAGGAATCCAGGGCCTGGATCTTGTCTGAAGTCCGTTTGAGGGGTTAGGGCCATGCCAGGCCTCTGGGGACACCAGGGGAGATGCAGGCGGGTTCCCCCGAAGCAGTTTCCCTTTGCGTGGTTTACCCTTACAGACTTCCTGCAAAGGGGGCAGAAGTCAGATATAGTCTTTTGCCAATGCCTAAGCCAACAAAGGTCCGTGTAGTTAAAGCCATGGTTTTCCCAGTAGTGATGTATGGAAGTGAGAGCTGGACCATAAAGAAGGCTGACTGCCGAAGAATTGATGCTTTTGAATTATGGTGCTGGAGGAGACTCTTGGGAGTCCCATGGACTGCAAGAAGATCAAACCTCTCCATTCTGAAGGAAATCAGCCCTGAGTGCTCACTGGAAGGACAGATCCTGAAGCTGAGGCTCCAATACTTTGGCCACCTCAGGAGAAGAGAAGACTCCCTGGAAAAGACCCTGATGTTGGGAAAGATGGAGGGCAGAAGGAGAAGGGGATGACAGTGGACGAGATGGTTGGACAGTGTTCTTGAAGCTACCAGCATGAGTTTGACCAAACTGCGGGAGGCAGTGGAAGACAGGAGTGCCTGGCGTGCTCTGGTCCAGGGGGTCACGAGGAGTCGGACATGACTAAATGACTAAACAACACAACAAAACCAATATCACTCTCATTTCCTGTAATCAATAAAGTTGTGGCCGAAAAAATTGCCCAATAACCTTAAACAAAAATTCTCGGTGTGAATTTCTTTATGCTAATGGGGGGTTGGGCTTGAGGGTCTTGCTACGCAGAATGGCGAGATGCTCATTTCTTCAGCCTTGGTGCTAAGATTCAGGCAACGGGTGTAACATCCCCCGCAAGCTTTTCCCAGTCTCGGTGATGAAATTCTGGGGCTCTGGCCTCAGCCTTGTGTCACTGTGGTAATTGTCCTTCCGTGAACGTGGAAAGTGAGAGGTGATCATTAGCAAGGCTGGGATCAAAGCTGCCACTCAAAGAATAAGAAGGGGCCAGGAATCCCCCGCAATCTCAATTGACGTTTCCCCACCCTCTTGATTTTCTGAGCAGCCTTCCCTCCTGGCTCTCTTCCTACACCTTTAATGATGATAAATATTATTTGTGTCACTATTCCTTGGCATGTGCTGTGCAAATGAGATAGTAGTACCCTTGCCTTAGGCTTACAGTGGGAAAATATTTGCATTTTTCTACATTTCATAGAATCACAGAGTTGTAGAGTTGGAAGGGACTCTGAGTGTTGAGTCCAACCATTTCTTAGGTCTGGGCAATATATCAATATATTGGCCAAAACAGGTTTGAAGTCCATATTGTGGTATCGTTTTCATAATTTTTGACCTGGCAATACATTGCGAACCATGGTATTTGTGTGTGTGATATGCAAAAACCACAATGCGGTGGGAAACGTAAAGCCATATTGGGAAATGATGCATAATGAATTAAAAAAAATGTTAACAAGTACTCCCCCACAACACCAGAGTCCTTTCTTTTGGGGATAATTCAGACTGAAATTCCCAGGTGTCAAAAAAAGGTTATTTATGTATGCCACTACTGCGGCCTGTGTTTTGTTAGTCCCAAAATGGAAAAGGAGTGAGGTCCCAACTAAAGAAGAATGGCAACTTAAGTTGACAGAATATGTGCAGCTTGCAGACTTAACATATAGAATAAGAGAACAAGAAGAACATACGTTTAGAGAAGATTGGAAAATGTTTATTGAATATATGAGAAATAATTGTGTGCAGCTGAAAACGCCGGCAGCATTAAGATAAATTCAACAGTGTAAATAAGTTTTGATGGATACAATAATGGAATACCGAATGGTATAGTTTTTGTAAAATATGTAGGGATTTATGATATGTAAAATGAACCATGGAAAGAAAAGAAGGGAAGTCATAGATATCCTAAGGATGTAAAAATGAGTACTTTAAATTGTAAAACAGAAAATTTATTAAAAATTATAAAAAAGAAAGAAAAAACATGAAGCCAGCCAATTTCACTACATAGCTCCATCCTTATTTCAGACATCGTGATATATTGTGATATTTTGATATATCACGATGTCAAAAGCCAGATATCGCCCAGCCTTACAGCACCTTGAATGTTGATGGAACCAAAGAAGGAGTTCACCTCAGGATCTTAGCGCCTGGGCAATTTCATAAAGGGAGATAATGATCTTTCAGGTAGTCAGTTGCTGTGATTGGCCTTGCTAAGGGAATAAGAACTGCTTGCAAAACCCATCTAATCATTTTGAAAAAATACAGCCCCTTCAGATATTTTCTTCCCTTTGTTTTCTGGGAATCGACTCGAGCCCCTGCGCTAAGTGTCTACGCCCTGTCTTATAAGCCTTATACCTGATTTCAGCAAGCTGAACTTCAGCAAGAGAATGCTAATGGGCTATGCTAATTGGTGGCGAGGTCGTACCTCGTGGCAAGACTCTGAAACTGAAATGTTTCAGCGGTTCTCAGGCATGAAGCCTTCTCCCTCCTTTTGTCTCTTGCAGAATGGTTGTCTCAGCCACTTCATAGTTGCTTGGTAACATGCCACCAAACAAGATTCACTTGTTTAATGACTCCCCATCTTTTAATTCATGCTACACTTTTGCTGTGACAAACATGAGCTGGAAAGTCTTCATTATTTACAGAGGTTACTGTTGCAGCATCAAGCTTTTAATGGGTTGCATTCAAAAAGGTTTGCTTTATTTCACTTAGTCTGCTGAACCTCTGAGGTTGCCAAACTGAAGAGCATGAAATGTAAATTCAATCTGATACAATACATTGCAATTATTTTCTTCTGTATCTGATGTCTACCTTCCAGGGGACTTTTGGAATTGCGACAATAGCCTTCTGAACAATTTTTTTAAAAAAGGATACAATGGATTTTTTTGTGGGGGGAAGAGCGGAATTGGAGCCAGAGGCCAATATATATTGTCCTTTGCTATTTTATTCAACTTACTGAAAGTTTTCAAAGAAAATCCACTTTTTAAAACATTTCGGGCCATCTTTTGCTGTTTGATGCTACTTATTCATCATCCACAGTTGCAGATTAAGAATAGCAACGTTAATGGCTCGTGATGAAATAACCTAAAAGTTCATTGATTTGAATGTAAAAAAAGGTAAACAGGTAAAGGACCCCTGGATAGTTAAGTCCAGTCAAAGGCGACTATGGGGTTGTGGCGCTCATCTCACTTTCAGGCCGAGGGAGCAGGCGTTTGTCCACAGACAGCTTTCCGGGTCATGTGGCCAGCAGGACTAAACTGTTTCTGGTGCAACGGAACACAGTGATGGAACCAGAGTGCACGGAACACCATTTACCTTCCCGCTGCAATGATACCTATTTATCTACTTGCACTGGTGTGCTTTCGAACTGATAGGTTGGCAGGAGCTGGGACAGAGCAATGGGAGCTCACCCCATTGTGGGGATTGGAACCACCAACCATGTGATTGGCAAGCCCAAGAGGCTCAGTGGTTTAGACCACAGTGCCACCTGCTTTAGCTTAGAGACCAAGATATTTGATGGTCAGTTTCACAAAAAAATTATTTGCATTATTGGTGATGTCCTTTGCTCTCCACCCCACTTTTAGAAACAAGAATCAATAGTGTACCTGGATGGAAGATTTGCACATTTATAGATCTGTTGTAAGATGTCTTGAAAGTCAGTTGGGCTAAGAAATTGGATAAAATATAGAGTAAGCTAACTAAATGTCACTGTCCCAAGTGGCAGTTTCATAACAAAGCAACTATTAAGGAGAATTTCCAGCGTGGAAATCTTAAGGGATGGTGAGGGGAAGAGACCAAGAGATGCTTGCAGAAAGCCTGTTTATTGAGCATCTGTTCTGATTTGTTTTTAGGGAGACAAGCATTGTCTATTTCAGGCATAGGCAAACTCTAGCCCTCCAGATGTTTGGGACTACAATTCCCATCATCCCTAGCTAACAAGACCAGTGGTCAGGGATGATGGGAATTGTAGTCTCAAACATCTGGAGGGCCAGAGTTTGCCTATGCCTGGTCTATCTTAATGATCATTCTTTCTGTTTTCTTCATGGGGAGGTTAAATGAGCATCTGTTTTGCATGCAGAGCGCCCCAGGTTTTAGCATCTCCAGTTATGGCTAGGAGAGACTGAGAACCTTTCTGAAAACCCAAAGAGCCATTGCTAGGAGACTGAGCTAGATTCATTCTCAGTTCATTCATTCATTAAGCTTATTGTGCTAGCCAGAGGCCATGACAATTATGATGTACAAACACGGTAATGAGTATTAGGGGAGGGGTAGTACTTCTGGCGGGGGACAAGTCATGTTCCTTCTGGGGTAGCTTGTCCACATTTGGTCTCCACATTGTACTCAAATTCCTGGAAGATGTCAGCAGTCACACCCTGGGAACGGATTTGGCTGGCTGGCTAAACCAGGTGAAGGATGCCAATGGGTGTCAAACCCTTGGGGAGTTAGGGACTTGGGAGAGCCAGTGTGGTGTAGTGGTTAAGAGTGGTAGACTCGTAATCTGGTGAACCGGGTTCGCTTCCCGGCTCTTCCACATGCAGCTGCTGGGTGACCTTGGGCTAGTCACAATTCTTTGAAGTCTCTCAGCCCCACTCACCTCGCAGAGTGTTTGTTGTGGGGGAGGAAGGGAAAGGAGAATGTTAGCCGCTTTGAGACTCCTTTGTTGTTGTTGTTGATTAGTCTTTTAGTCGTGTTCAACTCTTCATGACCCCATGGACCAGAGCACACCAGGCACTCCTGTCTTCCACTGCCTCCTGCAGTTTGGTCAAACTCATGCTTGTAGCTTCGAGAACACTGTCCAACCATCTCACCCTCTGTCGTCCCCTTCTCCTTGTGCCCTCCATCTTTCCCAACATCAGGGTCTTTTCCAGGGAGTCTTCTCTTCTCATGAGGTGGCCAAAGTATTTGGAGCCTCAGCTTCAGGATCTGTCCTTCCAGTGAGCACTCAGTGCTGATTTCCTTCAGAATGGATAGGTTTGATCTTCTTGCAGTCCATGGGACTCTCAAGAGTCTCCTCCAGCACCATAATTCAAAAGCATCAATTCTTCGGCAATCAGCCTTCTTTATGGTCCAGCTCTCACTTCCATACATATGGAAGTGAGAGCTGGAAGTGAGACTCCTTTGGGTAGTGATAAAGCGGGATATCGAATCCAAACCCTTCTTCTCTTCTTCCTTGCATGCGAAGACAGGCTCCAGCAGATTGAGTGGGTAAGACCAATAGTCACAGTTTATTGGGTTTTAGCAGACAGCCAATAGTGGGTCCAACAGTCAAGAAGGTAATTTCTGCACTGATGTTGAGGGAAATGAGGGGCAGATGGGGTTTGTCAACCTGGGACGGTAGCCTACCTAGGAGAAGGGAAACTCTGATCCTAAACTTCCATTGCCTTCTGGGATTTCTTTGGGAGAAGGAAAGGCTAAGGAGTCTTCTTCTCTGGCGATCACTCGTAGCCGAATAAGATTGTCTTCCATAAACACGGTCTTCACAGTGAGTTCGTAAGTGACTGTGGAGGCCATTTCTGGATCCACACTTCCTTCCAACATAGGTTTCCGGGCAGGAGTTGATCATGGTGAGGGTTTGCCAAGCGTGCCTTCCTCTTAGTGTGTTTATCCCTTTCGTCCTGAGTTCGAGCCTCTTCAAAACCCATGACACCTTTGGTGAAAGGCTAAGGAGTAAACCCTTCACAAATCCAGAGTGAAGTCCCTTAGTCAGGCAAAACTACTAAAGGAGGGTGTAACGCAAGGCTGGGGGAGAGTGTGATTCAGAAGAGGCTGGGCCCTGAGAAGAGTCTCTAGGGCCAGATAGAGAGTCTTGGAGGATCACACTTGTTCCCCCAGGGCCTGAGGTTCCTCAAACCAAGTGGATCTTGCAACAAAGTCCTGCAGTGTGGAATGTTGGTGCGTTGGAGCGCCAGCCACTCCCCTTCCCAGAATACTCATTCTGTTTTTCTTCCGCTGCAGTTTTCAGTTGTTGCCTCTCAACAGCATTCTGCAACAAGGGAGCATGTCCAGTCCTCGCTGGGATGTTTTAGGGGTCAGCCTCTCTTTATTTTCTTTTAATACACTGCTGCAAACCTTGCAGTTCCCTTAAGTCTGTTCGTATCTCCCTCTCAAGTGCGGATGGCTACATACGCTTTTTCCACTTTGAGACTGGGCTGGCTATTAATAGAGATATCTCTCTCTATATAGTGATTCACACATTTAGCATCACTTATATTTTTGGCCTCACCAGATGGGTTTTATTAAATGGAAAAGATTATCTTACACTGGAATGTGATCTCACTTGTCAAGGACCTCCTCCTTTTCTCTCTCCCTCTTCTCTGCCACCTCCTCTCCCTCATTTTTCTTTCTTTTGGGGCGCTTCAAGACTGTAGCTCTTTTCAGCTTGGATTCAGTCTCATGCCAGCAAATTCAGGTTGTGCTGTTACAGTTGATGGGTGGTCTTGCACAGCACACCAACTTCTCCCAAAGATCTGATTTTTTGCAATACGGAAAAGGGATGGCAAATGCCCTGGAAATGTGGGGCAACGTCATCGTGATTGTCTTTCGTGAACACAGTCTTAACAGGGAGTCCGTAAGTGACTGTAGAGGCCAGTTCTGGATCCACACGTCCTTCCACACAGGTTTCCAGGCAGGAGTTGATCATGGTGAGGGTTTGCCAAGCATGCCTTCCTCTTAGCACATTTCTCCTTTTCGTCCTGAGTTCGAGTGTCTTCAAAGCCCATGACACCTTTGGTAAAGGCTGTTCTCCAATTGGAGCGCTCACAGGCCAGTGTTTCCCAGTTGTCGGTGTTTATACTACATTTTTAAAGATTTACCTTGAGAGAGTCTTTAAACCTCTTTTGTTGACCACCAGCGTTACACTTTCCATTCTTAAGTTCCATTTTTAAGTTTGGGCAACACTTACTTTGAGACAGCATCACAGGGAGATAGGGGGCTGCTTTTTCCTGAGTCAGATTGTTGGTCCAACTAGGTAATAGTTGGGTTTTAGCTAATGTTCCTTCTGATTGTTCTTCTTTAACTATTATTGATTTTCAGAAAGGGCAGGCGCCGTAACCAAAGATTGAGCGAGAGTGTCTTTACATTGGCTCATGGAACTAGATGGGGACTCGCTGTCAAAGACAGTATCTCCATATTGATGTTTTTATTATGCTTTCATTGCTAATCACTTTGAGGTGTATCATGGGAAGTCAATTCATAAATGAAACAAAAGGAATGAACAAATTAAGAATATCTCCTTCTCTTGGGAGCACATGGTGTGATGTTATCACATTCCAAGTTTTGCCTTACATTAATTGCTCCACTCAGTTTGTAGAGGAGGAAGAAGATATATTACCTATTTTGTTTAGTTCAGTGTTTTCAGTTGTTGTTGTTGTTTAGTCATTTCCGACTCTTCGTGACCCCCTGGACCCGAGCACGCCAGGCACTCCTGTCTTCCACTGCCTCCCGCAGTTTGGTCAAACTCATGCTGGTAGCCTCGACAACACTGTCCAACCATCTTGTCCTCTGACGTCCCCTTCTCCTTGTGCCCTCCATCTTTCCCAATATCAGGGTCTTTTCCAGGGAGTCTTCTCTTCTCATGAGGTGTATTGGAGCCTCAGCTTCACGATCTGTCCTTCCAGGGAGCACTCAGGGCTGATTTCCTTCAAAATGGAGAGGTTTGATCTTCTTGCAGTCCATGGGACTCTCAAGAGTCTCCTCTAGCACCATAATTCAAAAGGATCAATTCTTTGGCGATCAGCCTTCTTTATGGTCCAGCTCTCACTTCCATACATCACTACTGGGTAAACCATAGCTTTAGCTATACGGACCTTTGTTGGCAAGGTGATGTCTCTGCTTTTTAAGCAGAGTGTTTTCAGTAGTAAATCATAACTCCTGCTTGGTGGATATTGTCAGTCATATACTCGTATGACAAGGACAAGTTATCTTTAGCACACTTCCTCCTGGGGTGACCTGATACTGCTTCAAACAACATATTTGGTTGAACTCAAACTGTCTTTGGCTCTCAGTCAAGAAGGGCACAGTTATTTGAATGGGCAACACCAAAGTGAGTGGTTATTTCATCTTTCGGATTTAGCTGTGCTTAGACGCTTGGCATTTCCCTTCCACTTTACTATTTCAGTATATTTGCCACTGTCTCTTGCATTACTGCCAACGGATATAAACATAACAGGAGCTCCGATATGAGAGATAAATATAGAACCAAGATTGCATTTCAGATTTCTAATGGAGAGAGAGGGGTAGAAGAAGCATGCTTTGATGTCAGTGTCGTATCTGGAAAAGCAGCACATTTCATAGGAATGCTAGAAGCTCAAAACGAGCTGGGCATGATTCTGCTGCTTCCTTGCAGTATCCTGTCAGGACCTGTGGCAGCTGAGATCACACATTCATTTCAGTTCATGTCAGGGTGGATAAAAATCAGTGATAAAAAAACAACGCAGATGTTTTTTATTTAAACCAGATTTTTAAATATTTAAACCGGATTTTCTAATATTTAAACTGGATTTTTTTAAAATTTAAATTGGATTTTTAAAAATAAAATGCTTTTGGAGGAAAAATCTTTCTAAAGATAGTTTTCTATTTAAGTTACATTATAGTCCAAAGGCTATTCATCAGGAAATAAGGATTTGTTTTTGAATATGTAGCATGAGGCTTTATATGCAATGTTTAATTTTTTTGGTAAATGAACTCCATTAGTCCATTCACAATGTCATGCTCTTCCAGAGGTTTCTGTAAGATTATTTGGGGCAGTTTTTCTAATGAGAAGATATTATCACAGATGTTTGTTTTTGCAGTTCTCAAAAGTGTGAATTTGTGTCTGCAGAGATAATATGCCTTTCCTTCACAAGAAAAATATTATAAAATAAACATAAAGAGTTGAGGAAAAAACCTTAATCCCATTGTTCCTTTGCAAATTTATATCCACAGAATCAACCCCTTACCTCTTAAAGGCTAAGTTCCAAGAGGTTCAAGGAATAGATTGTTTGGGGTGTAATAGATCTGCACAAGTAGCTAAGTGTGAAGCAGTAAAAATGAAAGTGAAACCTTGTGAAAAGAATACTCCACGAGTCTTGGGATCTTTGTGTGATAATTGTGCAATTTTTGGTAAAACTGTAAAAACTACTCTGAAAATTTATTATTCCAAAAATGAAACCTTCATCTGGTTGTAAACATTAAGATTATACCAGCAAGAACGAGTCTTTCTGTAAAAAAAAGAAAAAAAGATTTAAACCAAGTCTTACTGACTAACGATTTAAATCTTGATTTAAATCGATTTGATTTAAATCAAATCCACTCTGGCTCATGTCAACATCAAGAGGACCTGAGCACTGACAAATGCTTGGACTGTCAAGAGACACTTATGAGGATGGCTTGCAACAGAGAAAGGTAATTTGTGGGGCCTCCAGAGGTTATTAGACTCGAACTCCCATCAGCCTCAGCCATCATGGCCAATGGCCAGAGGTGATGGGCTTTGTAGTCCTGCAACATCCAGCGAGCCCCGCCCTCTACAACCCTGTCATAGAATGAGAGCCAAATTTGGACCTCAACATTGGCTTAGTTTATCTGGTGAGTTTGCCTTTTGGAATCATAGAGTTTGACGGGATCTAGTTTAACCCCTTGCAATGCAGGAATCTCAACTGAACTAAACTCTTGGGGGAAGCGTATTTATTTAGCAGGCAGAGAACACCCCCAGGAGATGACATCACCGTTCCTGCTGTGAAAGAAGAAGTACCGTATTTTTTGCTCTATAAGACTCATTTTTTCCCTCCTAAAAGGTAAGGGGAAATGTGTGTGCGTCTTATGGAGCGAATGTAGGCTGCACAGCTATCCCAGAATCCAGAACAGCAAGAGGGATTGCTGCTTTCACTGCGCAGCGATCCCTCTTGCTGTTCTGGCTTCTGAGATTCAGAATATTTTTTTTCTTGTTTTCCTCCTCCAAAAACTAGGTGCATCTTGTGGTCTGGTGTGTCTAATAGAGTGAAAAATATGGTATTTCATCCCTGCTTATCCATGTTCCACTCCACCACTAACGTTTTCGGTTGTGGAAAGAAGAAAAGCAATCAAGGAGAGAGATATTGAGTGAATCACGGGATGGAGCAATGGAGAACTTCTGAAACAACAATGGGATATTAGCTCCACCCAAGGCATGATGGAGAACAGCAACAACTGGGAAAAGATAGACATAATATTTTACAAGGACAGGAAGAAAAATCACGGACAGAATCATTGCCACACATGGGAAGAACAAGGATATAGTTTGAATGTTTCTCCTGTAGCTTTATAAATATGTGTCAATATGAATGGAAGTCGTTAATACTGTAGTTGTTGTATAAGGGATTTTGACTGGAGTGCAATTGAAATTAATAAGAGTTTGGAACGCAGAAATAAAGAAAGTCACCAAACCATCAATTCTAGCACTTGGTGGGGGGGGGGGACGGGACCTAAATTATATCATTTGGCACCTGAATGATTAGTATTAGTAATTGTTTTATAATTTGCCATTGTTATAATGATGTTATTATTGGATTATTGTAATTGAAAACTAATAAAAATTATTATCAAAAAGAGAGAGAAGAGATATTGAATGAATAAAGGCTCAGGGAAATAAATAGTATGTTGTTGTTCAGTCATTTAGCCGTGTCCGACTCTTCGTGACCCCCTGGACCAGAGCACGCCAGGCACTCCTGTCTTCCACTGCCTCCCGCAGTTTGGTCAAACTCATGCTGGTAGCTTCGAGAACACTATCCAACCATCTCGTCCTCTGTCGTCCCCTTCTCCTTGTGCCCTCCATCTTTCCCAACATCATTGTCTTTTCCAGGGAGTCTTCTCTTCTCATGAGGTGGCCAAAGTCTTGGAGCCTCAGCTTCAAGATCTGTCCTTCCAGTGAGCACTCAGGGCTGATTTCCTTCAGAATGGAGAGGTTTGATCTTCTTGCAGTCCATGGGACTCTCAAGAGTCTCCTCCAGCACCATAATTCAAAAGCATCAATTCTTCAGCGATCAGCCTCCTTTATGGTCCAGCAATCACTTCCATACATCACTACTGGGAAAACTACTGGGGAAAAATAAATAGTTAACCCCCTAGAAAACCCAAACACAGACATTGGCAGTCTCCTGTGGATGCTTCTTGTACGTTGGCAGGAAGAGAGAGAGGAAGCCATTTCCCGCTATTCTTCCTCATTAACCCTTACTCTCCTGTTTGAATTACATGCTATAAAAGTGCTAGACTTTGGACTGGATCGGGCCCATATGGTTTTGGAGGGCTGGGTTTTTTTTTCTTTCTAAGAAGTTCCAAGCAAACCTCAAAGCCTTTTGGTGCAACGGGATACCAGTTTGCTTGAATGTGAGGTCCCCGAAGTCTCGCCCTTTCATTTTCCTGAAGATTAGAAGTGGATTTTCTGCTTGTAGCTGGCAATGTTATGGTTGTCAGACAGCATCACTGTTCATAAAAGCCCTTTGGGGTGGGAGTGGAGGGTGGGTTGCCATTTCTCGGCTGATTTGCATGCGCTTTTCCTCTTTTAAGTCAGATCATTTCTGGAGATTTTTCCTTGCAAGAGTTTTTTGTATTCTGAGAGTCTTGTGGCCGTGAGGCCTGTGAAAATCCGCACCCTATTAATGCATGTAGCAGGAACAATAGAGAAGCTTCTCCCATTTGTCGTGAGAGATAAATATATAAAATTTTAGGAAACAGAAATAGAGGGGAGGGTTGCTAATTTCACGATGGGGGGGTACAGTATGCAAAATGCGGAATATGTGGATGCAGTCACATCTTGAGAACAAACGAATTCAGAAAAGGGTTTCACAGCCAACGGTTGTACGGAAGTAACTTTTACTGAAAGTTTAAATGAAAGGCCCTGACTAACTCAGGTTTCAGTTAATTTCCACGAGTGTGTTATAAGAAAAACTGCTCCCTTTCCCTTATGGGGTATTCCGGAGCCTGTACAGAGTTCTTAAGTGGGTTCCCCTATCGGCAGGAGAAAATAATAGAGGCCAAGCAGAGTATACTGAGAAGCAAAGCGGCTAGTAAGCCTGATCTTTATTCAAGGAACTGTTGCAACAGTTTCCCCACACAGGAGGAAGAAGAACCCTGAACAATGGTGCGCAAGCCGTTATATAGATTTTTGATATTGCCCACCCTGTAGCCCAAGACCCCCCCCCCCAAAAAAAAAAAATCATACAACACAGAAATCCTGCCATATGGCTGGCTTTCCCTAGCCACTCTGAGCGGCTTCCAACAGAATATTAAAATACAAAACCTATTAAACATTAAAAGCTTCCCTAAACAGGGCTGCCTTCAGATGTCTTCTAAAAGTCTGGTAGTTGTTGTTCTCTTTGACATCTGGTGGGAAGGCGTTCCGCAGGGTGGGTGCCAGTACCGAGAAGGCCCTCTGCCTGGTTCCCTGTAACTTGGCTTCTCGCAGGGAGGGAACCGCCAGAAGGACCTCGATGCTGGACCTCAGTGTCCGGGCAGAACGATAGCGGTGGAGACGCTCCTTCAGGTATACTGGACCGAGGCCATTTAAGGCTTTAAATGTCAACACCAACACTTTGAATTGTGCTCGGAAACATACTGGGAGCCAGTGTAGGTCTTTCAAGACTGGTGTTCTATGGTCTCGGCGGCCGCTCCCAGTCACCAGTCTAGCTGCCGCATTCTGGATTGGTTGTAGCATAGGACTCCTAATCTCAGGGTTGTGGGTTCCAGCCCTTGTTGGGCAAAAGATTTCCACATTGCACGGGGGCGGACTAGCGGACCTTCACGGTCCCTTCCAACACTACAATTCCATGATTCCATGACACGTGGACACTCGCCAGTCTACATTTTCCTCCACAACGGTATACAACACACTTCCTTGTCCAAACACACATGTGGGAGGGGCAGGGGAAATCAGTCTTGAGCTAGCCGGAATGTCAGTCTTCTTAAAAGGGAATTATTCGGATAAGAGAGGTGGGGAGGAACCAGGGTCATGCCACGAGGGAGGCGTCCTGCCACCTTTGTTAACAGACCTGGAAGAGATCATGGGTGGGGTTGTCACCACCCCTGTAACAAAAGATACCGGCAAGGAAAGGAGATTGCAGAGCTCAGAGCCAAGCTGCACGATTTCGCTACACCCATGCAAATATATTGTAGGGGAGGGAGGAAAAAAATCTAATTTATGAGAATGTAACTGCACAGGCAGGGAAACGAGCTAAGCTCTGAACTAATCTTCTGCTGGCGGAGTCAGCAAGAGGATTAAAGAGTGCGAAAAGCACTGGCGGGGAGAAAAGGAGATCTGTCATTTGTGACTTGATCTGTTCAGAGTATTGTAAAGCGAGCGTTGGGTTGGGGCGGCTCAAAGGAACCATAGGTCCTTTGAAAGATTCCCATCTCTGGTGAGATCCCAAGTTCTGCCTGAGGCACGGGAAAGGGAATAGGGGTTGTTTCGAGAAAGTGCGACAAAGCCATGAATGAAAAGATCTGGAGACACACAGACACACAGGCACAAAAACACACACACCTCTCTTCAATCTGAGCAGCATTCCATTAAATAAATCAGGGCATCCTGTGAAGTAGGCAAAGGCGCAGACTTTGAAATGTACTTTTGAAGTTGGGTTGTGCTGGTATCAAAACGAGAACAATTAAAAATTATGGAATCCCCCAGATTCCCACAATGCTCATTAGGAAAAAACAAAACACACACACACAGAGCATATAACAAACTAGAAGGAATGGGCTTGATTACAAATGGGCAGAGAAGCAGCTGTTACACACAACCCTGCGTCCCAAAGGGGACTGTTAAATATTACCCCACTGATTATACATGAATAAATTAGTGCCCTTGGGTTAAATTATAATGAGGTACTTACTGACACATAAAAGCCCCCTCTTTGGCGGAGCTTTCATTATCATCAGAATGGACAGCTACAGAGGCAGTCGGTGATATAATAGCAAGCACCACCAAAAGCTCCATTCAGACAGCTCTTTGTTTGTTACATTTTTATCCTGCTCCAAATAACTCCGAGGCATCTCTCACCTGCTCCCCCTGGTTTTATCCTGACAACAACCCTGTGGGGTGGGTTAAGCTGAGAATGAACCCAGGACCTCCATACACACGGCCCAGGCTTGCGCATCCGAGAGATCACGTCAGTGCTGCTAACGCAGTGGTTTGACTTCACCCCTGGAGGTGCACTCCATTGTCTCTCGAGACAGACAGGTGCCACAAAAGAAAGATATCAGGTTACATTTATATATTGGGGGGGGGAAACTTGGTGGCTTTTCAAGCTTGCAAACAGGGCGCCATCAATGAGAGGTTAAAGATGCAGAATTTGCCAGCCATTATCTCAGACCCTCCCAGCGTCCCTTTTTCCAGGGACATTCCCGGATTTACAGAAGCCATCCTGGTTTCTGATTTGATCCCAGAATGTCCCACTTTTCCTTAGGACGCCCCTATTTTCATTGGAGAAATGTTGGGTAAGTCACCTGAAGTCAGCCGTGTTTAGGGAACTTTTTAATGTCTGCTATTTTATTGTGTTTTTAGTATTCTGTTGGGAGCTGCTCAGAGTGGCCGGGGTATAAAGAAATAATAATAATAATAATAATAATAATAATAATAATAATAATACACCGGAATCATTGCATCACATAATTTTTGACTGTGCTTTTCACTTACCGGCCAGGAGCAAGTTTCTTGCTCAGTATCTTAAGGGAATTGCCGATGATACGATTGAAGCCAAACTGAGATATCTACTAATTGATGATGACCCCCTAAGATCACTCATGGTTGCCAGATTCTTGATCAGCATCCTATCCCTAAAGAAGAGAAACGGTCTCCTGTGTAGCTCGGATAATCCCTTTAAACCATGATCTATGTTTTAGGTGATATCACCATTGTTTTAAACCATGATCTATGTTTTAGGTGATATCACCATTGATATCCTTGATTAATTTATGAGCAGAGGGTGATGTATAGGTTACAAATTTATTGTAATGTATGATGGTGGTCTTTGTTTTTGTTTTGCTTCGGTTCCTGTCTGTCTTTTGTAAGTTTTAGCGATTTTAAATTTGGAGGTTTAAGTATAATATGTTGGTATGGAAAACTGTCGTGTAACGGGCCAATGGCCGTAATAAAGATCAATCCAATAATAATAATAATAATAATAATAATAATAATAATAATAATAGAAGAAGAAATGTTGGAGGGTATGCAGTTATGTGACCCACAACCCAAGGAGATAAGTAACTATACAATATTTAGAAGGTATCTGAAAGCAGCCCTGTAAAGCGAAGTTTTTAATGTTCAATGTTCTGTTGCATTTTTATACCTTCTCTCTTCTTTCTTCCTCTTTGGTGATTACTCGTAGCCGAATAAGATTGTCTTCCATAAACATGGTTTTAACAGTGAGTCTGTAAGTGACTGTGGAGGCCAATTCTGGATCCACACGTCCTTCCACAGTGGGGACATTGGTTTCCAGGCGGGAGTTGATCATGGTGTGAATTTGCTAAGCGTGCCTCCCTCGTAGCACATTTCTCCCTTGTGTCCTGAGTTCGACTGTCTTTAAAGCCCATGACACCTTTGGTAAAGGCTGTTCTCCAACTGGAGTGCTCGCAGGCAAGGGTTCCCCAATCGTTGGTGTTTATACTACATTTTTAAAAATTTGCCATGAGACAGTCTTTAAACCTCTTTTGTAGTCGGAAGCTACCCATAGTGGGCAGATAGGACCGGTATAAATACTAAAATTATTATTATTGTTGTTGAATAGGACGTCCCTATTTTCAGTGGAGAAATGTTGAAGGGTATGTTCTCCTAATGCTTGAAAAACCCTGCAAGTCCAATTTGACCAGAGCCAGTTAAATGAGAATTCAGCCTGGGCGGGGAGATCTGGTGGGGATTGGGCCCATGAGGCAGTTCCACAAGCCATGCACATGTGACCCAAACCTGAAATCGTATACAAACACCAGGTGTGGAGCAGGTGGAGACTGGATAGGCTGAATGGCTGAGTTTGCCATAGGGAACTCAATTATGTAGACGAACCCTGCGGAAAGCTGCTTTCTCAGCCAGCTGGTTGTTGGGTGTTTGGGAAGCACTGCACAAAGGACTCTGACAAGCTGGCGGGTCAAGCCACAGCCTGAGGCCTGAGCAGATAAAAAAGGTACAGCACCCCTGGATGGTTAAGTCCAGTCAAAGGTGACTATGGGGTTGCGGCACTCATCTTGCTTTCAGGCCAAGGGAGACGGCGTTTGTCCACAGAAAGATTTCTGGGTCATGTGGCCAGAATGACTAAACCGCTTCTGGTGCAACGGGACACCGTGAAACCAGAAGCACACGAAAATGCCCTTTACCTTCCCGCCGCAGTGCTACCTACTTATCTACTTGCACTGGTGTGCCTTTGAACTGATAGGTTGGGAGGAGCTGGGGCACAGCAATGGGAGCTCACTCCATCATGGGGATTTGAACCACCGACCTTGTCCAAGTGACCCACACCTGAAATCATATACAACACCAGGTATGCAGCAGGTGGAGGCTGGATAGGCTGAATGGCCGATTATGAAGATTATGCAGATGATCCTTTCTCAGTCAGCTGGTTGTTGGGTGTTGGGGAAGCACTGCACAAAGGAATTTGACAAGCTGGCAGGACAACCAACCGAGGCCTGAACATATTGCAGGCAAAGCCCCTTGTGCTGTGGTTCCCACCAGCCTAAAACGAGCTGCCTGTTAGGTACTTGGGAAACCTTGATGTCAGGTGATTGGCAGGTGGGTTGTCACACACGCACCTGCCAATGTTGGCCTGCAGGAATGGAGACACACAATTATCTGGCCTGCTGGGCTAAGAAATCCCAGCTGGGTGCTGCATCTCACAATGCGGTGACTCCATCAGAAGGCAGAATCTTCTCCCCAGGACATTCCTGTGCTTACCACAGAAACCTGGACATGCTGGACCGTTCGCTAGTGCCTGTCAGCTATCTAAGATCAGCAGGGGACCCATATGGGCTGCAGCACAACATGTGCCTTGGATTTGCAGGGGGGGAGAGAAATTCTGAAACATTGCCAGGTCTCAAAATTAGAACCACAGGGAAAAGGGGGGTGGGGAATCCCCAAGGTTTAGATTCCCAGCTGTAGACAGCAGGGTGCCAACTTGAATAAAATATGGGGGGGGGGGAATAAGCCCCACCCATATAATTGATATCGTGATGAGGTGCGTGCACAGCTCCATATTTCGCAATCAATATGGGGTCTTCAACTTTTCTATGGGCTTCTTCTTCACAGCTCTCAATTCTTAAGAAAAAAATGTACCCACTATTCTGTACCTTTCTGCAAGGTAAAGGTAAAGGGACCCCTGATCATTAGGTCCAGTCATGGATGACTCTGGGGTTGCGGCGCTCATCTCGCTTTATTGGCCGAGGGAGCCGGCGTACAGCTTCTGGGTCATGTGGCCAGCATGACTAAGCCGCTTCTGGCAAACCAGAGCAGCGCACAGAAACGCCGTTTACCTTCCCGCCGGAGCGGTACCTATTTATCTACTTGCACTTTGACATGCTTTCAAACTGCTAGGTGGGCAGGAGCGGGGACTGAGCAACGGGAGCTCACCCCGTCGCGGGGATTCGAACCACTGACCTTCTGATCGGCAAGTCCTAGGCTCTGTGGTTTAGACCACAGTGCCACCCGCATCCTTTACACCTTTTTGTAAGCCATGCTAAATCCATCAAAAGTGCCATGCATTGAAGTACCCACAACCCCTTGCATGTAGAATTATAGAATTGTAGGTATTTAATTAATTTCCTCTCCAAAAAAACAGACAGGGGGCTGCAGCTTAATGGTAAAAAAGGGTAACGGTAAAGGACCCCTGGATGGTTAAGTCCAGTCAAAGGTGACTATGGGGTTGCGGCACTCATCTCACTTTCAGGCCGAGGGAGCTGGCATTTGTCCACAGGCAGATTTCCAGGTCATGTGGCCAGCATGACTAAAGTGCTTCTGGCACAACAAAAACACCGTGAGGGAAGCCAGAGCACACAGAAATGCAATTTACCTTCCCGTCACAACGATACCTATTTATCTACTCACACTAGTATGCTTTTGAACTGCTAGGTTGGCAGGAGCTGGGACAGAACAATGGGAGCTCACCCCATTGTCGGGATTCGAATCACCGACCTTCCGATTGGCAAGGCCAAGAGGCTCTGTGGTTTAGACCACAGCGCCACCTGCTCCCTTGGGCTTATTCACACTAGTCTGAAGTAAGTTTGACTGAATGCAGTGGGATGGACTTCTCAGTAAACATGGATTGGATTGCACGAGTCAACCTGACAACAAGACCGGACCAGAATACTATTTTCACTTGAACACCTGTCACTCCATTATTTCCCCTCCTTTCCAGCTGGGTCTGTATGTCTTCAGCAGCCAATGGAGATAAAGAGACTATCCTCACCTGGATTCCAGGGGTTTTCAGACAGCCAATGAGCTGTCTCTGTGCTCTTCCTCTGAAAGTGCAGGCGGTTATTTATGTATGCCATTACTGTGGCCTGTGTTTTGTTAGCCCCCAAATGGAAAACGAGCTAGATCCCAACTAAAGAAGAATGGCAACATAAACTGGTGGAATATGCATAGCTTGCGAATCTAACTTATAGAATAAGAGAGCAAGAAGAACATACGTTTAAAGAAGATTGGAAAACGTTTATTGAACATATGGGGGGAAATCGTGTACACTTGAAAACATGGGCAGCATTAAGATAAATTCAACAGTGTAAATAAGTTTTGATGGAAGTAATAATGGAATACTGAATGGTTTCGTTTATATAAAATAGGCAGGGATTTATGCTATGCAAAATGAACCGTGGAAAGAAAAGCAGGGAAGTCATTGATATTTTAAGGTTGTTCAAATGAATATTCCAGATTGTAAAACAGAAAATTATAGATAGATAGATAGATAGATAGATAGATATAGATAGATAGATATAGATAGATGATAGATAGATGATTGATAGATAGATAGATATAGATAGATGATAGATAGATGATTGATAGATAGATAGATAGATAGATAGATAGTGCAGGTGGAGGTGCTCTCTCTTTGGTACTGGCGCTGTTGGAATGGGGGCACCCCAGAGAGTGGGCTGCTTTGCCTGCGCTTCTGCCCAAAGCAGTGCATCATTTTGCAACTGAATGTCCCAGCATCAACACCCACCTTGCAGTGTTTCTGGTGACGGGAAAGTAGACAGCTCCCATTAAGGCTGCAAACGCATTTTGGAGGAAGGAATCTCCATTTAACTTGGTGGTACTTATTTCTGAATAAAGATGCTTAAAATTCTAAGACAGTGGTTTCCAACCTTTTTTGAGGCCATGCCTCTCCTAAGCATCTCTAAAATCCTGACAACCCCCCCCCCACATATATTCAAAAAGTGAACTATTCACTGGAAGAAGCCTACAAGCCCATTAACTTGGTCTAAACAAGCTTCCAAATTGCCCCCCTTAAAAATCAAATTGCCCCCTGTGGTTCTAAGAGGTGTGGGTGTCTCGATTTTAACTGTTCAAACAGACAAGAAGGGTACTTATCTGGACCAAGGAACAACCATGCAAACATTCAGAAATGCAAACATTTCCCGATTGGCTGACTAACACTAAGGCGTAGAAATTTGGCGAGGGTCAGTCTATAGATTGCGACCTTCGGAGGGTGAGCGACACCCCAACCACCGCCCCCCAGTGCCCCCACACCCCACAGAGGCTTACCGAGCTTGCACTCGCCGTCGTGCGCCTTCCGGACGCGCTCCCGGCCGCTGTGGAGGGCGCGCCAGCTGTGCAGGTGAAGGGCGCACACGCTGCTGTAAGAGCGGCCGTCGGAGCCGCAGACGGCGCCGTCCTCCTTGCAGACGCAGCGCCCGGTGCCTTCTTCCTGCCCCTCTTCCTCGGCGGCAGGTGACTCGGCTTGGCGCTGGCTGACACACACCAGCCCCGGGCCGCAGCGAGCGCCCCGCGCCCCTCCGCACCGCTCGCCCTCGGCGCTCAGGCACCGCTCGCAGCAGCCGCACTCGTCCCGCGCCGTCAGCTCGGGCGCCGCGCACCGCGCTGTCTCGCACAGCTCGGGCCGGCAGGGAGCGCACGCCGCCGTCTCCGCCGCGCTCCTCGACGCCAGGCACAGCCAGAGCGCCAAGAGCAGCAGCAGCAGCAGCCGCCGCGGCGGTGGCGTCGAGCTCCAGACGGCGGGCATCACGGCGAGCTGGGCAGGCAGACCAGGCGGGCGACGGCAGCTCAGGAAGGAGCCGTCTAAAGGGGCGCAGCGTCGACGGCAAGAGTCAGGGGAGGTGGGTGGGGATGGCGAGAGAGACGCCCCCTAGACGACCACGCCTCCGCACTAAGGCGCCTCAGCGCGCGAGCTGACTGCGACCGTCCTGCGTGCGATTCCTTAGCTACAGTTTTGAACTCAGCGGAGCCCGACTGCCAGCACCTCGAGGCTCAGGATCAGGCGCAAGCGCTAGTTCTGGAGAGAGAAGAAAAGCTAAGCAGTACGAGAATGGACGGGGAGTGTCGAGAGCCGAAGCGGATGGTGCGTCCTTGTGCGTAATTATCCTTTCTCCGCCTGCCTTTTCTCCTGGCCAGTAGCTAGACCCCCGCTCGCCAGCTGCGCTAAGGGGTTTGCGCGTGTTTTGTTCTAGCCACGAAACAGTGCGCTGCTTTAGCTCCTATCTGCTTCGCTTTGCGGGTTTTGCAGGGTGTTTTAAAAACATTACCAGGGATTGACCACATGCAAAGACCTACGGAGGCTTCCTTGTGCCGTTAGCGAAGAGGTATAGCGCCCCGCTTGCACCCTGGGCAAGGAGCAACTGGCGGAGCGTGCGGGGTGCCGGAGATTCGTTGCCCCGGGCGCACAGAGATGCCCGTCAAGCGGCTGGGTTTGTGCGGAAGCTGAAGAACAGCACCCTCTGCGCCCTGCCTGGGAGACGCGGCCTGGGCGAGCGGAGTGTGAAGAGTGCCCTCTGCGCCTCTCCTACCTTTGCATGAGCGCCCGCCCGTCGGCAGGAGGGCTGGGCAAGGCGCAGCGAGTGCTCCGCCGCTCCAACATTTCGCCAATGAAAATAGGGGTAATAATAGTAATAATAATTCCCCATCCGTCTGACTGGGCTGTCCCAACCACTCTGGGCATATATATAATGCGTAACAAAACACCACACCTTTTTTTTTTTTTTTTTTAAACACTTCCCTATGCAGGGCTGCTGTCAGATGTCTTCTAAAGGTTGTATAGTTACTTATCTCCTTGGCTTGGGGGTGCATCACTCCATACCCTCTAACATTTCTCTGATGAAAATAGGGATGTCCTAAAGGAAAGCAGGAGGGACAAGGGTGGCGCTGTGGGTTAAACCACAGAGCTAGGACTTGCTGAACAGAAGGTCAGCAGTTCGAATCCCCACGATGGGGTGAGCTCCTGTTCTTTGGTCCCTGCTCCTGCCAACCTAGCAGTTCGAAAGGACGTCAAGGTGCAAATAGATAAATAGGTACCACTCCGGTGGGAAGGTAAACGGCGCTTCTGTGCGCTGCTCTGGTTTGCCAGAAGCGGCTTAGTTCATGCTGGCCACATGCTGTACGCCGGCTCCCTCGGCCAGTAAAGCGAGATGAGCGCCACAACCCCAGAGTCGGCCGCAACTGGACCTAACGGTCAGGGGACCTTTACCTTTACAGGAAAGCAGGACATTCTGGGATTAAATCAGAAATCAGGAGGGCATCTGTAAGTCTGGGACTGTCTCTGGAAAATAGGGACACTTGGAGAGTCTGGAAATGTATCGTCACCCCCCCCTTGCACCCTTGAGCCCTGCTGGGTGCTTCGCTCATACTTCTAATACTCTCATATGTAAAGGTAAAGGCACCCCTGACCATTAGGTCCAGTCGTGACTGACTCTGGGGTTGTGGTGTTCATCTCGCTTTATTGGCTGAGGGAGCCGGTGTACAGCTTCCGGGTCATGTGGCCAGCATGACTAAGCCGCTTCTGGCAAACCAGAGCAGCGCACAGAAACGTCGTTTACCTTCCCACTGGAGCAGCACCTATTTATCTACTTGCACTTTGTGTGCTTTCAAACTGCTAGGTTGGCAGGAGCTAGGACCGAACAACGGGAGCTCACTCCGATTCGAACCGCCGACCTTCTGATTGGCAAGTCCTAGGCTCTGTGGTTTAACCCACAGTGCCACCCGCGTCCCAATACTCTCATACCTGACACTATTGGCCCGGCCCACACCAGGGATGGGATTCTTCCACCAAGATGCCCAGAGGAGCATGGACACCTTGCCCAGCAGCCTAGATCAGGAGCAGCGGGGGAGCACAGAAAATAGCAAATGCAAAATCACCTGAAGTTACAGTTTCAAATTAAGTCATTCACTTTATTATATGAGATGAAGATAAACGTGATCCAGCTTCATTCAGGCCATTTTGGACTGGAGTCCTGTTCTAGCTAGGTTTACAATATGTGCTATTTTTTTGCTCATGTGCGAAACCTGGCCATCATTTTGCAAGGTGAGGCTGCCCAATGCAGCTACACTCCTCAGTGCATTCATTTGCAGAGTGTCTTTGCTTAATCCTTGCTCAGTAGCAAGGGATTGTTTATCCAGGCGGCTTTCAGAACTGCATTGTACAGAGCATAATAGCAAGCTGATTCCCACAGCATTACTGCTCAACTGGGATTAGCATTTTTCAGCCTGGCACTTTTAATGGGATGGGGATATTGTGCTCTGTCTCAACACTTGGCTCCAGTCAAAGCAACACACAAGCTTTGATGAGTGTGAAAACGGCTCCGTAAGTAGTCTGTCTAGAAACTGAACAGTGGAAAGTGGAGTTGCCAGACTCCTGACTGCAACAACATTGGCTCTGGGGGCATCTTAAGCAGAAACAGGCTTTTGTGGGGTGGCAGTGTCCCCCAAGATCTTTGGAAGTGGCATGAGTCAGGAGCCAGCACCGGCAGCAGTGCTTGAATTATTTCTTTCTTTATTAGATTTACATAAAGTCCTTTCTGATAAGATATCTTTTTTTTTTTTTTAATAATATTTATTAAAGATTTTCAAATATAACAGAAAAAGAAAAACATCCAAATTTAAAACCTTATTTTCATTGGCATCTTTCCAGGACTTCCCCTCCCCTCCCCCTCTTGTATTCCAATTCTTTCAAATAGATTCAACAAATTCTTACCCTAAATTTTAAAATTATTATCATTGGCCCAATTTAAAAAAAAATATTTTCCCATCCCCTAAAATCGACCTGTTCCCTTCCACGAGTTCCCGTCTTTAATATGCAATACAGATTAAGATAAACAGAAAGATAAAAAAAGAAAGAATAAAATGTAATTTAACACCCTTTGGATTCCAAATTTCCCTCCCCCCTTTCCCGGTTGCGTTCCCAATGTCCATCAATGTCTACTGTCATCCTGGAGCGCCCACATCTAAACCACAGTTCTTCACCAGTCCGCTTTGCCGTCTTTTTATTAGTCTTTGCCATCTTTTGGTCATCTTTGGTTTCACATGTCCAATCTTGGAAGGAGTCTATCTTCCAACTTTGTCCAGTTCTTGTTATTCTTATTGTTCTTGTTGTTCTCTCTCCTCTTTTTTTTTTCCCCCTGCTCTCCTGCACAAATGTTCTAATTCCAAAAAGCTTCTAATTCCTCTGCAGAGGCTTTGTTATTCAGGAACAAAACATTACGTCAAGTCCCTTCCATTCTTCAATAGATAAATCTATTGTCTCCTTTAGTGTGTAGACCTCTGTAGACAAAATAGTGTTCCATTTCTGCAGTTTCCCAGGCGATAAAAAGTCCTATTCAAATTCAATGCCAACAATACTTGTAGTGTCCCACAGCTCCTCTAGAGGGATTATAGTAACTCAGTTTCCTTCCCGATCACACCCAACAGTCAAAGTAACTTATTATTCCTTGTTTTAAACAATTTATATCCAATTTGTAACAAATGTGACCAGCAAAGTCCTCGTAACAAAGTTCTCTTTTTGTTCTTTCGCTTTGACAGCTCCTTTGACAGCTGTCAAAACCTCTATTTCTCCTCTCCCGGCGCTCTTTCAGATCGCTCCCGGGGTTTCCGAGGGGGGGGGTTGCATTTTAATTTACATTCCACTTTTCTCCTCCAGCCCAGTCTTATAATTTTCCATCGCGAAGTTAATAACTTTATCAAAAAAAGGTTACACTCGATCTTAGTTGTCAAATCCTTTGCTTTAGCTCCTCTACAACAGGGGGGAGGCTGACTTCCTTTTTGCACCTCCCCCGCTCGCTCCGAATTTAAATAGAATTTCCCCCCCTTTTTAATCCAACTTCCAATTACTCACGGGTTATTCTTTTAAAGACCAAATTTTCAATGGAAGAAGTCAGCGCTCTCCGTTGAATGGCATGCGGCTTCGCTCGGCAGGGGAAGCGGAGGACTCACAGCACCACCCCCCCGTCACCCGCTCCGCAGCCTTTAAAAAGGCTCCTTCGCGGGTCGGGGGGGCGCAAACAGTGCCCGCCGAGTCACCATGCCCATGGGTTTCAGCGCCCATGGTTTTTGAGGGTCCCCGCGTCGCCGGCGCGGTAGAACCCAGCCCCTACCGAGCAGGCTCCCTCCGGAGCTCGGAGGGAGTCCGCCATTCGGCGATGGCGCCAACCCGGAAGTCTTTTCTGATAAGATATCAAGGTGGTTCACAAAATAAAATACAGTGGTACCTCAGTTTTCGAATGTAATCCGTTCTGGAAATCATGCTTGAGTTCCAAAACACTTTCAAAAACTGAAAGTGGAAGCCTCAATACGGAAAACTCAAAACGGAAGCCACGTTTCCTGTTCCACTTCTGAGGCGTGTTCGAAAACTGAAACACTTAACGTACTTCTGGGTTTTCAGTGTTCAAGTTCTGAAACGTTTGACTACAGAGGTGTCCGAAAACTGAGGTACCACTTTACAGAATAAAAACAAGTAAATGATTAAAAACAAGCCAGCAAAACAATACCCCCCCAGCCTTTTAAATGTGGCTGTGGAAAGGGGAAGTTTATTATTTCGCTTGTTTGTTTTTAATCATTTACTTGTTTTTATTCTGTAATTTTTTTTGTGAACCACCCTGAAACCAAAGGCCTGGTTGAAGAGGAACGTTTTTGACTGGCATCTAAAAATATAAAATGACGTAGCCAGGTGAACCTCCCTGGGGGGAGCATTCCACAAGCCACTACAGAGAAGGCCCGTTCTCATGTTGTCACCCTCCAGACCTCCTGTGGAGGAGGCACATGAAGAAGCACCTCAGATACAGTGGTACCTCAGGTTAAGTACTTAATTCGTTCCGGAGGTCCGTACTTAACCTGAAACTGTTCTTAACCTGAAGCACCACTTTAGCTACTGGGGCCTCCTGCTGCCGCCGCGCTGCCAGAGCATGATTTCTGTTCTCATCCTGAAGCAAAGTTCTTAACCTGAAGCACTATTTCTGTGTTAGCGGAGTCTGTAACCTGAAGCGTATGTAACCTGAAGCGTATGTAACCTGAGGTACCACTGTAATGAACACAGAGTCTGGGATGGTTTATTGGCAGAATTATTGGGGGGGGGGAGTAGATCCTCATATTGATACCTACAATATCTATCCCTGACACCTAATTTTAGCCCAATTATGCCCTTCATTGCCTCCTAAAAAACAGGGACTATGAGGGCCAGTGCTGGATTTATGTATAGGCTAAGTAGGCTGAAGCCTAGGGCCTCTAAATCTAGGGGGCATCACCAGCCCGCCCACTCCCCAGTGCCGCAGTCTCCCCTCTCCCAAAATTGCAAACCCAAGACTTCATGCAAGGGCAGGGCAACTCAGGCCCAGCAACTATGAGACTCAGGGCTAGCCAGTGGGGCCCAATTTGAAGAAGTGGGGCCCAACTTTATTTATTTATTTATTTATTTTGTAGGGCCCCAGTTCACAGACAAAGTCTGCAAAATCTCATAGATATGGAGCTCTGCTGTGAGATCAGTAGATTTGCTTTGTTGGAGTTTTTGTAGGTTGTGCCTCCACCTATATTGCACCTGTATATTTATAAATAAACATGACATATTACAAAATGCCTTAAGCTTCCAAAGAGAACGAAACGTGGGCACTAAACTCACTGCTCAGACAAGTGGGATGCACATCACGATATCAAGTAACTGAGCAGAACTGAAAAACTTCTAACAGGAACGAACAGCTATTTCCCCAGGGAATTACTTAGTCTAAGGGGGCTGGAAGGAGCTGCTTCCCAGGAAAGAGGTTGCAAGCCCCCCAAGGAGGTTATTAATTTTCCTTATCTTTCTGTTTCAGACACTACTTCTGCCTGTGCCATCAAAGCAGTTCAGGAGAGAGTCGACAGGCTCGAGAGGTATAGAAAACTGTGATAGAAAAATAACATTGCTTTTGACTGGTGCCTTGCGTAGAAAATTTTGTACTTTGTGAAAGCTGAAATGGTCTTCACTTCCACATTACTGAAAAGCTAATTGGTTGTTGCATTCCTCCACTCCGTAGTTTGTGATTTGAATTGATGCAGTTTTTGTAAAGTGTGGAGCTCAGTTTATGAAACACACACTGTGTTGATTGCCTTGGGAGAAGATGTGGGGCATTGTTCTGTTCTGAAAAGCGCTTTGCCCTCACTCGACCCCAGGGCAAATAAGGACACACAAGAGGTCACTGTGCAGACTAGAATGAGGAAAGTTACAGACACTTGCCTGTGGAATGAGCACCATCTACTGGGCAATATTAATCCTGCCTTCCTAGCTTCATGCATGCCTGTTTATATGGATTGGTTTTGTAACGGTCTGATAAAATTGTTTTATTGTCTGGTGCTTATATTTCATCTCTTTGTATTTATTTATTGTCGGTTTCCTTAGGCAAGGGGCCTGTCGGCTGAAAGGAATTATATGAATGTAAGCCTACAAAATACGGTTGCAAAATATACTTATAGGGTTGCATTCAGTTGTGGCATGCTCAGGATAGAGCCACCAAAATTAGTCCTGGCTAAGTATGGAGACAAGGGACGCGGGTGGCGCTGTGGGTTAACCCACAGAGCCTAAGTCTTGCCGATCAGAAGGTCGGTGGTTTGAATCCCCGCGACAGGGTGAGCTCCCGTTGCTCGGTCCCAGCTCCTGCCAACCTAGCAGTTCGAAAGCACATCAAAGTGCAAGTAGATAAATAGGTACCACTCTGGCGGGAAGGTAAATGGCATTTCCGTGCGCTGCTCTGGTTCGCCAGAAGCGGCTTAGTCATGCTGGCCACATGACCCGGAAGCTGTACGCCGGGTCCCTCGGCCAATAAAGCGAGATGAGCGCCGCAACCCCAGAGTCGGCCACGACTGGACCTAATGGTCAGGGTTCCCTTTACCTTAAAGTATGGAGACAACCAGTGAAATCAATGCATGCACAAAATAAACTTACAGGAAAGTGTTTGAGCACAGCACTCAGGCACAGAGAGTTCCCTTTATATATATATATATATTAAAATATTTATACTTTTTAGATATATACATTTCACTGATTTTACAATCATTTTGACATTTCAAAACCTGACTTCCTTCCCCCTCTTTGTGCGGTTCCTTAAATTTATTTTTAATATCTTCTGCATATCCAAATTAACTTAACTTACTCATTTATTTATCTTCTTTAAATATATACTCCTATGTAGCTGCATGTTATTACAACAATCCTGCCAATGTTTTTTATCTGTTTACAATTTATCTGTAAATATTCAATAAACCATTTCCATTCTTTTGTAAAAATTTTTTTATCTTGATTTCTTATTCTTCCAGTAAGTTTTGCCATTTCTGCATATTCCATAAGTTTTTGTATCCATTCTTCCTTTGCTGGGACGACTTCTTTCCATTTTGGGGCAAGTAACATTCTTGCTGCTGTAGTTGCATACATGAATAAATTTCTATACAATTTAGGTTGTTCTATCCCTATAATTCCCAAGAGAAAGGCTTCTGGTTTCCCCCCCAAACCTTATTTTAAACATCCTTTTCATTTCATTGTATACCATTTCCCAGTAAGCCTTAACCTTACTACAAGACCACCACATATGATAAAAAACAATCTTCTTTCTCTTTACATTTCCAGCATATATTTGATTTAGTTTTATACATTTTTGCCAGTTTACTCAGTGTTATAGGCACAGAGAGTTCAGCTTAGTTTCTGGGCCCATTCAGAGTGGGGCTTTTTGCTTTCAAAGACCTTCATGGGTTCCAACTGAAGTACCATCCCTCATAACTTATTCACACTGTTGAATTTATCTTAATGCTGCCAGCGTTTTCAGCTGTACACAGTTATTTCCCATATATTCAATAAACATTTTCCAGTCCTTAGGTGCCTGAAGAAGAGGTTTCTCCATTGGCAGACCTTGGGTGAGTTAACATTCTATGGCTTTAGCCTTCCACAAACACATTTTAATGGCCTTTAACATTCCACAAACACGTATGTAATGAGGGCACCAGGCAGGTCTCTGTGAGGAGAGCATTCCACAAATGGGGAGCCACCACAGAAAAGGCCTGCTCTCATGTCGCCACCCTCAGGAAGTCTTGTGGAGGAGGTACGTGAAGAAGGGCCTCAGATGATGATTGCAGGGTCTGGGTAAGTTCATATGGAGAGAGGCGGTCCTTGAGGTATTGCGGTCCTGAGCAACATAGGACTTTATAGGTCAAAACTAGCCCTTTGAATTGGGCACAGAAAGTGTGGGAGAAGCTGTGTGACATCAGACGCATGTGGTGGACTTGTATGAAGCTGGCCAAATTTTGTGATGAAGTGCTTAATGAATTTACTGGAAGAAGAAGGGCAGTTAAATGCCCAGGAAGGGCATTGTTCAATCTATTTGTGTGTGTGTGTGTGGGAATGCAGATGTGTGCTGTATTATTTGTGGCGATGCTTATGGTAACTAGGCATTGGAAATATATGGAAGGAGCCTCCCTGATGAATCGGTGTAATAAGGTCTGGAAATTGGCACTTGCTGAGAAATGCACAATAAACTTAGAATGGCACAAGGTATAAAACAAAAGGACTCCTTTATGGTAGAGCAGTACGGTTTTTATTATGCATACAGCGAAGAATGATTATGAAGGACTTCATAAAAGCAGTTTTGGTTGGTTTGACTACTTTTTTGTCTTATGTTTTGTGGACCTCGTGAATTTGTATATATGATGGAGACATGAATGGACTTCAGATTTGAATGCAGACTTTATTTCTCAGGGAGAAATCTATTAATATATATATATATATGCGCCATAAATGTATGGTGTGTGTACACAGCCCCCTTCTCGCTTTCACATTTGTGCGCTCGCACTATGCACATGTCAGGCTTCGGCAAATCGGATCCCTCCCCTGGTGGCAGTAAATAAGCAGATCAAACGAAAGGAGCATTCTTACCAGATAAGTTCTCTAATAATCACAGCGAGAGACAAAGGAATGCATATCTCTAGAAATAGTTTTGCTCCCACTAAAGGCTCACCCCCTCCGTCCCCATTAATCTATGTCACTTCTGCGTTGGGTAATCTGAGTTTGTTGCTGCTGTGCTTTCCGTTCTGTTACTCTCGAAGCCCATCTAGTCTTAGGGGAAGGTGGGGGGGTCAGGAACGCTGTCCAAGTACACTGAATCTGCCAGCTGTCTCTCTCCTGGTGTTTCCTCTTCTAGCTGTTCTTCACCCAGTATTTCCCAGCTTTTCCCCTTTAGACTATGCCCTTCTGCAAAGCACTGTTCTAAGTCAATACTGTCCTCCTGCTCTTGGGAAGGTTCAGGAAAAGGGTGTGTGTGTGTGTGCTCCCACCATTCCTCCTCAGTCTAGCCCCTGACAACACAGTAACACACACACACAACACACATGCTTACTAAACAAATAAGCAGATCTCTCTCTCTCTCTCTCTCTCTCTCTCTCTCTCTCTCTCCTTGTCCCACGCTTCTGTTTGTTCCATGCTTTGTAGGCATGGTTCTGAGCGGTTTTGCCTTTACCCCACTGCTTTCCACTACTAAATCAGAACAAGCAGCAATCTGCTGAAAACCCAGTTGCAGTTTGTTCCGGTTCAGTGCTAAAGATAGGGTTTCCCTGGGGTCCAGTGGTAGGGCAAAGGGAAGTGTGGATAAGCCCCTCCTCCCCCAGTACATAGATATTGTCAAAACAACAACAACACGGCACTCTCTTCTCTTCCTCCTCACTGTGATGGGAAGGAGACAGTGGCGTAGCACAGGGGCAGTTGCTCCTGGTGCAAAATTTCAACACCTGGTGCTGCCTCAATACACCTGTGCACTTCCGTTGATGGGCTCCATTGAAAATGGCTTCTCCGTACAAACCAGAAAGTGACCTCTCCAGACAATGGAACAGCTGCAGTCTCCTAGATGACACGGACACTGTTTGGCAGTTGAATGTGCATGTGCACTCCATCCGTTTCCCTTGGAATAAGAAACCCAAACAAACCAGTACTTGAAGGTAGAGCCTAGAATATGTCTGGACGTCCAGGAGGCTAGAGCCCAGCAGGAGCCAGGCAGTTTCTGCCTGATCTAGATGATGGTGGAACAGTTTGTTCATCTAGGTTTTCACCCAAGATAATGGCAAACAGGGTTCGGAATGCCTCAAGGGCTGCCTCTTTCCGTATGAACCTACCTGGATGCTGACATCATCTTCTGAGGCCCTTTTTTGTGTGCCTCCTCCACGAGCGGAAAATGGGCCTTCTATGCAGTGGCTCCTCGTCTGTGGAATGCTCTCCCCAGGGAGGTACACCTGGTGCCTTCATTATACACCTTCAGGTGCCAGGCAAAAACGTTCCTCTTTAACCAAGCCTTTGGCTGATTGACATCCAATGTCCTTTTAAAATGTGTTGGGGAGGGGGTTTATTGAGTTGTTTTTCTTTTGTTATGTATTTTGTGTTTTCATACTGTGATTTTATTTTGCAACTGCCCTGAGACCTGTGGCTATAGGGCGGTTTACAAGTCAATAATAATAATAATAATAATAATAATAATAATAATAGTGTTTGTGTTGGAGCTCTTATAGAAATGCAACCATTCATTGCAAGACTGAACATTCTATTAAACATTATTCAGTTCAAACAACAGCAGGAGGTTGTTGTGCATTAAATAAATACAGTGTAAATCTGTTAGAGAAGGGCCTTCAACAACATATGATGGATCACTCAGATAGTGATCCTCTGTCCGTTGAGTATGAGTGTCCCTCTCAATTCATACGAGAAAAGCTATAACCAAGTAGCCACCAGAGGACAGTATATGCCAAGTTATCACCAGCAGTGGCTGCCCCCCCCAATCTAATTTGGAATCTCCTCAGAACACTTCCTGGCAGAAATGTTTAATGGACAAGTTTATTACACAAGTCACACTACCTTATCTCCATGAATTACGTGGAATGGATACTGTACTTTATTGAGGGTCAAATGAGATGTTAAGTGGAGAGATGAAACCGGAAATCCGGGGTAAAAATGTAAATGTAAAATGTATGTGTGTTGTGGTTTTGGAAGGAAGGAACACAGAGTGGGGGAATATGTGTCTTTCCTGCCTCCCAAGAAGAGGAGGAAGAGGAAGAGTTTGGATTTTATATCCCACTTTATCACTACCCTAAGGAGTCTCAAAGCAGCTAACATTCTCCTTTTTCCCTTCCTCCCCCACAACAAACGCTCTGTGAGGTGAGTGAGGCTGAGAGACTTCAGAGAAGTGTGACTAGCCCAAGGTCACCCAGCAGCTGCATGTGGAGGAGCGGGGAATCGAACCCGGTTCACCAGATTACGAGTCCACTGCTCTTAACCACTACACCACACTGGCTCTCCACACTGAGCCTCTTGGGCTTTGAATTTGTCCCGTTTCTTTGTCCCAGCTCCTGCCAACCCAGCAGTTCAAAAGCACGCCAGTGCAAGTAGATAAATAGGTACCGCTGTGGCAGGAAGGTAAACGGCATTTCCATGCGCTCTGGTTTCTGTCACTGTGTCCCATTGCGCCAGAAGCGGTTTAGTCATGCTGGCCACATGACCCGGAAATCTGTCTGTGGACAAATGCTGGCTCCCTCAGCCTTAAAGCAAGATGAGCATCGCAACCCCATAGTCACCTTTGACTAGACTTAACAGTCCAAAGATCCTTTACCTTTTTACCTTTTAACACCATGACAACGGTAATGCTAGATAATATATGTATGCTCCCAACAGGAGTTAATACCACTGGTGAAATGAATGTATATTGAAGTCCTGGGTCCTATATGACTGGACTTAACCATCCAGGTGTCTTTTACATTTTTTTAAATAAGGTGCTATCCAACCCCAGAAACTCTACTCTGGATTGGTGTAGGGTTTACACCTTAGCCTTTTCTCCTCCTGAAGTTATCCTGTAAGGCGGTGGAGGCTTAGGAACAGAGTTTTCCTTCTCCTAGATGGGCTACCTTCCCAAGTGGATGAGCCCCAAATGCCCCACACTACTCTCTAGAGCACATTCAGAAACCACCTTCTTGACCGTTGGACCCACGATTGGTCTCGTCGACATAAGGTAAAGGTAAAGGGACCCCTGACCATTAGGTCCAGTCGTGACTGACTCTGGGGTTGCGGTGCTCATCTCGCTCTATGGGCCGAGGGAGCCGGCGTTTGTCCGCAGACAGCTTCTGGTTCATGTGGCCAGCATGACTAAGCCGCTTCTGGCGAACCAGAGCAGCGCACGGAAACGCTGTTTACCTTCCCGCCAGAGCGGTACCTATTTATCTACTTGCACTTTGACGTGCTTTCGAACTGCTAGGTTGGCAGGAGCAGGGACCGAGCAACAGGAGCTCACCCCGTCACAGGGATTCGAACCGCCGACCTTCTGATCGGCAAGTCCTAGGCTCTGTGGTTGTTGTTTTTTTAATAACTATTTTATTAAATTTTCAAAATACATAATACAAGATCCCTACACCAAAAAACCAAAACAAATACACCAAGAAACCATATAGAAAGAAAGAAATAAAAAATAAGAAAAAATAAAGAAGAAAAAAGAAAAAAATATAACCAACCATTCAATATAACTTTTCTTATATAACTAACTGGACTTCCTCGCATCTCCTTACCCTGCATTATTTATAATCAGAATGTCAGCAAATTATTACCTTATTTCATACCTTATTTTGTACTTTCCACATATTATACTTCTAAATTTAAAATAATTTTTATCAATTGCTCATACCTTAAAATTAAACAAAATATTGCCTTAAATTTTGACCTTTTCTTACTTATAACTTAAATTTCTATTTTACAAAGCCTATTCGCTGGAGCTGGTATTTTCTAAATCGTGCAAATACTTAACATTCATACAACTTATAATATTTTTGTAAATAATCCTTAAACTTCTTCCAGTCCTCTTCCATTGTTTCTTCTCCCAAGTCTCGGATTCTGCCAGTCATTTCAGCCAGTTCCATATAGTCTATCAATTGTGTCTGCCACTCTTCCAGTGTGGGCAAGTCTTGTGTCTTCCAGTACTTTGCAATGAGTATTCTTGCTGCTGTTGTCGCATACATAAAGAAGCTTCTGTCCTTCTTTAACACTTTCTGGCCGACAATGCCCAAGAGGAAGGCCTCCGGTTTCTTAACAAAGGTATATTTAAATACCTTTTTTAGTTCATTATAGATCATTTCCCAGAAGGCTTTCACTTTAGGGCATGTCCACCAGAGGTGAAAGAATGTCCCCTCAGCCTCTCTACATTTCCAACATTTATTATCAGACAGGTGATATATTTTTGCAAGCTTGACTGGGGTCATGTACCACCTATATATCATTTTCATAATATTCTCCTTCAAAGCATTACATGCCGTGAATTTTATTCCGGTGGTCCATAACCTTTCCCAGTCCTCAAACATAATGTTATACCCTATATCCTGAGCCCATTTTATCATGGCTGATTTAACAGTCTCATCCTGTGTATTCCATTTAAGCAGCAAGTTATACATTCTCGACAATACCTTAGTCTTTGGTTCCAACAGTTCTGTCTCTAATTTCAACTTCTCCACCTGGAATCCTATCTTTTTGTCCAATTTAAAAACCTCTTGAATTTGGGCGTAATGTAACCAATCTTGCACCTTATTCTTTAATTTCTCCAAGCTCTGCAACCCACAGCGCCACCTGTGTCCCAGGTCGACATAGTCTGCCCTAACTCACAGAAAGTTTGAGACCCATTGGCTACCCTCATCTGCTTTAGCCGGCCCCATTAGCATATAATGCACAACGTGGATGTACATTTGCGCACACCATTCCGTGGTCTGTGAAAGTATTACTGGGGTCATAGAATCATAGAATCATAGAGTTGGAAGAGACCACAAGGGCCATCGAGTCCAACCCCCTGCCAGGCAGGAAACACCATCAGAGCACTCCTGACATATGGTTGTCAAGCCTCTGCTTAAAGACCTCCAAAGAAGGAGACTCCTTGGCAGCAAATTCCACTGTCAAACAGCTCTTACTGTCAGGAAGTTCTTCCTAATGTTTAGGTGGAATCTTCTTTCTTGTAGTTAGGATCCATTGCTCCGTGTCCGCTTCTCTGGAGCAGCAGAAAACAACCTTTCTCCCTCCTCTATGTGACATCCTTTTATATATTTGAACATGGCTATCATATCACCCCTTAACCTCCTCTTCTCCAGGCTAAACATGCCCAGCTCCCTTAGCCATTCCTCATAAGGCATCGTTTCCAGGCCTTTGACCATTTTGGTTGCCCTCCTCTGGACACGTCTTCAGTCAGGTTCTGGTAAAAAGTTATTTTATCAATTTCAGTGAGGAGTCATAATTTGCCATTTACTTTTTGGTTACAGTGGTACCTCGGGTTAAGAACTTAATTCATTCTGGAGGTCCGTTCTTAACCTGAAACTGTTCTTAACCTGAAGCACTGCTTTAGCTAATGGGGCCTCCTGCTGCTGCCGCCGTATGATTTCTGTTCTGATCCTGAAGCAAAGTTCTTAACCCGAGGTACTATTTCTGGGTTAGCGGAGTCTGTAACCTGAAGCGTCTGTAACGTGAAGCATCAGTAACCCGAGGTACCACTGTACTTGACTGGCCACATTGCACGATAGACAGGCGGTCAGCTCTTGAAGCAGACTGGAGGCTGTGACTACCTCTCTAATTTGATTCTATCTCACTGGTTTAGCCAGCTCTGTAATAATCATGGATCTATTTCGAGTTTCCCTTTGCAGAAACCCATTTGGGATTCAGCTCCACATATTTTTTATTGACCTCAACTCTCGTGCAAGCAAGTGCCTTATTCTAATCTCCTCATTTTGAGCAGCATTACCTGCTAGATTTGCTACTTTATAAACTCGGTCTCATCTCGAAGTTTCCGAGGCCCAATTTGAGAGCTTCCCAAGTTTGCAATGACAGAAAGGAGTCACTGTACTCCCAAATCTCTTACACACATGATCATAAAGCCTGAATTTATGTGTCGTTTAATGAAATATTTTCCATTCTGCTTGACTTTACTGCTTCATTATGGGCAGGACTTTCCAATCCATCACCCACCTAAGACCTAAGTGATATTCGGCTATTGATTTTCCTCCTCCAGAGATCATAGGGAGAACTCTGTGTGGGTTTTTAAAAGAAGGCACAGTGTAATAATCCCAAGAGAATGATTCATGTCTACTCAAAAGTAATTTCCACTGAGTTCAATAATAATTACTCCAAGGTAGTTATATGGTGTTTATGGGACGCGGGTGATGCTGTGGGTTAAACCACAGAGCCTAGGGCTTGCTGATCAAAAGGTCAGCGGTTCGAATCCCCACGACGGGGTGAGCTCCCGTTGCTCGGTCCCTGCTCCTGCCAACCTAGCAGTTCAAAAGCATGTCAAAGTGCAAGTAGATAAATAGGTACCGCTTCGGCGGGAAGGTAAACGGCGTTTCCATGCGCTGCTCTGGTTCGCCAGAAGCGGCTTAGTCATGCTGGCCACATGACCCGGAAGCTGTTCACCGCAACCCCAGAGTCGGCCACGACTGGACCTAATGGTCAGGGGTCCCTTTACTTAAGTGTACATATGAGTGCACTCCAACCATTGTTCTGGCAACCGCACATCAAGACAGAACTGGGATTTGGTGAAAAGGAAGTACAATGGTACCTTGGTTCTCAAACAGCTTGGTTCCGGTTTTCAAACGTTTTTCAGAAGCCAAATGTCTGATGCGGCTGTCAGCTATTGCTTCCAGGGCGCCTGTACCAATCAGAAGCTGAGCCTTGGTTTTTGAACATTTCGGAAGTCAACGGACTTCCAGAACGGATTATGTTTGGCACTTTTGTTTTTGAAGCTTTTTTGGTTAATTTGTTTTTGTGACTGTGTGGAACCCTGTTCAGCTACTGATTGATTGACTGTGTGACTGCAGAAATGGATAAAAGCCCTCCATCCAAACAATGACTATCACCAGTGCAGGTAATTTTTATCATCTACAATACTGTCTTATTTATTTTATAGTACAGTACATTGATATTTGGGGACGCGGTTGGCGCTGTGGGTTAAACCACAGAGCCTAGGACTTGCCGATCAGAAGGTCGGTGGTTTGAATCCCCGTAACGAGGTGAGCTCCCGTTGCTCGGTCCCTGCTCCTGCCAACCTAGCAGTTCGAAAGCACGTCAAGTGCAAGTAGATAAATAGGTACCGCTCCGGCAGGAAGGTAAACAGCGTTTCCGTGTGCTGCTCTGGTTCGCCAGAAGCGGCTTAGTCATGCTGGCCACATGACCTGGAAGCTGTATGCCGGCTCCCTCGGCCAATAAAGTGAGATGAGCGCAGCAACCCCAGAGTTGGCCACGACTGGACCTTATGGTCAGGGGTCCCTATACTTAAGTAAAGTATACATATGAGTGCAGTCCAACCATTGTTCTGGCAACTGCACATCAAGACAAAACTGGGATTTGGTGAAAACGAAGTACAATGGTACCTTGGTTCTCAAGATGAGCACTGCAACCCCAGAGTCGGCCATGACTGGACCTTATGGTCAGGAGTCCTTTTACCTTTACCTTTACATTGATTATTGCTTTAATTTTATGGATCAATGGTCTCTTTGGATAGTAAAATCCATGTTAAATTGCTGTTTTAGGGGTTGTTTTTAAAAGTCTGGAACGGATGAATCCATTTTGCATTACCTTCTATGGGAAAGCGTGCCTTGGTTTAAGAACGCTTTGGTTTTGGAACGGACTTCCGGAACGGATTAAGTTTGAGAACCAAGGTAGCACTGTACATGAGCACATTTCATCTTTCAAAGAATGCATGTGGTTTGAGTTTAGGTGAACACATTTAGAATCTTCCCTGCCACTGGGAGTGATGTGCAGTCATGATCCCCCGCCTTGGTTCAGGGACAATGTCTCCTTAGGAGAGTCCAGGTACCTTGTCACCATCTCTCAGAATTGGGCTGATCTCAGAGCCCTGTGACAAAGTGAGTTGTTGTTGAGAGGGTAACTGGAAAATGGCAGTGCATCAGATATTGGCTGTCGAAGCCTGAAAGACTCATCATCAATCATAATTTAAATATCTATGCCTTTGGCAGTCAATTAAAGCTACTCAAAAGTCTTCAACGACCCATCGGCTAATTGCAAGCTTAATTTTGAAAAATGAACCAATTGGTGATCATTAGGGTAGGATAATGTGACATGATGACATTCCTCCAGATTGTAGAGCCATGGAGATAACATGCTAATAACCCCATGTGATCGTACGAAATATATGCGTGATAATTTCTAATTGGAGGCATTGGTTGTCTATCAAGATCCTTGCCAAGCCGTAGCTTTTTCCTGGCATGAGGTCTTCCAGTATATCAGATGTCACTAGATATAAATAAAAATCCCCTTTTGTAAATGCAGGGACTACTGATATGTTTACCACTTCATTTGTGTCTTCACAGAGGTCAGCACAATTTGGATTCTAAGAGCTCTACTGCTTGCAAGGAAATTAATTTATGCTTGTGCAAATCAGTTTCCCTGGAATACAGCAATAGCCGGAGGAATTAGTTCATATGACAGAAAAAGAACACATCAGATCAGGGATCAGTATGTTCTGCAGAATGCTTTAGGGCAGTGTTCCCCAACCTTGGGTCTCCAGCTGTTTTTGGACTACAACTCCCATCATCCCTTGCTAACAAGACCAGTGGTCAGGGATGATGGGAATTGCAGTCCGAAAACAGCTGGAGACCCAAGGTTGGGGAACACTGCTGTAGGCCGGAAGCACCTAGGACAGTCTTCCCTAATCTGTGCTTTCCAGATGTTATAGACAATAACTCCCATCAGTCAGCATGGCCACTGGTCAGTGAGTTGTGGTCCCAAAACATCTGGAGGGTACCAGGTTTGAGGAGACTGATCTAAGGAGTGGTTTGTAGCTATCAAGAAGGTGTGTTGTTGTCCAGTTGACAACTCTGAGAAGTGCAGGAGGACACAAGCAGCAGGAAATGGAGAAATGTCCAACAGGATCTGAGCAGTGGGTCCTGAGTTAGAAGGGGCTAAGCAAGAGAGCTGTTGGACTATCAACGGTCAGACAGAGGCGGGAAAAGGACCTTGACTCACATTCTTGTCTCAAATGTGGTTTCTTATACAGCAGTACCTTGATTCTTGAGCTTAATTTGTTCCGGGAGTCTGTTCGACTCCCGAAACCGTTCGAAAACAAAGGTGCGGCTTCCGATTGGCTGCAGGAGCTTTCTACACTCAATCAAAAGCCACAGAAGCTGCGTTGGACGTTCGGCTTCCAAAGAACGTTCAAAAATCGGAACACTTATTTCTGGGTTTGCGGCGTTTGGGAGTTGATTTGTTCGGGAGCCAAGCTGTATGACTACCAAGGTACCACTGCACACACAGAAGCCATTTTAGCAAGTGAGCCATTTTAGCAAGTAAGCAGCCCAGAAAAAAGAGCTTTTTGGGAACAAGATCTCAGTGTGAAATTGCACAAGATCACAACACCCAAAATGGCCACCCTGATCTTGCATGAGAAAATGGGATGTCCCATTTTTTTCTGGGATACTTGCAAGCTATGCAACTTTCTTTTAAAAAAGTAGCGTAAGTAATATAAACCCCCCTTACCTGTAAAAAATGCTCTTTCTGAGGTAAAATGTGGCCCATTTTTCATGGACTTCTGTGGAATAAAATCCCACCTCTTTTAACAAAGCTGGAATGTACCCCAGGAATTTAGATCAGACTGCACATTTGGCAAAGGTGTGTAATTTTCAAATATAAACTATACTGTCTTGGTAAAGCTTCTTAAAGCTGCCTTAATTCCCTGATTGGTTAGATGAGGCCTCAGCAATTTGAAACAAGCCTAATCTGAAATAATTTGAAGCCTGGAATTTTCTAAGCGAGAGGGGATTAGCTATGTGTATGTGTGTAAGGGCAAACCCTATCTTCTGAAGCTGAAACAAAGTGAGATATCACACACACCCCAGTGCTTATGGTGGGTTCTGAAGACAAGCAATCCTCTCGGTTTGGTTGTGGGCTTTCAGTGAACATCTGCAGTTATGTGAAAAACAATTGCTTGGCTTACGGAGCAACCCTCTTCTCATCAGTAGCCAGAATCCAAGCCTAGCTTTAATGTGATTATTTTCCTTTTGGCTAACGGGAACATTGGGAGACATTTGGAAAGCAAGCCTGCTTCTACAAACTGTACAAGGTTATCTTATCTTTGTTTTTTTTGCCTTCAGAGACAGATCAAAATGTTTTGCTGCCTGAGTTGGAAAACTGGAATTTCCACCCCTGGGATAAGGCAGCGGTGAACATCTGGATCAGTGGTTCTCCACCTTGGGTCCCCAGATGTTTTTGGCCTACAACTCCCATGATCCTTAGCTCACAGGACCAGTGGTCAGGGATGATGGGAGTTGTAGGCCAAAACATCTGGGGACCCAAGGTTGAGAAAGGCTGCTCTGGATGAACAGTAGTTCAGCCTATGGGCTAGTTTTAGATTCATGTTATCATGGCATTTATTACAGACTCTTCGCCATATACCGTATTTTTTGCTTTATAAGACTCACTTTTTCCCTCCTAAAAAGTAAGGGGAAATGTGTGTGCATCTTATGGAGTGAATGCAGGCTGCGCAGCTATCCCAGAAGCCAGAACAGCAAGAGGGATTGCTGCTTTCACTGCGCAGCGATCCCTCTTGCTGTTCTGGCTTCTGAGATTCAGAATTTTTCTTCTTCTTGTTTTCCTCCTGCAAAAACTAGGTGCGTCTTGTGGTCTGGTGCGTCTTATAGAGCAAAAAATACGGTACATTGAGGAGGCCCTCTAAATGTTGTGGAACTTCCATCAGCTTCAACCAGCATAGTGAATAGCAAGAGATGGTGGGAATTGGGAGCCCAGCCACATCTGGAGGGGCAATAAGTTTCCCAGCCCTGATTTAAATTTTGGTTATCAAAAGCATCTTTTCAGAAACTCCGTTTAGCCAAAGTTCTCCTTACCCTAATCTTATAACTGTTTCCAGACCCTTCCTCTTCCTCTGTCTTGGATATGTGTTATAGCTTCAGATCAGGACCACAGGATCTTCTGACATAAATCTGGAGCTAGCATAAGTCGAGGGACATCTTTGGTGACTGCACAGCTAAGCTCAAATTACATCATTGCGGCCAGAACTCATGAAAACCACAGCTATATATAAATCTCTTAGATGAATGCCTAATCAGCGGGAAAAAAGAAACAAAGGCTAGGGTGTGGGAAAATCTCGGCTATATTTACAATTGAATTTAGCAAGCCTAAAAATCAAATAAATTTGTACAGCACATGCAACCAGCAGCATGTCTGGAAATGAAAGACACCAACCCCCAAATACCTATGGGGCATAGATCTGAGATGATTCTTTTTGTAGGGGGGGGGGCAGGGGGAGTCTGCATGTATCTTAGAAGACGTTTTTGCTTCCACATCAATACCGTAGGATTCTGTGCAGGAGGGAGGGGAGAGGGAAAGGATTAATAACTCCAAACCCTGCAGTTATTGTGAGTGATGGTTGTTTGCGCACAACCACATTTCCCCCCCCCCTTTTAAAAACATATATACATGAATATTTATAAAGTACTTTGAAAGTCTCAGATGACAGTAACTACATAAGAATCTTATTATTTTGACCTTAACAAGCAGAAACTCCTGCCTAAGCAGTTTAACCATTCCTGGGCAGAATTTGCACACTTGCGGGAAAGGAAAAACAAGCAACTTTAATGGGAACATGGATTTTGTTCATGGCACGAATGCTAGGAATCCCTCCCCCTCTGCTCAAATCAGAATAGGATCAAGTACTATATCACACCCTCCAACATTTCTCTGATGAAAATAGGGACGTCCTATTTCCAGGCCTCTGCGAAGCTGCATGTTAGATGCTCAAACAGGTAAGGGATTTTGTGGCAGTGACAAAGCCCCAGGCAACAGCTGGATGGGCAGTGATGATGTCACAAAAGCTGGGGGGGGGTGATGTCACAGTGAATCTGAGCAGCAGAGGAGAGCTTAGGAGTTGCTCCTAGAGTCAGGGTTGCTATCCACTCCATTGGATGAAGGATACCCCCCAACATTTCTCCGATGAAAATAGGGACATCCTATTCCACAACAGGGACGCGGGTGGCGCTGTAGGTTAAACCACAGAGCCTAGAACTTGCTGATCAGAAGGCCAGCGGTTCAAATCCCCGTGATGGAGTGAGCTCCCGTTGCTCGGTCCCTGCTCCTGCCAACCTAGCAGTTCGAAAACACAGCAAAGTGCAAGTAGATAAATAGGTACCGCTCTGGTGGGAAGGTAAACGGCATTTCCGTGCGCTGCTCTGGTTCACCAGAAGTGGCTTAGTCATGTTGGCCACATGATCCGGAAGCTGTACACTGGCTCCCTCGGCCAATAAAGCAAGATGAGCACCGCAACCCCAGAGTCGGCCACAACTGGACCTAATGGTCAGGGGTCCCTTTACCTTTACCTTTATTCCACAACAACAATTTTATTATTTATACCCCACCCATCTAACTGGGTTGCCCCAGCCACTCTGGGCAGCTACCAACATATAGAAAAGCATAATAAAACACTAAACATTTTAAAAACCTCCCTATATAGGAGTACCTTCAGATGTCGTCTAAAGGTTGTATAGTTACTTTTCTCCTTGGCTCGGGGGTCGCATAACCCCACACCCTCCAACTTTCTCCAATGAGAAGAGGGACATCGTAAGGAAGAGCTGGATATTCCGGGATCAAATCAGAAACTGGGGTGCCGTCTGTAAATCCAGGACTGGAAAATAGGGATACTTGGAGAATCTGCTATATATTCCAACTGACTGGTGCAATCTGTAGTAAATACTGGGTTAGTGGCAGGATCTACCAGGCATGGAGAGTCTTGGGAGATATAGACTGCTGATCCTGGGGCAACCCAGTCAGATGGGAAGGGATTATTATTATTATTATTAATAAAAAAATAATAATGGAATAAAGGTAAAGGGACCCCTGACCATTAGGTCCAGTCGCGGACGACTCTGTGGTGCTCATCTCGCTTTATTGGCTGAGGGAGCCAGTGTATAGCTTCCGGTTCATGTGGCCAGCATGACTAAGCTGCTTCTGGCGCACCAGAGCAGCGAACGGAAATGCCGTTTACCTTCCCACCAGAGTGGTACCTATTTATCTACTTGCACTTTGACATGCTTTCAAACTGCTAGGTTGGCAGGAACAGGGACCGAGCAACGGGAGCTCACCCCGTCGCAGGGATTCGAACCACTGACCTTTTGATCGGCAAGCCCTAGGCTCTGTGTTTTAACCTACAGCGCCACCTGCATCCCTAGCTCCTCTGGGACTTGCCAAAATTCCTGCTCCCTGGTATTTGCTGCTGATCTCCGGAAGGAGCTTTCAGAATTCCCCGTGGCTAGAGCCTGACTTTCACATGGCTGTTTCTGACAATGATGGATGCAGTGTATAGCTGGCTTCTCAGATTACTCTCTCTATTCCTGACATGGAAAGGAAATTCTCTTGAAATTCCCTACCGCTGACATGCCCTCCCACCTCCCACCTGACTCTTCTCTATTACTGCATCCAAAAGCCTCTCTGAGATGCATGGTGTTTTTTTTTTTGGCTTTTCCCAGTATATGATCCTTTCCTTTCTTTTCTTTTTTAAAAAATCGTTTTTATTTGATTTTTCAAATGAAAAGTTATGACAGTGATAATAATAATAATAATAATAATAATAATAATAATAATAATAATAATTTATTTGTACCCCGCCCATCTGGCTGGGTTTCCCCAGCCACTCTGGGCGGCTTCCAACAAAGATGAAAAATACACTAAAATGTCACATATTAAAAACTTCCCTGAACAGGGCTGCCTTCAGATGTCTTCTGAATGTCAGGTAGTTGTTTATTGCTTTGACATCTGATGGGAGGATGTTCCACAGGGCGGGCGCCACTACCGAGAAGGCCCAAATCTATATACTGAGAAGGTACCAAATCTATATCCATATATAGAGATTTCTCTGAATCTTGAGACTTCCCTCCATCCCCTCCATGGGTCCTATTGTCAGCATTTCCAACTGTATATTATTTCATAATCTATATTTTGTATCTGTCCATATCGTCCATATTGTAACACTACAAGTGTTATTAGAATCCTGCTAATGTTTTCATCTGCTTATACTGGTCTCCTAAATAATTTATAATTTCCCCCCATTTTTTTTCTTGAAGTTTTTGCCTTCTTGGTTCCTGAGATTTCTGGTCAGTTTTGCCATTTTGGTGTAGTCCATCAGCTTACTTTTCCATTCCTCTCTGGTAGGGACTTTGTTTTCTTTCCATCTCTGGGCTAGTAACATCCATGCAGCTGTTGTCGCATACATAAAAAGTCTTTTCTGCTCCTTTGGGATATTGGTATCTACAATTCCTAACAAAAAGGCTGCTGGGATTTTTTAATTTTAATTTTTTTACAAAAGGTTATTTTAAACATTTTTTTATCAATTCATTGTATATCATTTCCCAGAAAGCTTTTATTACCTTACATGACTACCACATATGATAAAAGATACCTTCTTTTTCTTTACATTTCCAGCAGGTATTTGTACTTGTTTTATACATTTTTGCTAACTTAAAGGTAAAGGTAAAGGGACCCCTAACCATTAGGTCCAGTCATGACCGACTCTGGGATTGCAGTGCTCATCTTGCTTTATTGGCCGAGGGAGCCGGCGTACAGCTTCTGGGTCATGTGGCCAGCATGACTAAGCCGCTTCTGGCGAACCAGAGCAGCGCACGGAAACGCTTTTTACCTTACCACTGGAGTGGTACCTATTTATCTACTTGCACTTTGATGTGCTTTCGAACTGCTAGGTTGGCAGGAGCAGGGACCGAGCAACGGGAGCTCACCCCGTCACGGGGATTCGAACCACCGACCTTCTGATCGGCAAGTCCAAGGTTCTGTGGTTTAACCCACAGCGCCACCCGCGTCCCTAACTTTGCTAACTTACTAGGAGTCAAATACCACCGGTACATCATTTTCATGTAGTTTTCTTTTAGCGTACAACATGCCGAGAATTTCAAGTCTGTTTCCCATAATCTTTCTCAATTTAGAAGCTGAATATTATGCCCCAAATCCCTTGCCCATGATCCTTTCCTTTCTAATGCATCATCAAATATGAGAATACCTATCAAAAATAAAGTGTGAGATTGTGGCTGAGACTTTTTTATTTTTGTTTTTAGTCCAGTGTCTAGTGCATTTAAATTAAAAGTAACAATTGCCACCACCACCACCACCAACAACAATTTGATATTCCATCAAAGGAATGTTAAGACTGTTCAGTTCCTGATTTCAGTGTCCTGTATCACATTGCATGAGCTTGAACAGAATCACACTAACATAGTATTGTATATAAACAGCAGTACATATCATTTGATGTAATAAACCAGAAATGGAAGCTGAGGGAAGTCAACGGTGGGGGGGGGGGGGGGGGGGGGAGATGGGGATGAAAAAACTAATGTTTAGTATTGATATTGGATATTTGTTTTGAAAATGGAAAATCAATACAATCTTTTTTTAAAAAAAGAACAGAATCATACAAAGTAGGAAACCCTATACATACAACACAATTTATTTTCAATCTTGTGTTGTTTGCTGTTCTTCATCACCTTCCACAGGCTGAAAAGTACATATGGCAATTATTCTGGCAGCCCCTTGATTTGTCCGCTCTGAGAACAAGCAGGATTTGCAGAAGTGGCTGCAAAATTTCAGCTAGCAGAACACTGCAAACACTCAACGAGGAGTATAAAACCATAAGCTTTCGACTAATTTATATTTTTTTTCTAGGACAGCTGGTGAAAAAGCCAGGGATTTCTGTTCAGAAAACAACAACACACAAACCAGCCCTTAGCAGATTCAGAAATCCATTCTGGGCCATGTTTCTGTTCAATGGAGAGGGATGAATTAATGCAGATATCTGCAATTAGTGCAAATTGCTCCGCTAATTCTCATGCAATGTAAATTTAATGACCATCTCCGTAGAACCCAAACATGTCCCATTTTTATTTTTTTCCCAGAGCACTGCATATAATTTATCAATAGGAAATGTGTACGATTATCATAAGACCCACTCATTCCATCTTTGTCATTATGTCAGGGGCGTTTGCCATTAAAAAAAAAAAGAGTCTGACTGAAGGGGGAATTCTAAGATCCAGGAAGAAGCTTGAGTCCAATTACTACCCGTGTTACATTGTATTGATTGAAAATGATACATCTTGTTTTCTGTCTAGCCCCTAATTACAGGCTGCATTAGTTAAATTAGAGAAAGTGTCAGAGTGAGCTGGACTGGCCATTAGGGAGAAGACAAATCCCCGTTCACATCTCATTTGTACCAAAATCAACTAAGTTAAAGATTCTTGGACAATTTTTTTTTTAGGAGGAGCAAACAATGGCTTTGGCAAATCAGTAAAGATCTCACCCTAAGACAGGGCACAAATCAATCACAGAACATCAAGTGGGGGCATGAAGGAGCAGCCAGGGTTTGCTTTAACTTGGACTGGAATGTTAAAATCTTAACAGCTAATGGCAGTGCTCTTTTTTCTTAAAAAATGTTTAGGGGTACTCTCATTTTGACTCAGGAAAATCACCATTTTCTAGTTCAAATCAGGAAAAAATAAATACAGTAAAGGGACAAAAGTACAAAATATTCGCAAAATGTTTAGGGGGTATGTGTACCCTTGCGTCCACCCCAGAAAAAAAGCACTGGCTAATGGGGGAAATAAAGAATTTCCGCCATAAAAGAGTGTGCAGGTTTTCCCCAATACTGTTTTAGAATCCCAGTACGGTTTGTTTTGGAACCAGTTGGTTAAGAGTGAGAGCATGATAACAACAACAACTTCTTCTTATTCTACTAAACATTAGTGAATATGCTAACACTTTAAATCCAAATGGTGACCTGATGTTGCTTTTGGTGTACAGTGGTACCTCGAGTTACAGATGCTTCAGGTTACAGACTCTGCTAACCCAGAAATAGTACCTCGGGTTAAGAACTTTGCTTCAGGATGAGAACAGAAATTGCGCGGCAGCAGCGGGAGGCCCCATTAGCTAAAGTGGTACCTCAGGTTAAGAACAGTTTCAGGTTAAGAACGGACCTCTGGAACGAATTACAGTGGTGCCTCGCAAGACGAAAAGAATCCGTTCCGCGATTCTCTTCGTCTAGCGGTTTTTTCGTCTTGCGAAGCAAGCCCATTGACGGCTTAGCGGCTTAGTGCTATTAGCGGCTTAGTGGCTTTTAGCGGCTTATCCGCTTAGCGGATAAGCGGATAAGCAGCTTAGCGGCTTAGAAAAAGGGGGAAAAGGGGGGGAAAGTCGGAAAAACTCGCAAGACATTTCGTCTTGCGAAGCAAGCCCATAAGGAAATTCGTTTTGCGAAGCGCCTCCAAAATGGAAAAACCCTTTCGTCTAGCGGGTTTTTCGTCTTGCGAGGCATTCGTCTTGTGGGGCACCACTGTAAGTTCTTAATCTGAGGTACCACTGTATAGGCCTCATGCAAGGATACAGACTGAGAAGTCTTCATTGTCTGAATAAATTTACTTGAAGGCAGCATCACAATAGTCAATCCCTTCCCTTCAGCCAGGCACTGTCAACATGTGGGGAGAATACCTCATTCTTGTGCAGACATATCAGGGCCAGTCCAGGATGGGTTTTTAAATTATGTTTTTAATCAACTGGCTAGTTGCAGATTGCACCAGTCAGTTGAGGAATTGTTTGGAATATATAGCAGATCCTCCAACTGTCCCTATTTTCCAGTCCTGGATTTAGAGAAGCTGTCCCAGTTTCTGATTTGATCCTGGAATGTCCTGCTTTTTCTTAGGATGTCCCTATTTTCACTGGAGAAATGAAGGAGGATATAGAGTTATGCAACCCCTAATCCATCTGAAGGACTCTGTATAGGGAAGGTTATTTAAAATTTTAAAATATTTTATTATGTTTTTATATATGTTGGAAGTCGCCCAGAGAGGCTGCGGCAACCCAGCCAGATGGGTGGTGTATAATTATTATTATTATTATTATTATTATTATTATTATTGAATAGGACGTCCCTATTTTCATTGTAGAAATGTTGGTGGCTATGAGATCTTTCTGCCTTGGACATGTGCAAGTTGACCCTACATCATTCCAACCCCTATCAAACGCATTTACTTTTTCTTGGTGTTCCCTGTTTGCAAAGCTCTTCTGCATTTGCTAATTGTATTTATCCAGCTGGGACGAGTCTCTTTTCTTGCCAACCCAGCTTGGTAGTTATTCTGCTAATGCTGCACATGCAATCAAAGGAGAGCTGATAGGAGCAACAGCATCTCTGCGAGAAGGAGCCGCATGTAATGTCGCAAGGTTGCTTTGATATGAAGTGCTGTACAGACTCATTTGCCTGCTTTTACACCCTGCCTAAACTTCAAAAGCCCAGCTTGGAATAACAGTGTGGAATAGAGTTGTCAATGTTCTTCCACCTACGCTCTTAGTTCAGAATGCATAATAGATGAATGTGCTCTCTCTCTCTCCCTGGAGCCCAACGTTTCCTTTGCTCCTTAAATGATGTTGGTCGGTAAAAGTCGGAAGGAAGGTGTGTTAGTTTAACCAAAGCTGATGCACAAAATGCTGCTTCAATCAGAATTCCAGTTTTATCCTAACATCTAGTAAAGGTAAAGGTAAAGGGACCCCTGACCATTAGGTCCAGTCGTGACTGACTCTGGGGTTGCTGCGCTCATCTCACTTTATTGGCCGTGGGAGCCAGCGTACAGCTTCCGGGCCATGTGGCCAGCATGACTAAGCCGCTTCTGGCGAACCAGAGCAGCGCACGGAAATGCCGTTTACCTTCCCACTGGAGCAGTACCTATTTATCTACTTGCACTTTGATGTGCTTTCGAACTGCTAGGTTGGCAGGAGCAGGGACCGAGCAACGGGAGCTCACCCCATGGCAGGGATTCGAACCACCGACCTTCTGATCGGCAAGTCCTAGGCTCTGTAGTTTAACCCACAGCGCCACCCATCCCAACATCTACATATCATGAATAGGTATGCCCGGATGGGCATCGTGATGTTACTACTTCCTATGGCACGGCCACTTAGGTGTTGAGTGAGGACATTAATTTGGGGAAGGGCCATACTGAGGGTTTGCAATGCCAAGTTCAATTCCTGGCATCTGTACCTTGGAAGCCTGGGAAGAAAACTGCTAAATATCCAGGACTGTAGTTGAGTAACGTAGCAAGGGGGTGATTTTTCTGTTCCTCTCTGCTGCCTGCTTCTGTGGGTGCCTGCCTGTCACATCTAATCTGTCCCATAGCTGGAAAATGAATCGATTGCATTCAGATTTCTGAAAAGCCCCTGCGACTACTTCTTCCTTCTGATGGTTTGTTGAAGGTGTTTGGCAGGAGGCAGAATGCCTTGATCACCTTCAGCTGTGTGCTCATGTAGTCTTTATTTCAACGGAAATGGCATCAGATCTTCCATCTCCCCGTGGTTCCTTCCTGTCTTTGATATCATCCAGAAGTTATGTCGAATCCCTGCCATAATTACTCCCAGGCTGCTGAGATCAAGCGCTATCCTCTTGGAAATATGTTTCGGTGTGGACAGGAATAGTCCAAACCCCGAAGCTGTTGTATCATGCTTCTGAAAGGAGCAAAGAGCCATAGGCACAGAAGCATCAGCAGACAAGAGACAAGGGAATTCAATGGAGAGGATCTCATGTACTCTAATGTGACTTCCTTCCACAATAGAGACCTTTTGTGTGGCTGAGACAGGGAAAGATGAACGAAAATGGAGAGCTTGCATGATATTATAGAGCTATATTGCCCAGAAATGTCCTGCTTCAGGGCTGAGATTCTTCTAGCGTATTTACTCAGAAGGAAATTCCATTTAATAAAGGTCCCTTCCAACATTCATTGAAGCTTTCCTACTTGATAGAGGGAACGTTCTTTCATATGTGGTGGACTTGTAAAAGGGTAAAAGAGTATTGGGAAATGATCCATAATGAATTGAAAAAAATGTTTAAAAGTTCTTTCCCCCAAAACACAGAGTCCTTTCTGCTGGGGATAATTCAGACTGAAATTCCCAGGTGTCAAAAAAGGTTATTTATGTATGCTACTGTGGTCCATGTTTAGTTAGCCCCAAAATGGAAAATGAGCGAGGTCCCAACTAAAGACGAATGGCAACTTAAGTTGATAGAATATGCACAATATGCAGAATTAACATATAGAATAAGAGAACAAGAAGAACATACATTTAAAGAAGATTGGAAAATGTTTATTGAATATATGGGAAATAATAGTGTGAGGCTGAAAACGTTGGCAGCATTAAGATAAATTCAACAATGTAAATAAGTTTTGATGGAAGCAGTAATGGAATATTTAATGGTATAGTTTTTGTAAAATATGCAGGGATTTATGATCATGGAACCATGGAAAGAGAAAAAGGGAAGTCACTGATATCTTAAGGATGTAAAATGAGTATTTTAAATTGTAAAACAGAAAACTTAATAAAAATTATATACGAAAAAGAAAGAAACTTTCCTGCTTGTTGATTATCGCTCTTTATTGCTTGCTGTTTAGCATGACTGAGGTACTAGTGATGGCTAGCCGGTTGATGCCCCCTTTTTGTCAGTTTCTGCCTCCCATGTGGGGGAAGAGGGGTTTAGCTGCTGATTTCCTCTCATTACGTGTTCTTTTCATTCTGATAGAGTGAAAGGGATAAAATAGAAGAGAAAATAAGAATGTGAGGAAATTAATAATTACAAGCCAAGTCCCAACTGAAGAAGAATGGCAGCTTAAACTGCTGGAATATGCGCAGCTTGCGGACCTAACATGTAGAATAAGAGAACATGAAGAACATGCGTTTAAAGAAGACTGGAAAATGTTTATTGACTATATGGGGGGAAATTGGTTACACTTGAAAACATGGGCAGCATTAAGATAAATTCAACAGTGTAGACAAGTTTTGATAGAAGCAATAATGGAATACTGAATGGTATAGTTTTTGTAAAATATGCAGGGATTTATGTTATGCAAAATGAACCATGGAAAGAGAAGAAGGGAAGTCACTGGTATTTTAAGGTTGTTTAAATGAATATTGTGACATGTAAAACAGAAAATTTAATAACATTTATATAATAATAATAATAATAATAATAATAATAATAATAATAATAATAGCCCTCCCCCCCAACATGGGAACAGAAACTGACTAAAAGGGCCTGTTAATAGTTTGTTCATCACTGATCTCCCAGCCATATTCAACAAGAAATAATAAAACAGACTGAACCTCAAACTATGTGCACTTCTCCCAGCACCCATTAGATATCCGAATATCTGCACCAGCCTGTCCCTGACTCTCTCTCTCTCTCTCACTGCTGTGCAACATTTCTTGCAGGTAATGCCTGTCTTCAGCTGAGTGCCTCCAACAGCCCAGCATTCCCCCCCCCCCAAAAAAAAAAATTTGTCCTGGATTTAAACTCTGTAGTGCTGAAAGATAAATCGTTCTTCATCTGTTGTCTTGTGAATGAGAGGGGATTGAAAATTAAAAGTCTGAATAATATTCCGAATGCGGCAGGCGTCTCCGCGTGGTTTTAATTTATGGCTTTCACTTTGAGTTTCTGTCTGATATGTGGTACCTGTCTTTTCTTCCAGGAGTAGCGCCTCTTTTAAATTGGATTGAGAGGCTCATTGTTTAGGAGCAATGCTGATCTGGTATGCGCAGAAAATTAATGCTCCTGCGCACATCAGATTTTCTGCTCAGTTGCTTGCGAATCTATCCTGGGCCCAGGCGCATTCATGATGAAAAAAGGACCAAGGTCAAATGCAATCAGATGGGTCTGTCTAAATACACCTCTTCAGACTGGCATGTTTTACATTTCTACATGAAGCAGAGGAGCAAAAGGCTGTGTGTTTTTCTTTGTAAAGAGCTGATCTTAGAAAAGGGAGCACTTGAAGGAAATATTAACTAGGTGGAATGAAGCATGCAACTGGTTTTAATAAAGGAGCCCTGAATATAATGCTGCTACTTAGCATTTATATAGCTAAGAGTTTAAGCTGAGCTGTTCACATATATTGCCTTAGTAGTCTTAACAACGACCCTGTAAGGAAGGCTTGTGTACTGAGGTAATGATATTGCAAATGGGGTGGATGAATCTGTAACTATCGAGTTCTCTCTGTTTTTAATTTTCCAGTCTTAAATTCAGCTCTCTGCATTTGGCATCAGTTTGCAAAGGTTACAACTTATTGTTAAAAAGAAGTTTCTTGTTAAGAATTTCCCTCCCCCTCTGATTCCCTACTAAAATATCTTACTAGCTTCAAAAAGTAATGAGTTTGTTTTGAACTTGAGTGCCTGTTGATCATAGAATTGTAAGAGATGCTGAAGGTCATCTTACCCATATGCAATTGTCCCGTGTGGGGATTGAACCTGCAAGCTTGGTGTTATCAGCACCACACTCCAACCAACTGAGCTATCCATACTGTCAGGGACTAGGGCAAAGGAGGAATGATAGATACAACCTCCCCAGCCTGACCCTTCCAGAGAAGAAGAAGTTCAGAATTACAACAGGGGTTTGAGGGAGGTCACAGCTCATGCCCATAGTGTTTCAAGTTAGGATAACTGGAATGCAGTAACTTACACACTCTGGACCTATTTATATATTGAGGATGCCAAGGCACCGCGGAAGCTGATGGGATTTGGGTGAATTTGCAGCTCTGCTAGTAGGAAAATCAGCCCTGGGATGAATGGCACACTGTCATTTTAGGAGTGCGACTTAATTTTGGCAAATTTCATCAGAGAGGGGTCTGCTCTTATTTTTGTGATTGGATAACATTCAGCTTGGTAAGTCTATGTTTGCTGAAGAAGCACATAAACTGCTTTTGGGGAAAACAAGTAATTTTATTTTTGCATTTTGAAACTGTCAGGGAATACTAGATGATGATGATGAAGATGATACACACCATCCCCTATCTGTCAGGGACTGGGCAGAGGAGGAATGGTGGAGATCGCCTCACCAGCCTGTCCCTTCCAGAGAGGAAGACAGTTCAGAATTACAACAGGGTGTTGAGGGAAGTCGAAGCTCAGAAGCAGATGAGGAGAAAAGCTGGGAAATAATGGGAGCCATCCTGATTACATTGTTGTTGTTGTTGTTGTTGTTGTTGTTGTTGTTCAGTCATTTAGTCGTGTCCGACTCTTCGTGACCCCATGGACCAGAGCACGCCAGGCACTCCTGTCTTCCACTGTCTCCCGCAGTTTGGTCAGACTCATGTTTGTAGCTTCGAGAACACTGTCCAACCATCTTGTCCTCTTTTGTCCCCTTCTCCTTGTGCCCTCCATCTTTCCCAGCATCAGGGTCTTTTCCAGGGAGTCTTCTCTTCTCATGAGGTGGCCAAAGTATTGGAGCCTCAGCTTCATGATCTGTCCTTCCAGTGAGCACTCAGGGCTGATTTCCTTAAGAATGGATAGGTTTGATCTTCTTGCAGTCCATGGGACTCTCAAGAGTCTCCTCCAGCACCATAATTCAAAAGCATCAATTCTTCGGCGATCAGCCTTCTTTATGGTCCAGCTCTCACTTCCATACATCACTACTGGGAAAACCATAGCTTTAACTATACAGACCTTTGTTGGCAAGTGATGTCTCTGCTTTTTAAGATGCTGTCTAGGTTTGCCATCGCCTTTCTCCCAAGGAGCAGGCGTCTTCTAATTTCGTGACTGCTGTCACCATCTGCAGTGATCATGGAGCCCAAGAAAGTAAAATCTCTCACTGCCTCCATTTCTTCCCCTTCTATTTGCCAGGCGGTGATGGGACCAGTGGCCATGATCTTCGTTTTCTTCATTTGGTCAAAGGCAGACATTGGCAAAACAAGCTGAAAGGGAGCCACTTTTTTTATGAGCCTGAATGTGAGCTGGCGATGGCATTGCTCCTTCTGCATCCCACTAGCTACTATCACAACATCAGCACTGCTGAGTACTTTGGAGCGACTGCCAAGAGAAACACATCTTCACGTTGCCTCTTTAGTGAATAACCTCTGCCTTGGTGTCTGAGGCTTTTTGTTTTGCTTTGCTTTGTGTGTGTTTGTTTACATGGAGCATAAGAGGGTTGTCAGATAAGACCATTGCCTCGGGGAGAAGCACAATCACAGGTGCATTCATTCAGAAATAAATCCCACTGGCTTCAATGGATCTTTCTCCCAAGTAAATGGTTATTGGATTGCAATGTTAGTGGTTCTGTGGCATGCTATAATAATCACAATCATAATCTTAATCATAATAATATTAATATTTTATACCCCTCCCACCTAGCTGGGTTTCCCCAGCCACTCTGGGTGGCTCCCAACAGAATATTAAAAACACGATAAAACATAAAACATTAAAAACTTTCCTAAACAGGGCTGCCTTCAGATGTCTTATAGAAGTCAGATAGTTGTTCATTTCCTTGACATCTGGTGGGAGGGTGTTCCACAGGGCAGGCACCACTACTAAGAAGGCCCTCTGCCTGGTTTCCTGTAACTTCATTTCTCACAGTGAGGGAACCAGTAGAAGACCCTTGGAGAAAGACCTCAGTGAACGATGGGGGTGGAGACACTCCTTCAGGTATACTGGGCTGAGGCCATTTAGGGCTTTAAAGGTCAGCACCAACACTTTGGATTGTGCTCGGAAACATACTGGGAGCCAATGTAGGTTTTTTTTTTATAGCATATTTATTAAAGTTTTCAAAAAATAATACAATATAAAATAAAAAGAAAAAATAACAAAAATACAAAAATAATTAAAAACACATAGAATTTCCATTACTTATTTTCTTTTAACTTATTTTCCAGACCTCCTCATACCTCCCTTTCTTGTATTCCAATTCAAATTGTTAGTTCAGCAAATCCTCACCATTAGTTTTTACTTATTTCTAAACCCTTTTTTTCATATTTCTTAAGCATTACAGCTGGAAACCACTTGATTTCTGTCCAACATCATTCTAGCATTCATTAATTTTACAATATTTCTGCAAGTAGTCTTTAAATTTCTTCCAGTCTTCTTCCGCCGACTCTTTTCCCTGGTCCCGGATTCTGCCGGTCATTTCTGCCACTCCCATATATTCCATCACCTTCATCTGCCATTCTTCCAGAGTGGGTAGATCTTGTGTCTTCCAGTATTTTGCAATAAGTATTCTTGCTGCTGTTGTGGCATACATAAAAAAAGTTCTGTCCTTCTTTGGCACCAATTGGCCGACCATGCCCAGGAGAAAGGCCTCTGGTTTCTTCAGAAAGGTATATTTAAGTACCTTTTTCATTTCATTATAGATCATTTCCCAGAAAGCCTTGATCCTTGGGCACGTCCACCAGAGGTGAAAGAATGTTCCTTCAGTATCTTTACATTTTCAACATTTGTTATCGGGCAAATGATAAATTTTTGCAAGCTTGACTGGGGTCATGCACCACCTGTATATCATTTTCATAATATTATCTCTTAGGGCATTACATGCCGTAAATTTCATACCTGTGGTCCACAACTGTCCCCAGTCAGCAAACATAATATTATGTCCAACATCTTGTGCCCATTTAATCATAACAGACTTCACCGTTTCATCCTGAGTGTTCCATTTCAACAGCAAGTTATACATCTTTGACAAAATCTTAGTTTTAGGTTCCAACAATTCTGTTTCTAATTTTGATTTTTCCACCTGGAATCCAATTTTCTTGTCCAATTTATACGCCTCCATTATCTGATAGTAATGAAGCCAATCTCGCACTTTATCTTTTAATTTCTCAAAACTCTGCAATTTCAGTTTGTCTCCTTCTTGTTCCAGTATTTCCCAATACTTCAGCCATTTGGCCTCCATACTGAGTCTTTTAAAAGCTTTTGCTTCCATTGGTGACCACCACCTTGGGGTTTTATTTTCCAATAAATCTTTATATCTTATCCAGACATTAAACAATGCTTTCCTGCCAATGTAGGTCTTTCGGGACCAGTGTTATATGGTCTTGGCGGCCACTCCCAGTCACCAGTCTAGCTGCCTCATTCTGGATTAGTTGTAGTTTCCGGGTCACCTTCAAAGGTAGCCCCACGTAGAGCGCATTGCAGTAGTCCAAGCAGGAGATAACCAGAGGATGCACCACTTTGGCAAGACAGTCTGCAAGCAGGTAGGGTCTCAGCCAGCTTACCAGGTGGAGCTGGTAGACAGCTGCCCTGGACACAGAATTGACCTGCGCCTCCATGGACAGCTTTCCTCATGCCTTCCCCTTTTATCAGTCCTTTGTCTAGGTCAATGCTAGTGTGAGGCTTTCCTTGAAACAAGTGGCAGACAGAGCAAGTGTGCATTCTTGGGAACATCACTGAAGATAAAGTCAAGGCATACCTTAAAGCACATGAAACATTTTGCATAAGCGACAAATTCTTTTGTGGCTGTTCCCATCTCCCAATTTCTTGTGACACATGGTGCTCCTCTACCTGCAAGGACCTTCCTTGTTCTCCTTTGGTGGAGGAGCAATCGGGCAATTAAAGCAATGGAGCTGACCTCTCCATTGAACTGAATGGGGAATCCCCTGGGAGATGGACACTGAAAGTGAACTGTCCAAACCGTGATGCTCAGCAAGCATTAAATGAATTATCAGCTGTAAGAGGTTTGATTTATGTTGCATTGTAACCCTTCAGCTCTACAGAAAGCAAATCTGAAAGGATATCTTAGGTGAATGAATGGCCGGAGAGAAGTATGCAGAGGGGCTGAAGTAATGGGTATTAGTCAGTGACATTTAAATGTTAGCTCACAGCATTTGGTTGGTGAAGTCTATGGAAATTGGCACTTTCATGCATTGTATTCAACCAGGAGTGTCATCGGCTGGAGCCCTGAGGTCAGCATAATGTCATGCCCATAGTGTTTCAAGTTAGGATAATCTGATATGCAGTAACTTACACAATGTGGATCCACTTAAATATTGAGGATGCCAAGGCGCCATTTTAGCTGATGGAATTTGGGTGGATTTGCAGCCCTGCCAGTAGGAAAATCAGCCCTGGGATGAATGGCACACCGTCCTTTTATGAGTGCGACTTAATTTTGGCAAATATCTTCAGAGAGGGGTCTGCTCTTATTTTTGTGATTGGATAACATTCAGCTTGGTAAGTCTGTGTTTGCTGAAGAAGCACATAAGCTGCTTTTGTTAAAACAAGCACAGTGGTACCTCGGGTTACAAACGCTTCAGGTTACAGACTCCGCTAACCCAGAAGTACTACCTTGGGTTAAGAACTTTGTCCCAGGATGAGAACAGAAATCGTGCGCTGGCAGCGTGGCGGCAGTGGGAGGCCCCATTAGCTAAAGTGGTACCTCAGGTTAAGAATGGTTTCAGGTTAAGAATGGACCTCCGGAATGAATTAAGTTTGTAACCCGAGGTACCACTGTAATTTTTATTTTACACTTTGAAAATGTCAGGTAATACTAAATGATGATAATGATGATGATATACACCATCCTCTGTCTGTCACGGACTGGGCAGAGGAGGAATGGTGGAGACCACCTTCCCAGCCTGACCCTTCCAGGGAAGAAGGAGACAGTTCAGAATTACAACAGGGGTTTGAGGGAGGTCACAACTCAAGAGAAAGATGAGGGGAAACATTGGGAAATAATCAGAATGGAGGAGCAGGAAGAGGATGCAAAGGGGGGGGGTGACAGCTGATGGACATAGTGTCTTTAGAAGGCATTCCAGACTCCCCTCTCCCAGAACCCAGCGAGCCTTGAAAGTAGAAAAACAAAGGGCTCAGAGGCAAAGGGCCCTCAGTGCCACCTGTAGGGGAGAAGGTGACAAATGAGGAAGTGGGAGAAAAGGGAGTGGAGAGTCACTTGGGGCAATGCCATTATTCCAAGAGGTTGCATTCCCAAATGTTGAATAAAAAGTAGATGGTAAGAACTTTTCCTTGTCCTTCCCGATCCTGGCAACATGCCAGGGAGTTGGTTCCTCTGCCGCCTGACACTATCTAAGCAATAATAACCACTCAAGGATACATCTTAGCAAACACTTTGAGGAGCAGGACTGGTGAGGACTGGGAAGAGTCCCAAGGGCTGGAGAGAGCGAGCCCTGGCTCCCTTACTGCTGCTTTAGGCAATTGCTTTTTCCAGACATTGCTGGCACAACATCCATTCCTACTGCTCTGAGAGCCTTGCAGTCATCCTCTCATATCTGCTCTACAAAGAGCTGTCCATGGTACTGAACTCCGACAACCAGTTTTCCCTGTTGCCAAGTTTTGCCAACACTCTTGCGGGTGGGGAAATGATCACGCCTGGAACAGATCAACAGGCATCCTTTACTGACACGACTCATTGATGTCATTGCACTATAAGGCAATGTAACACAGGACGGGCATGAATTCATATACTGTTGCCCATGAAACCTCACAAGTATCTTCTTCTTTGGCGATCACTTGTAGCCAAGTAAGATTGTCTTCCATAAACATGGTTTTAACAGTGAGTCTGTAAGTGACCTTGGAGGCCAATTCTGGCTCCACACGTCCTTCCAGAGTGGGGACATAGGTTTCTGGGCTGGAGTTGATCATGGTGAGGGTTTGCCAAGTGTGCCTTCTTCTAAGCACATTTCTCCCTTTTTTCCTGAGTTTGAGCGTCTTCAAAGCCCATGACACCTTTGGTAAAGGATGTTCTCCAATAGGAGGCCAGTGTTTCCCAGTTGTTGGTGTTTATACTACATTTTAGAAGATTTGCCTTGAGAGAGTTTTTAAATAGGTGAAGGCCTGGCCAGGGCAAAAGCCTGGCCAGGGCAGTCTAGCTCTTACATACCTGCTGGGATTGACGAGGCATATGACCCTCACCTGAATCTCATAACTCTCCTGACAGGTGATTTGGTCTGCAGCCACACTGTGGAAATATTGGATGAGATTTCCCACCAGATACCAGGCACTCTACTATTCAAATTAGGCCCCAGTGTTTTTCTTACAATCCCCTTCTCAATTATGTAATTAATTTTAATTTAGAATTTAAATTCTCAAAACTTTCTTATTTGTTAATTCGAGCAAGAAAACTACTGCTCTCACTTCATTACAAACAGTATTTCAACCTGCAACACACATGAGGAAACCTGCTCCCCTTCCTTTCACAGATTTTCTTGCCATTTGTAACTATAGATGCCTTTGATTAGTTATCATTTAACTCTTTGGGGAAATAATTAGCACCACATGTCCTTTGCATGGAAGTTGCACTCAAGTCCTTGAATCTGTACTCTGAATAGTGACACCAGGGACCTAGAAGGTCCCTGCACAGTCGCATCAGGGCTGACCTTAAGGCAATTGGAGTAATTTGGCCAAATTGGGCCCCGTACACAGGGGCAATCTAGATGGATTTTATTTATAAGATTTTGCTGACTTTGGCTGTGAACTGGGGCCCTACAATATATATATATATATTCAAGTTGCACCCCGCTGCTTCAAATTGGACCCCACTGGCTAGCCCTGTCTCATAGTTGTTGGGCCTGAGTTGCCCTGCCCTTGCATGAAGCCTTGGGTTTGCAATTTTGGGAGAGGGGAGACTGCGACACTGGGGAGCGGGCAGGCTGGCGAGGCCCAATAGATTTAGAGGTGCAAGTTGCCCTACCTTCGCATGAAGTCTTAGGTTTGCAATTTTGGAAGAGGGGAGCCTGCCCGTGGGGAGTGGGCGGGCTGGCAAGGCCCCCTAGGCTTTAGCCTACTTAGGCCCTAGGCTTTAGCCTACTTAGCCTATACATAAATCCAGACATGGGAGGAATGAAAGCAAGGGAGGAACTGATGCACAAAATTGTACATGTCCAAGTAAAGAATGACCAAAGAATCAGCAAATGGTGTGTACTGCGAGTAAGAGACCTGAGTGAAGGTTCCAGGAAGAAAAAAATGCTTCAAGTAATGTTCCTTGGGTTTGTACAGGGCTCCCGGCAGCATTTACTTTCCATCAAATGTTATGGCCAAAGGTTCTGTGTGGTGCATACAGAACTGTGACTGTATCTAATGATGGATTGCTTTTCTTAAATTATACTTTGTAATATATGCCACTGATTGGTTTACTACTGTATCGCTTACGACAGGATCTAATATTTCAGTTTTATAAATTGGTTTGTAGCCTTTGAAATTTATTTGGAAGAAAGGGTCTAGGTTATTTTTTTGTGCAGCTGTCATGTTATTGAATAGGCATGTTGGAAGAAGAGGCCCCTGTACGGACTTCCTTTGTACATCAGCAAGAAGATTCTGTTATGAGACTAGGCAGGGGGGTTGCTTTGGCTAACAAATCTGGGGAGTGATTAAGGAGTCAGAGAGCATTTACTCAAGAGGTGCAAACCAGTGGACATTCTGCTGCATAATAATAATAATAATAATAATAATAATAATAATAATAATAATTTTTTATTTATACCCCGCCCTCCCCAGCCAAGGCCGGGCTCAGAGCGGCTTACAAGCAATAATAAAAACAAGATGAATGATTACAAACTTAAAAACAAAAATAAAATACAACATTAAAATAATGGAACATTAAAATATTAAAATGTAGCCTCATCGCAGGAGGAGAAGGAAAAGAAAAAAAAAAGAGAGGGAGGGAGGGAATCAAATTGGCTCCAAGCCAAAGGCCAGGCGGAACAACTCTGTCTTACAGGCCCTGTGGAAAGAAATCAGATCCTGCAGGGCCCTGGTCTCATGAGGCAGAGCGTTCCACCAGGCCGGAGCCAGAGCTGAAAAGGCCCTGGCTCTGGTCAAAGCCAATCTAACTTCCTTAGGGCCCGGGACCACTAGGGTGTTGTTATTTATGGACCTTGAGGCTCTCCGTGGGACATACCGGGAGAGATGGTCCCGTAGGTACGAGGGTCCTGGGCCGTGAAGGGCTTTAAAGGTCAAAACCAGCACCTTAAATCTGACCCTATACTCCACCGGGAGCCAGTGCAGCTTGGAAAGCACTGGGTGAATATGCTCCCATGGCAGAGACCCCGTGAGGAGCCTCGCTGCAGCATTCTGCACCCGCTGGAGTTTCTGGGACAGCTTCTTGATAAGGCATCTTGATAGCAACAGGCACTTCACAAGAGCACAGAACTACTTACAATCTAGTGAGTTGGATGCTAATCAGTGACCTGTGACTGCATATAATCTTTCCTCAGAGCCTTATTTTGGGCAGTGCAACATTGGCTTCTGAGATTGGCTGGCAATATGAACCCCCTGGATTGGCCAGGCACAGTATAAATACCGTGAACCTGGACTTGCCTGGTCAATAGCATAGTATCTTCTGTCTGCCTCTTTTCAGGGTCTAGCCCTTGTCTTGATCTCCATCAGTTGAATTCAATGACTCTGTGGAGGAGAACAAATGTTCCACATCGTCTGCACACGGTTCTAGTCTAGAATGACAGTGACTGCTCTGACTTTGCACAGGCATCGACAATAGTTTATTCCCAACACAGGATGGAGATTTAGTTCACAACCACGTAATTAGGCCTGAGCAATGTATTGATACATCGCCCAGGACAGGTTTGAGGGCCAAAGCGCCATGATACCTTTACTTGGCAATATATCACTGGTGAAACCACTGCCACTGGGGTGAAACCACCACCGCTCCTGCAATGTTTGGCTGGTGATACATCATAATGTTGAAATGCTGATATTGCCTAGCCCCTACATGTAATTGTATGAGGACTGCAGTTGGAACTCAGCTACCTTATAAAACAAAACACATTCTCTCCTTGCAGCACCAGCAGACCTATCCCATGGTAATAAGCTCCAATTGTAACCTGGTCTTGGCCAAAAACCCCATCCCATGTAAAGCAGGTAAGATGGCAAATATTTCCCATTAGGTAAAAGGTAAAGGACCCCTGGATGGTTAAGTCCAGTCAAAGGCGACTATGGTGTTGCAGCACTCATCTCACTTTCAGGTCAAGGGAGTTAGCATTTGTCCACAGAAACCTTCCTGGGTCATGTGGCCAGTATGACTAAACCACTTCTGGTGCAACGGAACACCATGGCAGAAGCCAGAATGCCGTTTACCTTCCCACCGCAGCGGTACCTATTTATCTACTTGCACTTGTGTGTTTTCAAACTGCTAGGTTTGCAGGAGCTGGGACAGAATTGGGAGCTCACCCTGTTGTGGAGATTCAAACTGCCAACCTTCCGATCAGCAAACCCAAGAGCATGGGTAGGCAAACTAATCCCAATCGCCTTCTAAATCCAGCCCACGGACGGTCTGGTAATCAGCGTGTTTTTACATGAGTAGAATGTGTCCTTTTATTTAAAATGCATCTCTGGGTTATTTGTGGAGCCTGCCTGGTGTTTTTACATGAGTAGAATGTGTGCTTTTATTTAAAATGCATCTCTGGGTTATTTGTGGGGCATAGGAATTTGTTAATCCACCCCCCCCCCAAAAAAATATAGTCCGGCCCCCCACAAGGTCTGAGGCACAGTGGACCGGCCCCCTGCTGAAAAGGTTTGCTGACACCTGCCAAAGAGGCTCAGTGGTTTAGACCACAGCACCATCCGTGCTGTCAGAAGGATGCTACACAGGGCTACATCAGCAAAGTGATGAAGTTCAAGCAGTGTCAAGTACCGGAATTCATAGTAACTGTTCTTTCACCAGTCAACTTACTGAGACAACGCCATTGGCAACTGTACACAAAAAAAAAGAGCAAATCAGTATGCCTCCACATTACTCCTACATTTCCACCTTGTGTTAACCCAATCCCACCTTGTCGACCCTTCCAAATTCTGCCCAATTAGAAGAAGAGTTTGGACTTGATATCCCGCCTTTCACTCCCCTTAAGGAGTCTCAAAGTGGCTAACATTCTCCTTTCCCTTCCTCCCCCACAACAAACCCTCTGTGTGGTGAGTGAGGCTGAGAGACTTCAGAGAAGTGTGACTGGCCCAAGGTCACCCAGCAGCTGCATGTGGAGGAGCGGGGAATCGAACCCGGTTCACCAGATTATGAGTCTACCGCTCTTAACCACTACACCACACTGGCTCTCAGTTAGGCTCTCAATTATGGTGGCAGAGTTGGGGAATGGCAGCCTTCTCCTCAGGGAGTAGTGAACCAGGCACTCTGTATGAATGCACAGTCGTGTGGAGATCCAGTTTGTGTGATTGTCTCACCACAACAAAGATGCATACATATGTTTGGGAGAGGGTCTCTTCATTCTGATTCCTCTCCACTGCCATAAAGCATGTGTGTGTGTGTGTGTGGACCCTTGGCCCTCCAAAGGTTGTTAAACTACAACTCCCATCATTCTTAGCAATTGACTGTGCTGCCTAGGGCAGATGGGAGTTGTTGTTCAGCAAATATCTGGAGGGCCAAAGGTTCCCAACATCTGCCTTAAAATGTCTTTAAAAATATTATTGGTTTTACATAATGATTATACACAACAAACATAACAATTCCAAAGAAAAAATAAAAATAAAAAGGTTCTCTTGAACCTTCTGACCTCCCTCCCTCCCTGGGTTCCATTTTTTAAATTTTATTCCTGCATCTTTTACTGTAAAATATCTATTATAAATCCATAGTATCCAAAGTTCATGCTACTTTGCAAGTGTTATTGTATTCCTGCTAGTGATTTCAACTGTTTACAATGGTCTCTAAGATGTGCTATAAAATTATTCCAATCCTTGATAAAAATTTGGTCTTCCTGTTTTCTGATCTTTCCCATCATTTTTGCCATTTTGGCATAGTTAATCAACTTGGTCTGCCCACCTGCCTTAAAATGTCTGATGTATTACAGTATTTTGTCGATCTCTTGTTCTTAGTTGAAGCATTTGTGCCCGAATTAGTGGTATTTTTCAGACCTCCAAGATTTCCAATTAACAATTCATGCTGCAATTAATACATGTGAGAGACTCTTTCCACGTCTTTATCTTGCTGCATCAAATTAGCTTAATAACACAGTAAAACTGAAGTGCTCTTGGATAGATTCAAACTCGTTATCTGCTAGATTTTTATGCAATTTGCCAGTCCAAAATTAATGGATTTTTAAAAGATTTATAGTCCCCCTTTTGTTTATATTTGCTCTAGCAAAGCAGGATGATTTATGACTCATAAAAATGAATGAATTTTGCATGCCATCAGATAGCATCCTGAAATTCTCTTCTTTTGGAGCAGGTTATAGGGAGGGAGGAAGCCTGCCTGTACTTTGACCAAGGACCTTACCACATGCCATCTGTTAATTTCAAACTAGGAGGCAGGCAGGGTTTAAAAACACCTGGGAGGCCACAGCGCATGGCTGGCGATTTCTGTTTGGCTTGGTTGATCACAAGTTGTGCAGCCCTGAGATAAGGAACCAGCAACCATGTGGTGGAGCTGTGGGGAATTTCAAACACTGGGGGAAGAAGATTCCGTTTCCACACAGAGCCTCTCTCACATAATTCCATTACAGTGAGAGGAGGCCCAGAGAAATGTCAGCCTCTCGATGCAGACTTGTGTTATTTTAAGGGGCAAAGTGTCACGTTCCCCAGGGCCGACCCTACAATGAGGCAGTGTGAGGCAACTGCCTCAGGCAGCAGATGCTGAGGGGTGGGGCATGGCCAGAGCTGTGAGTGTCTTGTGGCCTTCCCTCTAACCCCTACACTAAACTGCTGCCCTCAAGTTCAGTGGAGGACACTGTCCTTCCACTGGTATTGGAGTACAATTCTACCAGTTCAATTGGCTTCTGTTTGTGCCTTGGGAAAGGGTGCCAGCATGACCTCAGGCAGTAAAATGTCTTGAGCTGGCTCAGCTGTTCCCTCACAGCGCCATAGTGACAAACAGGAGAAGAGTAAATGTCAGGTACTGGGCTGAAGGGGGCGAGATTGATTACATGAAGATGATGTACCGTATTTTTCGCCCCATAGGACGCACTTTTTCCCCTCCAAAAATGAAGGGGAAATCTGGGTGCGTCCTATGGGGTGAATGCAGGCTTTCGCTGAAGCTTGGAGAGTGAGAGGGGTCCAGGCTTCAGGAAGACATCCGCAGCCTGGGCAGCCCTGCAGGAGGTCCGGCAGGGATGTCCAGCCTGCTTCCCGGAGTGTCGGGTGCCCTGAAAGCAGAGCGCCCGGCGCTTCGGGAGCACATTCGCAGCATGGGCAGCCCTGTGGGAGTTCTCCGCAGGGCTCCCCACGCTGCGGATAGCAGCCTGCCGCCCGGCGGGCGGGGCGCCCTGAAGCAGAGCGCCCCGCGCACCGGGCAGACATCCACAGTGTGGGGAGCCCTGCAGGAGTTCCCCGCAGGGCTCCCCACGCTGCGGATAGCAGCCTGCCGCCTGAGGCAGACATCGGCTAGCCCCACAAGCTCAGGGAGGCGCAGCGCCGTTCCTCGACCTGGTTCGGTTTCCCCCCCAAAAAACTAGGTGCGTCCTATGGGACGGAGCGTCCTATGGGACGAAAAATACGGTATAGATGGTACACAACACCAGTGCAGTTAGGGAAAATGTACAAAACTAGTTCAAATATATGTTGGAAGTGTAAGGAAAAGGAAGGGACATATTATCATATGTGGTAGGATTGTAATGTAATTAATTTTTTTGGGGAAATGATATACAATGAATTGAAGAAAATGTTCCATTTAACATTTGTTAAAAAACCCGAGGCATTTTTGTTGGGGATTGTAGGGAAAGACCTACCAAAAAAGCTGAAAAACATCTTCATGTATGCGACCGTGAGAGTTCTGGTAGCACAAGGATGGCAGACTACAGAAATCCCAACTAAAGAATCATGGCAACAAAAATTGATGGACTATGCAGAACTGACAAAACAGACATATAAGCTATGGGACAAGGATAACTGTGACTTTAAGGATGAATGGGAACCCTTTACAAAGTATTTGAAGATGCAACAAAGTGAACTGGACTCCTTGGCAGGTTTTGAATAAATATTCACAAACTTCTTATTGATAATAATCAGCTAAATAGTTTGAGGATCTATACAACTGTGTAACATGCAGAAAACAGCAGTCTCAGAGAAACCAAAGACTGGAACTGAGGGAAGTCAAGGGGCGGGGGCGGGTGGGTTTTGTGTGGGAGGGAGGAAAAATGGGGGGGGGGGAACAAGGATGATATGCTTTTGGACAATATGTCTTGTTTTAATTTTGAATTTTTTTTTTTTTTAAAAAAAGAAGGGGGCGAGATTGAGGAGGAATGGTGGAGGTCGCCACCCCCACCCCCACCCCCCACTTCTCCTGGAGCTTCTGGAAGGCACAATGATTAAGGTTTTAAATGACAATTTTAGGTTATATTTTAGTGATCAAGATTTAATATATATTTTTAATTGCCGCTATATCTGAATTGTCTCTGTTATACCCAATTGCAATTCAATGTATTCCTGTTGTGTTTTATGATTTTCCTGATATTGTAAGTGAGCCAGAACTGGTCTGTGACCGTAATAATAAAATTCAATTCCAGAAGGCAGTATTGAATTACAGCAGTGGTTTAAGGAAGGACACAGCTCAGAGATAGGCGAACAGAAGAGTTGGGAGATGTTGGGAGAAGGGGGGGGGGGAGACAGAGCCAGAGCAGCCAGCTGACACGTTATCACTGGAAAGTATTTCTGACCCCCCTTCTCCCAGAACTCGGTGTTCATTGAGGGTGCAAGAGCAAAGGACTCAGAGACAATTAGCCCCTGGCGGCCACTGTAAGGGGAAATGCTGTTGGTAGGAAGGGAGGCGGGAGGCGCTCAGTTGGAGCAACGCCGTTAAGGGAGGCAGATTGCATTCCTTGTCTCTCGCTGTGATGATTGAATAAACTCAGTAAGAACTTTGTTTTTCTCTGCTCCTTGCGGCCACTGGGGGAAGGAGAGAATTCCCCGGAGTCTGACCATAAGTGATGGAATGTCTTGTTCTATAGCAGGGGTGAGGAACTTCAGGCCTGGATGAGGGCGGTCAATTGCTGTCCTCTAGGTTTCTCTGTCTGGCCACTGGGAGTCTCCCATTAAGTTTTTTGGGGGAGGGTTGTCCTCAGTTGTTGAGCTTTTTTTGGAGGTGATTGCCCACTGTTTTTGAGATTTTTTTGGGGGGGGAGTGGCACAAATTGCTCACCCACAGTACTGCTCGCTGCCATGAAACACCATTCAGTTGCCCGGTTCCTGCCAGGCACCACCATTCAACTGCCCACTCACCGCAGCGCCAGCCTATCAGCAGCAACCCTGAGATAAATGTACACCAATCAACATCCCTATCACCGCTCACAAAATCCTGCTTTCGGCAACAACCAATCGCAAGTCCATCCTCACCACTATCCGTGTATAAGACGCCCCCTAATTTTTGACAGCATTTTTTTTTGGGGGGGGGGAAACCTAGTCTTATACACGGAGAAATACGGTACTCCCTCCCCTTGCCTGGGATGCCACTTTGAACTCTAAAAATGCCCCTTGATTGCCTGGATGGAGGATATTATTATTATTATTATTATTATTATTATTATTATTATTAATTACGGTTAAAGACCAGCTCTAAAAGCACAACTGGGACAGCTTTTACAAGAATAAAATATACATTTTAAACATTGTATAACACCAGCTTAAAGATTAAAATCTGAGAAAAATGCTTATACATGTAAAGACCTAAAAAATTGGGCTACCATACTGTACATATTGGCCCTGCCACCATAGAGGTCAACTTCGACTGTTTTCCTAGTGAACTAATTTGTTTCAGGGGGTGGTCTGTGCCTGCAAATCGGCACACAGAATCCTCTTTGCCTAAGAGGAGAAAATTGAGTTTAGACTTATCCGAAAGGTCAGCAAGCCTCTCCAGCTGAGGGTCAACAGTATCTCTGCATATCTCGTCATAAAAGGGACATCTAAAAAATAAATGCTTGGGGCTTCCCATTTCCCCTAATGGATGGAGGATAAAATGGTGTGTGTGTGTGTGTAGAAATTAGAGGCATGAAAGCCCAGGAAAAAAACAAAAAAATCGTGAAAAGACTATCCCCCGCTTCCCCAGAAAGATAGGGAATTATTATTATTTTTTGGGGGGGAGGAGGTTATTAAACATTTTATTTGAGAATGATGAACAAAATGTTTAAGAAAAGGTGTTCATCTATTTACTGCCCCAAAATGATTTCTAAAACTGCATACAGTGGTACCTCAGGTTACATACGCTTCAAGTTACATACACTTCAGGTTACACACTCCGCTAGCCCATAAATAGTGCTTCAGGATAAGAACAGAAATTGTGCTCCGGCAGTGCGGCAGCAGTGGGATGCTCCATTAGCTAAAGTGGTGCTTCAGGTTAAGAACAGTTTCAGGTTAAGTAGACCTCCGAAATGAATTAAGTACTTAACCCGAGGTACCACTGTATCAGGAAGACTTTTATAGAAGACAATGTACAATGTCAGATAATTACAATTCCTGTACACTGAGGATAAGCAAAAATAAAATAAAATTGTTTCTTTTTTAACAACTTCCCCAATCCATTCCCCCCAGCCTCAAATTTTTGAGAAATTTCACATTCCAGCCTTCTGTATGAAAATAAAAATTGCATTTGCTGTTTGTTCGCTTTTGTCTTTGGCCCCACCCACTACTGGTTTGTGGCCCCTGGCACGTTGCACAGAAGGCAATGTGGCCCTCTGAAATGTTTCTCCACCTCTGGAGTAAGTGGTGGAACTGATAGTTCTAGAGCGTCCCTAACAGTACGAGGGCAGAAGGCTATTCGGTCAGCCTGTTTCTTTTCGCTGGTATGAAGAATGCCAACACATGTGGACACTTCTTTTGTTTACTCTTTCCCAATGACAGCTGAAAGAAGAAGAAATGCTGGAATAAAGAAAATGTGCTTCTTTCCTCTCCCCTCTTCCACAACTGCTGAAATTGACACCTGACATCCTGAAATCTGCTAAGGGTTTTTATTTTTACACCCTCCTGTCACTCATTTTAATGGGTGCTGGGAGTCTAAATCCCCTTAGTAGCCTTGAATCTCTCAGTTCTTGGAAGATTATTTCTATGCTGCTATGACACCCGGTTTTATCGATTGCTCAGGAGGTCATTAGCTAAACTTCTAGTGGCCACGCCATTTGGCTTACATCTCGGCTGCAACCGGTGTTGGCAAATGGACTTCACAAGCCTTTATTTGTGTGTGTGTGAGAGAGAGATGGCAGCTTAGCACACACTCAGCTCTAAGGTCTTATATCCCTTAGCCACAAGGGCAATATGATAGCATGCACTGCTAATTATTATGAACGTTATGATCAAATCCCTTCGGCCTAAAAGTTGGCTCTAACCTCAGAGGGGGTCAGTAAGATCTTTTCTTCTTTTCTTTTCTTTTCTTTTCTTTTCTTTTCTTTTCTTTTCTTTTCTTTTCTTTTCTTTTCTTTTCTTTTCTTTTCTTTTCTTTTCTTTCTCCCCCCCAAAGTTTCAAAAAGAAAAACAAAACAATTTTTACACACACACACACACACACACACACACACACTTACATTAAACCATAGTCCATATCTGTACCTTTTTGTGGTTCCCTGAGCCCCCAGACTTCCCTCCCCCCCTCCCTTGACTTCCAAAAAATTATCTTGCATTTTTCACTGCATCTAATTTCATTTGTACAAATGGTTGCACTTCATTTTTATCCTATGTTATTTTAAATTACTGCGGAGCAACTCTTGATATTCAAGACTGTCTCCTAATAAATCTTATCACCTCTGAAGAATGCCCTGCACTGTCTTTTGCAGGGAGTTTCCTCGTGTCATTCATCTATGAACATATTTCTGAACATATTCCTGTGAATCACCCTGAGACCCGCAGGACTAGGGTGGTATACAAATTCAATAAACAGCAACACAAAAAGCAACACTGATATTACCTTGCTTGTGGGCTCAGCATACCTGGGAGCTGTGGGGCCTCCTACTTACACACCAACCAGGAAATGACTCCTTTTTTTCGTTTTTTCTATTAAAAACCCCCCTCTCCCTTTCCTTCTACTTACTTATGAGCTCATCTGGACTGAATGCTGAAGGAGCAGAAAATATGCCCTCCCCAACTGTCAAGGGAAACCAACATTTGTTAAAGTGACGACTCCTCCTTACAGTTTCAGGCCACGACAGCCTCTTGGCCGCCTACTGAGAGCTCCTGTCTATATTACTCGCAGTGACAACTCCTCCGTGAATGTGATGAACAACACCTTCGCTGCAGTGCTCCAAGTGATGCTCATGTCATTAGCTTTGTGTAAGTGATGATGATGTTCCGGGGCCTGGTGGGCTCTTTTTGCCATTTTGTTGGGTACTAATTCAAAGACAAGGGATGCGGGTGGAGCTGTGGGTTAAACCACAGAGCCTAGGACTTGCTGATCCGAAGGTCGGCAGTTCGAATCCCCGCGACGGGGTGAGCTCCTGTTGCTCGGTCCCTGCTCCTGCCAACCTAGCAGTTCAAAAGCACGTCAAAATGCAAGTACCGTATTTTTCGCTCTATAAGACGCACCAGACCACAAGACGCACCTAGTTTTTGCAGGAGGAAAACAAGAAAAAAAATATTCTGAATCTCAGAAGCCAGAACAGCAAGAGGGATCGCTGCGCAGTGAAAGCAGCAATCCCTCTTGCTGTTCTGGCTTCTGGGATAGCTGCGCAGCCTGCATCCGCTCCATAAGACGCACACACATTTCCCCTTACTTTTTAGGAGGGAAAAAGTGAGTCTTATAGAGCAAAAAATACGGTAGATAAATAGGTACCACTCCAGCAGGAAGGTAAACGGCGTTTCCGTGCGCTGCTCTGCTTAAATACCTCCAAAGAAGGAGACTCCACCACACTCCTTGGCAGAAAATTCCACTGTCAAACAGCTCTTACTGTCAGGAAGTTCTTCCTAATGTTTAGGTGGAATCTTTTTTCTTGTATTTTGGAACCATTGCTCCGTGTCCGCTTCTCTGGAGCAGCAGAAAACAACCTTTCTCCCTCCTCTATGTGACATCCTTTTATATATTTGAACATGGCTATCATATCACCCCTTAACCTCCTCTTCTCCAGGCTAAACATGCCCAGCTCCCTTAGCCGTTCCTCATAAGGCATCGTTTCCAGGCCTTTGACCATTTTGGTTGCCCTCCTCTGGACACGTTCCAGTTTGTCAGTGTCCTTCTTGAACTGTGGTGCCCAGAACTGGACACAGTACTCCAGGTGAGGTCTGACCAGAGCAGAATACAGTGGCACTATTACTTCCCTTGATCTAGATGCTATACTCCTATTGATGCAGCCCAGAATTGCATTGGCTTTTTTAGCTGCCGCGTCACACTGTTGGCTCATGTCAAGTTTGTGGTCAACCAACCTGGGAAGGTAGTCCATCTAGGACAGAGGTCAGCAAACTTACCATGTCTTGGGCCGGTGTCTCCAGCACCGATTGCACAGCAAGCCGGAGGGCGGGGGAGCGCGTGCCCATACGTGTGCGCACATGCTATTTCTGGCGCACTTCCAGGTCGGAGGAGCACCGGAAATAGCTTGTGCACATGTGCACAGGCCTCCTCTGACCTGGATTTGCATCGCAAATAATACTTGTGCATGCGCAAATAATGCTTGCGCATGCGCCCAAGCTATTTCCAGTGCTCCTCTGATGCGGAAGTGGGCAGCCGCGCAGTGCAGCGCCAGTAAGAGTGGGCGGCGGCAGCGGGCGGCGGGGGTCACCGTGGCCCAGATAAACGAGTCCCTCAGGCCTTATCCGGCCCGCGGGCCTTAGTTTGGGGACCCCTGATCTAGGAGAAGGAAAACTCTGACCCTCTACTTTGTTGTTTATCTTCAGGAGAAGAAAAGTCATGGATGCTTCAATTGAGATTCCTCCATTGCAGAGGCCTGGACTGAATGATCCCTGGGTTTCCTTCCAATTTGATGATTCCATAATTCCAGGTAGAGTAGACTAAGGGACAGGGGCTGGCCCAAGGTCACCCAGTGAGCTTCACAGCTGAGTGGGGATATGAGCACTAGACGCCTCAGGTGGATACTATACAGACCTACTTTCTTTAAAAATAAATAAAAATTAAATCATTTTTATTGATTTTCCAATAAAGACAGTCAATCAACATGTCCACATCATAATCTAATTAAAAACAAAAAAAACCCCTAAAATAAAAAAGACCAAATTGCAATCCAAATTTTAATTATTAATTTTTCCAGGCTTCCCATAGTATGGACCTCTATACAAGCCTACTTTCAAGTTACTCTTGTCACCACTATTTAACTCAGTTCTTCCGACTCCCTTTCAGCTGCAGGGATCTGCCCTACATCTTCCACAGTAAAGACATAAAGAACATTACATCATATTACTTAGATAATGTACAAGATAATAAGAAGATGGTACTTTACACTTGGTCACTTAAGGCATATCTCAGCAGAAGAACTGTCAGCGTAAAGGAAGATTTATATGTTTTTGGTAGTCTGAACCAAAAGTGCAATGATTCTGAGCAAGAGAACTGCATTACCCAAGAAGAATCACTGGACACAGCTGACAGCTGGCAGTTAAATGGGGAAGCAATGTATTTTGAGAAATGCAATTTGAGAAAATCCTAGGCTTGCTCGTCTTGGATCTAATATCACACTAAATGAAAGCCCTGCAGGATCCGAATCATTTGGGTGACTTCCTTGGCAGTTGGTTTATCTTGCTTCATATTTACAGGAAGTGATGATGTTCAGGCTGAACAGGATGATGTTCAGGTTAATATAACCTAGTATCTATCTGTCTGTCTATCTATCTATCTATCTATCTATCTATCTATCTATCTATCATCTATCTATCTATCTATCATCTATCTATCTATCATCTATCTATCATCTATCTATCTATCTATCTATCTATCTATCTATCTATCTATCTATCTATCTATCATCTATCTATATCTATCTATCATCTATCTAGCTATCTAGCTATCTAGCTAGCTATCTAGCTATCTAGCTATCTAGCTATCTCTATCTAGCTATTATCTAGCTATCATCTATCTATATCTATCATCTATCTATCTATCTATCTATCTATCATCTATCTATCATCTATCTCTATCATCTATCTCTATCATCTATCTATCTATCTATCTATCTATCTATCTATCTATCTATCTATCATCTATCTATCATCTATCTATCTATCCATCTCTATCTATCTCTATATCATCTATATCTATCTATCTATCTATCTATCTATCTATCTATCTATCTATCTATCTATCTATCATCTATCTATCTATCATCTATCTATCTATCTATCTATCTATCTAATCTATCATCATCTTCATATAAACACACACACACACACACACACACACACACACACAGAGCAGTTCTCATGGGGGATATGAAATTGTTAAATTCTTTCCTAATAAGCAACAAACGCCCCTGAAAATATGGTACATGCACCTAAGTTTCTATATAAATATGGAAAAAAGAGATAGTGTGCACATCTCCCTCAATATGGGGGACATTGGAACTCCCTTCACATGCTATTCTATGTAAAGGGGCTACACAACATTAAGGGGGAGTGGGGCCTACCTGACCCAATATCCTGTTTGGAGTGATGGCTCCAAATGGTACCATGGACAGCTCCAGGAAGAGCTCAAGCTGGAGATTCAATAAGAGCTCAGATGTTGCTTCAGCAGCAGTCATGAGACTGAGCCTCTATTTAAAGCTGCAACTCTTATGTTATTGACAGAGTGGCATAGACTGTGGTTGTATGAGAGCTTTTCAACCTGGACTCCTGTGAGTCAGAGGAGAGGGATGCAACCACATCAGGTGAGAGAGCTACTGGCACAATTGGCTCCTCTTCCACCAGGGCAACTGGTTTGGTATGTACACCCCAGGGGCAATTCTCTCTTCCACTCCAAATCTCCAGCCTCCTCGGGTCAGAAGTAAGGGAGTCTGACCCCAGGGTTGGGTCACTCGGATTGAGAGAAGGCCTGAAGATGGGGCTGCCTCTACTTGTGGAGGTTCATCCAGGCAATTACAGAGCCCTGATCACAGATGGCTCTGAACTGTTAACACAGCTGGCTTCCCCTTCAAGCCTTTTCTATGCATAGAGGTTGCAGGCAGATCTAGATTATCAGGCACAACATTGCGGGTCGACCCAGCAGCACAGAACAGCTACCTTTTCATTGTGTGGAGCTCCTTTATTTGGATTAGCATGGGGGGGTGGGGGCTTAAAATGAACCTCCATGAAGCTGAAATTTGGTACCCAGGCAGCCTAATGCCCTGAAAAGTCAAGTTTTTAAAATTTCATTTTCTGTATGTTAATTGTAATTGTAATTGTATGTTAATTGTTAATTGTAAGCCGCTCTGAGCCCGGGCTTGGCTGGGGAGGGTGGCGTATAAATAAAAAAATATTATTATTATTATTATTATTATTAATTGTGAATGGGATTAACAAATACTATCCTTTTCCTTTATTAACTTTTCTTTAAAAACCTGATTTGTTTTTGCTTTTGTTGACATTTAAAGTTGATTGCGGTGTTTGAGAAATCTTTAAAAGAAGTAGTTTAAAAGAAAAGAAAACCCTTTGCTGGAGAAATTAATTGAGTTCTCCAGATCCACTCACCTGAAAACGCTACACAGATCAGCTGCTATTGGCACAGCTCCAGAGACTAATGTTATCATTATTTTTATAATTATTGTTGTACTTCAAAGCAATTTATGCATCAAAATTATAATAAGCCAGAAAATTGTTGTCTCTGGCTTTGCAGCCTAGATTTCCTGAAGGCATCTAACCACTCCATGCATGCAAATCTGAAGAAGGCAGCCAAGAGAGAAATTGCCAGCATAAGCATTGGAGATTGTATTGTAATAGCTTGCATTTTAGAGGGTACATTTAATCACAAGGGTCCACGTGGTACTTGCTCCTTTTCTTTTATTTGGATTTATAAAGGACTCATGTCCTACCCTCCTTTCATGCAGCATACCCCAGCTACATAACCGCTCGGCAAAATGTTTGAAAGCAAAAAATAAAAATAAAAATAAAAATTAAGCTGTGCTATCAAAGCCTGCCAACGTTAGCATGGGAATTGAAATACAGTGGAATAAAATTATTGCTTGCTCTAGTTAATGCCCCAAGTCTTAGAGAAGGGGCCATGGGAGATTTCATGAATGCATATAGCTAGAACCTCTCCTCCTCACAAACAATCTCATTGGAAAGATGGCTGTTGTACAAAGAGTGTCCCTTCCATTCTACTCCTGTAAAGACTTGAAGGCTGTGTACTAATCCAGAAGAGATTTCGTTGAGTGACCCAGTTTAGAAGACTCTCATATTATCCAAATGCTTTATCCACATGAAATGGGTTTTGCAAGTGACAGGAAGCCTTGGAATGTACGAGCTCATAAAATCCTGTCTACCACAAATGGCCCTTACTTACGGCAACTTGTCTCTGATAAAACACTGTTGCTATTTTGCCTTCTGAAGCTTCCTTCATGAAATCTTGCTAGCGTTCATATGGATGTAGTAGAGATTCTAAGTATCTGAGATCTCTCAGTACAGTGGCTGATGGCTCTTGAGCCTAACACCACGCAAGTAGGAGGACTAGGGGTTTGCGTGTCAAGGTCCCCAAGCCACCCCCTCAAATAACTCACAATTCACATATAATTTTCGTTTAAGGTTTTTTGGCATAATTTTGGCCACAACTTTATTAAAATACATATCTGTGAGTGGTTGCTTAGGCATTGGTTAAGACTATCTGTCCCCCCCGCCCCCCCGCCTGGGGACAGAACTGACATCCAAACTCCCTTGGAAGCCAGTAAGGGAAAACAATATTGGGGAGCAATGGAGCTGAGTCACAGGCCCTCAGCGCTCACCCGCATGCTTTCCAGGGCTTGCCCGCCCTAGATTCGGACGAAATTGTGGCAAGCCCCTGGATTCCTTTAATGGAATTCTCTTCTGCAGCAGCATTGGAGGGGCAGGCCCAGCCAATCCTTACCCCTCCTCCAACCAATTTGATAACCAATGCCTAATCGCCAACCTTACAAGTTGTGATGATTTGCTAGGCAGTAGGCAAAAACCAAATGGCTCAGCCAATCAGCTAGATGGACAAAATTCCTACCAGGTCCCTGCCCCAATGACAGATGACCCCATGACAGGCACAGCAAGGTCAAGCAAACCCTCCAAACTCAGGGCGGGTGATCCAGCTCATGCGGAGAAAGAGAAAGCACCAAGCTGAGTGCCCGGAATTTAAACAGTTCGATAGGTAAAAGGTAAAGGTACAGGTAAAGGTACCCCTGCCTGTACGGGCCAGTCTTGACAGACTCTGGGGTTGTGCGCCCATCTCACTTAAGAGGCCAGGGGCCAGCGCTGTCCGGAGACACTTCCGGGTCACGTGGCCAGCGTGACATCGCTGCTCTGGCCAGAGCCAGAGCCAGAGCCAGAGCCGCACACGGAAACGCCGTTTACCTTCCCGCTGGTAAGCGGTCCCTATTTATCTACTTGCACCCGGAGGTGCTTTCGAACTGCTAGGTTGGCAGGCGCTGGGACCGAGCAGCGGGAGCGCACCCCGCCGCAGGGATTCGAACCACCGACCTTTCGATCGGCAAGCCCTAGGCGCTGAGGCTTTAACCCACAGCGCCACCTGCGTTCGATACCTCGCACCAAATTTGCAACAAGTAAATTCCCCCAGCAACACAGCCATCCAATTAAATGCCAGGGTATTTTTTTTACCACCCTACCTGGCAACAGAGGGGTGACTCAGTGGACCCCACCGCAACACGTGCTCTCATTTAGGGAGAACACGCTATGTAAAGGAAGAGGGATTGTTCAGCTTTGTCATTCATTTTCATTTTAAAATGTTTCATATGTCCTATCTTACATTTGTTTGAATCCATTATTCCTTTCATTTCTTCATTTCAGTGGAAGGCCACTGCCTGTCATTTGATTCTTCCCATCCCAATGGCAGTGATTTCCCGATCTTCTGCAACCTCTTGAGAGGTTGAGAGCCAGTGTGGTGTAGTGGTTAAGAGCGGTAGTCTCGTAATCTGGGAAACCGGGTTCGCGTCTCTGCTCCTCCACATGCAGCTGCTGGGTGACCTTGGGCCAGTCACACTTCTTTGAAGTCTCTCAGCCCCACTCACCTCACAGAGTGTTTATTGTGGGGGAGGAAGGGAAAGGAGAATGTTAGCCGCTTTGAGACTCCTTAAAGGGAGTGAAAGGCGGGATATCAAATCCAAACTCCTCCTCCTCCTCCTCCTCCTCCTCCTCCTCCTCCTCCTCCTCCTCCTCTTCTTCTTCTTCTTCTTCCTCTTCCTCTTCCTCTTCCTCTTCCTCTTCCTCTTCCTCTTCCTCTTCTTCTTTCCTAAGCACCAGACATGCCAAATTTCAGACTGATGAGATGATGGAAACCTCAGTAATTAAGAAGATGCACATATAATGTTTGAATGTTTAACGAAGAAGCTGCCATCTTCAATTAAAGGAGGCAAAAGCCCATGCATGGATAAGCATGTGAATGTAAATACTTTGCATGCATTCTTCTTTAGCTATATGTTCGGCAGGTAAAAGCTTTTGAATAGTTTGACAATTGTTTGGACGTTGTTTTACTTTCAAGACAGGACTCCTCTTTTAATGCATCTAGGCTGATGAGCCTAATTGCCTCCTGTGGGAGTGTGTTCCACAATTTAACCAAGCACTGCATGAAGAAGTCCTTTCAAAGTGTGGACAGTACTGTTTTGGAGGCAGTTTCCAGTCCTCCATTTTCTCACCAGTGCAACTAGAAGAATCCAATAAAATGAAACAGACTAAACCAAGGGGGAGGTGCAGCTCAGCCACCCCTTCCTTTCCCCTCAAGTCTTTATATTTCCTATAAAGTGCATTAGTCCAGGTAAATCAATGAAATTGTATTAAGATAAACTGAAGGCCTGTGGCATAGGCTATCAGGCAGCCCTCATATTTGATCTATTTCAGAGGTGTTGCTTATTGGATCTGTTTTACTGAGGGGTGATGTGTTTATGGAGAGGGTACACAAATGTTCATCTCTGTCATTTCTCATGGATTGATCACGGCGGAGGCCAACTGTTTAGAAAATGCAGGAGGCTCGGTGAAATCAATATTGTCTCTAGCATTTTGTGAAATATGCCTCCCTTGGGACGTGCCGAAATGCAAAAAGCCATAGTAATTGCACTGTATGTCGTAGAAGCAAAGCAAAGCAACACTGTCATATTCTGAGCACCAGGGAGCCTTAAGCAAATATTGCGCTCTTTAAGCCGATGCTACGCCCCTTAAGCCAATATCATGCTTTCATCCAATTAAAAGGTTTGGCTGAAGGCCGAGCATAGCATGAAAAAAGAACTCATTATCATGTGATGCAAAAAGGTCAGCAAAGTTTCCTTGATTGATTTAAAGTCTCATGGGTACTGGTACTTTCTCAGATCCTCTTTGTTAATAATAATAATAATAATAATAATAATAATAATAATAATAATAATTTATTATTTATATCCCGCCCATCTGGCTGGGCCTCCCCAGCCACTCTGGGCGGCTTCCATAGAAACCAAAAATACAGTAAAATCACACGTTAAAAACTTAAGCCTTCTTGATAAAATCTTGCAACATAGAGATTGAAATGTGAGCAGACATTATATGTTGTTGTTGTTTAGTCGTTTAGTCGTGTCCACCTCTTCGTGACCCCATGGACCAGAGCACGCCAGGCACTCCTGTCTTCCACGGCCTCCCGCAGTTTGGTCAAACTCATGCTGGTAGCTTCGAGAACACTGTCAAACCATCTCATCCTCTGTCTTCCCTTTCTCCTTGTGCCCTCCATATTTCCCAACATCAGGGTCTTTTCCAGGGAGTCTTCTCTTCTCATGAGGTGGCCAAAGTCTTGGAGCCTTAGCTTCAGGATCTGTCCTTCCAGTGAGCACTCAGGGCTGATTTCCTTCAGAATGGATAGGTTTGATCTTCTTGCAGTCCATGGGACTCTCAAGAGTCTCCTCCAGCACCATAATTCAAAAGCATCCATTCTTCGGCGATCAGCCTTCTTTATGGTCCAGCTCTCACTTCCATACATCACTACTGGGAAAACCATAGCTTTTACTATAGGGACCTTTGTTGGCAAGGTGATGTCTCTACTTTTTAAGATGCCGTCTAGGTTTGTCATTGCTTTTCTCCCAAGAAGCAGGCGTCTTTTAATTTCGTGGCTGCTGTCACCATCTGCAGTGATCATGGAGCCCAAGAAAATAAAATCTCTCACTGCCTCCATTTCTTCCCCTTCTATTTGCCAGGCGGTGATGGGACCAGTGGCCATGATCTTCGTTTTTTTGATGTTGAGTTTCAGACCATATTTTGCGCTCTCAGACATTATATAGGAGATCTGTAATGGTCTAAAATATGATCCAAGAAATGCTCGTTTTCCTCCTTACCAAATGACCATGAAAGGGTGGATTAATTATATTTCACTGGCCATCATGAAATTGGTGGTGCTTCTGAAATAAGGGAAATAGAGAATTTAAACTAGGGATGAGAAACTTGCGGCCCTCCAGATGCCATTATATTACAACTCCGACCATCCCATCATGATCACTGTGTCATTGAATTCTTCTCAATATTGATCCAGAGTAGAACTCCAACATATATTTAGTAGAGTAAAAAATTAAACACGTTGCAGGATTCCAAAAAAAATGGACCAGAGGCAATTAATATTTCATCCAGCAGAACTTTACTGCTACTGAAGGCAAATGAGCATAATGGTCACAAATCCAGTACATTTAGGATTGGCACTGTCCATAAGAAATCCAGTTGCAGTAGACTTAACTTAAACTTATAATAACTTATAATAAGACTAAACTTTAACATTATACATAGAACACAATACCAGAAGGCAGAGAGATAGAAAGAGAAAGTGAAGCCCAGGCTCCTTCTGCCCCTACTTTTATGACTGTTGTGTGTCACATGCCTGTTTACACTCTAGCACAGCTTGCTGGGAACCTGCGTTGTGTGTATAGCTTTTGCTTATGCTGCTTGCTTGGACACGAAGGGGAGAAGACATGTTATTCCCTTCGTCCTAATGCCGAACAAAATGCTTGTAAATACACTTTACACAGCCTCTATCTGCCCTTCTGTTGCGAAGAGTTCTTATCTCTGCTGGCTTGTGTGCTCAGCTTCTGAAGGCTTCTGAAGCTCGAGTCGCAGTTACATGCTGATCCAAGGACTGGAGATTGCCCGGCTGCTAGCCAGTGGGCTGGAGCCAACTGGGGGCCTGCCAATTGCCCCCGTTTCCTTGGACGCATCCCAACACTTTTGCCTTCTGAACTATGTCCCTCTGCGAACCACTGTTCCAGATCTATACTGTCCCACTACTCCTGAGAAGATTCAGGATACTGATCAGGAGCAGGGAGAGAGGGAGGCTCCCACCATTCCTCATCTGTGCAGCCCTCCTCAGCACAGTCCCTGACACTTGCCAGCAAATCCATCCTTTAAAAGTGAGAGCCAATGTGGTGTAGTGGTTAAGAGCGGTAGTCTCGTAATCTGGTGAACCAGGTTCGCGTCTCCACTCCTCCACATGCAGCTGCTGGGTGACCTTGGGCTGGTCACACTTCTTTGAAGTCTCTCAGCCCCATTCACCTCACAGAGCGTTTGTTGTGGGGGAGGAAGGGAAAGGAGAATGTTAGCCGCTTTGAGACTCCTGAAGGGGAGTGAAAGGCGGGATATCAAATCCAAACTCTTCTTAAAAGTTTGACAATGAAGTTTGCGGAAGGCACAAAATGACTCCAAGATGGAAGCACCGTAACTGGCAGCATAAACTTCTGTCTCTTGTCACTGCATTATTCATGGATTGCTGCACAGGTCTTGCCAGTGTTGATATGAGCAACTGTTTCGCCCATCTGTAGTTGCATATGCTAATTTTTTTTAAAAAAAATTAACAGCAAAATGACAACCTACGAACATTTTTTAAATGTACAAGGCTGGTTAAGTAAGAAGAAAGATGAGAAAGCTGGGGCCAGAAAAATTATGGTGGGTTTAGGGGGTCTATAAGAAGGATACAGCAACTCAGGTGCCCAGTAGCTACTTGTACCTCAGGATTGCTGGTCATGGGCACCTGAATGTCTGAAGAGGGCAAGAATCAGGTCTGTCCACCTGCCACAGGTGCTGCTGCTTGTAAGAAATAACTGATCCTTCTCCATACTCAGGCTTCCATCTTCCTCTAATCTTTCTAGGAAACAACACTAGGATTTAAAGTATTTCAAATGTTTTTGGCATCTCTGGTCTAAGGATATATTTAAGAGGGACCATCGTAAGTCACTGTGATCTTGCCAAAACCTAAAATAGCCAAGCAGAATAATTCAACAACATTACTTCTAATATCATTAACAAATACATTCCAAGTGCCCAAGGAGTTGTGAACGATCCTAGGCTGGAATCTAGAGGCGGTCATTCTTAAATTAATTTTGCTATTATACCAGTCTCCAGTTATTTACCTTCCAACTGGAGATGAAAGATTATTAAAAATGTGTTTGTTAGGAGAAGCGTGGACTATTGATGAATTTTCACCATTTTTTTGTTTTGTTTTGTTTGGGAAATGTGGAGAACCGCATTTCAGATGGGATAACTGAGACATGGGAAGGGTTGAAATGGATAAATCTTTCCATCCCTAACTACTTCTGCACTGCTAGAATCACCAGCTCCTCCAGTGCCTGTTCCTCGCCATTGCTTGCTTGCTAAGGGAGAGCCAATGAGTGCGCTGGTCCCGGGGGGGGGGGGGGGGTACCGTGCGGCGTGGTCCGTGTCTGGTCCGAGGCTAAAGCAGGGTCCAAGGCAGGGAGTTGGGCGTGGTCAGGAACTCTGGCAGAAAGCAGGACAGGGTGCCGGCAGGAACAGGTTACCAACAATGTTGCTCCCGCAACCTGGGACTGGGCTGGCTGGCTTTTATCTGCCCCGAGGCATTTCATAGTGGTCAAGAACTACATTTCCTGGTCTCCTGTCAGTGGCAGATAATGATATCGAGTTTGGATGGAGAGAAACATACAAGTACCTGGCATAACCACGTCACATCGGGGGTAAGTAAAACTACTATCAGGGACTGGGCAGGAGGAACAGTGGAGACCGCCTTCGCAGCCTGACCCTTCCAGAGAAGAAGAATACAGTTCAAAATTACAACAGGGGGGTGCTGGTCCTGGGGGCTAACCGAGAGGCGAGGTCCGAGTCCAGTCTGAGGTCGAGGGTGCGGTATGGAGGCTGCCTGTTAAAGCTGTAGTTGGGTCCAAGGCAGGGAGTCGGGTGAGGTCAGGAACACTGGCGGAGGAGTAGGATAGGGGGCAGGCAGGAACAGCCTACCAACAATGTTGCTCCCGCAACCTGGGACTGGGCTGGCTGGCTTTTATCTGCCCTGAGGCACAGGGCGGCCCCGGTGCACAGGTGACTCGCCTCTCCTGGCCTGGAGGCGAGCACTCCTCCTGCGGGAACTTAGTTCCCTCCACCTCTCTGCCCTGAGCCTCTGCATCCCAGGAGAGGCTGGAGGGTTACCGGACCCAGAGGCAACCTCAGCTTCCCCTGACAGGGCTGGGAGAGGAGCACCTGCAGGCAATGGGTCCTCCATCACCTCAGGAGCCAGAGCGGATTCAGCTGGTGTCTGCTCTTGATGATCCGGCACAGGTGAGGGCCCTTCAGGTTCAAGCCCCTGCCCCGGCTCAGCTGGTTCTGGAGGCAGGGACTCCTGTGCAGGCTGGGATTCCTCAGGTTCAGCCTCCGAGTCTGAATCCCAGGCCATCACAATGAGCAAGCAGGCAGGGGCATCGACTGTGACTCCTTCTTACTGCCACTGTTGCCTGGACCAGACAAGCAAGCATGGGGAAAAAGAGAGGCATGCCCAGACAGTTCGTGTAAGGAAGCCCCGACTGCAGCATGGGTCCTTTGCAGGTAATGCCAGATGCCTGCCCTCAACCTCCTCCTTCATGAACCTCCAGCTGTGTTCCCCCTGCACTCACACACAATTTGCAGCTGGACACTTTGGTTTCAGCTGCCACTGTTTGCTTGTGGTTCTTTTTAGATGATACTTCCTGAGCCAGCTTTTTCAATAACACAAGCCCAGCAGGCTGCATCCATCCCACTTCTGGCTATACTGTAAAGGTAAAAGGTAAAGGACCCCTGGACGGTTAAGTCCAGTCAAAGGTGACTATGGGGTTGCGGCACTCATCTTGCTTTCAGGCCAAAGGAGCAGGCGTTTGTCTGCAGACAGCTTTCCGGGTCATGTGGCCAGCATGACTAAACCGCTTCTGGCACAACGGGACACCGTGACGGAAACCAGAGCGCACAGAAATGCTGTTTACCTTCCTGCCACAGTGGTACCTGTTTATCTACTTGCACTGGTGTGCTTTCAAACTGCTAGGTTGGCAGGAGCTGGGACAGAGCAACAGGAGCTCACCCCGTCATGGGGATTCGAACCGCTGACCTTCGGATTGGCAAGCCCAAGAGGCTCAGTGGTTTAGACCACAGCACCACTGGGTTACCCCTGCTCTCTCAAGCAATTTGCAGCTGGGCACTTTGGCCTCACTTGCTGCTGTTTGCTTGTGGCCCTTTTTAGATGATACTTCCTGAGCCAGGCTGTTCAACAGCACAAGCCCAGCTGGCTGCATGCATCCCACTACAGTGGTACCTCGGGTTACATACGCTTCAGGTTACATACGCTTCAGGTTACAGACTCCGCTAACCCAGAAATAGTACCTCGGGCTAAGAACTTTGCTTCCGGATAAGAACAGAAATCGTGCTCCGGCGGTGTGGCAGCAGCAGCAGGAGGCCCCATTAGCTAAAGTGGTGCTTCAGGTTAAGAACAGTTTCAGGTTAAACCTCCAGAACAAATTAAGTACTTAACCCAAGAAACCACTGTACTAGCCATACTGTGGCTGGTATGAATCATCCTGCTTGAAACTGACCCGGCTTAGACATCAGTGGAGCTGCTTCTTGCTTCCCCCCAATTCTTCAGAGGACTGCTAAAGTTGTGGTTTGTATCATCTGTCAGAAAGGTAAACTGATTCCAAGGCATCCTTTAACTCGGGAGCACCTAATGGCTGGCTTGCTGTCGAGAGAGTGCATGAATCACAGAGCTGGCGCGACAACCTCGTAAGGTTATGCAATTACCAAAATGCTGCCTCTCTGCTAATGGGATCAGAAGACAGTGAGAAATCAGAGAACTTTAATCTTTAATATCACCCCCCCCCCTACTCCCACCCTCCACATCACCAGAAAAAAGGCCTCCTCATCAATTTGGATTTTGTAGGGATTTGAAGCATTCCTTTCTGTGTGGTGATTTTATGACCAAACCCAGGGAGGGGGTTTGATGCAGGCAGGGGGGTGGGGCAGAGGCACTGTCAGAATTCAAACTAAAAACCGTCCAGTGGGAAAAGCAGGCTCAATAGGAGAAAACAGAGGAAGGGAAACATCACACCTGATGAGAGCTGGTGAAAAGTATAAAGCTGTTTTGGCCTGGATCCTAAGACAACTAGAACATTAACTACACTATTTGAGGACATGGTTCCTGGGCCTTACGGAAGGCGATGCACCAGCCTTTCTGAAACGCCTTTGAATCAATGCCTGGATGAAAACCCACCATGCACAGTACCACATAGTTTGCATTTCTTAGTGCAGAAAGTATTGATCTTATGTGTAGAGATCTTTCCTATTCTACTTACTGTATTTTTCGCTCTATAGGACGCACCCGACCCTAGGACGCACCTTGTTTTAGAGGGAGAGAACAAGAAAAAAATTCTCTCCCTCTCTGTGCAGCGCCCTTGAGAGACTGCAAGAAGATCAAACCTATCCATTCTTAAGGAAATCAGCCCCGAGTGCTCACTGGAAGGACAGATCATGAAGCTGAAGTTCCAATACTTTGGCCACCTCGTGAGAAGGGAAGACTCCCTGGAAAAGACCCTGATGTTGGGAAAGATGGAGGACACAAGGAGAAGGGGGCGACAGAGGATGAGATGGTTGGATACTGTTCTCGAAGCTACCAGCATGAGTTTGACCAAACTGCGGGAGGCAGTGGAAGACAGGAGTGCCTGGCGTGCTCTGGTCCAGGGGGTCACAAAGAGTCGGACACGACTAAATGACTAAACAACAACAATCTAGGAATATAGTAAATTGCCTTATACTGAGTCTGACCAACTGGTCCATCTAACTAAGCTCTGTCTGCACTGATGGGCAGCATGTCACCATGTTTTCAGAAACAGGACATTCCCAGCCCTACCGAAAAATGCTAGGGATTGAATTTGGGACCTTTTGTATGCAAAATGGATGCTCTACCACTTGGGATGGGCAGAGCTGTCAACTCCCGTTTCTTCTCAACTTTGACAGTCTTAAGTTCAGTTCTTCATAGTTCCACATCTGCATTTTTTTTAAAAAAAAAACCCCTCAGAATTTTAGTGTGAATATACACATTTTTGCATTGTAATATTGCTTGATAAGCACAACTCGGCACAACAGTTTCCCCTGCTGTAATACAGGTTGTATTTTATTTTCAACAATATATGCACATTTTACCCATGCATATCCCTTTGTAAACACATCATTTGGCAGGAGAAAGAGCTTTGCAAAATTCAGAGAAGCGTGAAAGTGTGGCTGCATTTTGGTTCTCTTCCCCCCGCAATTATATTTTTTAAAGGTTCGACATTTTAACATATATGATCAAAACACAATTTTGTCATTTTTCTTCTATCTAGTAAATGGTAACCACGATCTTACAATCAAATTACTTCTGTTGCTCATAGCTCAAATCCTGCTCACGATTTTTTTTTTTATTCTTGTATTGTTTCCCAAAGCGTGATCCAGGTAGGTTCACATTTAAATGAAAATGGAAACGAATTTATCCCCGCCACCACCATGGAGCCACTGCTCCCCTCCCCCACCGATAGAAATAAAAAAACCGCAAGCTTCATTCATTATGGAAATTGAGCAATTTTGGATCGTTCCTCTTTTTTGCATAATTCATTCCATTTCTGCTAGACATGGGGAGTGAGGAAGAGCTATGTAACCAGGCACCAGAGATGTTAATCAACCAGCCCTCTGGCTTCTGAAGCATCAGCAGGCATTAACTGCATACTTCAGTTGTCATAAAAGGATATCGCCCATCAAAAAGGATACCCCACCCCCCAAGTAATCAAAAGCCCAAGAATATGTGAGCAATCATAAGGAAAGCAGGATTTTCAGGAAGTCAAAGCTGTGTGTCTCTTCCCTGCCTCATAATTCTTCCCCACAATTCTTTGTGCATACACAAAACCCTGACAACAGGGAACAACAAGGAGCTGCTTAACTTGGAAACGATCAAACTTCCTTCTGCCTCTTCCCTGAGAGATGTATCACTTGTTGCCCCAAACCTCTCTCACTATGCAAATTGTTTTATTCAGCAGAGAAAACACACCTTTTGTTTTAGCTAGCTTTGCTTTTTGTGGTGTATGTAAAGCGCATATCCGGAAGCGCTGCTTTTTAATGTTTGCCGGGGAGCGTTTTGCAAAGCTGCTTTTTGAGAGGAGGGTCTTGCAATGTTATGCGGCATAATGGCTGATGCAGAAATTACCTTGACCTGGTTTCAGTGTTTTGTTTTGTTTTAAATAGCATATTCCACCCCCGGGGGTCTCCAGTAAAAATGAGGAAATGCTGGAACTCAAGAATCTGCCTGTGTGATTTGGTCAAGGTACAAAAAAGTGCAGATCTCAGCAGTGAAAGGGGGAATTCTTCAACAAAATGCCAGTGTAGATGATTTGGAGCATGCGAGGAAGGAGTTGCAGTTTAGTGGGGTCTAGTGATGAGCCGCTGTGTGCCTAGGACAAGGGGTTCGTGAACTGCACCCAGAATGTGCCTGTCAAAGTGTGGTACCCCAACATTCAGTTATGGGGTGGGGTCCAACTCTTCTGGATAGCAATCATACAAGAAATATGCAAAATAACTAAGCAAGTATTAGAAGTCACCCCAGAACTGGCCCTACTAAACATCTTAACAGAAGTTGTGGGCAAACATATCAGATGACACAGCGATTCTTCCAAAGCAGCTCTTTATTTGTAAGCTGGAACAGAACTCAACTGAGGAGCTCAGTCAGCCTGCTTATATAGAGCTCCAGAACAACGTAAATGTTGCAACTTTATAAAACTGTCCAATCACTGAACGTCACTTTTGATCCTTCATTTGCATAACTATCTACAGTATCCCCCTGCTGGCCCAGGGTGAGAACTTCAGTACATAACATCTTCCAGTATAAGAATGCCCACTCACATCATAAAGAGCTCATAACCCACCTACTCTCAGCAGCTAGAAACATCATAGCCAGACACTGGAGAGACCTGTAAGAAGTAAGCATGGACCAATGGTATCATATAGTATGGGGCCGTATCGAAAGCTGACTTTAGATTGATAAAAGCAACATTTAATTTTTGCTTCAAATTATGGATGTATTTACATAGCAGCAAGTTCATCACAAAGCACTGGTCCAATGTAGATTTCCCTCTTTGGAAACCTGCCTGGACTTCAGATATCACCTTATTTGTATCTGCCCATTCTTCCAGTCTCCCAAGAAGGAGCCTAGCATATAGTTTAGAGGCTACATCTAACAAACTAATGTGTCTATAATTGGCAGGGTTTTTCTTATCACCCTTGTTATATATTGGGGCAATTATACACAGCTCCCACCCTCCTGGTATGCGACCTGAGCTGTTAATGTGTGAAAACAGTTTTGCAAAAATGAGTGACCAGAAATCAGGTCTTATCTTATAAATTTTCATTGAGATCCAATAAATGAAACTGACACGGGGGAAAATCGAAGATGCCTTCACCCTGGTATGGTTCCCCTTTATCACGTACAGTGGTGCCTCGCAAGACGAAATTAATCCGTTCTGCGAGTCTCTTCATCTTGCGGTTTTTTCGTCTTGCGAAGCACGGCTATTAGCGGCTTAGCGACTATTAGCGGCTTAGCGGCTTAGCGGCTATTAACGACTTAGCGGCTTAGCGGCTTTAAGAAAAGGGAAACAAACTCGCAAGAACTCGCAAGACGTTTCGTCTTGCGAAGCAAGCCCATAGGGAAATTCGTCTTGCGGAACGACTCAAAAAACGGAAAACTCTTTCGTCTTGCGCGTTTTTCGTCTTGCGAGGCATTTGTCTTGCGAGGTACCACTGTACATAGCCCAAGAAGACAACGACAAGAATCCGCTGACAGCATACGAATCGATCTGGCTAACCCCATTCAAAAATACACACTCACACCCCAGTCACACACAAAAACAAATCTCACTACAGCCAACCAAAGACAACCAACCACCCCCTAGGCCACCCCCAACCTCTTTCACCACCAAGGAAATATGAGTGAATAGTAAGAGAACCCACACAAGTGACGCTGACACAAACCCCCACACATATACTAAGCAGAATACAGTGGTACCTCGGGTTACAGACGCTTCAGGTTACATTCGCTTCAGGTTACAGACTCCGCTAACCCAGAAATAGTACCTCGGGTTAAGAACTTTGCTTCAGGATGAGAACAGAAATCACGCAGCGGCAACAGGAGGCCCCATTAGTTAAAGTGGTACCTCAGGTTAAGAACAGTTTCAGGTTAAGAATGAACCTCCAGAATGAATTAAGTTCTTAACCCAAGGTATCACTGTAATAGAAGCATTGCTACCCGACCCCACCCCACTCACTATGCCCCCTCCCCCTCTTTCTCCCTCTTCTCTTCCTAACCCAACACTATATGTAACACTAATGTTTCACAACAAATGAAACTGATCTGTAGAAAACACAGCTTGAAAAATGAGACAACACACGTATTTTTATAAACTAAGAAATCTTTAATAATTAAAAAAAAAAGTTATGTGGAGGGAGGGCTTTAAGCCCAGTGGTCAAATGTTGCTTCCTAGGCCTATTTGGCCTTCACACCCATTCCCAGGCCACACCCCTCTCATCAGACACACCTCCTCTCTCCAGGCCCCACCCCTCACAGTTATGGAGAATGCAGGTGGCTATCAACCTGTAGAGTTTGGTTCACCTTAGTCTTCCCCCATGCTGTTGATTGTATGGAGGAAGCCATCCTAAACCATCATATGTACTGGAGCAGAGGACCTTTTGCAACCAGAGGACCATGTCCAGAGCTGGCTCACCCACCATGAGGCCACCCACTGATCAGTCACCTGATTTCTAAAGGCTTGTGTCCCCAGTGAAGGTCAACCAAACCACAGTGTCATGGGGAACCGCTAGACGTGCCCCATCAGAGGATCTCAGTGATGGCGCATATGGAATCAAACAGTCCTTAAGGTACTTGGGCCCAAGTTGTTTAGAGTTTTGTGAATTAGCTCAGGTATCGTGAATCTGGCCTGGTAGCCAGTTGGCATCCCCACTACAGTGGTCCCTCGCAAGACGAAAAGAATCCGTTCCACGATTCTCTTCGTCTAGCGGTTTTTTCGTCTTGCAAAGCAAGCCCATTGACGGCTTAGCGGATTAGCGCTATCAGCGGCTTAGCGGCTTTTAGCGGGTTTTAGCGGCTTTTAGCGGTTTATCGGCTTAGCGGATAAGCGGCTTAGCGGCTTAGAAAAAGGGGGGGAAAGGGGGGAAAAACCTGCAGGAACTCGCAAGACATTTTCGTCTTGCGAAGCAAGCCCATAGGAAATTCGTTTTGCGAAGCACCTCCAAAACGGAAAACTCTTTCGTCTAGCGAGTTTTCCGTCTTGCGAGGCATTCGTCTTGCGGGGCACCACTGTAAATGGCAATAGATTGGTGCATGCGTGTGAAATGCACAACCCGCCCTCTGCCAGCCTCTGGTCTGCTGTCACTATAGCCCCAAGCCTCTCTACCCTAGGCATATCAGAGATGGTCAAACCGATTGGCTACAAGAATCACTAATTACGGGGGCTGACTGAACCGATCAGTTAATTAAATTTAAATAAATGTGCATGTTTGCAACATCTCAGAATAAATGTTTTTTGCAGTGTGATATTAAAAGGAAAGGGAATGCAGTTTAATAAACAGAAGCTGTCAATCATCCTTAAAAGGAGGAATTCCCTGCTTCAATAATGCACCAAAGTCAAAATAAATATTCCATTTCTGTTTCACCAATGAAAAATTGTTGTCACTAAGAAATGGATGAAAGCTTTACGTGATTAATATAGTGATTAAACCAATTAAAGTTTGCATCCATCTAACCAATTTTAGAGGTGGAAATCAGTCTTTTGGTCTCCCCCTTCCCCAATTTCCCCACAATCTCCATCCTTTCCTTCCATTACATAGCTTCTAAATTGAAGCTATGAGGAGTTCTTTATAACAGTGTTTTGGTGAATGATACAGTTTCGAAAAGTGCTAACAATTTCAAAAGAGTAGAAGGAGCGGCAGAACTTCCCCTTCACAGTTTCAAATCTGCATCTACTCGGAGCAATTGGCTCTCTTCCATGCAGCAAAAAGTGAGCGAATGCTAGAATACAGAAAATATAATTAGATTTATATTGATTTCCCCCTCCCAAATATTTGAAAGACCAGCATATTTTCCTCCAATGCATTAATTACTAAGGAAAAGAGGTGTGCAGAAAAGGAAGTAAGTTAGTGATTGAGAGACTAGCTATAGTATTATTCCATTTCTATATGTTGCACGATTCCAGAATTTGTAAATATATTATCAAAGGCTTATTTACATCTAGTGCCTTTTGGGTGCCTTCTCTTTGCTTGTGTTAGGGATGGGAATCTTGCTGCCCTTCATATGTTAGGTAAAGGTAAAGGGACCCCTGACCATTAGTTTTTTTTAAATAATATTTATTAATTTTAAACACTACAAAAAAGGAAAGAAAAAAGAAAAGAAAGACTACAATACAATATAAAAAGATTACACAACACTAACGTAATAAACTAAACTAAACAAAACAAAAACAGTTTAGCACACATCATACAATTTCAATATCTTAACTTTCATTCACTTGTTTCAACGACCTCCTCACACCTCCCTTTTTGTATTCCACTTCTATTAATTGTTTCAGCAATTCCTTTCCATCTTCCTCTATTTTCTGTCCTATAATTATCTTATCATATTCTAACCTTATTTTTCCTTTAATATTCTAATAATCTATTTATACCTAATTCCTTATAACATTTCTACTAAAGCCATATAACTTCATTCCAACATTTTTCTAACATTCATTAATTTTACAATATTTCTATAAATAGTCTTTAAACTTTTTTCCAATCTTCTTCCACCGACTCTTCTCCCTGGTCTCGGATTCTGCCAGTCATTTCCGCCAATTCCATATAGTCCATCAACCTGGTGATCTTCTGTCTGATGCTCTTAGCTCTTTTCCAAGTCCCTTCTGCAGATCTTCTTCGTATTTATACAAAAACTTTACTTTGTCTTCTACTGATCTTATTTTTATTTTCCTTCCTTTAAAGCTGAAGAATAGACCTTGGGGAAACTCCCACCTAAAGATGATTTTATTCCTTCTCAGCAGGGCAACCAAATCTCTGTAGTTAGACCTAAGATCCAAAAGGTATTTCGGGACGTCTTTAAAAATTTCCACTCTTGGCTGTTGTACTTCTAGGTTCTTCTGGTAGTGCCAACAGTCTCTTATTCTGTTCTTCTCTTTTTTCCCTCCTCTTCCAAATCTGAAGGCCCTCACAGTTTTAAACTCTTCTTGACCCAGGTCCAAGTCCCAAAAATCAGCAAATTCCTGTGTGAAGAAGAACACCTTCTCCAATTCAGGTGGGGCTCTGATCCTCAAATTCGTCTGTTTTTCTTTAAATTCAATCATAGCAAGCGTCGACTTATGGTCATCAAGTTGCCTCTGTAAGGCTGGGACTCTCTCTCTCACCAATTGTGTTACTTTACATTCAGCAGCAATGGCTTTCTCCCTAGCTTCCTCCGCAGTCTGCCGTATCAAAGTAGATTCCTGTATCAATTTCTGGATTGTTTCTGTATTGATATTCACCTTTTGTCCCAGATTATTTATACTTTCTGTATTTAAGTCAATTTTAATAGTTGCAGCGTCCACTTTTGCATTTGTCACATCTATTTTCTTGTTAAGCTGTTCCAGTGAATCACTTATCTTACTTAATGCAACCGCTAAGGCCTCTTCTGTCGACATTCCTCTTGATTTTGAATATACTGTTACAAAAGCAATAGCGGAAGAAGCAGGGGGGCCTGATATTGAGGCTCTCCTAGATTGCTGCCAAGTCCTCCCAGACCTTAATGTTTTTTCAGGAATTGACTAGTCCGTTTTTTCCTTTCCATTTGCCATAACACTTAACCGATTCAAGGTCAGTCCCAGAGTCTTACAGCTTTTTATCTTGCAGCTGGAAATTCCCCAGCCCAGCTCTTGTAACAGTTTCAAAAGCTTCCTCTAGGGGGAAACAGTTTTTGTTTATATTAGTCAATAATGTCCTCTTTTAAACACAGCTCAAACAATGACGTTAGTTTCAATTTTCAGTTACTTTTACTCCTTTTTAAAAGCAGACGGAGACAGTAGAAACAATGTATTTCTCTTATTAGCTAGCTGTCAACGAATGTTCTAATTGCTGTCAGTGAGCCTTCCAAAGAACATCAGTCCTGCTAGCAGCCCGTTTCCAGGGTCTGAGCGGCGGTATTTTAACTCTCTTCGCTCTCTCCCGCAGGCATATTTAGTTCACAACTCCCCCCCCTCTTCTCCTGCCTCCAAGGGGGGGGGGGTTTAATGTTATTTACCGATGGAAATTTAGTCCTTTACAATAGGCTTTCCAAGGCTTCAGCTTGCAGCCTCAGTGCTTCAGTCTATTTTCAAAAGGGGAAGGCAGACTTCCTGTATTGAACCTCCCCGTTACGATACCAAATTAAACTTTTAGAAATCCAATTCTCCCGCTTCAGCTCTACTCACGGGTAATTACTTTAAAATCAAATTGTCCACAGGAAAAAGTCAGTGCTCTCCGGCAACAGCTATGCGGCTTCGCTCCGTGGAAAAAGCAGACGATTCGAAGCACCATGCCGCTCACCCCACGTCGCTCCGGACCCCCAAAACTGGGTTTCCCCGCGAGTAGGGGAGGCGCAAAAGGTGCCCGCCGAATCCCACGCTCACAGGCTTCTCCTGCCTGTGATTTTTTGCAGGTCTCTGCCTTTGCCGTGACGGCCAGACCCAAATTCCCACGGGGCAAATTCCTTCCGATCAAAGGAATTCCACCATTACTGGAGGCACCAACCCGGAAGTGGGACCCCTGACCATTAGGTCCAGTCGTGGCCGACTCTGGAGCTGCGACGATCATCTTGCTTTATTGGCCAAGGGAGCCGGCATACAGCTTCCGGGTCATGTGGCCAGCATGACTAAGCCGCTTCTGGCAAACCAGAGCAGCGCACGGAAACGCCGTTTACCTTCCCGCTAGAGTGGTACCTATTAATCTACTTGCACTTTGACATGCTTTCGAACTGCTAGGTTGGCAGGAGCAAGGACTGAGCTCACCCCGTCGCGGGGATTCGAACCGCCAACCTTCTGATCGGCAAGCCCTAGGCTCTGTGGTTTAACCCACAGCGCCACCCGCATCCCCCTTCACATGTTGCTGGACTACAATTCTTATCATCCCCAACCATTGGCTGTGCTGTCTGGGGCTGATGGAAGCTAGAATCCAGCAGCATCTGGAAGTTCCCCAGCTCTGGTTTATGAACTGAAGCCCAAGTCACACTTACCAGTTGTTCTGTGGGAGCTGCTTCCCCATAACTGCTCTGCTCTGCTGAGCATTTGAAACAAGAGACCACATAGAGAGGGACGTCTGTATCATGATATAGAGGCTTCTTGAACTCTGCAACTCTTTGGTGCAACCTATGTGCTGCTCACAAATAGAAGGGGAAGAAATGGAGGCAGTGAGAGATTTTACTTTCTTGGGCTCCATGATCACTGCAGATGGTGACGGCAGCCATGAAATTAAAAGACGCCTGCTTCTTGGGATGAAAGCAATGACAAACCTAGACAGCATCTTAAAAAGCAGAGACATCATCTTGCCAACAAAGGTCCGTACAGTTAAAGCTATGGTTTTCCCAGTAGTGATGTATGGAAGTGAGAGCTGGACCATAAAGAAAGCTGATCGCCGAAGAATTGATGCATTTGAATTCTGGTGCTGGAGGAGACTCTTGAGAATCCCATGGACTGCAAGAAGATCAAACCTCTCCATTCTGAAGGAAATCAGCCCCGAGTGCTCACTGGAAGGACAGATCCTGAAGCTGAGGCTCCAAGACTTTGGCCACCTCATGAAAAGAGAAGACTCCCTGGAAAAGACCCTGATGTTGGGAAAGATGGAGGGCACAAGAAGAAGGGGATGACAGAGGACGAGATGGTTGGATAGTGTTCTCGAAGCTACCAGCTTGAGTTTGACCAAACTGCGGGAGGCAGTAGAAGACAGGAGTGCCTGGCGTGCTCTGGTCCATGGGGTCAAGAAGAGTCGGACATGACTAAACGACTAAACAACAACATGTGCTGCTCTGTAGCTGTCCTTGGTACTGAGGAGCTGGCTTCCGTCTCTGACCTTGCTAATCCTTGTTATGCAGCTTGCCACTTACCAGCTACTTGATAGCACTACCTGTTTCCAGGTGTACCTTCTTGCTTGAGACTACAGAGCCTGCCCAAACAGTTGTTTGAAACAGTTCTTTTGCTGTTCCATTTCTCATCACACCCTCTTTCCATCCTTAGGCTCAAATCTCATGTGAGTAAACCTCACTGAACTCACTGAGATTTACTTCTAAGTAAACACACACACAAGTGCTTGTGTGCTGGTCAGGATGATCCTCAGAGCAGGTTCATTTTCTGTTCCAATACCTAAAGAAATGTCTGCAATGAGCAATACCAAGGAATGTCATACCGTCTTGGAAGTAACCCATCAACTCAGCTAGACATAAAAGTGAAACAAGGTGTAAAATACCTTGAAAGCCTCAATTTATTTTCGTGCCAGAAAGAGACTGTTCATTTAATTATTACCATTTTGTTCAGGAGGCCTAAATAGGATACGGTTCTGGAGATTTTAAAAACCGCCTCCAATTTCCCACCTATTATTCCACTATGTAGCAATGCATCTCCGAGATAGTGGGTCCAATTAGTGGAGGGACATTGCTCTAAGACAGTAAGAAGAGGTTATGTGTCCTGATTTACACCTCCCGTTATGACACAACTAGAGAAAGAACTGCCACAAAAAAATGTTCAGCTGAAGCCAAAGGTGACCAATCCAGATGTAATATGATCACAGCTCCATCTTCCAAACTAATAAGGTTGCCAATTGGCGTCAATGGCCAATTTTCTCTTCAACAATCAGGTTATGAGGCTATATGAATTTCACTCAGATATGGAAGGGGGCCAGACCTCCTCAATAATGTCCTTTTCTTCCGGATAATAGACTAACTCCACCCTGATTAATAGCTGTTCCTCAGCTCCACCACTGGCCTAAAGGATTTTTGCTGACTTTGTCACCAGAGAAATATATGCTCTTGCCAGGCATTATGCATTCTCCACTTCTGAATGCTTTTGCTTCTTTACGCTTCTGGCTCTTCTTCCTTACCCTGTAAGTTCCAGCGCCATACAGCACATGCCAGTGAAAAGAGAAATAAATCACAGATTTATAAATTACCACAAATCAGGCGGCCTATTGTCCCCTCCAGCCCATCATAAATACAGCTTCCTCTTGGCTAAATTCACCTTCCTGTACCCATTACAAATTTACATTTTCCCTCCTTCCTTTTCCTTTTGCATAGATCACAGTACTGTCTTGGTGTGTAATCATTTACTCTCACATCTGGGGCTCTCGGGGAAATGAGATCTAAGTTTTCAGATGCATTTCCCATCAACAATTTCCCATGAATAAATTCTTAGCTATTCTGCAAAATGCTTAGGAAGCAAGCATCTCAAACTTTGTCATTGGGTATTTCCTTTTCACGAGACACGGAAGATTTTGCAAGGAGTAACACTAGACCTTTCTTTCCACCCAGGCCCTCTCCCTCCATGACTTGGGAGCGGTGTCTATTTCCTGGGCCACTACCAGTAACTTTGGAAGCCAGGGGAAGGTGGGAGGAGCTGGCAACCTCATAGCTCCTGGGAGCTGGAGCGAAAGCCATGTTGAAAAGAGAGTACCTGTCTATTTCTGGTCCGCATCAGCAGAGCCGTCTTTTCAATTGGGCTTACTGGCGCATTGCGCCAGGGCACTGGCCTGTCAGGGGCGCCCCAGTGAGTGGGGGAGCTGTGCGGCTTTGCTGGCGGCCTCCCCTTTTCCTGCATGCCCACCAGCTGTGCCCTGTCAACCATATGGCTGGCAGGCATGCAGCAGAGGTTTGGGAAAAGGTCGACAACTCTGGGAAATGGGGTGGGGGGCGCTGGAGGGATCTTTGCACCATGGCGCCGGATATACTTAAGATGGCCCTGCACATCAGTTTTGCATGTGTCTATTTTTAATTCAACCCTGCTCTGTTTCCACACCCATCTGTGCATTTTTTAATGCACAAAATTCACATTATTTCTGTATGTATTTAAAAATAAAATATGCATTTTGTAGGCATTTTACCCTAAAATATGGATGCATCTTAAAATTTAATACATGTAATGGGCCTCATTAATCTTTTTAGATGCGGAGAAAGCTTTTGATAATATATCTTGGTCATTTCTGATTAAGGTATTAGAGAAAATGGAAATAAGTAATTCTTTTCTGGCTGGAATTAAAGCGATCTATACTGACCAATCCACAAAATTTTTAGTAAATAATATTCTTACAGACAAGTGTCAAATAAAAAAGAAACAAGACAAGGTTGTCCCTTATTTCCATTGGTGTTTGTTTTGACATTAGAAATATTGCTTCACAATATAAGGACAAATAGGGAAATTAAAAATAAATAAATACATGTTACGCTTTTGGTGAAGTGGATAACTGTATTCTGATCTGCTTATTGCATGTTGTCTGCAGCTTGTGATGGAATAGTGCACAAAGAAGACACAATGCAGCAGTATTTGCATCACTGAGGTCATACTGGAGAAGGCTCTCATATGAATGGTTTGGTTAGCAAGGCAGGAAGGAGGAAATAGCAACATCAAGCTATAACCAGAGCTGTCAACATCACACGAGCCACCTGAAAAGCGATTGATGGACTACTCCTGCCTAATGGCCCTTAGGTTTCCTTGGAGACACCAGTTTGATAAATTATATCACAGCCTCCATCCAGGATTAAATCTGGCTTCACAGCAGGGCAAGGGTAGCCACAGTGTCATCCAAGGTCCCTACAGTAGTCAAATCACACCGTCCTTTCAACTTGCATGGACTGTGGCATTCAGTCACCTTAGCCTACAGCCAGGAAATCATGCAATTGCACCTATGAGGGGGCAAATTTAGCTTGAATAATGCTACTGCAATTCCCATTGAAAGGGGATGTCAACCTGTGATATGGAAGGGAGACAGGTGAAAGTTATTTCTGAGGCCTGGGAGAAATCAACAGGCATTAGGACCGAGGAGATGCTAGCAGAATATTGCACCTTGGCCATCGTACACACACCCAGGGATGGAAACCATGAGATTAGACCTGGACAACTGCTGGTGAAAGCTTAAGAAGGAGACTAGGCAGGTGCATGAAAAACAGCTGGGAGAAAGGCCAGGGATAAGGGGAACCCTACTCGCTGTTGGTTGAGAGTGGTAGAAATCACAGGAAGTTCAAATGGTGCTCCTTATGGCTTTGCCCCTTTTTCTTGATTTAATTAATTAATTAATTAATTAACTACTTATACTTCAAAGCAGCTTCAAACAGTACTGAACTAGACAGACCAATGGTCTGGCGTAATATAAGGCACCCTCCATACCATTGGGCTTTGGCTACCTTGTATGATATGATATGATATGATATTCCTGTGCTCCTAATCAGCAAAGAACGTTCTGAACATTAATAGGCCAGATAGCTCATGTGGCAAAAGTCTGACCTCTTCAAAACAGCTTCCATGCCATGCCTGCTGTCTGGTATGGCTCCTTCCATTTCCCACAAGTGTTACTTTTTCAGAGGGGATGAAGGTGGCGCTGTGGTCCATCCACTGAGCCTCTTGGGCTTGCAGATCAGAAGGCTGGCGGTTCGAATCCCTGCGTCGGGGTGAGCTCCCATTGCTCTGTCCCAGCTCCTGCCAACCTAGCAGTTCAAAAGCACGCCAGTGCAAGTAGATAAATAGGTACCACTGTGGCGGGAAGGTAAATGCCGTTTCTGTGTGCTCTGGCTTCCACCACGGCGTTCCGTGCATCAGAAGCAGTTTAGTTGTGCTGGCCACATGATCTGGAAAGCTGTCTGTGGACAAATGCTGGCTCCCTCAGCCTGAAAGCAAGATGAGCACTGCAACCCCAGTCGCCTTTGACTGGACTTAAGCGTCCAGGGGTCCTTTACTTTTTACCTTTTTTACTTTTTCAGATCTCACCTCACCAGAACCTTTACTCCCCATTCATTTGGCAGCAGCTGGATTGGCCAGCAACAGCAAAGGAGAAAAAGATATATTCGAAGAGACCTATTTTTTCGAAGTGGCCTCCACGACATGAAATACGACATAATTCCTAGGTCCCTTCAAGAGAGGTCTGCATCCCCCTGGCATGCCCATTTGTTTTCAAGATGCAGAGTGGAATTCTAGGTCCCAGGCACTGTGTATATACCATGCTTTTTTAAAAAATAAATATTTTATTAAACAATTTCAACAGAACAAATTATCAATCAAAATAACCAATTCCATTTTTTGCCCATTTTTATTCCCCCCTCCCCCCCCCACCATTCTTTTGCACTATTTCTTCAGCAAATTAACCTTCCACTCAAAGTATATTTTGCAGTAGACATAGAACAGCCAGGTCTCTTATCTGACAATCCTTTCCTGTCCAGCATCCATAAAACACGGATAAACCTCAGCAGGACAATGGAGAGCATATGGGCATCTGGACGTTTGTGTATTTGCCAGATTATGTAATCCGTCCGTTATCAGGGCAGTGCCCTACATCTGCTTACCGCAAAGCCCAGCAGTCGAGTCCTCTTCCTGGCCTCCTCGGCGTGGCACCCGGTGTTAAAGCTACAGGTCACCAAGTGAAAAGCTCTATTCATGAGGCTTGGCTCCTGGCCTTCTGGCCAGCCATTCATGAAGCAGCGATCGCTCCATTCATCTGTCAATCTGGCATGAGGATTTAATTAAATCCCTCTTTGGCTAGAGCTCCCAGGTGCAACGGGGGTGCGGGGGTGGGGGTGGGATGCGGCCGCACAATAATGATGATAATTATTTATACTTGAGCCGAATGACCTAAGCATTCTTTTGTTGGGATGTTATTACCATTTTTCATTAAAAAATGAGTCGGTTTGTTGTTCCGTTTTACTGGAGGGAGAGGGCTTCAAAGCCCTGGATGCTCCTTATATGAAGCTACAATCTCAAAAATGGATGCAGTTTGTCATTGCCAAAGAATGATAACTGCATACCCTCCAACATTTCTCTGATGAAAATAGGGACGTCCTATTCAACAGCAACAACAACAACTCCTCACCCATCTGACTAGGCCACTCTGCATGAGGTCACTTGGATGACGCTTGGAGGACAAAAGTTGGAGTAGCCAAGATTCTTTTGCTCCTGCCCTTCTTGTTCCCTTTCAGCTGCCGGCTTTGTGAATTTGGCATCTTGCAGATCTGTGTGCTCCCTCCTCCTGTCCTGCTGGCTGGGATTTTCCAGGCCTCTGCGAAGCTGCATGTTAGATGCTCAAACAGGTAAGGGATTTTGTGGCAGTGATGAAGCCCCAGGCAACAGCTGGATGGGCAGTGATGATGTCACAAAAGCTGGGGGGATAATGTCACAGTGAATCTGAGCAGCAGAGCAGAGCTTAGGAGTTGCTCCCAGAGTCAGGGTTGCTATCCACTCCATTGGATGAAGGATACCCCCCAACATTTCTTCGATGAAAATAGGGACGTCCTATTCAACAACAACAACAGCAGCAATAATATTTATACCCTATCCATCTGACTGAGCCAGTGTGGTGTAGTGGTTAAAAGCGGTAGTCTCGTAATCGGGGGAACCGGGTTCGCGTCTCCGCTCCTCCACATGCAGCTGCTGGGTGACCTTGGGCTAGTCACACTTCTCTGAAGTCTCTCAGCCCCACTCACCTCACAGAGTGTTTGTTGTGGGGGAGGAAGGGAAAGGAGAATGTTAGCCGCTTTGAGACTCCTGAAGGGGAGTGAAAGGCGGGATATCAAATCCAAACTCTTCTTCTTCTTCTTCTGAGTTGCCCCAGCCACTCTGGATGGCTTCCAACATATATAGAAACACAATAAAGCATTAAACATTTTGAAAAACCTTCCCTATACAGTGGTACCTCGGGTTAAGAACTTAATTCGTTCCAGAGGTCCGTTCTTAACCTGAAACTGTTCTTAACCTGAAGCACCGCTTTAGCTAATGGGGCCTCCTGCTGCCGCCGCGCCGCCAGAGCACGATTTCTGTACTCATCCTGAAGCAAAGTTCTTAACCTGAGGTACTATTTCTGGGTTAGCGGAGTCTGTAACCTGAAGCGTCTGTAACCTGAAGCATCTGTAACCTGAAGAGTATGCAACCCGAGGTACCACTGTACAGGGCTGCCTTCAGATGTCTTCTAAAGGTTGTATAGTTATTTATTTCCTTGACTCAGAGGTCACATAATTCCATACCCTCTAACACTTATCTGATGAAAATAGGGACGTCCTAAGGAAAAGTGGGATCAAACCAGAAACTGGGATGGTTTCTGTAAATTCAGGACTGTCCCTGGAAAAGAGGGACACTTGGAGCTGCTTTTCCATGAAGTGGCCCCATACATCTAGGTGCTGTGCTTCTGCTGGAACCACCAATCCTGGAACAGATTGCATTGGCCTTTCACATGAAAGGACATATTGGAGCAAGTTTTCTGTGAAGCTGTATTTACGTGGGTGCTGATTTTCTGGGACTTCTGTGACCTGCCAAGTCACATGGTTGCCTCATTTACTTAGATAGCCAAACGAGATGACATCATGGGAAAGCAAGTCCTCCAACCCAACAGCCTGTAAAGAAGGTACATGAGAAAACCCTCTTAAGGCAAGAACTAATGTCAGGCATTCACTTCTACAATCTGATGGGCAAACTCCTCTTGACTCAATTTTGAATTGACTCAGTAAATACGAACTTTGCCCTGTGAGTGTTTCAAGAGTTCTCTCTCTGTTCATAATATTGGTGCTTGTGTGCTGATAGGATCACATCTAGGCACTTTATATCATCCCCCAGAATTGTAGTGCCCAGTGTAACAGAGAGGTATTTGCATATTCTAAAGGTAAAGGTAAAGGGACCCCTGACCATTAGGTCCAGTCGTGACCGACTCTGGGGTTGCTTTATTGGCCGAGGGAGCTTCCGGGTCATGTGGCCAGCATGACTAAGCCGCTTCTGGCGAACCAGAGCAGCGCATGGAAACGCCGTTTACCTTCCTGCCGGAGCAGTACCTATTTATCTACTTGCACTTTGACGTGCTTTCGAACTGCTAGGTTGGCAGGAGCAGGGACCAAGCAATGGAAGCTCACCCCGTCACGGAGATTCGAACCGCCGACCTTCTGATTGGCAAGTCCTAGGCTCTATGGTTTAACCCACAGTGCCCCCTGCGTCCCTCTATTTTGCATGTTCTAGATTACCTTAAAAGATGCAGTAAGAAAAGCATAACGGTAAGACCCACAAAGGGGAGGTGGGAAGTCAAGGGGATTCAAGGGAATCCTGTATGTACCGTATTTTTCGCTCTATAACACGCACCCAACCATAACACGCACGTAGTTTTTAGAGGAGGAAAATCCGTAGGCATGCCACCCATAGGCATTTCCTCCATAACATGCACAGACATTTCTCCTTACTTTCTAGGAGGAAAAAAGTGAGTGTTATGGTGCAAAAAATACGGTAAATAAAATGATGTGTGATGAACGTAAAATTTAATGCAGTGGAACCTCGGTTGATGAACATAATCCATTCCGGAAGACCGTTCAACTTCTGAAACGTTTGACAACCGAGTCGCAAAGGGTTGTCAGCAATCTCAATGGTGAAAATTGAGAAACATGCCTTGGGAGCCATTACACTTCCAAGGCGCATTTGAAAATGGAAGCAATTACTTCCTGGTTTTTGGCATTCAGGTTCCGAAACATTTGGCTTCCGAGATGCTCAAAAACCGAGGTTCCACTGTATGGAAAATCAAATAAATATTTTTTTTGGGGGGGGGGGGAATGGTATTTGCACGTTCAACTGCTTCCTCACTCCCAAACCAAACACACAGGAATACACGAGAGGGTTTTCATTCTAGAAAGGAGACAAAGGTCACATACAACAATTGTGAAAGATAATTGAGAGAATTGACCCTAAAGGAGAAAATACAAACAAACAGCTGCTTGATCATCTCATATAGTTTACAGCTGTCAATGACAGTTTTATCAGGGATAAGGGCTTAATGTTAAACCTTGATCCTTGGACCTACAATACATCTGACTATTTGCAGGATGACTCCGAAAAAGTGTGGCGGATGGGTAGAGTTTTGCAAGAAATGTGCGGGATGGGGTTATTATTATTATTATTATTATTATTATTATTAATTAAATTTGTAGACCACCCTCCACCCAAAGATCCCACAACCAGTTCACAACAGTTCACAACCAGTGGTGTACTGCTAATTTTGTCATTGGGGAACATTTAGGGCCAGAGGTAAAAGGTAAAGGTAAAGGACCCCTGGACAGTTAAGTCCAGTCAAAGGCAATTATGGGGTACAGCGCTCATCTTGCTTTCAGGCCGAGGTAGCTGGCGTTTGTCCGCAGACAGCTTACCAGGTCATGTGGCCAGCATGACTAAATCGCTTCTGATACAATGGGAAACCCAGACAGAAGCCAGAGCACATGGAAACACCATTTACCTTCCTGCCGCAGTGGTACCTATTTATCTACTTGCACTGGTGTGCTTTCGAACTGCTAGGTTGGCAGGAGCTGGGACCGAGCAACAAGAGCTTACTCCGTCATGGGGATTCAGACCACTGACCTTCTGATCGGCAAGCCCAAGAGGCTCAGTGGTTTAGATCACAGCGCCACCCGTGTCCCTAGTTAGGACCAGAGGTGCCAGCTTGCAAGGAGTAATGTGGGGGATGTTGTGCACATGAGCATCGTGTCTCCCTCCCTCAGTTGGGCAGAAACTTCTTGAGCTTTGGAAAGGAGGTGCCATGTCCCTGAAAGGATAATGGAACTTTCCTGCCAGTGTGGTGTAGTGGTTAAGAGCAGTAGTCTCGTAATCTGATGATCCGGGTCTGCGTCTCTGCTCCTCCACATGCAGCTGCTGGGTGACCTTGGGCTAGTCATACTTCTCTGAAGTCTCTCAGCCTCACTCACCTTACAGAGTGTTTGTTGTGGGGGAGGAAGGGAAAGGACATTGTTAGCTGCTTTGAGACTCCTTAAAGGTAAAGGGACCCCTGACCACTGGTCCAGTCGTGACCGACTCTGGAGTTGCGGCGCTCATCTCGCTTTGTTGGCCGAGGGAGCTGGCGTACAGCTTCCGGGTCATGTGGCCAGCATGACTAAGCCACTTCTGGAGAACCAGAGCAGCGCACAGAAATGCCGTTTACCTTCCCACCAGAGCGGTACCTATTTATCTACTTGCACTTTGACGTGCTTTTGAACTGCTAGGTTGGCAGGAGCAGGGACTGAACAACGGGAACTCACCCCATTGTGGGGATTCGAATCACCGACCTTCTGATCAGCAGGTCCTAGGCTCTGTGGTTTAACTCACAGCGCCACCCACGCATCCCTTGAGACTCCTTAGGGTAGTGATAAAGTGGGATATCAAATCCAAACTCCTCCTCTTCTTCTTCTTCTTCTTCTTCTTCTTCTTCTTCTTCTTCTTCTTCTTCTTCTTCCTAAAGCTGGGTGGGAAGGTGGCAGGAGAGCTCTTGGACCCTGTCAGTGCATTGTGTCTCCCTCAGTAAGCCGGGTAGAAGCTTCCTGAGCTTTGTAAAGGAGGCGCCAGAGGAACATTTAGAGGACTAGCCTAGTCCATTGTTCACAACAGAAAAGTAGAAAATAAGTATGTGTGTGTGTGTGTGTGTGTGTGTGTGTGTGTGTGTATATATTAAGCTCCACAGATTCCCTCTTGCATAGCTCTGTGGATATTGCTGTCAGGTACTGACAATCAGCTGAGCACTGGCATGGGTGTATATATGTGTGTTTATGTGTGTGTGTGCGTGTGCGTGTATCCACTTGATTGTAGAAAAAAAAAATCTCAAAACGATTTTGAAAAAGACAAAACCATAAAAATGTCACACTTGATGTTATTGTAATGTCAGATGATGCCCAACTGTCAAACTTGGCCCAGGTTCACCATCTCTGCCTTATAAGCCTAATGAGATAGATAGTGTGCCCCCCCCCAAAAACCCACACACACAATAAAAATTAAATCTATTATCGAATGTAATGTAACAGCAACACTAATCATAATCATAGCCCTTCCCCCACCCTTTTCATTCCCCCCAGAATTCTGCAGATTCTTTCTTAAGATGGGAGTGGTTACAACTGAAGCCAATATTGCAAATGTGGTTATATTGATCAATGTAACAGCATTCCAAACTTTAGATTTTGTTTCCGGTCCCTTTCTTTATAATAAAGGTAAAGGGACCCCTGACCATTAGGTTCAGTCGTGGCCAACTCTGGGGTTGCGGCGCTCATCTCATTTTATTGGCCGAGGGAGCCGGCATACAGGGTCATGTGACCAGCATGACTAAGCCGCTTCTGGCAAACCAGAGCAGCGCACGGAAACACCGTTTACCTTCCCACCGGAGCGGTACCTATTTATCTACTTGCACTTTGACGTGCTTTCGATCTGCTAGGTTGGCAGGAGCAGGGATCGAGCAACAGCAGCTCACCCCTTCGCAGGGATTTGAACCGCCAACCTTCTGATCGGCAAGTCCTAGGCTCTGTGGTTTAACCCACAGCGCCACCCGTGTCCCTTCTTTATAATAACTAACATCAAATTTGTACGGGCAATGTTTGATTCCTGCCAGAGCCTCATGCAAGAAAACCTCCCTTCCCCAACTCATCCCCCATAAAACTGGGACCATTTCACTTGCCAGTCCTCAGCCAGTTCCAATCTTAAATTTATCATTGGTATGTCATGCTGACTTGCCACAGATTTTATTTACCTTTGATGCTTATACTGTGAAATTGCTTGGAGATATTTCACAGAAAGTGACTCCTGGCATGAAGTAAATAAATAAGGAAAGTATGCAAATCTCTGATGAATTTAAGAATGGGGGTGGGTTTCATTTCCTGTGCTCAACATAGACTCTCCGTTTTACCCTCAGTTACCTTTCAGAATGGTGACACTGGTATATATACCTTTGCAGTTTGAAAGATCTGCGGTGGCTTACATGTGGATTATGAGAAAGAGAGAGAGAGAGAGAGAGACAGACAGACAGAGAGAAGCAGTCAGGCAGACTCTGATTGTCATCAGAAACCCTCCCTCTCCCACTGATGGAGACGAGACTTAAGAGGGCAAATTTCTAATTCTACACCACGCTTCTGTTGCTTCCTAGGGCATTCTGCAATATACGGGCAGATTAGGCACTAACTGGTTTTGACTGCATTATTATTATTTTTAAAGACCATCTTGTGTGAAAATCCTGGCTTCCTCGTGTGCCTCATTAATTTCAGATCACGCCTTGTCAGTCGCCAGCATTAGATGCTGCGAGGTCTTAACACCTGTCGTGCATCTAATCGGCTCACCATTTCAGGTTTGGAAAAGAGCCATATTTTAGCACAGTGTAAAGTTACACCGCAAGAACCTAAGTAGCAGAAGATGTCACCAGCAAAGGGGCTGATTCTTCTGACAGAAGCTGGTGGAAGGCCTGGCACCTGAAAACTGAGTGAGGCCAGAGCGCCAGAAGTGACACTGAAAGCTCCAAGTAATATAATCTAAGGCAGAGAAAGAGGTTTTATTTCTGAGGTTCATTTCTTCTACATTTGTTTATTTATTTCCCTGTCTCTTAGGGAAATCTGTCAATGGTGGTTTCTCTGCATTTCTCTTTAAAAAAAAAAAATTCTTTACGTTTCCAAACATTTTGAGTATTATTATTATTTGTTTAAAAAATGTCCTCATGTTTGCAATTTTGCCTAATGCACACATTTATTTTATTTTTTTGCAAAGCCAGTTTCCTGAATGTAATGCATTTTGAAATATCCTGTTCAGTGACATGTGCATTTTTATCCAGTCTTTAACCTAGAGCATGCATTTTCATACATATTACATGACCGGGAACCGCACGGCAAAAAAAATATTCAGAGAAGTGAGAATTTTGAAGGGTGGTTAGGTTTTGAAAAGTGTGAATTCATAAATTAATTTGCGCCTTGCGCTTCAGTCAGAAAGGCTCCCAGAGTGGCTTACATACAGTCAATTAATACAAAACAGTCCCTGTCTGCAGGCTTATGATCTAACCAAAAATGGCACACAAGGGAATAGGGATAGGGAGGGGAGAGGAAAAAATCAAACTCAGGCACCAATTTTATTTGAGGTGAGCTTCAATGATCCGCTGAAGTTTGGTCCCCAGTGTGGCTTAGAAGAATGTTGTCAGCTTCCTTAAGTGAGATGCCATGTGGGCTAATGAGAAAAGCCTTTGGGCAAAATGACATTTCATAGCGGTCAAAAACTACATTTCCTGGTCTCCTGTCAGTGGCAGATAATGATGTCGAGTTTGGATGGAGAGAAACATACAAGTACCTGGCATAACCACGTCACATCGGGGGTAAGTAAAACTACTATCAGGGACTGGGCAGGAGGAACAGTGGAGACCGTCTTCACAGCCTGACCCTTCCAGAGTGTGTGCTGACCCTTCCGGGGTGTGCTGGTCCTGGGGGCTAACCGAGAAGCGAGGTCCGAGTCCAGTCCGAGGTCGAGGGTGCGGTATGGAGGCTGCCCGTCAAAGCTGTAGCTGGGTCCAAGGCAGGGAGTCGGGTGAGGTCAGGAACACTGGCAGAAGAGCAGGACAGGGTGCAGGCAGGAACAGCCTACCAACAATGTTGCTCCCGCAACCTGGGACTGGGCTGGCTGGCTTTTATCTGCCCCGAGGCATAGGGCAGCCCCGGTCCACAGGTGACTCACCTCTCCTGGCCTGGAGGCGAGCACTCCTCCTGCGGGAATTTAGTTCCCTCTGCCTCTCTGCCCTGAGCCTCTGCAGCCCAGGAGAGGCTGGAGGGTTACTGGACCCAGAGGCAACCTCAGCTTCCCCTGACGGAGCTGAGAGTGGAGCACCTGCAGGCAATGGGTCCTCCATCACCTCAGGAGCCAGAGCAGACTCAGCTGGTGCCTGCATCCGAGGATCCAGCACAGGTGAGGACCCTTCAGGCTCCAGCCCCAGCCCCGGCTCAGCTAGTTCTGGAGGTGGGGACTCCTGTGCAGGCTGGGATTCCTCAGGTTCAGCCTCTGAGTCTGAATCCCAGGCCATCACAAGGCGTTTGAGGGAGGTCACAGCTCATGCCCATAGTGTTTCAATTAGGATAACTGGATATGCAGCAACTTGCACACTGTGGACCCATTTATATATTGAGGATGCCAAGGCACCTGGAACGGGTTACTTCCAGGTTTCGGCGCTCGCGCATGCACAGAAGCGCCGAATCACAACCTGTGCATGTGCAGACGAGGCACTGCGGGTTGTGGACGCTGCAGGTTGTGAACGTGCCTCCCGCACGGATCACGTTCGCAACCTGAGTGTCCACTGTATAACATTGTCTTTTGCATGGGAAAAATACTGTATTTACAGGGTATCTGCTTTACAGCTGATGGGAGGGCATTCCACAGGGAGGGTGCACGTGACTTGGCCTTGTTATAATTGGCTTGGCTTGATCCTCTTCCCTAAAAGCCCCACCTCCTACTTCCGAACCCCCTGTTTAGGAAAGGGATTCAGAGTGGGAGCCCAGCTAACTCACTGGCATCTGACTAAGGAGTCAATCCCAGTTATCAGAGTTGGAACTCTTGCCTGGTCCACAACAGTTTCTGCAGCAAAATCCCTCCATTTTAGATATATATACATATATACATAATACACGCACACACACACACTGTGGAATTTAGTGAATGATTGGACTACCAAGGAGCGTTTAAGGAGAGAAAAATATGGATTATCAACAGCTCCAGCCTTTGGAAAGGTACTCTGTCTTAGGTTCAGTCTCTCATCTGCACTATTGTAATAATCTATCTAAAAGGTCTGTTTTAAGTCTCCCTAAGCTCATGGCATTAGCTTAGGGAGAGTCCCATGGACTGCAAGAAGATGCAACCTCTCCATTCTTAAGGAAATCAGCCCTGAGTGCTCACTGGAAGGACAGATCCTGAAGCTGAGGCTCCAAATACTTTGGCCACCTCATGAGAAGAGAAGACCCCCTGGAAAAGACCCTGAAAGATGCAGGGCACAAGGAGAAGGGGACCACAGAGGATGAGATGGTTGGACAGTGTTCTCGAAGCTACCAGCATGAGTTTGACCAAACTGCGGGAGGCGGTGGAAGACAGGAGTGCCTGGCGTGCTCTGGTCCAGGGGGTCACAAAGAGTCAAACACGACTAAACGACTAAACAACAAGCTAATGCCTCATAGTAGCACTTTACCTAAGGGGCACAACATCAATGCTAACTATAATATTTAGTTACAGATAGGTAGCCGTGTTGGTCTGCCATAGTCAAAACAAAAAAAATTCCTTCCAGTAGCACCTTAAAGACCAACTAAGTTAGTTCTTGGTATGAGCTTTCGTGTGCATGCACACTTCTTCAGATACACTGAAACAGAAGTTTCCAGACCCTTCTATATAGTGAGAAGGTGGGGAGGGGTATTACTCAGAAGGGTGGTGGGAATGGGTGATTGGCAGATAGCTGTGATGAGCCTGTTGACGACTCTTAATGACTGCAATAGGTCTTACAGGAAAAAGCAAGGGGTGAGAAGGTGAAAAATGGCTTTGTCATGTATAATGAGATAAGAATCCAAGGTCTTTGTTCAGACCAGGACTCTCCATGGTTTTAAGTTTGGTGATAAGTTGCAATTCAGCAGCTTCTCTTTCCAGTCTATTTCTGAAATTCCTTTGTAGTAAAACAGCTACTTTGAGATCTTGTATAGAATGTCCTGGGAGATTGAAGTGTTCTCCTACTGGTTTCTCTGTCTTGTGATTCCTGATGTCTGATTTATGTCCGTTTATTCTTTGGCGTAAGGTCTGGCCTGTTTGTCCAATATAGAAGGGTCTGGAAACTTCTGTTTCAGTGTATCTGAAGAAGTGTGCATGCACACGAAAGCTCATACCAAGAACTAACTTAGTTGGTCTTTAAGGTGCTACTGGAAGGAATTTTTTTTGTTTTGACTATGGCAGACCAACACGGCTACCTATCTGTAACTGGAACTATGGAAGGCACCACATTGAGCCGCATGAAATGGAAGTCCATCAACCTCACCAAGAAACTTGCACAGGTACAGACTGATATCTTCTTTCTTACTAAATGCAAGAACCTGGACATTATACCCAAGGGTCTTAGAATTAAGAACCCTCTACAATCCACGTATCCCACTGAATATGCAAGAAAACTATGCAACACTTTCTCTAAGAAGCTGCTCAAACATCTGATCAGCGTTCTCTACTCTAAACAGAAGCTAATAAAGGAGGAACTCCTTGTATTGGACAACTCCATCAGGAACCACCAAGCTTGGCAAGAGTTCCAAAAGGAAAAACATAACATTTACCACTCTCAACTGGAGCTACTGAAAAAACAGAAAAACAAGAAACTCTCTAACCTTTACAACCTACAGGCTACTAATCAAAACAAGATCAACAATATTGTCAATCTCTCACAGCAAGCACTCAGCCCAACTGAGGAATCAGTCCTTTCACGTGGACTGTCATTCTGCCCTGCCAAATCCCCACACATGATCCAGTTCTGCGGGGACTTGGAAGCATTTTTCCGCCGTTTACGCCTGAAGGAGTATTTTCAACACACACAACAACAAGACAAAGCAGAACAAGCAAAAACTTCACAACACAACACCTCTCAACCCACTGGAGAACAACAACCACCCTCCCAACAGAACACTGACCACCAACTACCACCGAAAAAGTGTTACACAAAAAGGGACTCCACATGGACCCCTCCTGATGGACGCAATACCACACTGGACTTGTACATTGACTGCTTCCGCCACAGAATCCAAACAGATGTGACCAGAAAACACCATCGCTTACAACAAAATCTAAACCATGCTGAAAGGAGAGCCATAGATAATCTCAGAAACAACCCAGACATTATAATTAAAGAAGCGGACAAAGGTGGAGCTGTCGTCATCATGAACAAAACTGACTACATTCAGGAGGCTCACAGACAACTTTCCAATACCGCCTTTTACATAAAATTGGACTCAGACCCCACACAAGAATACAAAAAAGAACTGAACAAGATTGTTAAGGAGCTACCCCCACACATCCAAGAACAGATCCTCACTAACACACCAACAGAACCTCGACCAGGAACTTTCTATCTTCTACCTAAAATACACAAACCAGGAAATCCAGGACGCCCCATCATTTCAGGTATTGGCACTATTACAGTGGGTGTCTCCGGTTATATGGACTCTGTTCTGAAACCATATGCCATCAGTGCTCCCAGCTATGTACGTGACACCACAGATTTTCTGAGGAAAATACAATCTTTAAATAATCTTCCCAACAATACTATACTAGCTACTATGGATGTGGAATCTCTGTATACCAACATCCCACACAACGATGGTTTACAAGCTATAAAGAACACCATTTCAGATAAAACCACAGCGGACTTTGCCACCAAACTCTGCCAATTTGTTCTTACCCACAACAACTTCAAATTCGGTGATGACCTGTTCCTTCAGATCAGCGGCACAGCTATGGGCACCCGCATGGCCCCACAGTATGCCAACATCTTCATGGCAGATTTAGAACAACGTTTCCTAAACTCCTACCCACTCAAACCTCTCTTGTACCTGCGATACATTGACGATATTTTTATCATCTGGACACATGGTCAACAGACCCTGGACACCTTCCACCAGAAATTCAATGATTTTCACCCCACAATCAACCTAACAATGAATCAATCTATGCAAGAAATACATTTTTTGGACACTACTATAAAAATACAGGATGGGCGCATAGACACCACCTTATACCGTAAACCAACTGACCGACAAACATATCTACATGCCTCTAGCTACCATCCCAAACATACCAAACAGTCCATTGTATATAGCCAGGCACTACGTTACAGCCGCATCTGTTCCAATTCTACAGACAGAGACTCTCACCTAAGAGATCTACAGCAAACCTTTTTAGAACTAAAATACCCAGCAGATGAAGTTAGACAACAGATCAACAGAGCCAGACTGATACCCAGAGAGAACTTGCTGCAAGACACACCCAAAAAAGAAAATAACAGAACACCTCTAGTCATCACATACAGCTCCCAAGTTAAAACAGTACAACGCATCATCAGAGATCTACAACCTCTCCTGGACAACGACAGTTCTCTTTCTCAAGCTCTGGGAGGAAGACCTTTCATTGCCTACAGACAGCCACCCAATCTTAAACAACTCCTAACCCACAATAATACTACAACCAGACCTAACACAGACACTGGCACCAGAGCCTGCAATAAACCCAGATGCCAACTTTGCTGCCACATACACCCGGACAACACCATTACTGGCCCCAACAACATCACACATACCATCTCGGGACTATTTAATTGCTCATCGTCTAACATGGTGTATGCAATCAAATGCCAACAGTGTCCTTCAGCTCTCTATATTGGACAAACAGGCCAGACCTTACGCCAAAGAATAAACGGACATAAATCAGACATCAGGAATCACAAGACAGAGAAACCAGTAGGAGAACACTTCAATCTCCCAGGACATTCTATACAAGATCTCAAAGTAGCTGTTTTACTACAAAGGAATTTCAGAAATAGACTGGAAAGAGAAGCTGCTGAATTGCAACTTATCACCAAACTTAAAACCATGGAGAGTCCTGGTCTGAACAAAGACCTTGGATTCTTATCTCATTATACATGACAAAGCCATTTTTCACCTTCTCACCCCTTGCTTTTTCCTGTAAGACCTATTGCAGTCGTTAAGAGTCGTCAACAGGCTCATCACAGCTATCTGCCAATCACCCATTCCCACCACCCTTCTGAGTAATACCCCTCCCCACCTTCTCACTATATAGAAGGGTCTGGAAACTTCTGTTTCAGTGTATCTGAAGAAGTGTGCATGCACACGAAAGCTCATACCAAGAACTAACTTAGTTGGTCTTTAAGGTGCTACTGGAAGGAATTTTTTTTGTTATAATATTTAGAAATGTTCAAACTTATTTTTAAATGGAGTTTTCTCTTAACAAAGCACAGCAGAACCACCAGACTGGCCCTAAACAGCATGTGCTATTTCATTATATTGTTAGGGAATCAAAGCCTCAGAGCCAGAAAGGATGCAGTGTTAAAGTGAGTTAACAGCTGGGTGTATTTAATGTGTCTTTTTACTCTTTTGGCAAGTGTAGCTGTGCCTCTCCTGCAACTGAGGTTGGAGCCATGGCACATGGCACAGAGAGGGCTAATTGCTCAAATCCTCCTTGCCCCCAAAGCTGCTATTAGGCCAGAGATGGAAGCTCCCTTTTGGGCAAGACTGTTTTGGGTAAAGAGTTTTCAAAAAACTCTTCCCTGTGTGCCTTGGTTCTCATTCAGTTCTGCTTCCACTTCCCTGAGGCTGCTATCCTTAAAAGAAAACAAATGTGTTAAGTGCATCCACCCAATTAATGGCACAAATGTTTTAGCTTCATTGCAGCAAAGACTGATATTTATTTCATTCTGTCCTTATCTGAGAAGAGGATTTGAAGCTGGATCAACTTCTTCTTTTTAAAAAAACAAAACAAAACACCATACAGCTCCTTGCTGTTATTTACAACCCAGCTTTTTAAAATATTTTTTAAAATTAAGTGTCTGGCTCAATGCTCCCTGTCAGGGAACTGACATCGGAGCCAGAAGTGGAAGCAGAGCTCCCAAGCGATGCCGGAGAGGGGCCAAGCAGGGAGAGAGGGAACTCATCGGCTGGGGAAGGAAATCAGCGTAACACCAGGGATAAAGGGGGGGGGCGGTTGGGGGAATCGGAGAGGGGTCTCCAGGACTCTTCGCTGGAGACCAGCGGGGAGAGCACAGGTCCTCCTCTGCCCACACCCACCCTGCGCAGAAGACTTCTGCGCAGGGAAAGTAGGTGTAGACTTGGCGTCAAAGAGCTTCTGTGCTGGAAGAAGTTTAAGAAACGCCCACTGACGGATTCTGCTAGCAACTGAACAGCCACAAAATGAAGGGCTATCCAGTCAGGATAGGTTGAACCAGGCTACCTAGCCAGGAGTGGTGGCAAACTTACGCACGAGCAACCCCATGCATCCATTACACTCCCCTAAGATGTTAGAAAACTTTTTGGGGGAGCTCAGACAAACTGCATTTTTATTGCTAAGGTTTACTCTACAGAACTTGCTGTGTGGTTGTTGTTTTTTGCAGCAGCCTTAACTCACTAGGCATTCAGCTGCACCACTCTTGCCACTCTTGATGTCTTCAATGACATCATGGAAGTGCCTGCCAGCAATATTGCTGCCAACAAACTGGGCCTTGTCAGGATCTCTTTAATGGTTTCTGGGCCAAGGAACAGAGCTGCATTTGCTGGGAAATGTTCACAATCTCATCAAAGCTGATGTTGCCACTGTGCTTAACTGTAATGAAGAGAGAAGCCAGAAAGCTTCTGTGTGCTTGCCAGCAAAAGGGATATCCAGGAACTGCACAGAGCGAATCACCAGCCAGTTCTCCAAAGAGGAGAGGGAGGGAGAAAGAGAGAGGGGGGGGTACTTACCTCTTAACTTCCCCAGTGCTTACCTGTGTAGGATTGGTCCCATTTTGCATTGCCACATTTTTTTATGGGACACGGGTGGTGCTGTGGGCTAAACCACAGAGCCTAGGGCTTGCCAATCAGAAGGTTGGCGGTTTGAATCCCTGCGATGGGGTGAGCACCCGTTCCTCGGTCCCAGCTCCAGCCAACCTAGCAGTTCGAAAGCACGTCAAAGTGCAAGTAGATAAATAGGTACCTCTCCGGCGGGAAGGTAAACAGCGTTTCCGTGCACTGCTCTGGTTTTCCAGAAGCTGCTGGTCAGGGGTCCCTTTACCTTTACCTATTCGATTTAATGCCCATCCCTGAATGTCTTTTAAGGGTCAGATCTCAGGGCGCAGAAAGGCACCTGGTCACCTGAAGAAGAAGAAGAAGAAGAAGAAGAAGAAGAAGAAGAAGAAGAGTTTGGATTTGATATCCCGCTTTATCACTACCCTAAGGAGTCTCAAAGCAGCTAACATTCTCCTTTCCCTTCCTCCCCCACAACAAACACTCTGTGAGGTGAGTGAGGCTGAGAGACTTCAGAGATGTGTGACTGGCCCAAGGTCACCCAGCAGCTGCATGTGGAGAAGCGGAGACACGAACCCGGTTCACCAGATTACGAGTCCACCGCTCTTAACCACTACACCACGCTGAAGTGGTGGAGACATGAAATCATGGGAGAGCAAAGCAAAATTCACACTTCATACAGCTGAGGACAAAGCAGGAGGACCCCCAGATGGGAGATCGAGAAGCTGAGAAAGGATTCAAACAAATGAGGTACAGAGGACTGGCTCAAGACATCTGCTGCCGGGGGTGAGCGACAAGGTTGCTCCCGTCCACAATCCATGTACAAAAGTCTACAGGGCTTGCAGTACTGGTGGTGGAAGAAAAACCCTCCACCACACCTGAGGTAGGCCAGATTTGGCCGTGGCAGACCTTGGGATCTCAAACTTCAGCATTGCCCTGTGTGATGCCAAAATTTGCTGCCCTCTGCCTCTCACACTCCATTCTAAATAATAGTTACGGTGACCCTGAGTCTCCATGCCCGGTGTAACCAAACCAGTCACATTCCTCTAAATCTGCCTCTGGATTAGTTGGTCCTGGAGCACCTGACTCCCAAATACAGGAGGATTCAGTGGGTCTTACTTTTGAGTAGACATAGTGGGTCTTACTTTTGAGTAGACATAGAGAGGCTTGCCATAACTAACCTTGGCTGGATCAGGGCCACAGACATCCCCTTTAAAAGCAACTGGATCTCAATCACAGAAGGCCACTAACCTTTCTAAGAACTTTGTAAGACTTTTAACTTTATGTTGGATTATGTGTTACAAGTTCATAGAATCATAGAGTTGGAAGAGACCACAAGGGCCATTGAGTCCAACCCCCTGCCAAGCAGGAAACACCATCAGAGCACTCCTGACATATGGTTGTCAAGCCTCTGCTTAAAGACCTCCAAAGAAGGAGACTCCACCACACTCCTTGGCAGCAAATTCCACTGTCAAACAGCTCTTACTGTCAGGAAGTTCTTCCTAATGTTTAGGTGGAATCTTCTTTCTTGTAGTTTGGAACCATTGCTCCGTGTCCGCTTCTCTGGAGCAGCAGAAAACAACCTTTCTCCCTCCTCTATGTGACATCCTTTTATATATTTGAACATGGCTATCATATCACCCCTTAACCTCCTCTTCTCCAGGCTAAACATGCCCAGCTCCCTTAGCCGTTCCTCACAAGGTATCATTTCCAGGCCTTTGACCATTTTGGTTGCCCTCCTCTGGACACGTTCCAGTTTGTCAGTGTCCTTCTTGAACTGTGGTGCCCAGAACTGGACACAGTACTCCAGGTGAGGTCTGACCAGAGCAGAATACAGTGGCACTATTACTTCCCTTGATCTAGATGCTATACTCCTATTGATGCAGCCCAGAATTGCATTGGCTTTTTTAGCTGCCGTGTCACACTGTTGGCTCATGTCAAGTTTGTGGTCAACCAAGACTCCTAGATCCTTTTCACATGTACTGCTCTCAAGCCAGGTGTCACCCATCTTGTATTTGTGCCTCTCATTTTTTTTGCCCAAGTGCAATACTTTACATTTCTCCCTGTTAAAATTCATCTTGTTTGAGGTCTAAGTGAAAATGCTGAACTTCACTAAGTGTCTGCAGCTGCTCTTAGCAGCAACCTTATCTATACACACGATCTCTCTCTAACACTCAGTCTCTCTCTCTCTTTGATGTGAGGCCGGAGCGGAATAAGTAGAGAGCAGAAACCGCCCCCTCCTCTCTGGAGAATCAGCAGAGAACATCAGCAGATTCTTGGATATGGGAGGGGTGAAATCTCCTCACTGACTTCAGGGGGTGGAACAGAGCACATTCTGAAAATTGAAGGGCTCTGGCCCCCTTAAAAAATACACTGGGGGAATCAAAACTGCCTCAGCCCCTAGGAGTCGGCACCTCTGCTGTTGCCTGACCTGAAATCTCTACCATTCATTTGTCCAGCCAGAAGCTCAGCAGCTAGGAAATAGGCCCCTTGTGATTTCACCCCAGTGGGGCCTGATAGCTAAAAGGACTCTTGGAGGGCTAGAGGCTCGCTCCAGCGCAGGGCAGCGTTTCAGCTTTGTGGAGTAGCCTTGTATTTCCAGTGGTAATACAATCCCTGAGTACTCCCAATAGAAATAACAAGATTGCCTACTCTGCCTCTTAAGTGGTCACACATTTCAGTAATGGATGCTATAAAATGTACTTGGGGAAGATTGGTTTCTTTATAATGCCCAGATCTACACAGCAAACTCCGTCTGCTGTTGCCGTGATAGGTCAAGAAGGCCTGAAACCAGCAGATTTGTGGAACTGGTTAAGTAAGAACAACGTTGCCCTTCAGAAACAGCACAGTGGAATGCTGGTTGGGTGTGAATGTTCTTACAATGTATATACAGTGGTACCCCGGGTAAAGTACTTAATTCATTCCGGAGGTCCGTTCTTAACCTGAAACTGTTCTTAACCTGAAGCACCACTTTAGCTAATGGGGCCTCCTGCTGCTGCCGTGCCGCCAGAACACGATTTCTGTTCTCATCCTGAAGCAAAGTTCTTAACCTGAAGCACTATTTCTGAGTTAGTGGAGTCTGTAACCTGAAGCGTATGTAACCTGAAGCATATGTAACCTGAGGTACCACTGTACAGTGGTACCTTGGGTTAAGTACTTAATTCGTTCCGGAGGTCCGTTCTTAACCTGAAACTGTTCTTAACCTGAAGCACCACTTTAGCTAATGGGGCCTCCTGCTGCTGCCGCGCCGCCGGAGCATGATTTCTGTTCTTGTCCTGAAGCAAAGTTCTTAACCCGAGGTACTATTTCTGGGTTAGCAGAGTCTGTAACCTGAAGTGTATGTAACCTGAAGCGCATGTAACCTGAAGCATATGTAACCTGAGGTACCACTGTATTGGAAGTAAACAGTAGAACTGTGATCCTATGCGCAGTTACCTGGGAGTAAATTTTGTTGAGCTCAGTAGGACATCCTTTTGAGCAGGCATGCATAGGATCATGCTCACAGGCACACCCATTACTCCACACATATAGCACAATGAACATAGCAATCACCAGCATAGTTAAAGATAGAGTTGTGTTGAATATTTGCAGCCAAATGTCCCCTCCTGCGATGACTACTTTATCTTGTGCCTGGTTTGAGTGCTGCTCAGCTGACATCCCTCCTGCATTGATATTCTTTCCCGAGGAACCAGCCACTCTGAATTTGCATTATTTCCCCTCCATGAAGGCAGCTGTGTTTAGGGAAGTTTTTAATGTTTGATGTTTTATTGTGTTTTTAATATTCTGTTGGAAGCCGTCCAGAGTGGCTGGGGAAAACCCAGCCAGATGGGTGGGGTATAAATAATCAATTATTATATTAATTATTATTATATATCTGCCATGGGTGGCACAGAGAACACACCAGTGAGGGAGCCAGCAGATAGAATTAAGTCTGCCGCCATCTAGTGATTAAATTATATAATGACATTATCCACACAGTAGCCAAATCTCATTGGCTACTTGATATTATCGTTTACTCTTAGGAAAAAGAAAGCCAACCTTTTTGAAAAACCAACTACCCAATGCAGCAAATGTGGCAATTCCAAGCTGCACTTCTTGTTCCACCAGAATATCGGGCAACAAGGAGAGGGTGTTCTCACCTTACACTCTACTGGAGCACAAGTCACCTGTACCAGTGTTCAGATACATTTGAGAAAGAGTTTGTGTATGCCAGCCTTAAAGGGCTCACAGTGCAATTGTAACTAGGCCTACTCAGAAGTAAGTTCCTCTGAGTTCAATGAGATTCACTCCCCAGTAAGCAGGGTCATGGTTCCAGGGCAAACAATCCGTGCCAGCCATTTGCAATCAGAAATAACAGGAATCATGAATATCAGAGCTTGGGGAGTTTTATTTTATATGCTTTCAGTTCCCAAGCCTACATTAACATTTCTTTGGTTTGCTCTGCAAGCAAGGAGATCAAATAGTCGCTCGGACATTCTGAATGATGAATCACAAGACCTTCAGTGACATTAGAAAAGTTGACAATATAGACAATGAATCATCTCTCAGAAGACAAGTACAAATGTTGTGAACACAGTCAGAAAGGACTGATTAATTAACAGAGTGGCAAGCCTTAATCACTTTAATTTGGTAGATTAATCAACCAAAAACATTTTGGTTGATATAACAAAGAGAATTTTTTAATTGGTACATTGAGAAAAAAGGATTTACTTTTTTTTGGGGGGGGTGTTTGTTTTGGTGTGTTACAATAATTAGGAATTTGGGGGGGAATATGGCCTTCTAATAATGAGTAGTAGCTTTAGGTTATTGGTATAAATTATCTCATATTTCCTTTGGTTTCTCAAAAGAGGCACCTATGTGGAAGTTTTGATTAACGTGCAGTTGGAGGAAAGTCTTGGCTTTGTCAAGAGAAGGTCTTTCCTCATGGTAACCCCTTATGCAGCCCTCACAGTTTTTGCATTGCAAAGGTGGACTCAGCCAGTTCTTACACCTGTATGTTCATCAGTCATTGACTGCTGGATCAAGTGATGATTTGCACTTGAACTACCAAAGGTAAATACATGACTACAGATAGTATTCTCATATCACCAGAGACAACAGTGAGGAAAAAGAAAAATGCATGTGTGCCCCGTAAACTATGGTGGTTCTATTTTACCTCTTTCATGATTCTTAAATACTGTTGTTAGGCAGCCCAATTGACTCTCATCATAAACAGCACATTTATAGCTCATTTGTATAATTTTGAGCTGCCTCAGGAGCCTTTCATCTCTCAAATGTCTGCAAAAACCATACATATGTCACTTCGAGGGTCAGTGATAATACTGACACCCTTCCAGGCTTGCTAACACACGAATAAGATTTACCAGTCCTGTCAACCAAGCAGCACACCTCTCAAATGGCACCTGACTGGCTAGGATAACATTTGTTTCCAAATACTTTGACAGCCTGGTGTTCATTTACTAGAGATCCCATCTCTTTATCCCCAAAGAGCGTTGTTAGCAAAGAACAAATGGGGGAAAAGAATGAAGCCACATTTTCCCCTTGAAAGACTCATTGCAATAAGAAGTTTAATGTAATCATCACAGGCGCTCAATTTTCGCAGTTCTTAGATGTTTCTTTTTGAGGACCATTGTTCTAGCGTACCGCAGAGATGGTCAATCTCTTGCTCATCTGCTTTCCATTTTGGAATCTAAAACTATCTGTTTGGTTCTATCATAGAATCAGCCACATGTGTGACTTGCATGATGTCACACACACACGACTCACGATCGTGCGTGACATCACATGTGTGATATGATAATCTTTATTGTCATTGTCCCATACAGAACAATGAAATTGAAAAATCTACATAAGACATTCAAAACCCAACAAGCCTGCTATCCGAGCTATCCCAACCTGGTTAGCCTACTAAAAACTCTGATACCCCATTTTTAAATACAATATACTCCCATACAGACTCCTTACAATGCATTTAAAACCAAAATTGCATTCGGGTAGAAACTGTTTCTCAGGCGGCTAGTCCTAGCTTTTATAACCCTGTAGCTTCTTCCAGAAGGCAGAAGCTGAAAGAGATCACTATCCTGCGCTATCTCTGCAACTTTCTTATGGCACCTGGCCATGGGCCTCCTCAATGTTGGGCATCCTTTCCTCTAGTCATCCTTTGCGCTTGACCTTGCTATGGACCTATGGTTGGTTGCCTTGGTTGCCCAAGGGGCCTGGTAGGAGTTTTTTCCCAATTGGCAACTTGGCACCGGCCACTTGGTTTTTCGCCTACCTTGTAGCAATTCATCACAACTTTTCTGGTATTGGCGGTTAGGCATTGGAATGTGTTGTTGGTGTATGGAAGGGCAGGGTGTGGCCATCTCCTACCCCTTCACTTATGGGTATTCCGTTAAAGGAATCCGGCTCTCGTGGATCCTGTCCAATGCCCTGCTGGGGCTGGGGGCCATGGCACGACCCCCGGTGACATCAGGGGAGAGCTTACAGTTGTATTTGCATCAACAGGTGCCCCCTACTGGTGGTTAACCCCTGCTAGACTCACCCTTCCCTGAGTGGGTGGAGTCAAACTTTGGTGTTTTCTCCAATGCCTAAGCCAATACCTCTCACATGCTGTAATCAATAAAGTTGTGGCCTTTTCTAGCCCATTAACCTAATATGCTGTGTCCATGTGTCTTTCTTATTCCCAAGTGAAGGGGGCGGGTCCTCGAATCACAACTCGCCGCCTCTCGACTGAGCTGCTCTCTAATGGTGTCTCCCATTTCCTGGACTTTTGGTTTCCCAGCTTGGCTCCCCGCCTGATGGCTGTGTGCTTGATCCATTACCCATAAAGCCCTTCCCTTTAAATTCAAGTGCTTTGTCACACAAAGCCTTTTCCCTCCCTTCTCACTCCATGCTGAGTTTTTACTTTTCTTACCATTCATAAATATGGAACTGAAAAGGGGCGCATGCCCCCACATTAAAGAGGAATAATGACCTCTCTAGATGCAAAGAGAAGAGAACCCGGCGACGTTTGTGAAATATTTCAATTTCCATGCAAGCGCCTTCACTGCCCTGCTTGCAGATTCAGCAGATTATGCTGGTATCATGCAGGAAATATTCCCCCTTGGGGACAAATGAGCGTAATATGTAAGAAGCAAATGTAAATGTCTGTTTCTTTCTGGGAATGGGGGCGTGCTATTTGGGTTGGGGGTCAGAGAGAGATTTCTTATGCATAGCAGGAGCACGAAAGCTGCGGCAGGGAGATTATTCTTGTTGGTCAGCAACAAGTCATCCAGCCCAGAGCCCCCAGGGAGCCCACGCTGAAACTCGTTAATTTCAAAGTGTTGCTGACGGTTCTGACCACAAGCTTTTATAAGATCACTCTGGGTGAAACCCAGGCTCTTGCTGGCCGTCCCAAGGCCTTTGCCAGGCTGCTATTTCCTATCAGCATCAGAAATAAAAATTAACATATTAATGCAGTGGAGATGAGATAAATGTTTCCTGTGGGACATGGATCACATCTCAGCCACGCAGAATATGATTTGAGGATTGCTTCCTGTAAGCATTTCCAATTTAGCTCATGGTCACCAGTAACTAAAGGGGTAATTGTGGGTGTGGGCGAAATCACAACAGGGAAGCTATTAATTTTCATGTAGAAGGTCATAAGCAAAGGACTCCGGGATGGAGATGGGGGCATGTGTGTAATTCGCTCCGGCTTCAAAAGCAAACCATCAAAGTAAATAGCAACTGGACATTGTTGCCCATTTCCAAACAAATAGGTCTTTGCTGTAAAGGTAAAGGTAAGGGGACCCCTGACCATTAGGTCTAGTCGTGACTGACTCTGGGGTTGTGGCGCTCATCTCGCTTTATTGGCCGAGGGAGCCGGCGTACAGCTTCCGGGTCATGGGGCCAGCATGACTAAGCCGCTTCTGGCAAACCAGAGCAGCGCACGGAAACGCCGTTTACCTTCCCGCCGGAGCGGTACCTATTTATCTACTTGCACTTTGGTGTGCTTTTGAACTGCTAGGTTGACAGGAGCAGGGACCTAGCAACAGGAGCTCACCGCATCGCGGGGATTTGAACCGCCGACCTTCTGATTGGCAAGACCTAGGCTCTGTGGTTTAACCCACAGCACCACCCATGTCCCAGTCTTTGCTGTACCCAGTGCTTTTTCTGTGGTGGGGATGCAGGGGTATGTATACCCCTAAAAATTTTGTGAATCTAATTTAAAAAAATTATTTCTTCTCTAGCATGGTGAATCGCCAGTTCCATTGCTCTCCCTAATGGCGGCCTCATTTCCTGTCAAGCTGTTTCCCGAGTCTCAGACGGAATGAGAGTAACCCCAAACATTTTTTTAAAAGAAAAAAGCACTTGCTGTACCCAAATTTGTTCACAAATTTATCTTACCCCACCCATATTTTTTTTAAAATAAAAACTTAATAATTTGCAAAACAAAAGCTTTACATTGTTGGACTACAGATCCTACCTTAGATAGCTCAGTCAGTAGAGCTTGAGACTCCTAATCTCAAAGACATGGGTTTGACCCCCGCATTGGGCAAAAAAAAATCGGCATTGCAGGGGGTTGGACTAGATGACTCTCATGGTCCCTTCCAACTCTACAATTCTATGATTCTATGAATATGATCATACAGGGAGGGGTAAACCTGGGGGTTGCTCTGCTCCAGCCAAAAACCTAAGAGATTTCTTTCTGTCACTGGATGTAGAAGATAAGGTTGCAAGGTATGGTCAGTGCTGCTGAAAGTCAATGCCAGGGTAGCTTTTTAATTTTGGGACGCAGGTGGCACTGTGGTCTAAACCACTGAGCCTCTTGGACTTGCCGATCAGAAGACCGACAGTTTGAATCCGCATGACGGGGTGAGCTCCCGTGGCTATGTCCCAGCTCCTGCCAACCTAGCAGTTTGAAAGCACACCAGTGTGATTATATAAATAGGTACCGCTACGTTGGGAAGGTAAACGGAGTTTCTATGTGCTCTGGTTTCTGTCATGGTGTCCTGTTGCACCAGAAGCGGTTTAGTCATGCTGGCCACGTGATCCAAAAAGTTGTCTGTGGACAAACGCCGGCTCCCTCAACCTGAAAGAGAGATGAGTGCCGCAACCCCATAGTCGCCTTTGACAGGACTTCACCGTCCAGGTGTCCTTTACCTTTACCTTTTACCTAACTGTTCCCCTTTGAAAAAAAATCACAGCACGCTTTCTAATTTAATACAGTTCCTTAAGCCACTGAGCACCAAGTTGGCAGGGATAAAGGCCACCTTAAAAGTACAGTGCTGAAATATACTCGGAGTCCTGTAGTAATTCCATGTTCTTTATTGCAGCTTGTAAAACAGTGATTGAATTGCCCCCCAAACCTCAGGCCTTTATATACATTATTTACACAATAAGTCCCATCTGACTGGCTGATTCTGCTTTCCTCCTGGAACCTGATTGGTCTTTTCCTGCAGGCCAATCAGTTGTTGCATTCTACGATCCTACCAGCCTAACAGGCTGATTCTGCTTTCCTCCTGGAGCCTGATTTGTCTTTTCCTGCAAGCCAATCAGTTGTTGCATTCTAGGATCCTATTTGCCTGTTTTTCTAGGATCCAAGCTTAGTACATAACAGTGCTATACATGTCTACTCAGAGACAAACCCTGTTGAGTTCTGCTGTGCTTAAGTGTTCTAGGATTAGAGCTGCAAAGAGGCAGACAGTGCTATAGAGCTGGGGCTAACCCAACACAATGAAACCCAAGTCCTATAAACATCAGAGGAGGAAATCAGGTTCTGTACCTGCCTTTCCCCCCAGTCAATGATGCCTGGACCTTGTTTCAGAGAGAAGTTCTGGAACCCAGAGTCACCTCTTATCATCTGTGTAGTTGAAACTCTGCAGCTAAAAGATGGTGGTGTGTCACTTCTAGAAAGAGCCTGTCAGGGAACTGACATCGGAGCCAGAAGTGGAGGCAGGGCTCCCAAGTGATGCCGGAGAAGGGCCAAGCAGGGAGAGAGGGAACTCATTGGCTGGGGAAGGAAATCAGCGTAACACCAGGGACAAAGGGGGGCAGATGGGGGAATCGGAGAGGGCTCTCCAGGACTCTTCGCTGGAGACCAGCGGGGAGAGCACAGGTCCTCCTCTGCCCACACCCACCCTGCGCAGAAGACTTCCGCGCAGGGAAAGTAGGCGTAGACGTGGCGTCAAAGAGCTTCTGTGCTGGAAGAAGTTTAAGAAACACCCACTGACGGATTCTGCTAGCGACTGAACAGCCACGAAGTGAAGGGCTGTCCAGCCAGGAAAGGTTTAACCAGGCTACCTAGCCAGGGGTGGCGGCAACTTACGCACTACCAACCCCATACAACCATTACAGAGCCCAAAGAATTAGATCCCATTCTATTAAACCAATCCAACGGCCACAGGACTGATGAATTTCGACAAGGGTTTTCTTTTTAAATGGTAGATTGCTGTAGAAATGTGTAAAATTGCATTTAAGATTTAGAAAATGAGAAACTGAGGGAACTGCAACTGACCGATCCATCCCTACCATGATGCTGGTTCAAGCTATTTTGCTGCCCTCTTTACTCAAGCTCAGCCTCCTTCCTTCAACTTGCCTCCATCTCCATCCAAGTCTCCTATATGGATTAATGGTAAAATACATCGTGCAAAGTGCTTTGAACACTTGAAACGTGCTATTACTAAGACTAAATGTTATGTGTTGAAAATGTGCAGAAGAATAAAAAAATTCAGTTGCTGATGGCTTCCAAAGGATTCCTCCCCCCCCTTTTAATCCCACAGTTGTGGAGGAAGAAATAACATTTATTTGCAGTCTGATTGAGACCCTCTAGCGAAGGGTTGGCTCCTTTGTGTAACACAGACAGATCTTAGCTCCACAGGGATGTTTGCAAGCTGCAAGGACCCAATGATTAGGAGAGGATCTTATACCGCTGGCCATCTGTTAACAAACCCACTGCTTCTCTAGGTCTGCCCAGAATCATGGTATTACTGGAGAGATAGAAACAGTAATCAAAGGGAATGATGATTATATTGGAGATGGGCTCTGCAAATCTGTAATTCTATTGACCTTTATCCCTCTGCCTGTGGGAATTATCCCATTCTCTAGCCAATGTGCTGGGTACAATTTGCTTTCCCCTCCAGTATTCGGTGACAATTGACAAGAGAAGCCATTTGATTACACAGCTCATCTTCTCCTCTCAAACTCAAAGATCTCATGGTTTCCGACGAGGGCAAGGCTTACAGTGACAGCTGGTGATAGAACGCCACTGTTATCGCGTATAATAAAGTGGCAATGAAACTTTCTGTTCTGCAAAAGTCTTTGTCTTGCAAGAGGGGTTATCCATCTCCAACTGCCGGGAGAGATAGGCTAATGCAGTAAATCAGCAGATAAAACAAACTCCGATATTCAAATTCCTGCTCGGCTTCATTCACCCATCTAGGCAAATGTGCAAAGCTGATTAACTAAGCAGATATAACCCAGGTAAATGGAAAGCTGGCTCAGAGGCCCAAATCGCGAGCAGAAGCCAACTCTCTTGGAGCCAAGCAAAGGAAGGAACTGAAAAATGCAAGGACACGGCATGTTCTTTAATTAGAAGCCTGATGCATATCCTTGGCTCTCTGTCTTTTCCCTTCTTTCTTTGATCAGTGAAATGTGAAAAGTGCTTCTTGGGTGAACTGAAACACAACAAACCATCAGGGAAGCAAGGAAGGCTCTTGTTAATGAACAATGTTTCAAATCTATATACCCACCTACTACTTACATACCAAAATTACACCTGGACATTAATAATGAATAGGACAGGTACACCTCAGTGGGGCAGGAATAAAGCTCTGAGTTGGGTCCCCGTCGACTGAGTGGCACCAACAAAAGGGTCTCCCTTACGGACCATAAAATCCTGAATGGTTGATACTGGGGAGATGATGGTTTTGACCTATAAAGCCTTAAATGGCTCAGGACCGCAATATCTCAAGGACTGCCTCTTTCCATATGAACCTACCCGGACCCTGAGATCATCTTCTGAGGCCCTCCTTCATGTGCCTCCTCCTCAAGAGGTTCGGAGAGTGGCCACATGAGAACAGGGCCTTCTCTGCAGTGGCTCCCCATGTGTGGAATGCTCCATCAGTTTAAGTTGCCATTCTTCTTTAGTTGGGACTTCACTGGTTTGCCAAGGTACCCCTGCCCATTTTTATTTTATTTTTATTATAATTTTTTATTGTTAAAATAATTCAACGTTAATACACATACAAACATACATTTCATACAACATACCTACATACATACAACATACCTACAACATACCTACACTCAGTCCCACAGAAAATTCCCATCACCATCCACCAGCCCTCACCCTTTGTGTTAGACTTCCAATCTACTCAATTGCAATTTCTTTCTATTTCTATTACTTTCTTTCACACACCTTTAACCTAATTTCATAGAGAAATCTCCCTTTCAAAGCACCTTCAGCTTTTCAGTGAGCTATGGTTAGTCTCTAGTACTATCTAATGTTTTTTTCTGGGTGGTGTGGGGTGCAGGAATAATATCTTAAAGTGAACTTCTTCTTTTTTGAATGGGAGAAAAGTGACAGATGGGCAACTGTTAGCCCTGCTAGACAATTTCAGGGAATAATGATAACTTGCAAATGGATTCTCCCTTGTTGATATCGGAGCCAGGTGCCTGCAGAATTCGTAATACCTGTATGTCTTCCAGCGTGCAGGATCTAAACAAATGCACACATACGAACGATATTTCAGACAGTCTAAAACAAATGCATTAAATAAATGCAGATAAACACCTGTTTCTTTCTTACAGGACAGAAGAATGCTTTTTAATAGATTTGGGAACTGGAATCTATGACACTCTCTCTTTGACTCTTCCTTAAAGTCTGTATTGTAATGCCTTGAGCAGGGATAGCCAACTTGCTTTGGCCCCCAAGTCATTTTCATTTCCTGTGGGTCTTGTATGTACAATATGTTGATGTACCTTTCCGAATATAATGCAGTGCCTGAATGTTAGGTAGTCCATAACAACGACACCCTTGTTGCTAGCTAGTGTCAGCTTTATATTACAATAAAACCTGACCACTCATAAGGGTGTTTAGGTAGGATGTAGAGGAAACTACGGGCCTCCATTTCCCAGGAGTTGAAAAAAATGTTTAAAATAACTTTTGTGAAAAAAGCAGAAGCTTTTTTTAATTTTTAAGGAATTTTAGGTGCAGAAATACCAAAGGAGCAGAAAAGACTACAGTGGTACCTCAGGTTACATACGCTTCAGGTTACAGACTCTGCTAATCCAGAAATAGTGCTTCAGGTTAAGAACTTTGCTTCAGGATAAGAACAGAAATCGGGCTCTGGCGGCGTGGTGGCAGCAAGAGGCCCCATTAGCTAAAGTGGTGCTTCAGGTTAAGAACAGTTTCATGTTAAGAACGGACCTCCGGAACGAATAAAGTACTTAACCCGAGGTACCACTGTATTCGAGGGACGCAGGTGGCGCTGTGGGTTAAAGCCTCAGCGCCTAGGGCTTGCCGATTGAAAGGTCGGCGGTTCGAATCCCTGCGGCGGGGTGCGCTCCCGCTGCTCGGTCCCAGCGCCTGCCAACCTAGCAGTTCGAAAGCACCTCCGGGTGCAAGTAGATAAATAGGGACCGCTTACCAGCGGGAAGGTAAACGGCGTTTCCGTGTGCGGCTCTGGCTCGCCAGAGCAGCGATGTCACGCTGGCCACGTGACCCGGAAGTGTCTCCGGACAGCGCTGGCCCCTGGCCTCTTAAGTGAGATGGGCGCACAACCCCAGAGTCTGTCAAGACTGGCCCGTACGGGCAGGGGTACCTTTACCTTTACCTTTTACCACTGTATTCATATACATGATGACAGCTGCATGAATAGTTTTGCCCAGAAATAAAGTCCCGACCAGAGATGAATATTTGATAAAGATGATGGACTATGCCTAAATGGTGAAAATGACTGGGAACATTAGGAATCAAGAAGACAATAGATTTAATAAAGAATGGGGGAAATTTATAAGTTACCTTGGAGAGCACTGTAAACAATTAAAAACACTGGCAGGATTTTAACAACACTTGTAGTGTAACAAGAACTATGGTAAGAACTGAATCTGATAGGTGTTAGGACAAGGAGGCACATCTCATCTGACGGCAACTTCCTTGGTTTCCCCCCATCCTGTCTTTACAGTGACCCCTTTTAGGCTGAAAACGACTCATTCAGGGGTACTCTGTGAGCTTCATGGCAGAGTTGCGATTTGAACCCAGATCCCCATGGCACTGTCAGCAACAGCATGCCCTGTTGCATTTTTCTGTGGAGTATTTTGCAAAGGAATAAAATGCTGACAGCAAGGAAAGGCCCACAATCCAAACAATTGAGTGAAGTGTTTTGACCTTAATCACAACACTTTGAAACAGGATGATATAGCTTCCTGGAGGAGCTGCAGAGATAAATCCATCAACCTTTGTTCAGGTAGTCTGATACTGCAGTGATGAGCCCTGATAGGGAAAGTCTACAAGCAAATTAATCATTCTGTATTCAGGGATGCAGAGTCTAGGTAGATAAGGTGCAGTTATTCAGGCACTGGAAGACACTTTCCGTAGTTAGAATGACTTAACCCATCCCACAGCTCTAGATGGACAGGTTTTGCTTCAACAATGGTCTGGGCTCAAAACAAGTACAGTGGTACCTCGGTTTACATATGCTTCAGGTTACAGACGCTTCAGGTTACAGACTCCGCTAACCCAGAAATAGTGCTTCAGGTTAAGAACTTTGCTTCAGGATGAGAACAGAAATCATGCTCAGGCAGCATGGCGGCAGAGGGAGGCCCCATTAGCTAAAGTGGTGCTTCAGGTTAAGAACAGTTTCAGGTTAAGTACGGATCTCCGGAACGAATTAAGTACTTAACCCGAGGCACCACTATACAAATACCTGCAGGAAATGTGAAGAAAAAGAAGGTACTTTTTATCATATGTGGTGCTTGTGTAAGGTAATAAAAGCTTTCTGGGAGATGATATATAGTGAAATGAAAAAAAATGTTTAAAATAACTTTTGTTAAAAAACCCCAGAAGCTTTTCTATTAGGTAGGTAGGTACCGACATTCCAAAGGAGCAGAACTGAATTTTTATGTGTGTGACAACAGCCATTCGGATGCTACCAGCCCAGGGATGGAAAGAAGAAAGAGTCGCTACCAGGGAGGAATGGCACACCAAGGTGATGGACTATGCCAAAATGGAAAGCTCAGGAACCAAGAGGACAAAAAACTTTAAAAAAGAATCGGGAAAAATTATAATTTAAGAGACTGCTGTAAGAAGATGAAAACATTAGCAGGGTTTTAATCCCATTTGTAATGTAACAAATACTGTGGATAATATGGATGGATACAAAATATAGATTATGGAATAATGTTGTTGTTTAGTCGTATAGTCATGTCCGACTCTTTGTGACCCCGTGGACCAGAGCACGCCAGGCACTCCTGTCTTCCACTGCCTCTCGCAGTTTAGTCAGACTCATGCTGGTAGCTTCGAGAACACTGACCAACCATCTCGTCCTCTGTCGTCCCCTTCTCCTTGTGCCCTCCATCTTTCCCAGCATCAGGGTCTTTTCCAGGGAGTCTTCTTTTCTCATGTGGTGGCCAAATATTGGAGTCTCAGCTTCAGGATCTGTCCTTCCAGTGAGCACTCAGGGCTGATGGATATGGAATAATATGCAGTTGTAAATGTTGAGAACAGGAACCACGGAAGAGATGGGGGAAAGTCAGAGTAATCTCTATATATGGATATGCATTTGGATTGTTATAAATGTATATTTGTAAAATCCAATAAAAATGATTTCAGAAAACAACAATGGTAGGGCTCAGCTGGGTAGAAAAAGAATGTGTGTGTGTATTGTGTGAAGGTTGTATCCAAGGTTGCGAGAATGAAAGTGCACCCAGAGGTGTGTTACACTTTGTGTGCAGACTGTAAGGGAACCGAAAATATGTCACCATCTTCAACTGTTACCTCACTGATTTGTAACTCAAATAAAATGCTTTAGCATTCCCCATTCGCTCACCCAATAGGAACAAAAGCCTGCACCTTTTGTTTTCTCAATAAAGGAAACAGAAAACTCGCCTGAATAGCACTGAATGGCAGGCTATAATTGCCTTACCTCTTTTTCTTAATACCTCAACAGACATTCGTGATCCTCTCTGAAGTCTTGCCACCCCGCTATCAGAAGATGAAGAAGGCTGTCCTCTTCCATAGCGTTGCTGTATTTTAGTTATTAAGTAGGATCTTAGCCAACAAGCAAAGAAAAACAGTCCAGGTCCCCTGCCGCTGAATAATTGTTCCTGTTGTGACTACAGATCTGCTCAAGGGTGCCAAATAAAATTTAATTGGTTTAAGGTCAGAGGAGTCACTGAGTTCCTGAGGGTACAGAGTCAAAGGACATTGCTTGGGAAAGTAATCAGGGGCAACTGGAGACCTGAGGAAAAAATATTGCATTCTTCGCTGTCCAGTAAGTCATAGTTATGGTATTTCTCAAATCTATATTTAACCATTGTTCGGGAAAGGGGGTGTTTATTGGAAACATGATATGTTTGCCTAAGCCAAGCCTTCTTCAACCTGGTGCTATGTGGGGCTGATGGGAGTTGTAACTCAAAACATAGGAATATTGGTACATAGGGTTGTGCTCAACTAAAATTTACTCATAATAGACCCATTGAAATTAATAGACCTGAGTTGGGAAGTGGACTGGAAGTAAGTGGAATTGATATAAGAGAGGAGTCAAACGCTCCATAAAGTCAATCCTGGTCAAAATTGACCCGGCTGAATTTTGTACTCGCCAAATTTTTGGAATGCTTTCCAAAGGCCGACAAGTACCGTATTTTTCACTCTATAGGACACACTTTTCCCCCTCCAAAAATTAAGGGGAAATGTGTGTGCGTCCTATGGAGCAAATGCAGGCTCCTTGGCTTCAGCGATAGCAACGCGAAGCCTCCGAAGCGCAGAGGGAGTGTTCTCTCCGTGCTCCAGAGGCTTCGCGTTGCTTTCGCTGAAGCCTGGAGAGCGAGAGGGGTCAATGCGCACCAACCCCTCTCGCTCTCCAGGCTTCAGGGATAGCTGCCTGAAGCCTCCGGAGCGCGGCGGGAGCTGCCGCTGCTCTCCGGAGGCTTCGGGTTCCTTTTGCTGAAGCCGGGAGAGCAAGACTCTCCCGGCTTCAGCAGAGAGGGAGAGCTGTGCAGCGCCCCTTCAGTGAAGCGGGAGGAGAAATGGAAGGGGCTCCGTTTCTCCTGCCGCTTCGCTGAAGGGGCGCTGAGCAGAGAGGGGGAGATTTTTTTTTTCTTGTTCTCCCCCTCTAAAACAAGGTGCGTCCTATGGTTGGGTGCATCCTATAGAGCGAAAAATACGGTACCTTTGGGTCAGCCTTGCAGGATGCACACATCAGCTCTGTCCCCCCGGCATTTAGACTTTCTTAAAATAAAGGTCCCCTACAAATGAGTCTCTTTTTGCTAAGGCTGATTTCTCTGAGAGGGATAGGGTGAGGGTTGGCCTCTTTGGGTGGAGAGTGGTGCTGTGGTCTAAACTACCAAGCCTCTTGGGCTTACCAATCAAAAGGTTGGTGGTTTGAATCCCTTCGATGGAGTGAGCACCCATTGCTCTGTCCCAGCTCCTGCCAACCTAGCAGTTTGAAAGCATGCCAGTGCAAGTAGATAAATAGGGACCACTGCGGCAGGAAGGTAAACGGCATTTCCGTGCGCTCTGGTTTCCGTCACTGTATTCTGTTGAGCCAGAAGCAATGGTACCTTTATTTCTAAGCCTAATTGCCACATGGAGTGAAGGTAAGAGTGAAGAGGCCCCAGGCAGGTAGCTCAGTTGGTTGGAGTGTGGTGCTGATAATGCCAAGGTTGCAGGTTTGATTCCTGTATGGGACAGCTGCATATTCTTGCATTGCAGGGGGGTTGGTCAAGATGTTCCTCAGGTTCCCTTCCAACTCTACAATTCTATGATCCAAAGGCACCAAGGGCTGAATCTAGCCACAGTCTGGGAGTTCCTCACCCACGTAAACTGAGCCCTATTTATTGCAGGGCGCATGCTTTATTTGTGATGGGTTATTAAGATGCACTCTTATTGTGCAAAGATGTCAGAGACTGGACAGAGGCGCAATGGTGGAGACTGCCTCCCCTGCCTGATCCCTCCAAAGAAGAGGAAAACAGCCTAGATTTGCAACAGTGGTGAGGGGGAAATTAATGAGAGAGGAGGAGGAGGAGTCAGAGCAGCTTGCTGACACAATATCTCTGGAAAGCATTGCAGACCTTCTCTTCCCAGAACCCAGCGAGCATTGAAAGTAGGAGAGCAAAGGGCTTGGAGACAGATGGCCCTAAGCCGCAACCATAAGGGGGGTTGTGTTGTTGACGAATGAGGAAGTAGGAGAGAAGAGAATTACTTGGAGCAACGCCATTACTCCAAGTGTCTGTGTGTCTAAGCCTCTCTCTGTGAATATTGAATAAACAACATTGGTAAGAACTTTCCTTGTATTATCCATTCCTGTCAATCTACCATGGAGGTTTGGATCCTCTGGTGCCTGACAAAAGAGCACAAACCAGAATTTAGCCAAAAGGGGGGGGGGGGGTGGCTTATGCAAAAGTGAGAGTACAGGGGTGTCCTCTGTCCCACTGACAATAGCACACTGTTGGGAAGGCTTTTTGTTGTGTTCAACCTTGCTGACTTTTCCCGCTTCTAACAAAGTCATCTTTTAAAATGCGAACTTTATTGCAAGAGCATTCTCAACGGGTTTATGAGAGCATTTAGAGTTCCTTTATAGTACGTCCTCATTTAAACGGTGGTGTGTGAGTCTGTGTTTGCCGGCACAGCAGGCCAGTTTACGAAATCTTCTCTAAAATATTTTGATCAGCTGCAAATAGCCCCAGAGCTTATGAAAGAGAGACATTGCTCAGCAAATTGCAAACATTATGATAAACTAGTCATGCTGAGATAAAACAGAAATTACTCCTAATTGTATTTTTGTGCATATAAACTCTTCCCCCAGTAACATAATCAAAGGAGTCCTTCAAACGCAAAATAAAGAAATATTTTAAATGACATATTCAAGGGCTTTGGCAGCATAACAGTGTCTGGCAAACATCATTAAAATATGTTGGATTCAATCTGAAACATGTTTATCTCATGCACAGATCTAGACAATGCAATTAGTCCCTAATCTGTATCTGTTCCCAACTCTAGCCTTAACACTTCGCCCTTCTTCTCAAGGCTGTCTCCCTTGACTCAGGTGCAGTGAAGCTTAGCAGAATTCAACAATGCTCTCTGCTACCAAAAGAAGTGAGATCTATGAGGTGGTAAAAGGTAAAAGGACCCCTGGATGGTTAAGTCCAGTCAAAGGTGTGTATGGGGTTGCAGAGTTCATCTCGCTTTCAGGCCGAGGGAGCCGGAGATTGTCCATGGACAGCTTTCAGGGTCATGTTGCCAGCATGACAAACCACATCTGGCGCAATGGGACACAGTGATGGAAACCAGAGCGCACGGAAACGCCGTTTACCTTCCCGCCACAGTGGCACCTATTTATCTACTTGCACTGGTGTGCTTTTGAACTGCTAGGTTGGCAGGAGCTGGGACAAAGCAATGGGAGCTCATCCAGTCACAGGGATTCAAACCGCTGACCTTTCGATCAGCAAGCCCAAAAAGCTCAGTGGTTTAGACCAGTGTCCCCCAACCTTGGGCCTCCAGCTGTTTTTGGACTACAACTCCCATCAGCCCTCGCTAGCAAGACCAGTGGTCAAGGATGATGGGAATTGTAGTCCAAAAACAGCTGGAGGCCCAAGGTTGGGGAACACTGGTTTAGACCACAGTGTCACCCACTGTAGTGTGACTGGTTCATGCATTATTGGTGGTTGCCACTACGGGTTTTTGGCCTGATAGGTTTTTGGCCTGATCCGCCAAGACTCTGCTTGTGTCTTAATAACTGCACTGGCTCCCGGTGGAGTACAGGGTCAGGTTTAAGGTGCTTCAAAGCCCTATGCGACCTAGGACCCATGTACCTATGGGACCGCCTCTCCTGGTATGCCCCGCGAAGGACGTTAAGGTCTACAAATGACAACACTTTGGAGGTCCCAAGTCACAAGGTGGCTAGATTGGTCTCAACTAGGGCCAGGGTATTTTCAGTACTGGCCCCAACTTGGTGGAATGCTCTGTCACAAGAGACTAGGGCCCTGCGGGACTTGACATCTTTCTGCAGGGCCTGCAAGACAGAGCTGTTCCGCCTGGCCTTTGGTTTGGACTCAGTCTGACCCTTATGTTTCCCTCCCCTTATGGTTTTGATCTATGGGCTAATATTAAAATGAGGCTGTATTTTAAATTGGTTCTCCCCCCCATTATGTTTTTATTGTAATTTTACTCGTGTTAGCTGCCTTGAGCCTGGCTCTGGCCGGGGAGGGAAGGGTATAAATAAATTATTATTATTATTATTATTATTATTATTATTATTATTATTATTATATTATTATTATTATTATTATTATTATTATTATATTATTATTATTATTATTATTATTATTATTATTATATTATTATTATTATTATTATTATTATTATTATTATTATTATTATCATTAAGAGTAACTGCATTCCAGCTCTCCTAACCTGTTTTTTTCAACCCCTGAGACCCTTGATACAGAGAGTATCTGGGAAAGCCAAGTAGGCTTACTGTATAATTCAGGCAGCCAATCATGGTGCAGCAAGTTAAGAACAGCAGTGTGTAATTTTTAAGGCAGAAACCAGCAAAGGATGGGCAGCATCAACCAAACAGTCCAAGGGACTGAAGGCACTAATACTGAGAAGGCCAAATGTCCAAGCACTCAATTTTGTCATTATAAAATCTGGAAGGGATGCTTTCCTACATCTGCCCTGCTCATCAGTGCGGTCTTTCAAAGTTCATTTTGCAAGGAGCACTCTACTAGATTTGGCAGCCTCATTTATATTGGCCTGTAATTTAATTCCCATCTAAATTACTGCATTATAAGCTGCAAATGGGAGGCAATGTCAATATGTAACCATGTCCTTTTGGATATTTTCCCGTAAAGTAAATTGACTCTAAGCTAATTTTGGAGTCGGCACCAGTTTCAGATTTCTGACTTGGAAGGGATCCTAAGAAGGATGGAGGAGTGCTGCAGATATTTTTTTTTTTCCTGGGGATCTGGTACAAAATTTGGCTTCCTGGTTAGTTCAGAGTTTTACTTATTTTCTCATTTAGCTCTCAGGTTGCACGGGGAAGTATGAAACAGCAGAATCATTGTTAGAAATGTAGACCTGACTTTCTTCACACGTTGACAACTGGCTGCAAGAACAGCTTTTGGCACTACTGGGACCTGACAAGTGTTAAAACTGAATGCTGGGAAACTGAATCCCAAAGGAGGCTTGAGGCATACCTTAGTCCAGGGATGTCCAACAGGTCGATCACAATCTACTGGTAGATCCCCACGAGGTTTTGGTAGATCGTGGTCGATCGCTGGGTCCCTTTCTTGCTCGTTGGTAAAAATCTAATCTGGCCCTGCCCTCGAATGATGGGCAGAACGGAAGACAAGAGTTTACTCAGTGAGGCTGTTTTTCCTCAGTGATTTGTTGGTGATAGGCTATTTTTCTTCCTCTCCCAATACCCTTAAAAATGGGGTTTTCCTCCTCCCTAAAAAATGCTCAACAACTTTGACCTGAACCCCCCCCCCAAAAAAAAAATGGCGGTAGATCACTGCCAGTTTTTAATTCTGTAAGTAGATCACAGTCTCTTGGGAGCTGCCCCCCCCCCCTGCTAGTCAGTGGAATCACATAAATGTAGCACATGAGGGTTAATCTGGAAGCAGAGCCTAACACAGCCTGGAATGGGGAGTGGGAGTGGTCCAGTCCAAAGAGGTCATCTGAATAGGGCTGGCCACCAGCCAGTACTTTATATTTCTCTCTCTTTCTTTGTCTGATAGGCAGTTTGGAAAGTCATTCAACTCTCAGTTATCCATGCTCCACTGAAAATCCACTAGGTTCTATTCTGCTTCGCTGGCAGATTGAGTATGAAGAGTCCAATTCTGAGGGAAGCTCATCACTACCATTCATGAGTAACAAGACTGAAAGTGAAAATCTGTAGTTGCACTTTATGCCAGGGAACCTGGGTGGCCCTCCATAGGTTGCTGGACCCTTCCTCCCAGCATCCCTGACCATTGACCATGTTGGCTGGAACTGATGGGATTCCAAGAACACCTGAAGGGCATCAAGTTCCCCCATCCTTGGCCTAGCCTATGTCCCAGTGCACTGGGGTCCTCTAAAATAACAGGCAGCAAGTCCTGAGATTTTCACGGCAAAGTTTTGATGTGTGTACATTGCAATGTTCAGAGTCATTCCTTTATCTTCCCCAAGATGCCAGAGATCCATGATTATAATCTAGCATCTCTCAGGCATATGGGACCAGCAGCACAAAGGAGGATTCTGGGGTGAAGACTCATGTAACATTCAGGCTATAGTCATGTAAGGAATCAGACACATCAAAACTTTGCCTTGAAAAATCTCAGGACTTGCTGCCTGTGACTTAAGAGTCATTGAACAGGAGTTCTAATGGACGAGGACCTCAGCGTTCTTCATATTTCCCTGTTCCACTGTACAGTTCCTTTCCTTCCTCCAATGACCTACTAAATCCACACATCACCTTATGCCGCCTCTCAAACAACAGTGTGAGCCAGCCCACCTAAGGCACCAGAAAGCTGTCAGAAAGTCACCAATTTCTCCTCACCAGCCCAGCAGTTTTCTTTAGGGTTGCTTCTGCCTCTTGGCCACCCAAGGATTGCATGAATATAGCAACCAGAGAAAATGATGCATTGTGGAGTAAACAGAGATGTCCACACATTGGATATGTAATAATTCACATGACATTTGCATTTCCTTAGAATATGGATCACAACCAACTCTTTGTTTTTTGTAGGCAAAACGATCCTCCAGATTTCATTCCATCTGTAAAGGTGAAAGAGTAAATACATCACCATGAGGAACCTTTTTGACTGGGCTTTTCTCTTTTTATGAGACAGTAGTAGCTCCAGTGGAGTTGCAGGGCCATTCACCAGCCCCGCCATTAGGCATAGGGGGACAGTGGCCAGTTGCCGTGGAGTACAAGTGTCAGGGGTTGGACTGGAGAGGAATGGTGGGGGTCACCCCTCCTTCTCCTGAACCTTCCCAAGAAAAGGAGGACAATAGTTTTAGAACAGTGGTTTGCAGAAGGACATAGTTCAGAGTCTGCAGAGGGGAGAAGCTGGGAAATATTGGGAGAGGAACAACAGGAAGAAGAAGCACCAGCAGAGAGAGAGCTGACAGGCTCAGTGTCTTTGGAGAGCATTCCTGAGCCCCCCTCTCCAAGGACTAGGCGAGCATTGAGAGTAGAAGAACAGAAAGCTCAAAGGCAGAAAGCCCAGATTAGTCAGCACAGGAATGATGTAGGATAAGAGAGACAGAGGGGGTTGGGCTTTACTAAGAGCAATGCCATTCAGGGCCATCTTTAGCATATGCGCTGCCAGGGTGCAAAGATCTGCCCAGCACCCCCAAATTTAGCCACCCCCATTTTTTTAAGGGAGGGCAAACTCAAAGTTGTTGAGCTTTTTGGGGGGAAGAAAATCACTCACCTGTAACAACGACACAGCAGAAATAACTGCTTTTAATTACACGGATTAACAGAACGACAGAAGAGGGGGACAGGGACTTTTCACTTCCACTGATCGAGAGGGACCGGTATACAGTAGATATACATTTGGTGCCCCCCAGAATTCAGCGCCCAGGTGCCCCACACCCCTTGCACCCCCATGTAAACACGGCCCTGACACCATTATTTAATAGGGGCTACATTCCTTTCTCTCTCTGTGAATACTGAATAAATTCAGTGGTAAAGACTCCTCTTGTTACGTGTTTTTTTTTGCTGCCACCAGGGGAGGGAAAGGGTTCCCTGGACCTTGACAGAAAGTGAGGGCTGGTGGCAGCCCTGCTCCAGCTATTCCTCCTGAGCTCCCAGCTATTTCCCTCTGTTGAAAGACAGAGCTGCATGGGGATTGCCTGAAGGATAGAGGGAACTGTCAGTATGTAGAGGATACCCAACTCTGTTCTTTTTTTTTAATAGATCTAAGCTCATCAGCAATTTTGATTCTTAACATGCCTGGCAGTGCCAAGATGGAGGAAGACAAGATGGGAATGATGATCTCCTGTGACAAGGAAATTAGGCTGATTTTGCTTGCTGTTGTCAAGTCATTTATAAAGGTCTGGCCTTTATAAACTACTCTGTTTAATAAAGTGGATCCCTAGAGTGCAGACACACTGGGCAAGAGAGTTATGTTGGATCCCCACTAGTAGCTTCTTGTCCATTTGTCCAGTCTTTGTCATGGAGCTTGGGACTTGGAGGAAGATGTTGCTTCAGCAGTGAAGCAACTCAGATTGAGAGTTTATATATGAGCTGAAGGCTCCGCCCCTTCCTGGCTATTTGTTGTTGTTGTTTAGTCGTGTCCGACTCTTCGTGACCCCATGGACCAGAGCGCGCCAGGCACTTCTGTCTTCCACTGCCTCCTGCAGTTTGGTCAAACTCATGCTGGTAGCTTCAAGAACACTATCCAACCATCTTATCCTCTGTCGTCCCCTTCTCCTTGTGCCCTCCATCTTTCCCTACATCAGGGTCTTTTCTAAGGAGTCTTCTCTTCTCCTGAGGTGGCCAAAATATTGGAGCCTCAGCTTCAGGATCTGTCCTTCCAGTGAGCACTCAGGGCTGATTTCCTTAAGAATGGAGAGGTTTGATCTTCTTGCAGTCTATGGGACTCTCAAGAGTCTCCTCCAGCACCATAATTCAGAAGCATCAATTCTTCAGCGATCAGCCTTCTTTATGGTCCAACTCTCACTTCCGTACATCACTACTGGGAAAACCATAGCTTTTACTATACGGACCTTTGTTGGCAAGTCCTGGCTATTAGCAGGCCTGATCTAAGCTTGTGTTTACACCTGCCCCTTATGAGTAGCCTCACTTGCAGATTCACGGATTTTGGAAAGCAGCACCCAACTCCAGCAAAGAATGGCTCATGGCTTTGTCACCATTGAACCCTCCTGGCATTAGTGTGCAAACATTAGCTTGGCAAGTGGCAGAGGGGACTGTGTGGGGAATAATTGCATGGGGAAGGTAACATTGGGAGCCCTTTGGGATGTTGTCTCAGAGCCACAAATACCCCACCCCCAATTGTCCTGGAGGTAAAGGGATTGGGCCCTCCATTCTTTCTCCAAAGTGGTCATTAGTGGGGAGGAATCCCCCCCCCCACAATTTTATATTGATTCCTTTCTCGTGTTTATAAATGTTGGATGCGCTGAGCGTTCAAAATATTGGTGGTTGTTTCTTTAAGTCATTGGTAATGGCTGTCTTTCTCCCGCAGCACAATAGGCAGAAACACGGGTCTGCAATTTCTCATTTTCTTTTGGTTCTTTATCATTTCTTTTTTTAAAAAAAATGTCATTCATCAGAATGGGCTTCATATCCTCTTGGAAAATTGCCTGAGTGAATGAGTTCGGGATATCTGCTCATTGTTTTATAAGGGTTGTTGGCTAGCAGTCCATCTGACCTTGCAAATCTATTCGAGTGATATTGTTTTTATTGCTTCCTTTAATTCTGCTGTGTGTGCATGTGCGTGTGTGTGCGCACACACACACAAATCTGTATATTGTGTTCAGCAAAGAGTCTTCTAAGAGAACCTTTTTTCCTGCCATGTATTTACTCTTCCAATCTTAGTCCTCCACTGTAAATACAAAACACAGATGGCTCAATATCTGGTGTCTATTAAAGTCAGCTGTTATTCCATTTCCTTTCAATGGAGAGGAAACCTGTTTGGCTGGTCATCTCTGAGCAGAATGCCCCTCTATTACATGGGTCAGCAAACTAAGGCTTGTGGGCTGTATCAGGCCCAATGGCCTTCTAAATCCGGCCCACGGATGGTCCGGGAATCGCCGCATGGATCGCCAGCGCATGGATCTCCAGTGTGTGCGTTCTTTCCCACTCCCTCCCTCTCCTTCACATGGCAGCGGTGGTGCCTCCTCCCTCCCTTCTCCTGGCTTCTCCCCGCCCTGCCTAGAGAAGGAAGGGGGCTGGGCTTTGTTGGTGCCAACCCCTGCCACTCACAAGACACAGGAGCCGCAGTTGGCTGAATGCCCCTCCTGAGCAGCCGCCATTTAAAGCAGCCCCCCCCCTCCGGAGCCCTTTCACACGCCACTCATCGTCCCTCATTCATTTTTTCCCCTTCAGAATATAGTCCGGCCCACCACAAGGTTTGAGGGATAGTGGACTGGCCCCCTGCTGAAAAAGTTTGCGGACCCCTGCTCCATTATATGGTAAGGTCAAAGCTTGCTTTCCCAGGAAGCAGACTAAGCAGGTGCCTAAATCTTAAAGTTTTAGGGGTCTTAAAATCACTGGAGGTCAAGAAGCAGACCCTATACAAAAGGTCAGTTAAGCTCAGGAAATTATCAAGTGTGTGTGTTTGTTTTAATCCTCAACTTTGGAGTGGCAACAACACAGTGAAAGCTTAATTAGGAAGGGTCATCCTGACGCAATCAGTTCAGGCATCGCAGCTCAATTTCAATAGTGCAAATCTTGTTACTTTAATAATTCTATTGGAATGATAAATACATATGGCTTGAGTCTGAGTTTGCAACGAGAGACTGGCAGAGATACTGAAACCTCCAATCTGCTGCACTGAAGAGGGTTTGGATGTGGTGGGGGTATCCCTTTGTCTGGCTCTGCCAGCAGGGAACATTTACCACCACGGAGGTCCTTGCTGCATTCCCCAAAAGCACAGGCAGACAGAAGCTATTGCTGGTGATGTTCTCTCCCCTGTGGCATTTTTGAGGTGGAGCTGAGATGGTTGAGAATCAGCTGGTTTATAAAGCAGTCCAACTCCTGACAATGAGCCTGATCTGGGTCTCTTTATTTCACTGGTTGCACAAAAATGGGGACAAAACAGCCCCCAAACCACCTTCTGCTCTGATCAGTGTGAACGGCAGGACTTAAATCTGGCAGTGGCTCTGACGCTCTGTGCAACCCTGCTGCTCTGCTCCCAGGTGGGAGTTAAGATTGCTCTCTAGGCCTTCTGCTGAGTTGTGCAAAATGCAAGGAAGTAGGGGTTTATGAAGGAATGGGAAGGCAAAAAGTGAAACACTCAGGGCAAAATAAGATGCCGTAAGAGCAGGGCTACCCCCCCAACTGGAACTCATTGGAATTCTGTTCCAGCACCTTTCAGCTGGGCACCATTGCCATTATAAGAGAAGAAGTGAGTTCCGGCACCTCTTTCTCTAGAAAAAATCGCACTTAGTAAGAGCATTACCCCCTTCATGGATCACTGCCTTGCCGTGGCGAAGGGGCTTGAATAACTCAGAGAAGCTATGAACTATGCTGTGCAGGGCACCCAAGATGGACAGGTCATAGTGCAGTGTTTTGACCAAACGTGATCCACCTGGAGCAGGAACCGGCAAGCCACTCCAGTATCCCTGCCAAGAAAACTCCATGGACAAAGACAACAGGCATATAAACGCCTGCTTCTAGGGAGAAAAGCAATGACAGACCTACATAGCATCTTGAAAAGCAGAGACATCACCTTGCCAACAAAGGTCCGTATAGTTAAAGCTATGGTTTCCCCAGTAGTGATGTATGGAAGTGAGAGCTGGACCATAAAGAAGGCTGATCACCGAAGAATTGATGCTTTTGAATTATGGTGCTGAAGGAGACTCTTGAGAGTCCCATGGACTGCAAGAAGATCAAACCAGCCCTTTGGTCAAACTCATGCTGGTAGCTTCAAGAACGCTGTCCAACCATCTCGTCCTCTGTCATCCCCTTCTCCTTGTACCCTCCATCTTTCCCAACATCAGGGTCTTTTCCAGCGAGTCTTCTCTTCTCATGATGTGGCCAAAGTATTGGAGCCTCAGCTTCAGGATCTGTCCTTCCAGTGAGCACTCAGGGCTGATTTCCTTCAGAATGGAGAGGTTTGATCTTCTTGCAGTCCATGAGACTCTCAAGAGTCTCCTCCAGCACCAGAATTCAAAAACATCAATTCATCGGCGATCAGCCTTCTTTATGGTCCAGCTCTCACTTCCATACATCACTACTGGGAAGACCATAGCTTTTACTATATGGACCTTTGTTGGCAAGGTGATGTCTCTGCTTTTTAAGATATTATTATTATTATTTATTAAATTTGTATACCGCCCTGTACATGCAGGTCTCAGGGCAGTTCACAGGATAAAATCACAACAGAAATACATAATCAAAACAAAAACTACCCAATGACCCCTTGGGACACAGATATTCAGTAGATATTTTTTATTGCTCATGTATATGCTACGTCTATATCTGAGTGTCCAATTACTGTTAAAAGCATAAGCGCAGAGTAAGAGAAAAATGGATAGTGTCAGGCTGCAGAGGATCTAACCCCCACTGCAGGATGGCAGGAACAGAGAAGACAAGGAAAAGTTCTTACCAATTGCTTTTTATTCAATAGTCACAGAGAGAGGCTTAGCAATGCAGCGTCTTGGAATAATGGCATTGCCCCAAGTGAGTCTCCACCCCCTTCCTCTTTCATACGTCACAGCAATGGGTGCTGCAAAGTGCCCTCTGTCTTTGAGCTTTCTGCTCTCCTACATTCAATGCTCACTGGGTTCTGGGAGAAGGGGTGGTCTTGGAATGCTTTCTAAACACACTGTGTCCATCAGCTGTCTCTTCTTCTTCCTCCCACTCTCCCATTATTTCCCAGCTTCCCCCCTCATCTGCCTCTGATCTGTGATCTCCCTCAAACCCCTGTTGCAATTCTGAACTGTCTTCTTCTTCTCTGGAAGGGTCAGGTTGGGGAGTCTCCACCATTCCTCCTCTGTAGGTAGCAACCCTAGTTGGCCCTTGGCAGCCAGGGCTGGTAGGCAGGCCCATGAAGATCCCTATGGGACCGAAATCCACAGTTGGCAATATCTTGGTTAGTTCAAGCAAAATGCCACAAGGTAATCCACAAGCTTTCAAGCTCTCCATAACTCTTCATCCAGGTAGAGGGTATACAAAGTGTGTGTGTCTGGGGAGGGGGGACGGAGCTAGTGGTGAAGCCATGTGGGCTGCATTTAATCAATAGCTCTACCACTTGCAGAGTTTCCCCTCACTCACTTGGTTTACTATCTTGCCTGAGTACTGGGAAACTTGCAAGCTTGCATGCTATTTTGTGACCTAATAAAGGTATTGCCCGGGGATGCGGGTGGTGCTGTGGGTTAAACCACAGAGTCTAGGACTTGCCGATCAGAAGGTCGGCGGTTCGAATCCCCGCGACGGGGTGAGCTCCTGTTGCTCAGTCCCTGCTCCTGCCAACCTAGCAGTTCGAAAGCACCTCAAAGTGCAAGTAGATAAATAGGTACCGCTCCAGCGGGAAGGTAAACGGTGTTTCCGTGTGCCGCTCTGGTTCGCCAGAAGTGGCTTAGTCATGCTGTCCACATGACCTGGAAGCTGTCTGTGGACAAATGCCAGCTCCCTCGGCCAGTAAAGCGAGATGAGTGCCGCAACCCCAGAGTCGGTCACGACTGGACCTAATGGTCAGGGGTCCCTTTACCTTTTACCTTTAAAGGTATTGCCGTAGTTGGGATTTTGGCACTCCCCTCTCCCATGTGCTAGCACAATTAGCATTACTTCAGGGACCAATATTCTCACTGGCCCATTTCTAAGCCACAATCTTATTCTTAGGCCTCGGGTGAGACAAATGGTTACCCCAAACATATGGCGAGATACACATTTAGCGAGTGACAGGAAAGGAGTGAAAGTTTTCAGAACAGATCTCCATCATCTTCTCCTTGTGGGCAAATGGATTCCTTGGAGAAGGGTTTTTGTTTTTTTAATATATAATGCTGCAGCAAAAATGTGCAGGCGAGAGTTTCCACCTATAACACCCTGTGGGCATGACATTGTCATGCGCCTGAATGTGTCTGTGCCTCAATGTCAAGTTGATGTCTGCTCAGTGCTCCAGAGTGCTAAGACTGGATGCAGCAACTGTTCGCTCCCTCTGCAGTGACCATTGACACTGCCCGCCCCCCGCCTGACACATAAAGATGCTTTTCCATCTGTCTTTTTCAGATGTCCCTAAGGGCCACGCTTCACGTCTTACTGCTGTATTCTTAGCTGCCCAACAGCCGGCAAAGAACAACACTAGGACCCCCCTCTTCATTTGAGGTAATTAACACCTTTCTAAAAGTGTGAATGAAAGCAATTAATATGCTAAGCCACACCTGCTCTGGAAGAGAGAGAACCAATTATCAATCATAATGTGTGAAAAAGTGATTGGAAGCAGAGGCTAGGCAGGCTGTGCTCAATTATTCCTCCATGCATGGGGGGAAAAAGCCACACATCCTTCAGAAACCAGCAGCGGATTAAATGCAATAAGCCCGTGAGTCACTGTTCCTGTGGCAAACGATTTTGGAGCAGGGCAGACTATGCCTTACAGTGATACCTCTGGTTAAGAACTTAATTTGTTCTGGAGGTCCATTCTTAACCTGAAACTGTTCTTAACCTGAGGTACCAATTTAGCTAATGGGGCCTCCGGCTGCCGCCACAGTGCAATTTCTGTTCTCATCCTGAAGCAAAGTTCTTAACCCGAGGTACTATTTCTGGGTTAGCAGAGTCTGTAACCTGAAGCGTCTGTAATCCGAGGTAACACTGTAAACCTAATCCTTCCAGGCCTGTAGTTGTTACAGGTACAGGCAGTGGCGGAGGAAGAGGGGGGGCGGCTGGCCCCGGGTGCCATCTCTGAGGGGGGGGGGGGTGACAAGAAGGCACCACCGCTCACGGGCACGGCGGCGCAAGCCGCCACCATCGCCCCGCCACAGCAGTGTGTGGAGGAGCCTCCGCTTGTGGCTGCACCCTCTGCTGCTGTCCGTACGGCACTTGAGCAGCGCCGTTGGCAAACCACGCGGCGGTGCATGCGTAGCAGTGCTATGTACGGCGGTGCATGTGCATGCGGCCTACGTGGCGGTGCCATGCATGCACTGTGCGTACGGTGCATGCACATGTGCCACTGGGTGGTTTGCCCCGAGGTACCACTGTACATTGATTCAGACATACATGGTCCTATCTCCTCTGACTGGGAACAGTTCTTTAGCATTCTGCTTTGAACAATGGTTTCAGCAATAAATAGAGATGTAGCAAAGTTTCAGTAGCACCTTGGACAGCTCCATGCAAGGCTCTAGGTTAGAGACTCCATAGAAGCAGAGCTCAAATGTTGGTTCAGCAGCAGCCATCCTTTACGCCTGAATAACTCTTAGTATATATCATTGCTGCAATGTGTATTTTGGGTCTATGGACCACAATAAAGCTCTCTCTCTCTCTGTGTCCTCAGAGCCTGAAACAGGAGCTGAAGTTCTAGCCCTGTCTTAATAATAAAATCATAATTTTATTATTTATACCCCTTCTATCTGGTTGGGTTTTCCCAGCCACTCTGGGCAGCTCCCAACAGAACACTAAAAACACAATAAAACTTCAAACATTAAAAACTTCCCTAAACAGGGTTGCCTTCAGATGTCTTCTAAAAGCCAGATAGTTGTTTATTTCCTTGACATCTGATGGGAGGGCGTTCCACAGGGCGGGCACCACTACTGAGAAGGCCCTCTGCCTGGTTCCCTGTAACCTGGCTTCTCACAGTGAGGGAACCACCAGAAGGGACTTGGAGCTGGACCTCAGTGTCCGGGCTGAGCGATGGGGGTGGAGACGCTCCTTCAGGTATACTGGACCGAGGCCGTTTAGGGCTTTAAAGGTTAGCACCAACGCTTTGAATTGTGCTCGGAAACGTACTGGGAGCCAATGAAGATCTTTCAGGACCGGTGTTATATGGTCTTGGCAGCCACTTCCAGTCACCAGTCTAGTTGCTGCATTCTGGATAAATTGTAGTTTCCGGGTCACCTTCAAAGGTAGCCCCACGTAGAGTGCATTGCAGTAGTCTGTAAGAGGAACAGCTATGTTTAAAGCGGCCCAGTCTGTTTTAACAGTCATGGGGTGGAATTCAATGTAGAGCCAAAGAGATCACCCCATCATTGGAAGTATTTCTGCTTGCTCAACAGAATGATCTCTCCTCTCCTCCTGCTTCCTGCTCTTCTAATCTAGGTGGTCCTTCCAGAATGTGGAACAAGGGAGGGAGGATAGTGGGGAAGTCTCACTGTGCTAGAGGAAGCCTTTGTACTGGTTTCTGCTAATGGAACCAGATAGTTGAATCCGGTCCAGAGACTCCAACAGAATAGCTGTGTGTGTGTTATTGTTACATTTGAGTTTCTGAGGAGATCAGTGCAACTTCTTTGAGCTGGAGAGGCTCTGCTCTCATGACTCTTCTGTCTCCGGTGCCTCTCATTCTGTATAGACATCAGGGGCTGGTTGTGAAGACAATTCCATCGCCCACTTTGAGTCCCTGGACATGTCCCCCAAAGAAATAGAGACTGACCCAGGGTCATGACAGCCAATGATTGTCAGCATATTTAGAACTCTCAAAAAGCACTCCTCTCCCCAAGAATTCTTCGGTGACATTTGTAAGGTACATAGAATCATAGAATCATAGAATCATAGAGTTGGAAGAGACCACAAGGGCCATCGAGTCCAACCCCCTGCCAAGCAGGAAACACCATCAGAGCACTCCTGACATATGGTTGTCAAGCCTCTGCTTAAAGACCTCCAAAGAAGGAGACTCCACCACACTCCTTGGCAGCAAATTCCACTATCAAACAGCTCTTACTGTCAGGAAGTTCTTCCTAATGTTTAGGTGGAATCTTTTTTCTTGTAGTTTGGAACCATTGCTCCGTGTCCGCTTCTCTGGAGCAGCAGAAAACAACCTTTCTCCCTCCTCTATGTGACATCCTTTTATATATTTGAACATGGCTATCATATCCCCTTCATGGATCACTGCCTTGCCGTGGCGAAGGGGCTTGAAGAACTCAGAGAAGCTATGAACTATGCCGAGCAGGGCACCCAAGATGAACAGGTCATAGTGGAGAGTTTTGACCAAACGTGATCCACCTGGAGGAGGAACCGGCAAGCCACTCCAGTATCCCTGCCAAGAAAACTCCATGGACAAAGACAACAGGCATATAAAAGTTATGACGCTGGAAGATGAGCCCCTCAGGTCGGAAGGCATCCAACTTGCTACTGGGGAAGAGCGGAGGGCAAGTACAAGTAGATCCAGAGCTGATGAAGCGGCTGGGCCAAAGCCGAAAGGACGCTCAGTTGCGGATATGCCTGGAAGCGAAAGGAAAGTCCAATGCTGTAAAGAAAAATATTGCATAGGAACCTGGAATGTAAGAACCATGAACATGGGTAAGTTGGAGGTGGTCAAAAATGAGATGGCAAGAATAAATATTGACATCCTGGGCATCAGTGAACTAAAATGGACGGGAATGGGTGAATTCAGTTCGGATGACCATCATATCTACTACTGTGGGCAAGAAACCCGTAAAAGAAATGGAGTGGCCCTCATAGTCAACAAAAGAGTGGCAAAAGCTGTACTGGGATGCAATCTCAAAAATGATAGAATGATCTCGATACGAATCCAAGGCAGACCTTTTAACATCACAGTAATCCAAGTTTATGCACCAACTACTGGTGCTGAAGAAACTGAAATTGACCAATTCTATGAAGACTTACAACACCTTATAGAAGTGACACGAAAGAAGGATGTTCTTCTCATTATAGGGGATTGGAATGCTAAAGTAGGGAGTCAAGAGATAAAAGGAACAACTGGCAAGTTTGGCCTTGGAGATCAAAACGAAGCAGGGCAAAGGCTAATAGAGTTCTGTCAAGAGAACAAGCTGGTCATCACAAACACGCTTTTCCAACAACACAAGAGACAACTCTACACATGGACATCACCAGATGGGCAGCATCGAAATCCGATTGATTATATTCTCTGCAGCCAAAGATGGAGAAGCTCTATACAGTCAGCAAAAACAAGACCTAGAGCTGACTGTGGCTCAGATCATCAGCTTCTTATAGCAAAATTCAAGCTTAAACTGAAGAAAGTAGGAAAAACCACTGGGCCGGTAAGATACAATCTAAGTCAAATCCCTTATGAATACACAGTGGAAGTGAGGAACAGGTTTAAGGATTTAGATTTGGTGGACAGAGTGCCTGAAGAACTATGGATGGAGGCTCGTAACATTATACAGGAGGCAGCAACGAAAACCATCCCAATGAAAAGGAAATGCAAGAAAGCAAAGTGGCTGTCCAATGAGGCCTTACAAATAGCGGGGGAGAGAAGGCAAGCAAAATGCAAGGGAGATCATGAAACATACAGGAAATGGAATGCAGATTTCCAAAGAATAGCAAGGAGAGACAAGAAGACCTTCTTAAACAAGCAATGCAAAGAAATAGAGGAAAGCAATAGAATGGGAAGAACCAGAGATCTGTTCAAGAAAATTGGAGATATGAAAGGAACATTTCGTACAAAGATTTCCATAATAAAGGACAAAAGTGGAAAGGACCTAACAGAAGCAGAAGACATCAAGAAGAGGTGGCAAGAATACACAGAGGAATTATACCAGAAAGAAACGGATGTCTCATATACCCCAGGTAGTGTGGTTGCTGACCTTGAGCCAGACATCCTGGAGAGTGAAGTCAAATGGGCCTTAGAAAGCACTGCAAATAACAAGGCCAGTGGAAGTGATGGTATTCCAGCTGAACTATTTAAAATTTTAAAAGATGATGCTGTTAAGGTGCTACACGCAATATGCCAGCAAGTTTGGAAAACTCAGCAGTGGCCAGAAGATTGGAGAAGATCAGTCTACATCCCAATCCCAAAGAAGGGCAGTGCCAAAGAATGCTCCAACTATCGCACAATTGCACTAATTTCTCACGCTAGCAAGGTTATGCTTAAAATTCTACAAGGAAGGCTCAAGCAGTATGTGGACCGAGAACTCCCAGAAGTGCAAGCTGGATTTAGAAGAGGCAGAGGAACCAGAGACCAAATTGCAAACATGCGCTGGATTATGGAGAAAGCTAGAGAGTTCCAGAAAGACATTTACTTCTGCTTCATTGACTATGCAAAAGCCTTTGACTGTGTCGACCATGGCAAACTATGGCAAGTTCTTAAAGAAATGGGAGTGCCTGATCACCTCATCTGTCTCCTGAGAAATCTCTATGTGGGACAAGAAGCTACAGTTAGAACTGGATATGGAACAACTGACTGGTTCAAAATTGGGAAAGGAGTACGACAAGGCTGCATTTTGTCTCCCTGCTTATTTAACTTATATGCAGAATTCATCATGCGAAAGGCTGGGCTGGATGAATCCCTAGCCGGAATTAAGATTGCCGGAAGAAATATCAACAACCTCAGATATGCAGATGACACAACCTTGATGGCAGAAAGTGAGGAGGAATTAAAGAACCTTTTATTGAGGGTGAAAGAGGAGAGTGCAAAATATGGTCTGAAGCTCAACATCAAAAAAACGAAGATCATGGCTACTGGTCCCATCACCTCCTGGCAAATAGAAGGGGAAGAAATGGAGGCAGTGAGAGATTTTACTTTCTTGGGCTCCATGATCACTGCAGATGGTGACAGCAGCCACGAAATTAAAAGACGCCTGCTTCTTGGGAGAAGGGCAAAGACAGGCCTAGACAGCATCTTGAGAAGTAGAGACATCACCTTGCCAACAAAGGTCCGTATAGTTAAAGCTATGGTTTTCACAGTAGTGATGTATGGAAGTGAGAGCTGGACCATAAAGAAGGCTGATCGCCGAAGAATTGATGCTTTTGAATTATGGTGCTGGAGGAGACTCTTGAGAGTCCCATGGAAGAAGATCAAACCTCTCCATTCTGAAGGAAATCAGCCCTGAGTGCTCACTGGAAGGACAGATTGTGAAGCTGAGGCTCCAGTACTTTGGCCACCTCATGAGAAGAGAAGACTCCCTAGAGAAGACCCTGATGTTGGGAAAGATGGAGGGCACAAGGAGAAGGGGGCGACAGAGGACGAGATGGTTGGATAGTGTTTTCGAGGTTACCAGCATGAGTCTGACCAAGCTGCGGGGGGCAGTGGAGGACAGGAGTGACTGGCGTTCTCTGGTCCATGGGGTCACGAAGAGTCGGACACGACTAAACGACTAAACAACAACAACAACAACATCATATCACCCCTTAACCTCCTCTTCTCCAGGCTAAACATGCCCAGCTCCCTTAGCCGTTCCTCATAAGGCATCGTTTCCAGGCCTTTGACCATTTTGGTTGCCCTCCTCTGGACACGTTCCAGTTTGTCAGTGTCCTTCTTGAACTGTGGTGCCCAGAACTGGACACAGTACTCCAGGTGAGGTCTGACCAGAGCAGAATACAGTGGCACTATTACTTCCTTTTATCTAGATGCTATACTCCTATTGATGCAGCCCAGAATTGCATTGGCTTTTTTAGCTGCCGCGTCACACTGTTGGCTCATGTCAAGTTTGTGGTCAACCAAGACTCCTAGATCCTTTTCACATGTACTGCTCTCAAGCCAGGTGTCACCCATCTTGTATTTGTGCCTCTCATTTTTTTTGCCCAAGTGCAATACTTTACATTTCTCCCTATTAAAATTCATCTTGTTTGTTTTGGCCCAGTTCTCTAATCTGTCAAGGTCGTTTTGAAGTGTGATCCTGTCCTCTGGGGTGTTAGCCACCCCTCCCAGTTTGGTGTCATCTGCAAATTTGATCAGGATGCCCTTGAGTCCATCATCCAAGTCGTTGATAAAGATGTTGAATAAGGCGGGGCCCAAGACAGAACCCTGTGGCACCCCACTAGTCACTCTTCTCCAGGATGAAGAGGAACCATTGATGAGCACCCTTTGGGTTCGGTCAGACAGCCAGTTACAAATCCACTGAGTGGTAGCATAGTCAAGACCACATTTTACCAGCTTCTTTACAAGAATATCATGGGGCACCTTGTCAAATGCCTTGCTGAAATCAAGGTAGGCTACATCCACTGCGTTCCCTTCATCTACCAGTCCCAATCTGAACAGAGCCTGAAGGAATATGGGGGAACTTGCTTGTCATTACCAATCACTGAGGATCCCCTGATAAGCTTCCAAGGAGTCCCTGGTCTCAGTTTGAAAAATGCTGCACTATAACATCATTAAGGGCTAAGTGCATATGTTCATTGTTACTCTTCTACTACTACTACTACTAATTTATTATGTATACCCCGCCCATCTGGCTGGGTTTTCCCAGTGATTCTTGGTGGTTCCCTACAAAATATTAAAAACACTATATAACATCAAACATTAAAAACTTCCCTAAACAGGGTTGCCTTCAGATATCTTCTAAAAGTCAGATAGCTGTTTATTTCCTTGACATCTGATGGGAAGGCCTTCCACAGGGCTGGTGCCGCTACCAAGAAGGCCCTCTGCCTGGTTCCCTGTAACCTGGCTTCTCACAGTGAGGGAACCTCCAAAAGGCCGTAGGTGCTGGACCTCAGTGTCCGGGCTGAACGATGGGGGTGGAGATGCTCCTTCAGGTATACTGGGCCAAAGCCACTTAGGGCTTTAAAGGTCAGGACCAACACTTTGAATTGTGCTCAGAAACATACTGGGAGCCAATGTAGGTCTTTCAGGACCGGTGTTATATGGTCTTAGCGGCCACTCCCAGTCACCAGTCTAGCTGCCGCATTCTGGATTAACTGCAGTTTCCAGGTCACCTTCAAAGGTAGCCCCACGTAGAGTGCATTGCAGTAGTCCAAGCAGGAGATAACCAGAGCATGCAGCACTCTGTCAAGACAGTGTGTGGGCAGGTAGGGTCTCAGCCCGCATACCAGATGGAGCTAGTAGACAGCTGCCATGGACACAGAATTAACCTGCGCCTCCATGGACAGCTGTGAGTCCAAAATGACTCCTAGGCTGGGGACCTGGTCCTTCAGTGCCCAGTTACCCCATTCAGGACCAGGGAGCCCTCCACACCTGCCCGTCCCCTGTCCTCTAAAAACTGTATTTCTGTCTTGTCAAGAGGGGAGGGAAGAAACTCTCTCTTTGGCCCACACCTGCAGCATGGCTTTTACATCCAAATGCTTATTTTTAGCTATTTCATTTTCATTTTCCCCTTCCTCTAATAAACTCAAGGTGGCATGTATGGGTCCCCCTTGCAACAACCCTGTGAGGTAGGTTTGGGTGAGTGGTAGCGATTGACCCACATCTTAGAGGAATGGGTCTTGTATGTATGAAACAGAAGATGCGGCTGGACTAGGCAGATTCGTTCCTTAGTTAAATTTGAAACAATAGAGGACTGACAGGCTTGCCAATGAGGTTCCAGCCAATCAATGAGCTCTGCTTTGTCAATGGACAATGGCTGTTTAATGCACTGAGAATTGCCTTTCTCCATCTGACCATTAAAAGAATGGGAATTCAATTTGGGACAGTTGGGAGGGCTGCTAAATGCATCTCTCATTCTGGCTCACCATAGCAGTTTCAACACCTATCCCCTTTATTTTCTCCCATTTAGGCTAATGAAGAAGAGTTTGGATTTGATATCCTGCTTTATCTCTACCCTAAGGAGTCTCAAAGCGGCTAACATTCTCCTTTCCCTTCCTCCCCCACAACAAACACTCTGTGAAGTGAGTGAGGCTGAGAGACTTCAGAGAAGTGTGACTGGCCCAAGGTCACCCAGCAACTGCATGTGGAGGAGCAGGGAAGTGAACCCGGTTCACCAGATTACGAGTCTATCGCTCTTAACCACTACACCACACTGGCTCTCCTAATGCTTCCTTTTATCTCAGGGCCCATTAAACAGCCCAGTTTGGAACATATGGAAATGCGCTGATGACACTGCGCTCCTCAATACAGCAGGAGTGCGGAACGTTTTTCAACCCAAGGGCCACTTCCCTTCTGCGCAGCCTTCTGGGGGCCAGATGCCAGTGGTGGGTGGAACCAGAGGCAAAGTGGGTGGAGCTATGGATGTAAATGTTACCGTTGTACAGTAGGCTAGTTTCTGTACACACTCCTACACCCCTCTGTATCTTCCACTCAGGCGGACAGGAAACAGGGTCTGAGTTCAATTCCAGCCAGGCAAAAATAGTTGGGGTGCAAAACAGAGGCAGAGAGGGGAGAATTCCAATGACCACATTTCGCTACTGGGCCTGAGATTCCCCACTGCTGCCTTAATAAATATATAGGGCAGTCTTCTGTCCATCATGTAGTAGTGGGCTTTTTCTAAATCCTAGGCCAGGGGTCAGCAAACTTTTCCAGCAGGGGGCTGGCCCACTTTCAATCAGACCTTGTGGGGGGCTGGACTATATTTTGAAAAAAAATAATGAACAAATTCCCAGGCCCCACAAATGACCCAGAGATGCATTTTAAATAAAAGCACACATTCTGCTCATGAAAAAACACCAGGCAGGCCCCACAAATAACCCAGAGATGCATTTTAAATAAAAGGACATTCTATTCATGTAAAAACACGCTGATTCCTGGACCATCTACGGGCCTTAGTTTGCCTACCCACGCCCAAGGCAGAGTATTCCCAGCCACTCTTCTTGAAGTGCCTTTCTCAACTGCTTGTTGTTGCTGCTGCTTTTCCTGCAACCCATTTTACCTCCCCTCTCCTCCCCACCCTACTCCAGCCTCGGAACATGTGTTTGCTAACCACTTCTGAGCACACAAAAAAGTCCTTTGGCCTTGCTGCCTTGTACCTATTACTTGGTGCTACCAGATGCAATCTAAATTCATTAGCGAGACACAATAAAATCCATGTCCCTCTCTGCGGCCCATTCACAGGTTGATTTGTGTGGCTAGCACGCCTTCCTTTGTCTGCGCAGAGCGAGCAGAGTACATTCTGTACAAATGCATTAATTAAGGCTGCTTTGGCTAACAGATGGGAGAATCTTGTCTTTCCAAGCCATGAATAGCAATTTGGTGTTTTGTTTTGTGTGTGCTTTTTTTGACTGGCACCAAGGCTCCATTTTTAACAGACTTTATGACTTTCAGCCATGAGTTGGGAAATGGTCCTTATTATTAGCAAAGCTGCATCCCTTATCTGCCCATCTGTCTCCCCGTCCTTTCTAATTTCCTGAATCACTTTGGGTTCCTTTGCATCAGTTGCCCGCAACCCACCCCAAAGGACGGCACTGCCTTGCCTCTGGGTCTCTATGCAGTGTTTTGCATGGATAATATCCACACATCCTTCCTTGAATGCAAGAAACTGAACTATCTTACAATGGTCCTTTCTTGCCTCTCCTGTTCATTGACCTCTCTCAGTTTTTGTTACCTTCATCCAATATCCTCTCCAGTGTCTTCCCATAGCAGCAAAATTCAGATCAGAAGCTCTTTGGGGCATGAGCAGTAGGGCCAATGGGGTTGCCCTGGTGGGGCTATGCTGCTTTCCCATCTTCCCAATGAAGAAGAGTTTGGATTTGATACCCTGCTTTATCACTACCCTAAGGAGTCTCAAGGGACACGGGTAGCGCTGTGGGTTAAACCACAGAGCCTAGGACTTGCTGATCAGAAGGTCGGCGGTTCAAATCCCCGTGACGGGGTGAGCTCCCGTTGCTCGGTCCCTGCTCCTGCCAACCTGGCAGTTCGAAAGCACGTCAAAGTGCAAGTAGATAAATAGGTACCACTCCAGCGGGAAGGTAAACGGCGTTTCTGTGCGCTGCTCTGGTTCGCCAGAAGCGGCTTAGTCATGCTGGCCACATGACCCGGAAGCTGTATGCCGGCTCCCTCAGCCAATAAAGTGAGATGAGCGCCGCAACTCCAGAATCGGTCACAACTGGACCTAATGGTCAGGGATCCCTTTACCTTTAAGGAGTCTCAAAGCGGCTAACATTCTCCTTTTTCCCTTCCTCCCCCTCAACATACACTCTGTGAGGTGAGTGAGGCCGAGAGACTTCAGAGAAGTGTGACTAGCCCAAGGTCACCCAGCAGCTGCATGTGGAGGAGCGGGGAAGCGAACCCGGTTCACCAGATTATGAGTCTACTGTTCTTAACCACTACACCACACTGGCTCTGTCACTGCCAGTCACCGAGAGAGGGAGGGAAAATGCAGTAGGACCTCAGTATGGGCACATCAGTGGGTGTGTCAGAATGCCTTGCCCCTCCCACTCTCAGTAAGCAGTAGTAACGCATGGCATTGGGAAGACAGGAGAGCAATGAAGGCGACCGAAATGAATTTCTATCCCATGCTAACTCCAGACCCAACCCAGCAAGGCAGTCCACAAGGATAGCATGGTCAATGGTAGGGCTGCCATATTTTGAAGAGCAAAAAAAAGAGGACACATTTGCCAACTTCTACTTTTAACTATGGATTTCTGTTCTTTTCTTTTTAATGAAATAATCTTTATTTGATTTCACAAGTATCAAATTATAACAAAAGAACCATACACATCCATATTGACAGATTCCTCCAAATCTCTGGACTTCTCCCCTCCCCTCCATGGGTCCTATTATTAAACCTTTTCTACTGCATCTTTCCCAGTAATCTATGTTTTATATGACTCCATTATCTCATTATCTCCATAATGCTTGCTACATTACAAGTGTTATTGCAATCCTGCTAATGTTTTCATCTGCTTACAGTGGTCTCCAAGATAAATTATAATTTCCCCCCATTCTTTGTTAAAGTTTTTGGTAACTATGGATTTCTATGACAACTCTCATGGAAAAGAGGACATGTCCTAGAAAAAGAGGACATATGGCGACCCTACCACCATCATCATCATCATTTATTATTTATACCCTGCCCATCTGGCTGGGTTTCCCCAGCCACTCTGGGCGGCCTCCAACAAAACACTAAAATACAATAACCTATTAAACATTAAAATCTTCCATAAACGGGACTGTCTTTAGATGTCTTCTAAAAGTTTGGTAGTTATTTTTCTCTTTGACATCTGGTGGGAGGGAGTTCCACAGGGCGGGCGCCACTACAGAAAAGGCCCTCTGTCTGGTTCCCTGTAACTTGGCTTCTCGCAGTGAGGGAACCGCCAGAAGGCCCTCGGCGCTGAACCTCAGTGTCCGGGCAGAACGATGGAGGTGGAGACGCTCCTTCAGGTATACTGGACTGAGGCTGTTTAGGGCTTTAAAGGTCAGCACCAACACTTCGAATTGTGCTTGGAAGCATACTGGGAGCCAGTGTAGGTCTATCAAGACCGGTGTTATATGGTCTCGGCAGCTGCTCCCAGTCACCAGTCTAGCTGCCGCATTCTGGATTAGTTGTAGTTTCCGGGTCACCTTCAAAGGTAGTCCCACATAGAACGCATTGCAGTAGTCCAAGCGAGAGATAACCAGAGCATGCACCACTCTGGTGAGGCAGTCCGCGGGCAGGTAGGGTCTCATCCTGTGTACCAGATGGAGCTGATAAACAGCTGCCCTGGACATAGAATTAACCTGTGCCTCCATGGATAGCTGTGAGTCCAGAATGACTCCCAGGCTGCGCATCTGGTCCTTCAGGGGCACAGTTACCCCATTCAGGACCAGGGAGTCCTCCATACCCGCCCGCCTCCTGTCCCCCCAAAACAGTACTTCTGTCTTGTCAGGATTCAATCTCAATCTGTCAGCCGCCATCCATCCTCCAACTGCCTCCAGACACTCACACAGGACCTTCACCGCCTTCACTGGTTCCGATTTGAAAGAGAGGTAGAGCTGGGTATCATCCGCATACTGATGAACACCCAGCCCATTCCATACCATTCCAACCATGTGCCCCAAATCCCTGCTGAGCCATGCACAGGATTCCAGGGGTCTTGGTCCTCAACCAGGATCTGAGCTCCTTTGGAGAGTGGAAGATTCAGAGGAGGCTGCTGTAGCTGAGATGAAAACGGGGGCTGTGAGGGACCATCTCATTGCCTCTCCATGCCTGCCGCTGCCAGCCTATTCACTTGGGCAGCTTGTAGCAGCTGCTGGAGGGTGGGTGATGAGGAGGAGAGTCTGCCACCACCAAGACCCCACCCTGTGTGATGTGCCAGCTCTGAGGGGCAGGCAGAGGGCAGGGGCTCCGTGGGCAAGAAGAAAGAGGGAGCAGAGTTTAAGCGGAAGGGGTCTTGGTTTTTCCCCCTTAATGCTTTCTGCACTCTTAATCTCAAGGTTGTGGATTCAAGCCCCACCTTGAGCAAAATATTCCTCCACTGCAGAGGGTTGGACTAGATGACCCTCAGGGTCCCTTCCAACTCTTTTTTTAAATAATATTTTTATTGGTTTTTACATAACAAATTTAAATTCACATCCATCCATCACCTCCTCATTTAGGATTCTCTGAATTCCTTGACTTCCCTCTGCCCTTCCATGGTTATCATTAACAATCCAATTTTCTATCTGCTTATCTTATTTTCTCTAAGTTACTAAAAGTATATAGTCCGTTTTCCCATTTTGTCCAGTGTTTTTTGTACATTACAAGCTTTAAACAAATCCTGCCAAAGTTTTTAGTTGTTTGCAGTGTTCTCTTAAGTACATTATAAATTTTTCCCATTCCTTCTTAAAAATTTCCTCTTCCTGGTTTCTGATTTTCCCAGTCAGTTTCGCCATTTCGGCATAGTCCATCATCTTCATCAGCCATTCCTCTCTGGTTGGAACTTTGTCTTCTTTCTATCTCTGAGCCGGTAATATTCTCGCTGCTGTCATCACATACATGAATAATCTTTTCTGCTCTCTCAGAATCTCTGTACCTAAAATGCCTAACAAAAAAGCCTCTGGTTTTTCCACAAATGTTATTTCCAACTCTGCAGTTCTATGTTTCAAGTCTAATCTTGCCCCTTTCTGAAACTTCCTTATTGTTATGTGCTTTTCTTTTTGTAAATCTACCAAAATATAAAATAAAATTGGGATTAGGAGTTTTTCTCAGGACAGGGGAGGGCATATGTGCTGAGTGCCATTGGTGTAGTGGCACTCAAACCGGGACGTGGGTGGTGCTGTGGTCTAAACCACTGAGCCTCTTGGGCTTGCTGATCGGAAGGTCAGCAGTTCAAATGCCTGTGATGGGGTGAGCTCCCGTTGCTCTGTCCCAGCTCCTGCCAACCTAGCAGTTCAAAGGCACACCAGGGCAAGTAGATAAATAGGTACCACTGTGGCGGGAAGGTAAACAGTGTTTCCGTGCACTCTGGCTTCCATTACGGTGTTCCACTGCACCAGAAGCAGTTTAGTCCTGCTGGCCACATGACCCAGAAAACTGTCTGTGGACAAACGCCGTCTCCCTCAGCCTGAAAGCAAGATGAGCGCCGCAACCCCATAGTCACCTTTGACTGGAGTTAACTGTCCAGGGGTCCTTACCTTTTACCTTTAGTGGCACTCACCCCTTTTCTGATAGGAAATGCTCTGTGTGAGGGGAGGATGACCAAAAATGGGGGGTCGCGGAGGGTCATTTGAGGAGGGGGAGTGAGAAATGTCCCTATTTTCATCTGAGGAATGTTGGAGGGTGTGGTTTAGGGCAGGCAAACTCGACCCTCCAGATGTTTTGGGACTACAACTCCCATCATCCCTAGCTAACAGGACCAGCGGTCAGGGATGATGGGAACTGTAGTCTCAAGTCATCTGGAGGGCCGAATTTGCCTATGCCTGGTTTAGGGGGATCCCCTCATAACCCATAACTGTATTGCAAGCCGTTGAGGCATCCGGCAAAACCAACCATTTTCACATTGTGCAGGTAAGCGTCCCGAGTGTGGAAGGGGTGATCTCAGCAGGAATAAAGCTGCTGTACTCTTGCATTAAAAAGCGCACTTGGCGGGCATCCCAGAGCAGCAGCCATTCAGCCACGCTGCCTTTCTTCTTTGTGCTTGGGAATACGTGGGAGCTTTTCAACCTGGCACACAAAAGGCACAAAGAGCAACTTGTGTCAGCGACTGGTTGCCAAAGAGGCTGGGAAAGTCCCAAGCCTCTCTGTGCCTTGCCTTTGCACCTGGAGACAGGAGATCCATTTGGACAGGGATGCTACTGTTCAGGCTGTTAACGCTCAAGTGGGCAAATATTGGCACTGTGCAAAAGTGCCTGTACAACAAGCAAGACGTTGCAGGCATTGCCAGCTGTGGATGCTTTGCGTCAGAGGCAGCCAAATCTGGCTTGGGAGTTTGTTGTGACTGCTGACTGCAAGGACCGTATACAAAAGATTCCTACACCTTTTATACCTTGCAGAACTATAGAAACCTTATACACATATTCCCACCTCTCTCTCTCTCTCTCTCTCTCTCTCTCTCTCTCTCTCTCTCTCACACACACACACACACACACACACACACACTTAAGCAAAGGGTCATTTGCCTTTGAGATGTGCCTCTCACGCATAGACCTATCTATCTAACATTAAAAAGTGCACTATATTTGGGGATACTGCTTGCAAAAAGGTGCTTTACAAAATGTGTATGTCGGAAGGACACAGTAAAATGCGGGTAAATTTTTATAAGGACTTTAAATATATATCTATACACGGCACAAACCAATGTGGAAATGTCATAAACTGAACATAAGTTGGGGGAAGTTAGGAATGGAGACAACTGAGATAAGGAGATTTTCCCATCCCTGTGATGGTGTGACACCTCCTCTCATTTTCTTCCAGTCTTTCCTGAAACCCCACATTTTTTGCTATTTCCAGCCATTACAACAGTTTACCCTGTAACCAAAAATAAATAAGACTAACTGAAGTAATGCAGTAATCTTTTCCAAGTCACCTCTGCTTCCCCTTCCCCTTCCCTTCCTTTCCTGTGTTGTCTCCCAAGTCAAATTTTAGACTGTAAACTCCTTGTGGTGGGGACCTGTGACCTGTACTCTTGATATGTACTGTGTTGTTGTTGTTGTATAATAACACTATACACATGGATGGGAGAAGTGGGCATTACTGTTTAAAACAGAAAAAGAGATTGCGTGGCAAGTCCCCCTCCCCCCTTGTGAAATAAAGAAAAAGGACACTTTATTTAAGGTTAATGGGCGTAAAAGGCCACAACTTTATTGATTACAGGAATTGAGAGGTATTGGCTTAGGCATTGGTTCCTATCGACTAACTGGCTTCAGCCCAATTGCATGAAGACCGGTGAGGGTTAACCACCAGAGGGGAAAGTCCTGCTGAAGTACGTCAACTAGGATCCCCCGGGTGTCACCGCTCGGGGCGTGCCTTAGGCCCACACCTCCATAGGCTTCGGACAGGGCAACGCCCCCCAGAATCCTTTATCGGGGTACCCTTTGCTTGGGGGAGGTGATGCTGCTTCCTTCCCCCCCCACTTCATTTGCATAACAATACCCCTGCCAAACCGGGCAGAAACAGCAATCGGTTTTGTGGGAGGCAGGTGGTGCTGTGGGTTAAAGCCTCAGCGCCTAGGACTTGCCGATCGAAAGGTCGGCGGTTCGAATCCCTGCGGCGGGGTGCGCTCCCGCTGCTCGGTCCCAGCGCCTGCCAACCTAGCAGTTCGAAAGCACCTCCGGGTGCAAGTAGATAAATAGGGACCGCTTACCAGCGGGAAGGTAAACGGCGTTTCCGTGTGCGACTCTGGCTCGCCAGAGCAGCGATGTCACGCTGGCCACGTGACCCGGAAGTGTCTCCGGACAGCGCTGGCCCCTGGCCTCTTAAGTGAGATGGGCGCACAACCCCAGAGTCTGTCAAGACTGGCCCGCACGGGCAGGGGTACCTTTACCTTTACTTTACCCCTGCCAATGCCTAACCACCAATACCGGGAAAGTTGTGACGTTTGCTACGAGGTAGGCGAAAAAACCAAATGACCGGTGCCAATTCGCCAAGTGGAAGAATTCCTACCAGGCCCCCTGTGCAACCAGGGTGACCAACCATGGGTCTATAGCAAGGTCCAAGGGGGAACTAAAGGATGGGTAGGGTGGGAAACCTGGTCGGCTGGAGAGGCGAAGAGAAGGCGGTTCTTGGGCGCGCCGGGCATAAATAGCCCAGGCCACGCCCCCCCCGCCAAGCCGATTGGCTAGGCAGGGAGCTGACCCGCTCGAGGATTCCCTCATACTTGTGGGGGCTGTAAGTCAGCCCCTGCATGTGTGGGGAGGGCGTGGGCCCGCAACCCCACTTCCTCTCCAGCTCGGAAGTGGCTTTTTCAGATGCAACTTGTCGTTCACTATCCTCGGTCTTTTTCTATTGCACCTTCTTCTCGTCTTTTTGATAAGATGAGTTAAACATCTATGGGTGCATGTAAAGCGTGAGGCTCTTAGTCTCAGGTTCATGGATTCGAGTCCCACATTGGGCAAAAGATTCCTGCATTGCAAGGCGTTAGACTAGATGGCCCTCACGGTCCCTTCAAACTCAACAATTCTGTGATTCTATGTGCGCAGAGAGCCCAGGGACAAGTGACACGAAATGAGAAGCAATGCAGCAAGGGGGCGTTGGTGCAGACACAACAGCTGGACTTTTTCTTGGCATGGAGGTGCAGTGGCAGATAAAGCTACTATACAGTGGTACCTCGGGTTAAGAACTTAATTCGTTCTGGAGGCCTGTTCTTAACCTGAAACTGTTCTTAAGCTGAGGTACCACTTTAGCTAATGGGGCCTCCCGCTGCCACTGCACCGCCGCAGTGCGATTTCTGTTCTCATCCTGAAGCAAATTCTTAACCCAAGGTACTATTTCTGGGTTAGCGGAGACTGTAACCTGAAGCATCTGTAACCTGAAGCATCTGTAACCCGAGGTACTACTGTAAACCTAATCCTTCCAGGCCTGTAGTTGTTACAGGCACAGGCAGTGGTGGAAGAAGAGTGTGGGGGGCGGCTCACCCCGGGTGCCATCTCTGAGGGGGGGGGGTGACAAGAAGGCACCCTGTGGAGGGCTCACCCCTTTTCTTGCGGCTGCACCCTCTGCTGCCATCCATACGGCACTTGAGCAGCGCTGTTGGCAAACCATGCGGCGATGCATGCACAGCAGTGCTACGTATGGAGGCTCATGTGCATGCAGCCTATATAGCGGTGTCACGCAGGCACCATATGTACAGCACATGTGCCGCCGGGTGGTTTTCCCCGCCCTCCGACACCCTGCACCAGGTGCTGGTTCTCATTTCCTCGCCCCTGGGCACAGGAATCTTTCTCTGAACCAAAGTGACCATCCCAGTCACTCTAAGCGCGGGGAAGCCCATGTGGTGGACTCCAGATGTTGTTGGACTCTAACTCATTCATTATATAATATATATACATATTCTGTTTTACAATTTAGAATATTCATTTAAACAACCTTAAAATATCAATGGCTTCCCTTCTTCTCTTTCCATGGTTCATTTGGCATATCATAAATCCCTGCATATTTTACATAAACTAAACCATTCAGTATTCCATTATTGCATCCATCAACACTTATTTACGCTGTTGAATTTATCTTAATGCTATAAACGTTTTCAAGTGTACACAATTTCCCCCCATATATTCAAGAAACATTTTCCAATCTTCTTCTTGTTCTCTTATTCTGTATGTTAGGTCTGCGAGCTACACATATCCTATCAGTTTAAGTTGCCATTCTTCTTTAGTTGGGACCTCGCTCGTTTTCCATTTTTGGGCTAACAAAACAAGGGCTACAGTAGTGAAATACATAAATAACCTTTTTCGACACCTAGAGTCTTTGGACTCTGATTCCTATCAGTCCCAGCCAGCGTGGCCAATGGTCAGGAATGATGGGAGTTGTAGTCTTGAATGGAGAAAAGCTCGTGCTCAAAAGTAATTTTGAGTAATTTATTTTGCAAAGGGTATTTTCCTTTCACCCTGCTAGACTTTTTTTTTTTTTATGTCGCCTACCATTTTGATGTCGCCATATCCATTATTTTTTTCCTTTTTTGAAATACAGTGGTACCTCTGGTTACGTACTTAATTCGTTCTGGAGGTCCGTTCTTAACCTGAAACGGTTCTTAACCTGAAGCACCACTTTAGCTAATGGGGCCTCCCACTGCCGCTGCGCGATTTCTGTTCTCATCCTGAGGTAAAGTTCTTAATCTGAGGTACTATTTCTGGGTTAGCGGAGTCTGTAACCTGAAGCGTATGTAACCTGTGGTACCACTGTAATTTTTATTTGATTTTACAAGTCTGAAATTATAACACTACATCCATACATATCCACTTTTGTAGATTGCTCCGAATCTCTGGATTTCCCACCTTCCTCTCCATGGGACCTATTGTTAACCTTTTCAACTGCATATTATTCAATAGTCCATTTTAATATCACTCCATTATCTCCATAGTACTTGCTACACTACAAGTGTTATTGCAATCCTGCTAAAGCCACATCCATTCAATCCAATTCAATGGGGCTTACTCCCAGGTGGAAAAGCAGACCTAGTTTTTGTTCCATCCATGGCCCTTCACGATCCCAGACAATACCTTTGCCTCTCATGACACTTCAGGAAGAATGGGCTTAGAAGGGCCCCTCAACCCTAATTGTAGGAGGCTTCTCTGCAGCGTGCTAAGCAAGCCAGCTTGTGTGCAACTGGACTCCCATGGTCAGGGCAAAGCGGGTTGTCTCAGCAAAAGGGAAACCTGCTGCACGATGTACCGTTTGTTAGTGCTGGATGAGAAAGCCGGCCACGACGGCTGCCATCCCTGTCCCTCCTACAGGCAAAATTTGACCTTTTGCTGCTTCAGTTTCACTGGGAAATGCTTCCTATTTATTTCTCGCTGTTGCAGCCTTGCTGAAGAGTTAGCACAACCCTGTGGTTCCTGACCACACAAGCTTCCCCGTCGCCATCTGACAGCAGCCGTATCCCAGAATGCTGTGTTTCCTAAAGCAAAAAAGGTGAGATCAGCCGCAGCTGCTTGCCTTCTTTGAAGCACACGCCGTGAACGGGGGGAAGGACAGGATTTAATTTTTACGGCCCACTCTTTTGCGTTCAGTCCATTGCCCACTTTTAAACCCTCTACTGGTTTCATTAGGCCTGAGGGTCTGATTCTCCCCTTTCAGCACACATGGTGCTTCAAGAGGTGGGGGAGAACAGGAGCTATAAGGAGGGCTCCAGAGGTTTCTAGAAAGCTAAAGAAGCAGGGGCATGGAGACAACAGCCGTTGTCTGCTGTTTGTCTCCAAAATCTGGTATTCTGAGGTATACTGCTTCCTACTATGGAGGTTACTGTCCCACAACATGAAAATAGTTGAAAGTAAGGAAGATATCCTAATTCAGACTAAAACCAGTGCTATTTTTCTAGGGGAAAAAGGGGGCCAGAACTCCCCATAATCACTTCCTTTGTTCTCTTATAATGGCAATAGCGCTCTGCTGAGATGTGCCAGAACTGAGTTCTGGTGCGTTCCAGCTGAAAAAAAGCCATGCTAATAACAGTATAGCAGCAAACACAGGGTCAAGGTAAGAGATGCAGAACTGAAGTGATGAAGCTGTCACAAAAAATGCCACACCCCTTCTGGGGAGAAGAGGTGGCACTGTGGTCTAAAGCACTGAGCCTCTTGGGCTTGCCGATCAGAAGGTTGGCGGAGTCTGTAACCTGAAGCATCTGTAACCTGAAGCATCTGTAACCCGAGGTTCCACTGTACCAAGAACAAACTTAGTTGGTCTGTAAGGTGCTACTGGAGATTTTTTTTTTTTAAAAAAATTGCAATAAGGGACGTTAGAGGGAACCAGGTAGAGGGTCTTCTTGGTAGGGGCACCCCCCCTCAAACGCCCTCCCATCAGATGTCAAGGAAATAAACAACTACAGTGGAACCTCAGTTTTTGAGCATCTCAGAATCTGAACGATTCAGAACCTGAATGCTGAAAACCCGGAAGTGAATGCTTCTGTTTTCAAACGCGCCTCAGAAGTCGAACGGCTTCCAAGGTGTGTTTCTCCGTTTCCTCAATGGAATTTGCCAACCACCCATTGCGCCTTGGTTGTCAAACGTTTCAGAAGTCGAACAGTCTTCCGGAACAGGTAAAGTTCAACAACCAAGGTACCACTGTATCTGACTTTTAGAAGACATCTGAAGGCTGTCCTGTTTAGTGAAGTTTTTAATGTTTGATGTTTCATCGTGTTTTTAATATTTTGTTGGGAGCTGCCCAGAGTGGTTGGGGAAACCCAGCCAGATGGGCAGGGTAGAAATAATAAAATTATTATTATTATTATTACTAGATTTCAGAGAGAAGATCAGACCTACATACACTATGCCACTCAAGAGAATTACACTCAATTGTGGAGAGCAGAAACAGTGTTCTCACAAGGGATGTAGAAGCCACTTCCCCCATTTCTTTCTTTCCTGGTCAGCAGGTGCTAGGAAAAGTGCAGCTAGTTCACCTCAAAATGCCGTCCCTTTCAATCTGCCAAATGAAGGGAAGGTTTTAAGTGCCTCACAGTATGGCTGGGCTTGCTGGCTTCGTATGTTGGACTGCAAAACAAACAAACAGGATAACCACAAGCCAAGTTGGCATTTCAACTGAAACCTAATGAAGGCCTTGGGCTGCATAGAAAGAGGCTGTGGTGAATCAGTGGGATTTACTTAAAGAGCTGTTTCTGTTTCTGTGCTGGGCAGCACTTACCCTAGACTGACCCTTGCCGGGTATTCTCTGAATAAACATCGGTTAACATGCCTGGAAGGTTGTTCTGGATCCAAAGAATCGATTGAGTTGAGCCAAGCTGCTTTTCACAGCAGACGCAGCACTGGAAAGGGAAATGGGGAACCAGCTGCCACACTCATATTGGCACCTTGCTCAGAATAGCAGCCAACATCTGAAGTGTGGCACAATAATAATAATAATTCTTATCACTAACTTATGGGAGAAAGTTGCATGGAACTTAGCCCCATGTCATCTTCTTCTTTGGCAATCACTTGTAGCCGAGTAAGATTGTCTTTTATATGCCTGTTGTCTTTGTCCATGGAGTTTTCTTGGCAGGGATACTGGAGTGGCTTGCCGGTTCCTGCTCCAGGTGGATCACGTTTGGTCAAAACTCTGCACTATGACCTGTCCATCTTGGGTGGCCCTGCACGGCATAGCTCATAGCTCATAGTTTCTCTGAGTTATTCAAGCCCCTTCGCCACGGCAAGGCAGTGATCCATGAAGGGGTAACAGCAGTCACAAAATTAAAAGATGCCTGCTCCTTGGGAGAAAGGCGATGGAAAACCTAGACAGCATCTTAAAAAGCAGAGACATCACCTTACCAACAAAGGTCTGTATAGTTAAAGCCATGGTTTTCCCAGTAGTGATGTATGGAAGTGAAAGCTAGACCATAAAGAAGGCTGATCGCTGAAGAATTGATGCTTTTGAATTATGGTGCTGAAGGAGACTCTTGAGAGTCCCATGGACTGCAAGAAGATCAAACTTCTCCATTCTGAAGGAAATCAGCCCTGAGTGCTCACTGGAAGGACAGATCCTGAAGCTGAGGCTCCAAGACTTTGGCCACCTCATGAGAAGAGAAGACTCCGTGGAAAAGACCCTGATGTTGGGAAAGATGGAGGGCACAAGGAGAAGGGGACGACAGAGAAAAAGATGGTTGGACAGTGTTCTCGAAGCTACAAACATGAGTCTGACCAAACTGCAGGAGGCAGTGGAAGACAGGAGTGCCTGGCGCGCTCTGGTCCATGGGGTCATGAAGAGTCAGACACGACTAAACAACAACAAGAAGATTGTCTTCCATGAACACAGTCTTAACAGTGAGTCCGTAGGTGACTGTGGAGGCCATTTCTGGATCTACACATCCTTCCACAGTGGGGTCATAGGTTTCCGGATGGGAGTTGATCGTGGTGAGGGTTTGCCAAACATGCCTTCTTCTTAGCATGTTTCTCCCATTTGTCCTGAGGTATGATCAATTTGTAGGCTGCGCCTGGTTATGAAAGGAGTCATCCCTTTGTGCAAGGTCATATCATATTATCAGCAGTGGTTGGATTTATAATAGTACAAATGGTGCACTTACACCAAGGCCCGTAACTGGAAGAGGACCCAGACTCATTAAAAAGGAAACTAAGTCTCTAGCCCTACTAGATGAAAAGTTATAAAACAAAATGTGCTGGCACCCTTCTAAACGATTTTAGCAGCTCTCCGGGGTTTCAGGAATTCTTTCCTAGTCCTACCTTGAAAGGTTGGGAAATTAACCAGGGACCTTCTGTACAAAAAGCAGAGCCTCAGCCACTCAGCTATGGCCCTTCCCCATAGGAACAAACAAACAGTTTAAACTTAGAGCCTATGATATATCCCTGCCCATAGATTTCTTTTTCTCTTAGGGCTGTAAAACTCACTCCCTGACATAACCTACTTAAGGGCAAGGCAGGTTTGGAAAGACTATTTATGCAAAATCGATAAGCATAATTTGAGGAGGGAATTCACTCTTGCTAGGTTTCATTCGATGCCATCTGCAGTTTTAGCCCTCGACTCCATTTAACTCATCTCCCTTGCTATTGTGGGCCTAGGAGAGTGGAGGATCCCCCTCATTACGTATTTGACTGCCCACCTTCAGGGGGTGCAGGAGAAAAATATGTGTTAAATGCTCCCTCTTTCAAACGATAACTATCTGCTTTTCAATCATGTCACCCGGATAATAAAAAGGAGCTGCCACTTTTCAAATTATTAATATTGGCGTGACGAGTGGGGTTCATTAAGACAAATGTCATTGTGCTACAGGTGCATAAATGCTTTTATGTGTCTGGTTTCATTTTTAATTTCTTTCTCTCGTTTGTCATTGCTAATGGAATTAATCTCAGAGAATTCTCTCTGGTTTCTTCCAAGCAATCAAGATTTGGTGAATAGAACAGAGTAAAAAAAAAAACCCCGAATAAATACTAGCACTCACTGAAAAAGGTCGTCCTGCTGTGGCAACTCTGTTTTCCTATGATTATTCTGCTAATGGATCTCAATCTGCTCCTGACAATGGCCATTTTCAGAATGGATTCTGATGGGCTATCAAAGCATAATGGAAGCACCGGAACAGCTGGAGAGTCCTCTAATCTCCAGGATGCTGTGAGCTCTTGGTCTTTGAGCACCACACTCTTGCCCTGCCAACAGAACCAGGATGCCAGATGCCGATTCATTCTGCAGAAGCACAGAGTGTCTTCATTGTGGCCTCAAGCTGAACCTTCCCAGCTGCAATGGTTAACAATGAAAAGTTGTTTTAGCTGCCTTGACCACAGGACTGTGTACATTTATGGCTGGTGTTGGAAGAGAGCAGACTGAAATAATCATGTCCTTCACAGGGGGAATGAGAGCAAAGGGAGACTGAGAAGTCACATGCATAGGGAAAGGCCTTTACCCTAGGAACTGAGTTCCCCGTCACAGAAGTTGTTTATCTGATGGTTGATCCAAGAAGGGTTGGCGAATTAGCGAATTCAGAAACGATGGCAAGATAAGCAACCTTCTCGTGTGCATGCACTGACAGCTTTACCTCACCTCCTGAGATAATTAAGTGTGTATGTGTGTGTTTGTAAGAATTTACATATGGCTTGATCATCCATAACTTCTAAGCAGTTTACATAACATATAAGAGGGAGAATTACAGTAGTAATCAGATCTGTGATTACAAATCAGCCAGTGTGTTAGCAGGCCAAACAATACAGCTGTGTTCTATCAAGTAAGGGCTGCTGGAGTCTGATGTTTGTATCCAACTAAATCATTGCACACAGAAAACGACTTCCATGAGCACAACAGCAAAAGCCCCTGTGCCTCCCCATATCTGCTTTTGGGATTCTTCTTCTTTTTTAAAAAAACTTTTATTGATAAATGCAATTCTTACAAACACAAACCAGAACACTAAACAAACTTATTATACATATATACATACACCTCTCTACTTAGATTACAAAAAAAGAAAACAAATATACAAACTAAACATAGAGACATAAATTTTGACCTCCCTCGACCTATATGTGCCTTCCTTTGTTTCTTTTCTTATTTTCACTCTGTTATCAATATTATTTTTGACTATTTCATCTTATACCCATTTCTTCTTAATTTTTTTCTCTATAACTTTCATTCATTGCATATTGATATATTAATACCAGAACAATGCTTTTTGATGTATTCCTTCCACTCCTCTATCAGTTTTTTGTCTGATTGGCCTCTTACCACTGCTGTAAGTCTTGCTGATTCTATATATTCACAAAATCTTATTTGCCATTCTCTTATTAAGGGAGTTTTTTCTCCCTTCCAATTTTTTGTTATAATCATTCTGGCCACAGTGGTTGCATATAAGAAAACTTTTTTCCTAGCGGCAGGAATGTCAGTCAATATAATTCCCAAGAGGTACACCTCTGTGGTTTTTTTACATGATATTTTAAGCATTTTTTAAAGTTCCTCTTGGATGTCACTCCAAAATTGTTTAATATACACACACTCCCACCACATATGATACATGGTTCCTATCTCTTATGCATCTCCAGGACATATTAGATTTTGATTAAGTACCATTGATACGGGGTTAAGTACCATTGATACATCATTTTCATTATATTTTCTCTGTGACGCAGGCTATGAATTTGATATCATATTTCCATAATTTCTCCCATTGGTCTAATCGAATTGTGTGGCCTATATCTCTGGCCCACTTAATCATAACTTCCTTGGGATTCTTCTATCCCTCTGGAGCAGAGTTTGGAGTGAGGCAGGGGGCGCAAGGGGGGAGCAGGGAGAGGTAGGGCAAGTTCTATTGTGCTTGCATGCAAAGATTTAGTTGGATACAACCCTAAAATGCAGAGTAGGTGCTCTAAGAGACTGTACCGTGGAGAGAATGCTTTCAGAACCTATTGAGAGCTGAGCCTACATTTCTGAGGTACCTCCTTTTTCTCCCACGCACCCCACCTACCAAGAAAATAAGCCCATTTTACAGAATTTTCTCTAAAGATTCTCAACAACCGTTTTTGTGGTGGCCGCCATTCCTCCTTGTATTGCCTCGGAATGACAAAGGCGTTTAAGAGGAACCAGAATGGTGAAAGTGCTGCCAATACAGTTCCTGGTGGCGGTAGTTGCTGCCAAGAGTTCCATGGAAGTGTCTTGGAGGGGGATGCCTGGATCTGGAGGAAGAATGGGAGGAGCTCAAGGAGTTGGACCTGGACAACAAAGAGGAAGGTCCTAGCAGAATGATGGTGGTGGTGGTGGTGGGAGGGGTGAATCAGGACCCCAAGAAGTGTCTGAAGCCGGTATTCCAGGAAATGGAAATCTGGATCCAAGGGAGGGACCAGGCAAGTGGGTGGGAGTGTTCCTCAGTCCAGTATACCTGAAGGAGCGTCTCCACCTCCATCGTTCTGCCCGGACACTGAGGTCCAGCGCCGAGGGCCTTCTGGTGGCTCCCTCATTGCAAGAAGTGAGGTTACAGGGAACCAGACAGAGGGCCTTCTCAGCAGTGGCGCCAGCCCTATGGAACGCCCTCCCACTAGATGTCAAAGAGAAAAATAACTACCAAACTTTTAGAAGACATCTAAAGGCAGCCCTGTTTAGGGAAGCTTTTAATGTTTAATAGGTTATTGTATTTTAGTGTTTTGTTGGAAGCCACCCAGAGTGGCTGGGGGGACCCAGCCAGATGGGCGGGGTATAAATAATAAGTTGTTGTTGTTGTTGTTGTTGTTGTTGTTGTTGTTGTTGTTGTTATTATTATTATTATTCTCCAGTGACACAGGAATTGTAAGAAGCGGACCTGAAAAGCCATAAAATGCAAAGGATGGTGGAGCACTTCAATTCAGTCTGCATTTGAAGCCAAATCAATCAAATTCCAAAACAATCTACAAAATGGAGCACAGTTATCTTTCAAAATTCACACTTATCTGAATTTTGCAATCCAGTTCGCCAGCCAAGTAATGGCGAGATCTATTAATATATTAGGGATAAAAAGGGAGGTGTTTGTGAGAGTAGCACACAAATCTGCATTCTAATAGGGGAAATTGCTTGCAAAAATGGGTACATTGGTTAAAACTGGATATTAAAATGTGCCTCTTAGGAGAAATTCGCACTAGAATGTTGATGAATTTTCATGAGGTTTTTTTTTTTAATTGCAAATTACTACAAAATGTGGAGAACCAAATTTAAGACTGGCAAACTGAAAACAGAGAGAACTAGATTTAACGGATCCAGGTAGCAGTCAGTGGGACGCAATTCTGTGCTGAGCAGAAATGCACGCAGGATAACATCAGAATGATGCCCTCACAGCTTATGAAGGCTTCTTAAGGCACTCCAGAGGGCCCATCAACAAAGATACAGAATTTTATTCTCCCTCTAGCTCCACAGTATCCTACTGTTAACGTCTTCTTTTTTAAGTCCTAGCAGGAAAACCCAGCAGGAATCCTGACCTTTCGAAATATTTCTGTCTATGTCAATGGATATCATTCTCTCTTGTTCTTGTTCAACTCCATCTTTGTGGGCCGCTTGTCAGGAGGGTTTATAAATCTAATGCAGCCTTTGGTAGCTTAATCGGGAGAACAAAGTATTTGATAATGAAAAAAATGACATGAAGTAATGAGCGTTGTTGAGTGAGGAGTGCGCACGGGGCTGGTTAGCGTATTGAAGAATCAACCCAAATGTTCAAAGTGACAGAGTGACATTTTTCAAGAGCGATTTTGGGTGACTGCTTCAGACAGGTGACAAGACAGCGTCTTGATCAGATGGTAACCTTTCATTTTCTGTGGACAAGTGAGGTCCACGGGAGAAAAAGGGCCTGGGAGAAAAATCCATCACTCAGCATGCGAATGCAAAGTGGCACATGAACACACGCTGACAGGCCAAGGCTCGGCCCTGTCCATCAATGTTGACAAGTAGTCGCCACTCAAAAACCCCGACATATGTTTCATAAACTGCAAGGCACGCAGGCCTCGGCGATTGCCATCCGACTTGTTCCTTACTTGCTGGTCCCGGTGCAGGAGGGAATGAGCCCATCTCCTGGGAAGCCAATACGACAAGGGAACCTGGCCCCCAACTGTGCGTCTTGGAACGACAGGACTTTTGGAGGAGCTCACAGGGGCAGCTTCAAAGCTTATCAGCGGGTTGAGAACTGTGCAAAAGGAAACAGCCTTTCAGCTTGTGATCATTTTCTTTTCTTTTCTTTTGGAAATAATTTTTATTTGATTTTACCAATAAAGGTAAAGGGACCCCTGACCATTAGGTCCAGTCGTGGCCGACTCTGGGGTTGCGGCGCTCATCTCGCTTTATTGGCCGAGGGAGCTGGCGTACAGCTTCCAGGTCATGTGCCCAGCATGACTAAGCCGCTTCTGGTTAACCAGAGCAGTGCACGGAAACGCCGTTGGCCTTCCCACCGGAGCAGTACCTATTCATCTACTTGCACTTTGACGTGCTTTCGAACTGCTAGGTTGGCAGGTTGGCAATACAAAACTATAAAAAACTATTAAAAAGACCAAATATATATCCATATACAGAGATTTCTCCGAATCTCAGGACTCCCCCCCCCCCGTCCCATTTTGAACATGTAAAACTGCATCATGTTCCAATCTCTAACTTTTAAGTCAGTCCATATTATCCATGGTAATTATTACACTACAAGTGAAATCAAAATCCCGCCAATGTTTCCATTTGCTTACAGTGGTCTCTTAGATAACTTATAAAATTTTCCCATTCTTTTATAAAGTTTTTGTCCTCTTGGTTCCTGAATTTTCCGGTCAGCTTTGGCATTTCGGCATAGTCCATCAGCTTGGTTTGCCATTCCTCTCTTGTCTTCTTTCCATCTCTGGGCTAGTAACATCTGGTTAGTGGCTGTTCCATACATAAAGAGTCTTTGGTCCTTCGGGATATTGGTACCTGTAATTCCTTATAAAAAGGCTTCTGGGTTTTTTTTTTTAAAAAGTTATTTTAAACATTTTTTTTCATTTCATTATATACCATCTCCCAGAAAGCTTTTCTCGCCTTACAAGTCCACCACATATGATAAAATGTATCTTCTTTTTCTTTGCATTTCCAGCAAATATTTGTACAGTGGTACCTCAGGTTACATACGCTTCAGGTTACATTCGCTTCAGGTTACAGACTCCGCTAACCCAGAAATAGTGCTTCAGGTTAAGAACTTTGCTTCAGGATGAGAACAGAAATCGTGCTCCGGCGGCGCAGCAGCAGCGGGAGGCCCCATTAGCTAAAGTGGTGCTTCAGGTTAAGAACAGTTTCAGGTTAAGAATGGACCTCCGGAACGAATTAAGTACTTAACCCGAGGTACCACTGTACTTCTCTTATATATTTTTGCCAACTTAGCAGGAGTCAAATACCACCAGTACATCATTTTCATATCATTTTCTTTCAAAGTACAATGTGCCATAAATTTAAGCTTGTGATCATTTTCTATGCTATTGTTAAGCTGCTCAGCACATGCTAGGATACCAGGGGAGAGAAGTGGTAATATTTCAATTTGCCTAGGGCAGCAAAAGTCCACGGGTCAGCCCTGTTATTAGAATAGAAAAGGATTTTTAGCCGCAATCCACAGGGCAAAACATCACCAGGCAGCTTGTGATAGATTGGCTGAGCTGTAGCTCAGTGCTTTAGCACATGTTTTGCATGCAGAAGTTCTCAGGTTCAATTTCTGATAGCTCAATTTCCAAGTAGCTCTGGAATAGACTCCATCCTCAAACCCTGCCAATCTGTGTTAGCCATACTGAGCTAGATAGACCAAAGGTGGTCCTAAGCCAGTGTGGAGAGCCAGCGTGGTGTAGTGGTTAAGAGTGGTAGACTCGGAATCTGGTGAACCGGGTTCGCTTCTCCACTCTTTCACATGCAGCTGCTGAGTGACCTTGGGCCAGTCACACTTCTCTGAAGTCTCTCAGCCTCACTCATCTCATGGTGTGTTTGTTGTGGGGGAGGAAGGGAAAGGATAATGTTAGCCGCTTTGAGACTCCTTAGGGTAGTGATAAAGCGGGATATCAAATCCAAACTCTTCTCTTCTCTTCTCTTCTCTTCTCTTCTCTTCTCTTCTCTTCTCTTCTCTTCTCTCTCTCTCTTTCTCTCTCTCTCTCTCACACACATTCCAATTATCTACAAACATGGAAACATAATTGGGCCCATCATACCCACTTAAAAAATGAACAACAAACCAATAATTATTCATTATTAATCACAAGCAGGGAAACTTAAAGGAAATTTGACATAGATTTATACATTACAAAATAGCTTCAGATGGAAAGGCAAATATTTAAGAATTTCAGTGGGAAAGGAGTTCAAAGAAAACATATTTCTACATAGGTCATTTTGTTAAGTCAATGTTGCTGAGTCTTTCCATGAGGGAAATACAACAGAAGCTGGTATTCCATGAGTATTTAAAACTAGCCTGACAACAGGGTGCCCCCCCCGTAATAAGATTCAAATACTGGAAATGTAAGGCCCTTTGGGCTGAACTTTCTCATACGTAGTAAAAGTGTTAGTTGGTACATAATTATTGGAGACAAATATTTGAACTAAGAGGAATGGGCCTCTCCCATTTTCCGCCTGGCACAGAGTCCCCCCACCCCTGTTTTTTTCTAATGGCCCATTACCTGATAAGTGATATAATTTAATCAGTACTTGGAAGTATTTAAAAGATTGCCAGACACTGAATTTAGCAAAGTATAGCCCAAACCAGCTTCCCGTGCTCAGGAAATCACCTGGGAGATCAGCCATTAACAAAATGGCCCATTACCTACCCTTTGTATTTTGTTAATGGATGATCTCTCAGGTGATTTCCTGAGCACGGTAAGCTGGTTTGGGCTATACTTTGCTCCTCCAAGCATTGATTAAATTATAACACTTATCAGACCCAGGGATTTAGAGGAATCTGGGACTCACAACTCATAACAATCTCTCTCTCTCCTCCACTCCCCAACACAAAATCTCTCCTGATCTGCAATGAATATATATATATCTCCCAGGAGAGTTCTTAGTAAAGGATGAATCAACCTCTTTCTCTGCTCACTATATGGGTACAGAAGATAGGTAAAAGATAAAGGTAAAGGACCCTGGATGGTTAAGTCCAGTCAAAGGCGACTATGGGGTTGCAGCGCTCATCTTGCTCTCAGGCGGAGGGAGCCGGCGTTTGTCCACAGACAACTTTCCGGGTCATGTGGCCAGCATGACTCAACTGCTTCTGGCACAATGGGACACAGTGACTATGCTTTCAAACTGCTAGGTTGGCGAGAGCTGGGACAGAGCAATGTGAGCTCACCCTGTTGCATGGATTAGAACCACCGACCATCTGATCAGCAAGCCCAAGAGGCTCAGGGGTTCAGACCACAGCATGGTCCACAGATACTATAGCTCTGGCTCCATGCAAACACAACTGCTCATTAACCAAAGTCTTGCTGAATTGTCCACTTAACAACGCAGAAGGCAGCACACGAAAACAAGCAAGGATAAATACACTTGGAAACAATATATACAAGCAAGAGGCCGTGATGATTCCATTGTTTAAGGGGCTATTAAGAAGTAATGGAGAAAGGGATTTGTTAGCTGCAGTTCTCAAATACTAAGGGTGGGATTCTACTAATGGAAGCCCCTGCAAGGACTTCTGCTAGAGCAATGGGGCTTTCCTGCTTCCCTATGTGCCCCACACAGTCCCCCAAAAGGAGAATCCCTAAAGCAGTGAGCAGGAGGAGGAGAGAGGGAATCATTCTGTCTTACACTGATGCAACAAATGCCATAGCGCTAATGTCGAATCCCTCCCAAGGTCTACTAACCTTTGGGTAGCAAAAAATTAGTCCTTCTTCCGCCTGTAATTGCCCAAAACCTCAGGAGAAAAGTCTAACCTGAGTATAATCTTCTCCATCTCTTTCATCCATTGACTAATAAAAGGGTCTAAGAGCAATAAGGAGAGATAATTAATGTGATTAGTGTCACTTTCCCACTGGTGACCCTTGGGCATAGAATCCCAGTGTGGGGCAGTATAAAGTGGAATCACAGAACCTGAGGATTTTGCAGCTGTTTGGTGGACTTGCATTACATATATGAACTATTATCCCCATTTCAATATTGTACCTGCCAAGTATCTATGGAACTATCATGCCATCTACCTATGTCTTTACATACAAATAGCTTGCAATGCCTGTCGTGCCTTTGGGTCTTCAATCACTTGCTCCCTTTTCTTTTCTTCCTCCCATCCTTTCCCCACAAGTCAATAGAAGAGCTGGTAGTTTGTTTACCATTCACTGAGTTATCACTGTTTTCATATCTCTGTTGATTGCTGAGTGTTCATTTTGATTCATCAAAAAATTCATCAAAATAACAAATAAGGTAAAGTAAAGGTAAAGGACCCCTGGACGATTAAGTCCAGTCAAAGGCAACTACGGGGTTGCGGCGCTCACCTCGCTTTCTGGCCAAAGGAGCCGGCGTTTGTCCACAGACAGCTTTCTGGGTCATGTGGCCAGCATGACTAAACCGCTTCTGGCACAATGGGACAACGTGATGGAAACCAGAGCGCACAGAAATGCCGTTTACCTTCCCGCTGCAGTGGTACCTATTTATCTACTTGCACTGGTGTGCTTTCAAACGGCTAGGTTGGCAGAAGCTGGGATTTAGCAATGGGAGCTCACCACTGTCACACGGATTTGAACCGCCGACTTTCTGATCGGCAAGCCTAAGAGCCTTAGGAGGGGAATGGGGAAGCAGTGGCTGAAGAGGTGGTAGAAGGAACTCATGGGGATCAAGCAAGTTCCTGCCCCAAACAGGTTGCCAGCAAGAAATTCCTTGAGCTGCATCTCCTTATGAATGAAGCATTCCCTATCTCCATATGTAGCTGCTCACACCTTAAGATCCGTTTCAGAGGCCCTTCTCCAGGTAGCCCACCTGGGTGAAGTGTGCAGTAGGTGGCTACTGGAGGAAGGACCTTCTCAGTGGTGGCACCTCAGCTATAGAAAGACCTCCTCAGAAAAGCTTGCCCAGAACCTACCATGTTACCAGGCAAAGACTTGTGATTCGAGGACCCACCCCCGCTTGGGAATAATAAAGGCACGTGGACACAGTATATTAGGTTAATGGGCTAGAAAAGGCCACAACTTTATTGATTACAGCATGTGAGAGGTATTGGCTTAGGCATTAAAGGTAAAGGTAAAGGTACCCCTGCCCGTACGGGCCAGTCTTGACAGACTCTGGGGTTGTGCGCCCATCTCACTTAAGAGGCCAGGGGCCAGCGCTGTCCGGAGACACTTCCAGGTCACGTGGCCAGCGTGACATCGCTGCTCTGGCCAGAGCCAGAGCCAGAGCCAGAGCCGCACACGGAAACGCCGTTTACCTTCCCGCTGGTAAGCGGTCCCTATTTATCTACTTGCACCCGGAGGTGCTTTCGAACTGCTAGGTTGGCAGGCGCTGGGACCGAGCAGCGGGAGTGCACCCCGTCGCAGGGATTTGAACCGCCGACCTTTCGATCGGCAAGCCCTAGGCGCTGAGGCTTTAACCCACAGCGCCACCTGCGTCCCACGGCTTAGGCATTGGACAACAGCAAATTTTGACTCCACCCACTCGAAGAGGGGTGAGTCTGACGAGGGTTAACCACCAGTAGGGGGAGCCTGTTGATGCAAATACAACTATAAACTCTCCCCCGATGTCACCGGGGGTCGCGCCATGGCCCCCAGCCACACAGGGCATCGGACAGGATCCACGAGAGCTGGATTCCTTTAACGAAATACCCAAAGTGAAAGGGTAGGCGATGGCCACACCTTGCCCTTCCATACACCAACAATTAGCTCCCACTCACAATCCCTCCCCTCTGGAAGGTGGAGAGGCTTTACCTATTTTCCCAGCCAGGAAGGAGCAATAGGTAGGCAGGAAAAGTTTCAAGACCCCGTCCCTCTCACCCACCAGCTCCTCCTTACAAATGCCCCTACATCAGCCTCTGCATAAGCAAAACATTGAGTTGAGAAAACAGTGTTTCCATTGTGTCAGCTATTCCCACCTTAAGATACTGGGCTAAGTTGGTAAAATAGTCTGACCCACTTTTTCCGTTAACTACATTTGCAACAACTTTGCTAAAGTTCCAGGAGAACTCCTTTAAAATAAAAATATAGCACCCGCATATGCATTCTGCAAGTCCAGCAAAGTTCTGTTATGCCACCCGCTCTGCACTCCCCTCCCTCATTTTACCTCCTGGGGATTTTCCACCACTACACCAACTATTACAGGAAGATATATATTTAAAAATCTACTTCAAGGGCTATATTGTAAAATCAAATCAAATAGCCTCCGGGTCCTTGTGCTGGCTGTTTCATCTTCATAGAAGCTGAAATAATTTTTATTTTTTTTTAACCATACTGAGTGGGGAGGAAGAGTTCTGCAGCCAGCACAAAGGAAGAGCAGAGGAAAACTGAGGTTGTGTGAGGGAGTTCAGAGCCCCCCTGATGGGCTTGAGAATGTACAGCACTAAGAATAACCGGCCACTGCTGAGAAAATGGTGGCCCTTGTGTCAATAATTGATTAACAGCCATTGTCAAAGCCCGGTTGGCACATCTGTCTTTTCTCAATAACCTCTGAGGCTCTGAAATACAGGACAGAAGCAAGAGAACATGCCTCTCTGCCATTGAAATTGGTGCTCCCGGGACATTTGCCCTGGACAGGGTGGGGTGACAGCAAATCGCAGCAGGCATTGCTAGTTCCTCTCAATAATTCATAGGTGTATGGATGACTGGGCAACCTTTGGGAGATTAACGAAACAGAAAATACCAGAAAGGAGATCTCTCTCTCTCTCTCTCTCTCTCTCTCTCTCTGTGTGTGTGTGTGTACGCACAAAAGGAGAGGCAGGGATTTGGAGCATTAGTAAAACAAAATGTTAGGCTGAGAGAAGCAACAGAGCAAAAGAGGACACAGGCTCTCCAGCAGAGATCTTAACATTGGCTGCAGTGAATTTCAAGCAAAACATTCCTAAACGATGTAGTACGGGCAAGGTCCTTCTGGGAAACAGGATGCCAACAAGGTGACTCAGTACATTATTATTATTATTATAGTTTATTAATGTATAGGTTTTTTAAAAAATATTTTTATTGGTTTTCCAGATTATTACAAATCAGTCCAAATTATTTAAATTTAATACAGTTTCTTTAAAAAAAACTGGTTTCCTGCTCCAGTTGCAAACATATGCCCATTATTTCCTGATGTCACCACTTCATTCTTCTTTAATCTCCTCTTCATCCTTCTCTTGTAGTTAGTCCATTCTCTCAGCTGACCTTTATAATTTCCTTACATACATCACCTCTGTTGCTTTTCATAAATGTAAAATCCATTTCACATGTGCAGTCCTTCATAAACGTTGTTCCCAGACCTGGTGTGTTGAAAGAGTTAATTGCCTCCCCCTTGGTTCGGTTCTCTTCAATGTTTACAAAGTCACATTTCATTGCTTTGAGATAATTCCTTCCGCTATTCACCAACTTGTGGCTGTAGCTATAAATAAATTGGAGATGTCCAATCTCCAAGATGTCCATTAAAATTCCACTTTGGGGTTCTTCCTCAGCACGCAGTTTAAAAAAGAAGTACATTTTAGACCAGGCACCCACAAACTCAGCCCTCCAGATGTTTTGGGACTACAGTTCCCATCATTCCTGACCACTGGTCCTGTTAGCTAGGGGTGATTGGAGTTGTAGTCTCAAAACAGGGCCAAGTTTGGGGATGCCTGTTTTAGGTATATCAGCCAGGAAATAGAGAGAGCCAATTGGCTGATAGTAGGCACTCATTTGCTGTTACAGATAGAAGTCAGGAGATTGGTGTAAGGGGCTGGGAACAGCCTCCTGCTGCTGGTACCACTGCTGGTACCAGTCACTATTGGTACTTGGAGGCCTTTTCCATAATAGCCTGTAAGTACTGTCCTCCTTAATTAGGCTATCTAACACAGCATCTTGTTTCCAACAGTGGTCAACCACTGGAAGCTCACATGGAGGCTACAAAGGCAAGCAGCTCCTCTCCATTATTTGTCACCAGCATATTGCATTGAGAGTAGGGATGGGGAATTTGATTTAGTTCTCGTTTAAGGGTGAACCTCCCTAACCCTCACTTTCCAAAACAATGAGATTTGAAAGTCAGCCATTTTTTGAGATTCACACTTCTCCAAATTTTGCAGTGCAGGTCTTTTGCCAAGTACCAAAAAAAAAAAATGTATACTGGGGTATATTCTGGGGGTAAACAGTCCATTAAAATGCATATATTACTGAAAATAACATACAGGAATGCATTATATTACGGGAGACTGCTTTGCAAAAATATGCATTCTAGGAAATTTTTTATACAAATATTATGAGAGATTTGCACTAAAATGCTGGCGAATTTTCATAAGGACTTCTTAAAAAATAAATCTCAAACCAATGTGGAAATAGGAAAACAGAACTAGAGATATACCATATATGAACATGGAGATTCCATTGGATTTTCCTGGCTAATAGCCTCCTGTTCAGTTGGCTTTTAAAGCCATGAAGAATTAAACAATTTTCACCATACATTGTGGTAGTGAATTCCGTAAGTTATTTATTTGCTCTGTGAAGTCATCTGTCCTGAACCTACTGCCAACTACTTTCATCAGAAAAAAGGAGAGAAGGACCATCTCTCTATCTGACCACTTTTCTGAAGCGACAGCAGCACAGAGAGCAGGGGTAGATTTCTCATTAGGAAGGTCTACTCTGAGTATAGTGGGGTGCTGGAGGGATGCGGAGACTAGTTAGTAACTCAACCCTAACTTTCATGGGTAAAGGTAAAGGTAAAGGTACCCCTGCCCGTACGGGCCAGTCTTGACAGACTCTGGGGTTGTGCGCCCATCTCACTTAAGAGGCCAGGGGCCAGCGCTGTCCGGAGACACTTCCGGGTCACGTGGCCAGCGTGACATCGCTGCTCTGGCGAGCCAGAGCCGCACACGGAAACGCCGTTTACCTTCCCGCTGGTAAGCGGTCCCTATTTATCTACTTGCACCCGGAGGTGCTTTCGAACTGCTAGGTTGGCAGGCGCTGGGACCGAGCAGCGGGAGCGCACCCCGCCGCAGGGATTCGAACCGCCGACCTTTCGATCGGCAAGCCCTAGGCGCTGAGGCTTTAACCCACAGCGCCACCTGCGTCCCTCCAACTTTCATGGGTAGCCCTGTCATAATAATACCATGACCCAGCTTGGTTCAGAGGATCTTGCAAAATACTCTTAGATGTGGTTGTCCAACTCCTGTGATCAAAACTGTGGATTTGCGTTCCCCCTAATTAGGCGCCTCAGACTGCCATTTCAGGCTAAGCTGCTTTATCAGCCCTGTGCTGTTTGAATACATGCCCATTGCTTTGCAAACACTTGAAATTAATTGGAGGAGTGTCAAAAGGCGGCCAAGAATTGCTTGCTTGTTTATACGTCCCTCCTGCTTGTTCTTTCACAAAGCTCAGAGCAGCTTCCATGGGACTCCCATGCAGTCTCTCAGGCATTGCTCAGGCCAAGACTTTTCTACTGGCTTTCACAATGTTGCTTAAGGCCTTGCCTTCTCAGGAAATAAGATGAAGTCCCTACCAGAGAAGAACGGCAAATTAAACTGTTGGCCTGTGCCGAAATGGCAAAATTGACCGGAAAGTTCAGGAACCAAGAAGACCAAAACTTCAACAAAGAATGGGGGAAAGCTATACTTTATCTTGGAGACCACTGTAAGCAGACGAAAACACTAGCAGGATTGAAATAACACTTGTCATGTAGGAAGAACTATGGAGATAACGGAGTTATATAAAACATGGACCATTGAAAAAGATTCAGTAGAAAAAGTTTAACTATAGGACCCATGGAGAGGAAGGTGGGAAGTCCAGAGATTCAGAGGAATCTTTTAACTGTTAACGTGTATGGTCGTACTGTTATAATTTTATACAGTGGTACCTCAGGTTACATACGCTTCAGGTTACATACGCTTCAGGTTACAGACTCTGCTAACCCAGAAATAGTGCTTCAGGTTAAGAACTTTGCTTCAGGATGAGAACAGTATTTGTGCTCCTGTGGCGCGGCAGCAGCAGGAGGCCCCATTAACTAAAGTGGTGCTTCAGGTTAAGAACAGTTTCAGGTTAAGTACGGACCTCCAGAACGAATTAAGTACTTAACCTGAGGTACCACTGTATATGTAAAACCAAGTAAAATTATTTCAAAAAAAGAAAAGAAAAGAAAGACCTCGCCTTCTCAGATCACTCTCAAGGCCCAAAGAGAAAGCTAACCATTGCCTCTTCATGCCGCCCTGCCCTAACCCAGAATGGCCCACTGAAGGAATGACCGCTGGGTGTGAAGCACACTTCCACCCACAGACAAGCCACAGCTGTCTGAACACCATGTCCTCTATCTAACCCTTGGCTTTCTCAGTGGTCTTCCATGCCCCGTCTGTGACCTTTGTCTCCTTCGTTTAGTGACGCGGTGGAATCAGGTGCCAAAATAACTTTGTACCACCCCACAGTCACGTGATTGGAAGATATGTAAAGGGCACAGTCCAAAATGTATCTGACTGGTTTTGCATATTGTGCTAATAAAAAGAGCCTCTGCAGAGCTAGCTGGCAGCTTGCTTATGCACAGCTCATCAACTCCTGTCTCATGTCCTTCACTTCAGCCCACCAGCTCCTCATGCTTGTTAGAGTGAAGGAGCTTCCTCCATTCAAGAAGAGAAGGTGAGCAATGGAGAGGATGAGCCACGTAGGGTGGCCACAGTCCTCCTTTACAGAGGACAGTCTTCTCTTCAGAGGGCTTTCCCAGGTAAAAGCAAAGGCCTTCCAGATACTGTTAGATTCAAACTCTCATCAGCCCTAGCCAACATGGCTAATGGTTGAGGAAGATGGGATTCCATCTTCATGTGGGGTTCCAGTGAGATCTCTCAGACCTCTCACAAGATCTTGCTGGAACCCAGAAGTTGCCACTGTATGACCCCAGAAAATGAGACTTTGGGGTATGTAACAGCGGTGGGGAGACAGCTTCTCATTTCACCTCAAGGGGGGAAATGGGATGGGTCACCCCTGCATATCAGAGAGACATTCAACCAAACACACAGAGGAGAAACTCCCTCATATCTAATCTACACAGCCAATCTGGGCACCTCTTACTTCAGCAAACAAATGCCACTCTGTCTGGTTGCTAAGCAACACCTCCACTCGCCATCCTCTTGGCTGTCTTAATCACTAACACATTCAGCCCTCACGCAGAATTATCCCTTCGTGGGCCTTCCAACCAAGCCTTGCACACATTTTGTGGGACTTTGGGGCTGCTAGACACTACCCAGAAGTGGCTGGCTGTGTGGAGCTGTCAGGGCATTGCCTGACTTCATCTCTCTGCAAGCCAAAGCTGCCAAACTCAACAGGGTGATGCCGGCAATTTATGAAAGCGTTATTGGAAACACATGCAGCACAACACGCTCATGTCTCCAACGAGATAGAAAACATCCAGAACACAGATAAATCTTGTTCCTCGTGAAGGAATATCCTGAAGTACAATCCACAATTTCCCTTGCCAGTGGTTTGCTGGGCTCCACGGGATCCATTTGAGAGCACGCAGGATGAAATATTAATTAATTGATGCTTTTTTTAAAAAAGGGGGGACACCATCATCTATGATTTAAAGTTTCGAAATAAAAAATTATGATGGTATTAAATGTGCACATTGGTTCCCTTGCATCCTCTTATATATTTATAATTGCACCTTTGTTTAATTAGGCCTTCCTTAGCACATTCATTATTAATTAGACCCGTTAATGCTTTTGTAAGTTGGGAGTCACAAGGGGATCATGTCTCACGGTTCTTAAACCTTCGTAATTGCCACAATCAATTAATATTTCATTAATGCAGAGCTCATTTGCAATTCCGCATTGAGGGGTTAAGAGTCTTTTGTTAGAAAATATTTGCAAAAAATATAAAAAAAGGAATAATAATAAAAAATCCACATATGAATGGGGCATTGACCCATCGGCTTGATGGCTTTCTTTTTAAAGAGACGAGGGCTTGCATCAAAATTGGATGTTGCAAAGATGTCTGCCCTGCGAAATTGCTGGAACCTCCGGTGGGAGCCAGGGCCAGGTGTTATAGCACAGATACGAGCCCTGCCGATTCATTCGGCATTCCGGTCCATGTGGCATCTCGTGCCCTTTGTTTGGTAAACAGCTGTTGCAATTGACCTTCTGCGTTGTGCGATCTGCTTTTTATCCCAGTGAAGCAGCAAAAAAACCAAAGAGAACATGACACTCCTGCGCTGGGCTCTTAGATCTTTGAAGGGGGAAAAATACAAAGCGAAATATTATGCAGCCTTAAACGTTGGCGAGTGGGAAGAATCTCTGAGCGGCGACAGCAAGGAAGGGTTCCTCGGTCTATGCTGGTGTGTGTGTAAATTAAACTGAAACAGTAAGAACTGTTTGGAGGGAATATGAGAAAAACAAGAATTTGCTTGTTATTATTCAGCTAATTACAGGATACACATTTGTTTGTTTGTTTGTTTATGACACTTGCATATTGCCCTTCCTCCAATAAGATTCCAATAAAACACTAGAATCATAGCATTAGCAATAATATGAGTCAGCGGCTAAGAATTTGGAGTAGACTAAAGTTGCAATCCTAACCCTGCTTAACTCCACCGAATTCAGTAGGATTTGCTTCTACGTGGACATGTAGGGTTGCCATATTTCAAAAAGTGAGAATCCGAACAGAAAAGTTGCTGAAATTCACAAAGAATTTGGATGTTATTTATATATGCCACTACTGCAGCCCATGTTTTGCTAGCTCAAAAATGGAAAATGAGCAAAGTCCTAACTAAAGAAGAATGACAGTTTAAGCTGATGGAATATGCACAGCTTGCGTACAAAAGAAGAGAAGACGAACACAGGTTTAGAGAAGATTGGAAAACATTTATTGAATATATGGGGGGAAATTGTGTACACTTGAAAACGTTGGCAGCATTAAGATAAATTCAGCAGTGTAAATAAGTTTTGATGGATGTAATAATGGAATACTGAATGGTTTAGTTTATGTAAAATATGCAGGGATTTATGATATGCAAAATGAACCATGGAACCAATGGGAAGCCATTGATATTTTAAGGATGTATAAATGAGTATTCTAAATTGTAAAACAGAATGTGTGTGTGTGTGTGGGGAGAGAGAGAGAGAGAGAGAGAGAGAGAGAGAGAAATTGGACATTTTGGATATTTTCCTCAGGACTGCTGACATGGGCTGCCATACATCCGGATTTTCCCAGACATCTCTCCAATTTCCAGATGTATGGCAGCCCTAGGATTGCAGCCTAAGACACTTCACATATTAACATTCTCAGGAAAATAGGAATCTGAACCTTACAGTGATAATTTTAAAACATGAAATAAAGTGAGAGATGTGTACAGGCATCCTGTCCTTCGGATAATGGGATGGCTTTGCCTCCTTCCAATCATCTACTGCTGGAGGTAAGTAATTTTGACATATCTAGGAATCTGGAGCATAACAAGATCTTTCAGTTGCAGAGCATTTTGCCATCAAAGGAGGCTGACCATTGGTACTATGCATGAGCCACTGTTCTTGGCTTTCCTTCTTCAAATCAAGAGATCTGCTCCGAACACAGATTTATGCATAAACCTATTTCCAGTTGCATTCTACTCGCCTGAAGTTAAGTAACCTTTCCTCTCTCTTATCCTCAATTCATATAGTCTTTCTGTGCAATGATGGCTCTTCTGTACCAGCTCCTTGTAAAAATAAAAACTTGTCAGCTTCCTCCAGGCCAAACAAGGCCCCAAAGTATAAACAAAACTCGGACAGGAGATAACCAATCAATCGTAGACATTTTAGAGCCCCGTCAAGTGAAATCACAGCCATCAATCTCCAGGCCTCAAGAGGCGTGTGACAAGTGGCCAGGAAACTGAGTGACCACAGGGGTGCTTCTGCCTTCCGGACTCAATGTTGTTTAGAAGCAATTGGCACAGCAGTGTCATCTGTGTTTTGGCTGTCAGCATTCAATTTCTTTTCGCCCTACCCAAAAAGAATAATTTGCAAACCGTGCAAGATATATAAGGAATGACAAGCAATGCAACAGACGGGGGAGAATGTTGGGTGGTCTGCTTCAGTGGTCTTTGGCTAGACCCCATGTGGAAGCTCTGCAAGAGTCTCAAAGCGGCAAAAGCAGAGAGGTGTGGGGACCACATTTCCCAGGAGTGTGGTTCAATGAGACACGGTGCTGCAGCAAGGTAGTTCATCATCATCATCATTATTATTCATGGGCTTTGAAGACGCTCAAACTCAGGATGAAAGGGAAAAATGTGCTAAGAGGAAGGCACACTTGGCAAACCCTCACTGTGATCAACTCCCACTCAGAAACCAGTGTCCCCACTGTGGAAGGAAGTGTGGAACCAGAACTGGCCTCCACAATCACTTATGGACTCATTGTTAAAACCGTGTTCATGGAAGACAATCTTACTCTGCTATGAGTGATAACCGAAGAAGAAGAAGAAGAAGAAGAAGAAGAAGAAGAAGAAGAAGAAGAGATATAGATGTAAATAAATCTTACATCAAAGAAAATGACACCAGTCTCCATTTTCTTTGTTATAAGATCTATTTACATCTCTATCATCTATCTATCTATCTATCTATCTATCTATCTATCTATCTATCTATCTATCATCTATCTATCTATCTTATCTATCTATCTATCTATCTATCTATCTATCTATCTATCTATCTATCTATCATCTATCTATCATCATCTGTCTATCTATCTATCTATCATCTATCTATCTATCTATCTATCATCTATCTATCTATATCTATCATCTATCTATCATCTATCTATCTATCTATCTATCATCTATCTATCTATCTATCTATCTATCTATCTATCTATCTATCTATCTATATCTATCTATCTATCTATCATCTATCTATCTATCTATCTATCTATCTATCTATCTATCTATCTATCTATCTATCTATTATCTATCTATCACCTATCTATCTATATCTATCTATCTATCTATCTATCTATCTATCTATCTATCTATCTATCTGTCATCATCATCTATCTATCTATCTATCTATCTATCATCTATCTATATCTATCTATCTATCTATCTATCTATCTATCTATCTATCTATCTATCTATCATCTATCATCATCTATCTATCTATCTATCTATCATCTATCTATATCTATCTATCTATCTATCATCTATCTATCTATCTATCTCCTCCTCTAGTTTGGAGGAGACCAAACACAAAGTACTTGATTGTACCCATGAAATCTCTCACCACTCAGAGAGTGCATACCTTGGAAGTTGAACGGAATCCATTCCAGAAGTCCGTTCAATTTCCAAAACATTCAGAAACCAAAGCATAGCTTCTGATTGGCTGCGGAAGCCGTGGAAGCCCCATCGGACGTTCGGCTTCCAAAAATAGTTCGCAAACCAGAACACTCACTTCCGGGTTTGCGTCATTCGGGAGCCAAAACGTTTGAGAACTAAGGTGCTCAGAAACCAAGGTACGACTGTATTAGGTTTTGCTTGTCTCCACTCACTGGGAAAAGCCATACAACCTGCCCAACGCCGTATTGCAAAGCAGAATCATTCCACCAATGCCCCAACAACAGATCAACAGTCCCACATAACTGAGATCTTGAGGTGCTACAAGTAGAGAACAGCTGTACATGCCTCCACCTGCCACCTGCAGAAATTGCCTGTAAGGCCCGCAGCGCCAGTGACATTGCTATCCTTTTCCACTTTGCAGAGCCGACATTTAATTTGTTCCCCTCAAAATACTTCCGTCTGAATGTTGATCTCAAATATGGCCAGGCCCTTCTTCAAATATTTGAAAGTGTGCTGGGTATTTCACATCTGTATTTGACATCCGGTGCATTCGATTCTTTCAATATTTGAAATCTGACTGCCATTTGAAGGCAAGCTTGTAATGATATGCAGCCGCACCGACGGTTTAGGATGAAATTTACAGCCTGGCGAGAATTGGAAAGGAAAACAGATCAAGTGAAGCCAATAAATCCAAAGCACCCAGCTTTCCAAACTGAAGGTGAAACAGACGGTTTGAGATGTGAACGAATTTGAAATTTAGTGTTCAAATTGGGAACGGCAAATGGTGGGAATCTAGTAAATATTGAAACTTAGCAAATATTTCGGCTCGATTTTCAACCCTTTTCTGGAATATACTGCAATTGTGGGGATGGTTTGGGGGGTTTTTTTTTGCCCCTTTTCACTGCAGAAGCACCTGGAGCTGGTATTTTCAACACCTTCTCCTCTGTGACATTAAAGTGTTGGACCTCCATGTAGTTTTTTTTTACAGGCAAAGCCCTCTGCTGATGAGTAGCTAGACCAAGGCTCACCAACGTCAATGGTCTGGTAGGAACATTGGGAATTTTGCAAGTGTACGATAGGACACCCCCCCCCCCCGGGTGCATCTTTCTCCCCTTCCCTAGGTACCGTATTTTTCACTCTATAGGACGCACTTTTCCCCCTCCAAAAATTAAGGGGAAATGTGTGTGTGTCCTATAGAGCGAATGCAGGCTGCGCGGCTAAGCCCAAAGCCAGAACAGGGAGACGGAGTGCTGCGCAGCGCTCCATCTCGCTCTTCTAGCTTGGGGTTAGCTGCGCATAGCCTCCCCAGGGCAGTGGGGTGCCTTCACCCCGCTGCCCTATGGAGGCTACAAAGGCTGTTCCCGCAGCCAGAACAGCGAGACGGAGCGCTGCGGGGCTGCCCTGCGGAGGCTGCAAAGGTGGGGGGGGGGAAGGCTGCAAAGCTTCCCCCCACTGCCAGCCCCACAAGCGCCGCCTTCCCGCTGCTCCCTGACCTTGTCTTTGGGGCTGGCGGTGGGGGAAAGCAGCGCTTCCCCCCCGCCAGCCCCAAAGAGCAGGTTGAAAGGAACCGAAAGCCTCCGGAGCCCAGCAGGAGGCGTTGGGTGAACGCACCTTGAACGTACAGAATGCACCTTGTTTTAGAGGGGGAGAACAAGAAAAAAATCCCCCCCTGTTCTCCCCCTCCTATGGTCCGGTGCGTCCTATAGAGTGAAAAATATGGTAAGTCCCCCCCCCCCCATTATACTCAGACAGAATGCACATGCGCAACCATGCAGGTACATGCACACCTTCTTGTTGCTGTTGTTTTTCCAAGGGAACAGGATAAAAGTTGGATCCAGGAGAATTAGACTGGATCCTGTGTTGAATTTGCACAGCTCAGTGGTAGACCAAACACTCTGCATGCAAAGGAACCCAGGTTCAATCCCTGATATCTCCAGGAAAATGCCTGCCTGGGACCCTGGAGTGTTACTGCTGGTTAGTGTCAACAAGACCGGGCTAGATGAACCAAGTTTGAGGCAGTGCCGTAGACATTGCTAACTAGTTTTGGGAAGGGGGCAGAAAGAGAGCAGATCATATGACCCGAGAGAACACTCAGAATGCCCTAGGTTGGGACCGCATAGCAGTACACCCTCACTTTGTGCAGTGCTGGAAGGAGTGAACATGCTTTATGGCCGGATTCCAGCCCAAGAGGCACCTGAAAAGGTGGTCACAATCACAGGACTGGCCTGACCATGAGACTGAGAGAAGCAGCCACCTTGGGTGGCAGAATCCCAATGGGTGGGAACCAGTCTCTGCTGCAATAGCTTAATGTACCCATGTAAATGAGGCTTTCATGGAGCGGAGGGCGGCAGCACCTTGCTATTGCTATAAGAAAAACTGCTCCCTTTCCCTTATGGGGTATTCCAGAGCCTGTATAGAGTCCTTAAATGGGTTACCCTGTTAGCAGGAGAAAATAACAGAGGCCAACCAGATTATGTTGTTTAGTCATTTAGTTGTGTCCGACTCATCGTGACCCCCTGAACCAGAGCACGCCAGGCACTTCTGTCTTCCACTGCCTCCCACAGTTTGGCCAAACTCATGCTGGTAGCTTCGACAACACTGTCCAACCATCTTGTCCTCTGTGGTACCCTTCTCCTTGTGCCCTCCATCTTTCCCAACATCAGGGTCTTTTCCAGGGAGTCTTCTCTTCTCGTGAGGTGGCCAAAGTATTGGAGCCTCGGCTTCACAGTCTGTTCTTCCAGTGAGCACTCAGGGCTGATTTCCTTAAGAATGGATAAGAATGGAACCAGAGTATACTGAGAAGCAAAGCGGCTAATAAGCCTGATCTTTATTAAAGGAACTGTTGCAACAGGGTCCCCACTCACCACACACAGGAGGAAGAAGAACCCTGAACAATGGTGCAAAAGCCCTTATATAGACTTTTGAAGACCCCCCCCCCCACAAAAAAAATCACAGAAGGAGGCGGTCTACAGCATCAATCCTGCCTGCCAGGATACTTGATAATGGGCACTGATTGCCTTACCTGGGCAACCTGGCCATTCTTTCGTGATGGTTAATACTTTAGTTCCTGAGTCCAGGTCACAGGCTCACCCTATTCCTATGCAAACATGCCCTTAAGACAGGATTTGCAAGCAAAAAGACAGTGGGAAGGCTTTCCCCATTTGCCTCCCTTACTGCAGAGGAATATTTGAGATCATAGGGAGCGTCGAAATGGCTTCGGGATTGCTTTCCCATACTATTTCAGACACATGGTTCCTATATTTAGATATGTGTGCATTTATGAATATTTTTTCTATATTTGAGACCTTAAAATTCTTATACACTATTTTTTCTCAGGTGGCGAAACAATAGGAATTTTGAGGTCTTAGATATATGTTCAATGTTCATAAGCGTACCAACCAAGCACATACATAGGTCAGCACAGGAAAACCAACCTGAAACCATATTGATTCCCAAACTGTCCCAAACTGACCAAATGTTTTCTCTGCAAGGTCAAAGGAAAATGGAAAAGCCTCCCCATTGTCTTTTCCTTCACAAATCCTGTCTTAAGGGTATGTCTGTGTTTGAATAGGGTGTGAGCCTGTGACCTGGCCCAGGAACTAAGTATTTATCATTACAAAAGACTGGCCAGGCTCCCCAAGCAATCCAATCAAGTAACCTACCAGATAGGAGAAAAACAACATTCAAATTTCTGTTTTAGACTGCCTTTTCTATGATATAGGTATGATGTATCTGGGGGGTGGTCTTAGGTTACATCCCTTCTGTGATGTATGTATGATGTTTCTGGAGGTGGTCTTTATCGACAGGGTGGCAATTTCAAAAGTCCATATAAGGCCTTGCGTACCATTGTTCTGGGTTCCTCCTCCTTTCCTGCGGGTGAGAGGAGACCCTGTTGCAACAGATCAATAAAGATCAAGCTTACTAGCTGCTTTGCTTCTCAATATTCTCTGGTTGGCCTCTGTTATTCTCTCCTACCAACAGGGAACCTACGTAAGGACTCTATATGGGCCCTTGGATACCCCATAAGGGAAAGGGCAATTTTTGTTTACGACACCAGCATCTGCCAAACTTTCCCAACCTTCTGTTCTGGCCATGCAGGCTTCCACTAACCAGCCTCCACATCGTATTTCCTTTCTCTCCACCCCCCCCCCTTTGCTTTTCTGCCACCCCCACTGAACCCCTCACTTCCCTCTGCCTGCTTCATGTGTCCTACTCTGGGACAGCTGCAGCTGTAACTATGGCGCCATTTTGGATGATTGCACAGGCAAATGCCATTGTGTAAACAGTACCTGGCCTGATCGGTATGCAAGGCTTGCTGTCAGGCATTTCTCCCAGAAGCCGGCGAAGGTGAAGACTCCGGCCCGGCCGGGACGTAGGCGAGCTGCACGCGCTTGTTTTTACGATGCTTTCCCAGCAAGAATATTGAAAGTGATGTTTTAATGGAACAATCAATCTGAAATAAATTAGTACTACAAACTAATAAAAGCTTTTATTGCTCGCCTCGCCGAGATGTACTGAAAGCTCCGTGCCGTTGGGAGGCTGAGGTGGGGAAGGCTGCTTGACTGCGTTCTTGCTGAGTGACTCATTCATAACTCCCCCTCGGGCAGAACAAGAGGGGGGCATTTCACAAATAGCTCCACTCCTTGTGAAATGTTGCCTGCACACACACATACACATGCATCTCAGCCATGGTGTGAAGTATTTGGGGAGAGAGGTTGAAGCTGAGGGAGGGTGCCTAAGCTAAACATAGCCTCCAACATTTCTCTGATGAAAATAAAGGTAAAGGGACCCCTGACCTTTAGGTCCAGTCGTGGCCAACTCTGGGGTTGCGGCGCTCATCTCGCTTTATTGGCTGAGGGAGCCGGCGTACAGCTTCCGGGTCATGTGGCCAGCATGACTAAGCCGCTTCTGGCGAACCAGAGCAGCACACGGAAACGCCGTTTACCTTCCCACCAGAGCGGTACCTATTTATCTACTTGCAGTTTGACACGCTTTCGAACTGCTAGGTTGGCAGGAGTTGGGACTGAACAACGGGAGCTCACCCCGTCGTGGGGATGCGAACCGCTAACCTTCTGATCAGCAAGCCCTAGGCTCTGTGGTTTAGACCACAGTGCCGCCCATGTCCCTCTCTTATGAAAATAGGGACGTCCTATTCCAGAATAAGAATAATTATATTATTTATACCCACTGGGTTGCCTCAGTCATTCTGGGCATCTTCCAACATATATAAAAACATAATAAACATTTAAAAACTTCCCTATACAGGGCTGCCTTTGGGTCTCTTCTAAAGGTTGTATGGTTACTTATCTCCTTGGCCCAGGGGTCACATAACTCCATACCCTCCAAGGTTTCTCCGATGAAAATAGAAACGCCTTAGGAAAAGTGGGATGATGATGATGATGATAATGATAATGATAATGTTGTTGTTGTTGTTTAGTCATTTAGTCATGTCCGACTCTTCGTGACCCCATGGACCAGAGCACACCTGGCACTCCTGTCTTCTACTGCCTCCCACAGATGATGATGATGATGATGATGAAGATGATGATAATGATAATTGTACCCTGCCCATCTGGCTGGGTTTCCCCAGCCGCTCTGGGCAGCTCCCAACAGAATATTAAAAACACACACACACAAAATCAAACATTAAAAACTTCCCTAAACAGGGCTGCCTTCAGATGTCTTCTAAAAGTCAGATAGTTGTTTACTTCCTTGACATCTGAAGGAAGGGTGTTCCACAGGGCGGGCACCACTACCGAAAAGGCCCTCTGCCTGGTTCCCTATAGCTGCACTTCTCGCAGGGAGGGAACCTCCAGAAGGCCGTAGGTGCTGGACCTTAGTGTCTGGGTTGAATGATGGGGCTGGAGACGCTCCTTCAGGTATACTGGACCGAGGCCGTTTAGGGCTTTAAAGGTCAGCACCAACACTTTGAATTGTGCTCAGAAATGTACTGGGAGCCAATGTAGATCTTTCAGGACCGGGGTTATATGGTTTCAGCGGCCACTCCCAGTCACCAGTCTAGCTGCCTCATTCTGGATTAATTGTAGTTTATGGGTCACCTTCAAAGGTAGCCCCACATAAGAATAAGAATAATTTTATTATTTATACCCACTGGGTTGCCCCAGCCACTCTGGGCGGCTTCCAACATATATAGAAACATAATAGACATCAAACATTAAAAAACTTCCCTATACAAGGCTGCCTTCAGATGTCCTCTAAAGGTTGAATGGTTACTTATCTCCTTGGCCTGGACGTCGCATACACTCCAATGTTTCTCTGGTGAAAATAAGGACGCCTTAGGAAAGGTGGGACATTCTGTGATCAAATAAGAATCTGGGGTGACTTCTGTATATCTGGGACAGCCCCTGGAAAACAGGAACAAATTGACTAAAGGGACCCCACCATTAGGTCCAGTCGCGGGCGACTCTGGGGTTGTGGCCAGCATGACCAAGCCGCTTCTGGTGAACCAGAGCAGCACACAGAAATGCTGTTTACCTTCCCGCCGGAGCGGTACCTATTTATCTACTTGCACTTTGACGTGCTTTCAAACTCCTAGGTTGGCAGGAGCAGGAACCGAGCAACGGGAGCTCACTCCGTCGAAGGGATTCGAACTGCCAACCTTCTGATCAGCAAGTCCTAGGCTCTGTGGTTTAACCCACAGCGCCACCCGTGTCCCATCCCTGCCAGCATGCTTGTAGCAATGGGCAGGTTAGGTGGCATAGCTCAAACAAAGCATTACCATTTCAGTGAGAACTAGGCCTTTAGTGAGAACTTGAGGAAGGATGGCTGGTTTTAGACATGGTCTTCTTGGTTTCTGTGTACTCTACTAGAAATTTTGGCAGTTCATTACCACCAGCTGCAGCCTTTTCAATTTAAGCTATAAATCTGAAAAGACATTTTAATGGTGAATGTTTATATTTACAAGCTTGGTCCCTATCATTACAAGATTTTAACCCTGCCTGCAGTGCCAATTAATTTTCCCGTCCTTTTTTTACTGCATCAGCTTCTGCTTTTAATTTTTTTTTAAAAAAAAAATTACCGTATTTTTCGCTCTATAAGATGCACCAGACCACAAGACGCACCTAGTTTTTGGAGGAGGAAAACAAGAAAAAAAATATTCTGAATCTCAGAAGCCAGAACAGCAAGAGGGTTTGCTGCGCAGTGAAAGCAGCAATCCCTCTTGCTGTTCTGGCTTCTGGGATAGCTGCGCAGCCTGCATTCGCTCCATAAGACGCACACACATTTCCCCTTACTTTTTAGGAGGGAAAAAGTGAGTCTTATAGAGCAAAAAATACGGTATTCCTTTTCGCAGCATCCAGCATGCACAAGACCTTTCCAAACAGCCGAGGAACAATGAAATACGACTCCTAGTGCATATATGCATACAAAGTTTGATTCAAATCTCTTTCTTTAATGGCAGAACTCTGTCTGGGGTGGGATCGCGCGTAACTATCAAACAGTTGCAAGTAGAGGAAGGTGCGATGTGCAGCAGAACTCAGGTGCTTAACCCTTCCTCGACCTGCTGCCCCCCCCCAGCAACCACCTCCCCCCAGTGGCATACGGTGAAATGTTTTGTAGGAGAACATTTATGGCCAGAGGTGCCAGCTTGCAAGGGCAAATGTGGGGGCGCCAACATCCTGACATCCTGGCATTGCGCCTCCCTTCCTAAGCCAGCAGAAGCTTCCTTCTCAGGACAGCAATACCTCAGGGACTGCCTCTTTCCTTTTTTTTTTTTTAAAAAAAATTGTCTTTATTTATTTAAAATATATATATAAAACAAATAGTTACACAAAATTAAACACAAAAATATAATAAAAAGAAGATAAAGAAAATAAAAATAAAAAGCAAAAAAGAGTTAACAGGAAATGAATATTCGTTATAACATCCTGTCTTTTCTAATAAAGTCTTCTGAAAGAAACTTCCAGTCGTTCTCGTTGTACTTTTTCTATTGTCTTAATTTTATTGCACAGTTTGTTTTATGACTTTTCCTGTATATTCATCTAGTATATTTATTCCATTTGTTTATTATATACAAGTATCATTCAGTTCTGCTGGGATAACATCATTATTACAATATGATCTTATATATTCTTTGAATAGTCTCCATTCTCTGAAATTTTTTTGGTTTGGGGCTCCTCGGACTTTTCAGGTCAGCTTTGCTAATTGGAAGTACTCTAGCATGAGTGATTGCTAATCTATTATTGTAGATGTTGTTTCACATTTCCAACTTCTGGCTATCAGTATTCTTGACCGCCTCTTTCCATATGAACCTACCTGGACCCTGAGATCATCTTCTGAGGCCCTCCTTCATCTGCCTCCTCCTTGAGAGGTCCGGAGGGTGGCAACACAATCAAAGAAGAATGGCAACTTAAGTTGACGGAATATGCAGAACTTGCAGACTTAACATATAGAATAAGAGAACAAGAAGAATATACATTTAAAGAAAACTGGGAAACGTTGATTGAATACAGTGGTGCCTCGCAAGACGAAAAGAATCCGTTCCGCGAGTCTCTTCGTCTAGCGGTTTTTTCGTCTTGCGAAGCAACCCTATTAGCGGCTTAGCGGATTAGCGCTATTAGCGGCTTAGCAGCTTAGCGGCTAAGCGGCTAAGCGGCTATTAGCGGCTTAGCGGCTTAGAAAAAGGGGGGGAGCGAAAAAAAATCGCAACTCACAAGACGTTTTCGTCTTGCAAAGCAAGCCCATAGGGAAATTTGTCTTGCGAAGCGCCTCAAAAACGGAAAACCCTTTCGTCTAGCGAGTTTTTCGTCTTGTGAGGCATTCGTCTTGCGGGGCACCACTGTATATGGGAAATAATTGTGTACAGCTGAAAACACCGGCAGCATTAAAATAAATTCAACAGTGTAAATAAGTTTTGATGGATGCAATAATGGAATACTGAATGGTATAGTTTTGTAAAATATGCAGGGATTTGTGATATGTAAAATGAACCATGGACGGAGAAGAAGGGAAGTCACTGATATCTTATTGATGTCAAATGAGAAAATTTAATAAAAATTATATATAAAAGAAAAGTTGTTTTGGCGATTTCTGCCCGCACACTGCAGTATTCCTGACATATGACAACCCTATTTATATCATGTGCATTCTTTGTGTTGATTGCCAAATTCCACATTCCTGCCATGGTTGTGTCCACAACGGCATAATAAGGAGATGCAAACACCACAGAATCTTCATATATTCCTCAGCAGTCTAATTGGGTGTGGGATTTCTCTGCCATTTTACAAAATCCAATAATGAGAATGAAATCTCTGGGCTTCTGCGTCTGGCTACCTTGACTGCATGCTGATTGCATTTCCAGAATGATGTCATTGGGAGAAACGCACACCACTCTCCTAATCTCAGCTGCAGCATCTGAGGGGCCTTCGAAACTTTCCATCTTCCAAAGTCACCATTATTCCCAGCAGCATCCTTCGGCTGCAGCACCGACATATCCTCGGCGATATAACAAAAGATATATGACCACTTAGAGGAAGGGTTTACACAAGAAGACGGATTTCTATTGCTCCCCAAACATCCAGCATCATCTGTTACCGTAGGTGACCTTATACATCGTCCGCATGTGTGGCTCCTCTTAGTCTCGACGATGAATCATACTTCCCGCAGAAGAGGAATGAAGCTGTATGGGAATGAGAATAGCTTTGCTGGCCTTCCGTAGCGCAAGCGCTTTCCCTTAGAGCTCTGTTTACCACGTCAGAAAAGATCCAAGAGCTGGCTTGTTCATTTTGTTGTTTAGTCGTTTAGTCGTGTCCGACTCTTCGTGACCCCATGGACCAGAGCACGCCAGGCACTCCTGTCTTCCACTGCTTCCCGCAGTTTGGTCAAACTCATGCTGGTAGCTTCGAGAATACTGCCCAACCATCTCATCCTCTGTCGCCCCCTTCTCCTTGTGCCCTCCATCTTTCCCAACATCAGGGTCTTTTCCAGGGAGTCTTCTCTTCTCATGAGGTGGGCAAAGTATTGGAGCCTCAGCTTCAGAATCTGTCCTTCCAGTGAGCACTCAGGGCTGATTTCTTTAAGAATGAAATGAAATGAAAAGATTATGAAATTATGAAAATAGCCCCCCCCCCCAAAAAAAAGTTTATGGGTATTGCCATTCAAATGGGATTCAAATGCAGGGTGGGACCTACCTGCCCCCCAATATTTTATTCAAGTTGACACCCCTGCAGCCAGCCAAATGTATAGGTTGTTGCACAGGAGGAAATTCCACAACCTTGGAGCTGTTAAACCCCTAAAGAAGCACGCCAGGCACTCCTGTCTTCCACTGCCTCCCACAGTTTGGTCAAACTCATGCTGGTAGCTTCAAGAATACTGTCCAACCATCTCGTCCTCTGTCGTCCCCTTCTCCTTGTGGCCTCCATCTTTCCCAACATCAGGGTCTTTTCCAGGGAGTCTTCTCTTCTCATGGGGTGGCCAAAGTCTTGGAGCCTCAGCTTCACAATCTGTCCTTCCAGTGAACACTCAGGGCTGATTTCCTTAAGAATGGATGTGTTTGATCTTCTTGCAGTCCATGGGACTCTCAAGAGTCTCCTCCAGCACCATAATTCAAAAGCATCAATTCTTCGGCGATCAGCCTTCTTCATGGTCCAGCTCTCACTTCCATACATCACTACTGGGAAAACCATAGCTTTAACTATACGGACCTTTGTTGGCATGGCTTGTTCATAGAGGCTAAGAATATTGTTGCGATCGTTGTTAGGATGAAGAGATAGACTTTTCTTGCAGAGCCTTGTGCTGGGGAGATAGAAAGGGGAGGATATGTAGTTTGGGCAGGAAACTGCAGACATTGAGCGCCAATTAGATCTAGCCAGGACCCCCAACTTTTATTGCCAATGAATCCTCCAGGTAGTCTGCCTCCCCTAAACTTGAAGTCCTAGCTGTCCTTGAAGGCTGATGTAGGAAGATTGCTTATGTGGAGAGGCAATGCCCCTGTGACTCTGGACAAACAGAAACAACAGAGCATGTGCTTCTCTGGTGTCTTTATAATAAAGACATTCGTACTAGCCTCCTCTTACCATCACTGCATAAGTACCCAGGGCCAGGGGCCCTAAGCCAGGGGTCAGCAAACTTTTTCAGCAGGGGGCTGGTCCACTGCCCCGGTAGTGACG